>NC_134917.1:14909950-15592970 GCF_051014615.1 Bombus vancouverensis nearcticus | reverse complement strand
CAATTTGTACACTGGAATAATTTACAATGCCAGGATCAAACGCGACCGCCGAATGAATATGTATTATTAAATGAGTTTGCTGCAATTAATGATAAATAATGAAAGAGACCTTCGAAGGGGGAATAAAATCAAACGTGTCGCGTCTTACAAAATAGTAAACCAGGGAGAACAAGAAAAAGGGATCAACCGCAGCAAACAAGTCGAATTATAAATTCAACGAGAATCCACCCTTTCGGTGCGTCCGATTCGTTCCATGCTGGATAAAGAATTCATTGAAAGCGCCCCCTTGACCATTACAAACCTTCGTAATTACGTTTCGCAGTTTTATGTTCTGCTTTCGTCCGGATAGACGGATCCTCCCCGTTAGCGTAAAGTCGTCTTGCTCGCGCGTTCCTCGATTTTATTGCGAAAACCAAGGACCAGAGGGTACGTTCGATCGAAAGAAATTCTGATTATCCTTACCTCGGTCTACGCTTCGTACGCCTCTTTATATCGTATATGCATAACCATGAGATCTACCGAACGTATATACTTGTCTGTTAATCGTGCAGTGCTATAGAAGAAGAACCGCATTCTCGAGTTACCCCCGTAATAAATTAGCGGTGAGACTAATTTAATGAAGGATAGATTGCCATTACTCAAGTAATTCAATCCCGGACTATCTCACGATTCCTTTCTTCTCGTGTAAACGGCCGGGGAATACGTACCGCAACGAATATTACTGTTAAGGTCCGGAGTTATGGGCGCGAGTGACGTTTATCTTGGTGGAAAATGCCTGGCAATCCGTGCTCCGGCTGGTCGTATTCGACGTGACCTGGCTCGATACGGTTCTCGCGGTGCAATTTGCAAGAGTCGTCGCCGGCGTGGCTCGTTTTCAACGGGCGTTAACGATCTTCGTTATCCGGGCCGCGCACGATCCTGCCGATCTCGTCAACGTCGTCATCGCGTTATTCATCGCGCGCGGTATCGTTATAATGCATTAATTAGTAAGACGGCGGACAATGCGGAATACAGGGGAAAGGAAAAGTAGGCGGTGAGAGAGAGAGAGAGAGAGAGACAAACAGAGAAATAAAGAGAAAGAGAGAGGAGGCACAAATTAATCCGTCGCCGTGTAAATTTAATTCAATTAATTAAGAAACCGGCACGCGCACCTTCGACCAACGGCTCGCTACTGAAAATATGTTAATTTAATTTTTAATTAGATCCGTGGAAAAATTTACACGCGGGGGGTCATCACGATGGATTCGAAATACGTATTTGATTTTTTTTTTTTTTTTTGTTCATTCATATCGATGCTCGCGGCGTTAGGACTCTATTCGGATCTCGTCTTCGGGAATTTATCAAATATATTAAAATGCGGCGTATATGAAAATACGTATGGTATGAGAACGTGAAATTTTCGTAGTTTTTAATTAACTACGGCCACGGTGCGTTGGAACCGTTATTTTAATTGAATTTTTCGAAATTTCGTCGATCCCCTTTCCAACGTCGCTTGCTAATCCCCGTTTGGTTATCATTCAAATTGATTTACACGCCCGGCTCGTGCGCCAAATTCTCCGCTAAAAATCATTTTCATCGTCCGACGAAATTAATTCCGAACACGTTCATCGATTAATGAAAACGAAATCTGATCGCTTCGAGTAGCAAGGATAATTTCAAGACGACAGGCAAACTTCAGCTTTTATAATATGACTTCGATCGTTGAAATTCGGTTGCTTTAGCCAGCAATTTTCCCCGGTTATGTTCCAACTTACCAAGTCGATAAATAATGTATCAGCGAGCGTGCAAAACTTTACCAACCTATGAATGAACGCGCGTCGTACGCATGGAAACGGGATAAACCCGTTGTGATGTAAAACAGCCCGTATGGATCGAGACAGAAAATAGAAACTCTTGGTCGCTTCTGAACTAGCTGGCTCGCGATTCAACCAGATTACAAATACGCTACTCGTATACGTACACGCCTATGGTACAAAGGAATGAAAAAAGAAGAAAGAAACGAGGCACGTGTCGATCAAAGATTGTTTCAATTGGACAAGGAAGCGTAGAACATCGCGGGAAAGAAACTACGCTCTTCTATCTTCGATCTTGGATTGCTCGTGGTGCAAAAGAATTTGAATAACGTCTGCGTTAAAACCGGCGAAAGGAATAATTAACGAATGGAGAAAAAGGGAACGGATAAATTTCCAAGGAAGATAAGCCCTCGTTTCACTTTGTCTTGGCCTTTTCTACTCTTAATAGAGCGCTGTGGAAATCCATAGAAATCGATGCCTTCTCTACGAAAAGTTCATCGTTCACCGGACAAACCCCAACCCGTTACGATAATTACAGATCGATACCCAATGCTACCGGAGAAGAGCAATTTGGGGGTTCGTTCGGCGTTGTTCCAGCTCGTTCACCCTCGAATCATGCAACGTAACGAATACCTTCCAAATTAATACGCTCTTAATTCGTTACTCGAGCAAATTGCATACACTCGTGCTCAACAACGGAATATTCGAAAACGATCGAAAACGTCGGCACCCTGTGAGAGCCCAATCTAACTCGGCTAGCTGGAGATTCAGGCGAAAACGCGATGAGCAACCAGGCTTTCGATAGAAACTTTAATAACAGGAATTCCGATACAGGCGCCCGTTGTCTCTTTTCCCTATCGAAATCACAGTACACGGGACGAGCGAGAGACACGAGAATCGCGTTGGGTGCGACACGGCTTCACGGCTGCATGTAGGATATGACGCGAAACGGACGAGCAAAATATGCCGGATTAAAGCAGCCGCCGCTAGTGGAACGGGCAAAGTAGCTTCCTAGAAAGAAGCAGCCTGCCCGACGAAAGCCTGATAACACGCGACTCAAAGCCGCGACGCGACGCTTTTGTTCGTGAAAAACGGAAAACGTTGCCGGAGAAAGAGAGGCTAGGGGGCCAAATTGCTTGCAGATACGCGAAATGAGGTGGAATAAATATGTCTCTTGAAAAAAAAAAAGAAACATTCTAATTACACGTAGAATAATTCCTCTGGAATTCCATATTAAAATATTTTAACTCGTTCCATTGTCTTCGATCGAGCCTCTCAAAATCTACATGTATTAACTTCACTTTTGTGAATATTTAACCTCGCTGTTCGAAAACATAATCACCGTTTGCCTTCTCGAAAAATGTACGTGTGTATGTAGATTTTAAAGAATAACGTTTGAAATATCGTCGTTCTTTCTACTCTCTGTGATTTACAGAGCTGATCAGGTTTCCGCGTAACTCAATTAATTACTTCGATAATTCTTTTCGACGCGATGACGCAATAATTGTTGCCATTTCTCTCTCGCCTAGATTAGCGATCGCTTGGATGGTTGATCGATCGCGCGTGCTGATGCGTGCTAGTTGCGTCGGAGACACGGTTTAATTCGTCTACGTGACTCGGTTAACGCGGCGTCAAGTCGACATCCACTAATCGGTTAATTAAATCTAGGAAATTAATATTCCGCCGATGCACGGCGATACACGCCGCTGGCATACGAGGACACGCTCGTAAGAACGTCGCGTGGCTGCTTTCGTAAATGCCACTCTTCTTAAAGGGACGTTTTCATCGAGACACCGTGATCTTTCAAGTTTCTCGGATTACCGACGCGTTCGTGTCGCGGGGCAACTTTCGCTCGCTTGGTAAAAGTCACGTGAAGAAAAATCGCGCGTTTATTGCGTAATTACCCAGGGAGAAGATACCTTCCCGCGTATACGCACGGTGTGAGGTACTCTAATAACATGGACGAGAGATTATGATCGTTCTAATGGATTACGGATGTTGTAATAAAAAAAAAAAAAAAAAAACGAGAAAACCTGAGTCTGTTTGAAATTCGTAGAATAAAATTACGGAAATTATATAAAAAAGCAAGAAGGGTAACACTTCGCCTAAGGAACAAATGTATATGTGTAGCAACGCGTTGCAAATGTATGGTTAAACTCGCATTTAATCTCCGCAACAGGAATTCGTTTAAGCAACCATTTTCCACAGGAACCTAACGTAATTGCTTTTTAGAACAACATCTCCGATTACGCTCGGTTATCCCGTATCGGATATCGGGTGTAGCACGGAAGGTCTGTGTGTATCCTAACAGAGGGAGGAAAAGAGAAGCAACGGGATTTAAGACGCAATAATTATTCTTGGCCTTTAACTTCCTAGTTTTATAAGAATAAGCGAAAAAAAGAAAAGAAAAGAAAATAGACAGCGGAGGCAGCGGTCGGCCTTTGCCGACGGAAATAATAATGGTCCCTAAAGGGGCTTCCTGTAAAATTTTCTTTGAGGACTTTTGACGGGTCGTGAATGCTCGAGGTGTTCCGCGTTATGGATTATGATGAATATGTCGTATCGTGTTACCCAGCCGATGCTTTTCTTTCCTTCTTCACCTCCCCCTCCCTTTTTCTTTTTTTTTTTTTGCTCTACCTCATCGCTTTTTTTCTACTTCTTCACCTTCCCTTCTCAGGCTTGTTCAAGCAACTCTTGTTCCACGATGTTCTTTCAAACGCGTGGATTGTCGAACTCGAGAGGATTCGCGTTTACTCTAACGTGTTTTCCAAGCGATTCGCCGACAGCCTCGTCTGTCTGATTTTCTGGGCGTGTAAAGAAAAAGAAAGAAACACAAGGAAGAAAAATTGAGAAATGGGATGAAAAAACGCGAAAAACGAAGCGAATGAAAGGACGCTTTGCAAATTAATTTGCTGGAAATTGTCAATCGATCCCGGACGGTGTTCTCGTAGTCGAGCACGTTGTAAATAACTTTATCGAACACTTTCGTCACGATGAAATTTAATTATACCGTAATAGATTCGCGTCGGTATTATATTAAAACCCGTAATAAAGTATAATTAAGCCAGTCGAAATACGAAAACAAATTAATTGCCGCCGCTGAGACAGAATATCGGATCGTTAATTTCACACAAAGTGACAACGTCGATGAGTTTAATTCGTAGGACGTATATACAAAGGGGGCGGGTAGGAAAGGGGGATATCCAGTCGAACAAGGTGGACGGTATGTATTGTGCTGTACGTGACGAATTTATTTAAACAGTACGAATCTCGCATTGTTTCGGTGTTCCGCGACAAGAATCGAACCGATATCGACATTCGCGAGATAACTTTTCATATATTTCCGTAATTAACAGATGCTGTTGAAATAAAGTAAATAATGCATTTAAATAAACGGATAACAACGAAAAGCGTAACGCAGAGAGGATAGGAACGTAGGAATCTTTCGAATCTGTCGGGGAAATTCGATTCGTTTCGATGCCAATAGGCGGAAAGTAAATGGAAACAATGGCTTTGTTAAAAAACCATTATATTCAACAGAATACGGGCTGGTTTTGTATTTTCTCCTCTCTCCTATCCTGCTTTTTTCTTGTTTTCCTGTTTTCTTTTTTTAACTGTTTTTATTTCCCAACGGCCAACAGAAGTTCGTATGAATATTTAAATTTTTCAAACGCGAAATCTTTAACGAATTCATGAGGGCGTTTACGGCCAACGCGGCGTTTAAAACGTAATGAAAGAGTAAGTGCTCATATACGAGTAGACGAAATACGAACATAAACCGCAGTGGCGCGGCTCGTGTGCGAACCAACTCTTCGTACGGAAGGTTCGTTTTTAATCTGGGCCAAACACACTTCATGCTATTTCGATGATGAAAATTGCTGCGGCTGCAATTTCAATCTTACAAATTTCTCTTCCTGTTGAAAATATTAAATTCGTGCGTCTCGTCGACACAACATGCGATGCGCAACGAACGACGACGATCTGTTTGCTCGAAACGAATACGAACCGTTGCTCCCAAAGTTGCTTCGTTCTTTTTAAAACGTACAACATTTCAAATTGAAGCGCAGGCTTGTTGATTTTATGAGAATTAATCGTCCGTTTCTACCGGCTCTGCCGTTTCCAAATTTCTGTACGATGCTCATTCACCCGGACATCGCACTGTCACGGTAAAAATTTACGTGGACGACGAATGTCTGAGTACGTATTTATCCCAGAGATGTAGAAAATGCAAAACGAGATCATTGTAGATTTAAATTATTATATCTATTTTATCGGCAAACACGTTTTGTATTATTTTACGTCAAACTCGTTTAATAAAAATCTGCCTGAAAAACATTCCTACGGCACTATTGCATCGCCTCATCCCAAATTCCCTGGTACACGCTGAAATTGATCGAACAGGATGGCTCGTGTAGCCGAGTTCCGTTCGATCAACGTCTCAGCCGGTCGTTCCAGCGAAAAAATTCCCACAAGCTAGGCCCTGATGGCACGAGGACCCCGGAGAACACGAGTCCGAACACCTCGTTCGCACATAGCTTTTATTTACTCGCGTGCGAGCGCGTATTATACGTGCACCGTGTAGACGTATCATTCGAAACTTTTAACACGTCGTGTCTTATCGAGCGGCGCCCTTCGATGAGCCTTAATACAACACGATAGCGCTATATATGGTTCAGTGAGTTCTTCATGCTCCAACGGTTCGGGACCTGTTCCTAACGTGTGGATCCCAGAACGGAAGCGTTCGCTACCAGTTCGTAGTAGCCGGGGACCTGTCCACCGACAAGTGTATCTCGCGAGCAGATTGTATACCCGTCCTACGCGCCGCTCCCGTCTCTTCCTCGCAAACATCAACGCGTCACACAGCTGCCGCGCCGACCGCTCGATTCTGCGTACTTCCGCGACGATCCAACCGGAGAGCGAACCCCGTCAATCGTCCCGTGCCACGAGGCGAACACCTTTTATATGGCTACACATGCAAACCATGTTCCCACTCAAATGGAAAACGCTTGCACGCAGGTGCAAGACAATTTCGTAAATCGACAAGCGTGAACGAGGAAGGGAAGAAGGTCTGTTGGGCTTGCCGAGGGTTTAGGTTTAACAACCGAACGAAATTCGCTGACATCGGGGAGAGAACGCGGTGAGTATCGATGGGCGGTTCTCCTCCGTACGAGATCGTTCTTTCGTAAACGAGCACACTAACTCTAATAACAGGAAACTACGCGTTCTCCCAGCAAGTTCTCTTCTTTTCCCCTGCGATTCGTTCTACTTTCCAGCCACGGCGTTTTTGATTGATATATCTACAGGCTCCAACCGGTATAGTTTAGACAGCCGGGTTATTTATCGCCGTGACGAGACAGCGATTTAATCGAGTAGAAATTCGACGAGCAGAGTCGCGTTGCAAACTCGAAGAATTGTTCGTTCTATGGAGTACGAGTGAATTCGGACGACGGTGATTCCGTGGTCTAGAAATTTTCATAATCGCGTCTCGTGGTTGCAAAGCGTAACAGAGACTTGGAAGGGAACGTTCAGGGGTTTCCTGGCTCGGCTATTTTCGATTAGCTCGTACGAGATAGCCAGTCCCAGAAGCGTCTCGATTTTCATCTCGAGTGGCGAGAAGAGGATTCCCGCTCGGGGAGATGGGAGATGTACAATTTCGTAGCCAACGCGGGTTATAGTCCATCCGGCACGTCCTCCAATTCCAATTGTAGAGATGTGCGTGGTCGGTTTACGCATCTCCAGCCAGATCATTCGGACTTAGCATATCAAAGCCCTTATCGACTTAGAGGCGGGGTAGCTCTCGAGTACGAGTAACCCTTGGTCCCGTCAGACCTCGCGGCCAACGGAACTCGATATCCCCCCTTGGAAATGCCTCGGGAAATGCGAAATTCAGAAAATACATAGAGGCCTGGTGCGTTTGTAAGCCGAGTGGCCGGTCAAGCGAACCGTAAATATGCGGTCGCGTAGTCGACAAATCACGATCCCCTGACGCCTATCCCTGCCAGCACCCACATACACCGGAACACCACAGCCACCGATACGTGTCCAACTAAAGTGGAAAATAGTGAGCTCCGAGATGGACATCGACCACGATAAATCGAATGTATGACTGTTTTATTAAAAAGGATACCCTTCGCGGCGCGGATTTTCAGTTACATCCGGCCGAACCCCATCTTCTATCGGCCATCGTCCACGGGGGTGGCTGTACTCTTTCAATCTCTGCCGCGTACGATTTATCGCGACATCGAGATGGAGCCTTTCGGATATTTATACGGACGTTATCTTGCACTAGCGCGTCCAACCTTGTACGTGGCAGATGTTCGATGATGACTATAAGCGTCGAGTAATTGTAATCTATACCTGACCTGTCGTCCGTTACGCGTTAATCTTTTCTCCATTACGTTCTTCGTGAAATGCAGATTTTCTTTTCTTCGTCAACTTCAGAGATACAACTACAGGGATACACGCATTTCATATGGATTTTACGATACATTGAAAGTTTGTTTATTAACAACGTTATTATACAAATGACCGACTTTTGTGACCAGAGATGAGACTCTTCAAACCTTCGTAATTTCAACAGCGATCGTTGCTTTCGTTATAAACACTAAACGTTCTATACAGATGCTAGATAATATAAAATATAAATAATATGAAACTAAATATCCTTCTGCGAATATTGTTCGTCCCAGCTCAAATCACGCGATAATTTTTTATCACGAAACAGTTCCAGCACATCCGTTTCATGTAAAAAGTAATACATCTATGTTCCTCGAAATATGTCGCAATAAATAACTCGAAATCAATTTTTGATATACTTTCTGACTTCCTGTCCAAGAAATTGCCAAGGACACTCGTGATTTTTACCAGGCTGAGTTAGCCCCTCAAGAATCGAAAATCGGTAGAAACGAGAAGCCTCGACTGGGGATCAAAGTTTCCGTTTCTCGCGTAGTTTCGGTTTGGTGGTTCCGGTGCCGCAACGGGAAATCCTTCGTTGCTACTTCTGGACGATCAATAGCCGGTGCAGCAGAACAGCTACGATAAATGCAGCCGAGGCCCCTCGTGATATAACCTCTGGCTGCGCGTCAACTTCGCCGCAATCTGCATAACCGTGAGCTCATTACCTTTTAATTACCAGCCCCGGCGGCCGCGATGATTTTCATTGCCACTGAAACTCATCCAGCGAACGCGGCCCTCTCTCACAATGGAAGGGACTTTTCCTCGACAATGTTACACGCCCATTAATTTCGTTGCTAACTCCGCCGCGGCGTCAAGGCGATAATTCTCTCGTCTCTCGCTTCGCCTCTCTGTTGTGTCCTTCTCCATCGGTTGTACACCGTACACAGAAGAAGCAAAGCAACGTCGAGTTGTATTGTAAGTGCATTTAAACGCGCCGCGTACACGCGAAATATCAATGAAGAGAATATCTAATTATATTTGCTTACGAACCGAGCGCGCTCCCGTTCCTACTGTTCAGTTGAGCATTATTTTTGCTTCCGCTTACACTTTGCCATAATCTCGTGTACCTGTTATCGTTTATTCAGATAAATTTGAATTTTTTTTTTTTTATACACCACATCTTTACGTTTACACGAAAGAAGAAACCGTAAAGTAATTAAAAGAATTTGCGGAAAGAAATGAGATTCTCACGTTTTACGGATTAAATGTATGTAAAGCGTAAACGCGAACATACGCGTTTAGTACGTTTCGAAATTATCGATCGTACGGCGCCGAGTATTCCAAAGAATCTAACAAGGGTGAAAATTGTTACGACCTTGGCTAACGATCCTTCCATGCCAGTTAAAACGTGACTGAAAATCACGTATCGATTTAAATAGTCGAGATAATACGGCCGAGCGTTTAAAAGGATCGAGCCACGATTATAATACTGCGAGCGGTGCACCGCGTGATTTCGTAATCTCTCGAAATGATACCCGCAGGCCTTCGTGGAACGTTCGCTCGCCGACAATCTAGCAGGACATTATGAAAGCAGCGACGACAAGATGCCTTCGTTCGTGGCCGACACTGTCGCGGAAATTATATCGGTAGAGGTGCAACAGGATGTCCACCGGCTAATGACGGTAATCACGTCTCGGCCAAGTATAACGTCTTTGTTCCAAAGCCCTGGTCGCGGCGTGTCTGTTAAGAAACTATACACGAGACACGCGAATGGCGCCAAGAGAAAAGCGCGTACAGAGTGAACCACGACGACGTTCGATGATTTCGAATGCGACGCGAGAAAGTTGAGACGAGAGATTCGGTCGTCGTTTAGATTTATGCGTCAATCGACTCGACAAACGCTTCGGATGAAAGTGAATCTTTCTTCGTGTTAAAAAGGCTCGAAGTCTAGTTGTTAGAAGATAATTCTTGCTGTTCGTCAAAGAGCAGATTCTACGAGAAGTTTCCACGATGTGGAATTATGTGCGCTGATGAAGGGCAAACAAGAAAGTAGTAGAACGATGGAATCGTAAAAACGGAAAGTGCAAAGAGAAAACGACGGAGAAAGAGACGGAGGAACAGGAAAAGCTGAAAGACAAACATCGGAGAAATTAGAAAGGACGGAAGATATCGTTGCAGCTAGGAGAGAGAAGCTGTACGAGAAGAATCCCAAGAATCTGGAGAAAAGTTGAAGAGGCTGGAAAGTAAATCGATGCAATGAGAAAGACAGAGAGAACGTTTCGAAGAGGGAGGCAGAGCGCAAGCAAAGTTGCCAGGCGTTTCGAAAAATTTCCAAGAACTGTAAAGAACAACGGACGAGAGGGAGTGGTGATCGCGCGCAATGGGAACCCGTAAGAATTCAGTAGGAACTGGAAGGAAGTGGAAAGAAGAGGAGGCTGGTAGAACGAGAGAGAAAGAGGTGGAGCAACGTAGACGAGAGGGGCGATCGAATTTGATGCGAGGGGAAAAATTCGAGGGGAGGAGAAGCTTGGCACGTATGATTATACACCATCACGTACGATTATGGTCGTTCGGCCGTGCGAGACCGTTGCATGCACCGCATTATAAGCTTATCGTAGGCGTACGAGATAACCACGGTCGCTAAATTGAGATAGAAGCGTGCAGACTGAAGTCGAGAGCGATAGGTGGCAGTTGGAATCAGGATGGGTGAAGAACCAGGCCGAGGCAGGGCATACAGAGAGCCCGACAATCAGATAGACAGATAGATAGACGGACAGACGAATATCCTTGGAAGGAGTGGAACAGAAGGCGAAGGAAGCAGGATCGAGAATCCTAATTAACGGCATTGATCCGTACTCATTTGCATACGTAAACAGAGGGGCCGGCGTGTAGGCGCACTCAGAGATTCTTGGTGAATTCGAGAGCGATTCTGCGTTGAGCCACCCTACCCAACCACTGTACAGTCGAGCACTGACGCTTTCCACTTTCCACACTGGCAACCAACACACCATCGGGGATGATCGGCACACCGTCGACATCCACTGCATCAGCCGCGAACACAGCCAAAGGGAGAGAGAGAGATAGAGATAGATAGAGATAGATAGAGAGAGAGAGAGAGAGAGAGAGAGAGAGATAAGGAGAGAAAGAGACGGGAGATGCACACGAAGAACAGGCGCAGGCGCCCTGATCGACCTCCAGGAGAAATGAAAATGAAATTCAACATGGCGCTGGGTAGTCATCCTGCCACGTCGAGATTGGAGTTGCCCTTCCTCTCTATCTTCTATTTCTCTCAGCTTTCTCTCTAGGTAGTTCTCTGTCGTTCACCGATCTCGACTCGTCTCTCGCCCCTGTTCCAACCCACCCTCCTATGTAAACTTCGACCCCCGCGAGCCCTATCGACACCTTCCATTAGTCGGTGGCTGCGTCGAAGGGTGAAGGAGCAGGTTTTATCGCGCTGCGAACTGTCTTTGCCCGAGTCGTTCGCCGAGCAGAAGTAAACTGCGGGATTTCACGGGTTTCTAGAAACGGAATCCAAAGCTTAGCTATCCCACCCAACCTTTCTGACCCCCCTCGACCCTCGTGTGCCGTCGTTCCCTGCGAAACTCTCCTGCGCCACTTTCGCCGAGCCGCCTTTTTCCACTCGGGCCCGAGTGGACTCTTCTCGAAGCGGAATAAAGACCATTGCCGTTGAAACTAGGGAGGACGGTGAAGCGTGGAGGATTCGATTGATCGTTCGATTACTGTCCTCGAGCGGATTTTCATGGAATGACTGCGGTGCCGGCTACACTTCTTTCCACTTACCCGAACAAACAACCGCGAATGAAAAAAATTATTTTAGAAGAATCCCGCTATGCAAACGGGCAATAACCTGTTTCCAATACCACTTTTCTTCCACTCTTTACGAATTCCCGTCACTCATCCGGTTAAACTTCTCAACCACGTGTTTCCATTTTTTTTTCTCTCTTTCTAAAATTAAGTATGTACTTGGAAAAATCTATGCTTTTCAACGAGCTTCACTCGAACGATAAGAAATAATCGTAAGCGCGAAAGAAATAAAAAGATTCAAAGGCGAAATTGGCGGCGAAGACGCATCGAATCAGACAGTCTATACACCAACTGCCTCGAGTACAGGGAATGCAGCCGTCGGTCGAACGTATCGATCCCTCTAATGTACTTACATCCTGATTAAACCCATCGTGCGTTCAACGTGCGGTTCACGTGTCGCGCGCCCACCCACCGAACAATAACCAAGATAATTTCGAGCTGTTTGACAAAGCCAAATACTTATCGTTCGTTGCAGGCGGGCAACGTTGCGATATTTTCCGCGAGGTGCAAAATCGTCTCTCTCAGAAATAACGGTTGCTCCTCGCGATGCCAATTAACGTCGCGAGAGAACGCGGCCGCTGATGAATTATCCGCTGCTGTTCGTTCGCCCGTCGTCTCGTCTATCGTTCCGTTCGGAAAAACGACGAGGAATAAAAAAAAAAGACGGCGGTAAAAAGAATAAGCGGAGGTGGAAGGAGCAGGAGCAAAAAAACAGAGCGGAGGAGGAAAGAAAAACAGGCGCAAATTGTTTCAACGTGGCAAACGGGAGACAGTCGAAATTGAAAATATTGGATTATTTGCATTGCGCGCTCTCTCGCGTTCCCGTACACACCGTATACAATTCCCAGGCTGCGCCTCGTCGACACGGCGAGAAACAAATGTTCCGCGTCGGCCGACTTGATCTCGTGACAACGGAGTTCCGAGTCAAAAATCCTCGAAATCAGTCGAAATCAGTATACGAGAGGCGGCGGGCGAAGCGTCGAAAAATCGTGTGGGGTTTCGCAGAGAGGCAGGGGTTGGGCCAGGGAGAAAAGTGGATGGGGTTTGGATATGGAACAAGCGGACGGCTGTCACAATTTCCGGATTTCAATATTGACGGGTGCCGAGCGCGCGTTATCCAATGTGTAAACTTTCGCCCTGTATTTTAATTTCGCGATGCTCAATATGCCGTCGTCTACGACGACGATGTCGATGGCGAGGACGATGACGAGAACGAGGACGACGATGTCGACGATGCCAACAGCACCCGCGGAAAGTTTGCAATAACAGTTTAATCCCCGATGATGAGAGACTCTGTGGAGGCCTCTTACCTCTCTTACCCTTTACCCCCTTTCAGCCGAGTGCACTTCAATCAAGCCGTGTGTTTGATTTAGAGCTATCCAAGATGCACTGATAATAATCGATAAATCCCGGTTTCACCGACGCACCTACCTCCCTTCGAAATCTTATCGCTACGTTACCGCTTACAGCTTCCCTCGCTGACTACGGATCGACGATCAGCGCGTATCAGGTGTACAGGTAATGCCATTGTTTAAAGGGATTTTCGTATCGCGTCGTTACGACGAAGGAAAATTCTGAACACACACGGTCGAATCTGGTGAATTACACTCGCTTGTTTACCTTTATAATAATTCGTCCGAGGCGGAGAATTTAACATTATTGAATGTACATCAAGTATAAATTTGACGCGTTTGCAATTTCATCTTTCGTTGAACAAGAATTACACGTTAAGTATGGTCGTTTAATGAGCTTACAGCAGCCATATATCCTGTCCTTTCCGCGATACCGAGCAATTTGTACCTCGCGAGAGCTGTTTAACCACGTCCATGTATTTCCCCGCTTATCACCCATCGCCCTAAAAACGAACAGAAGAAACCCGTATCGTGATTCGCCGGAGTGGCTGGCGGCCGACGCACACGCCGCGAGCCGTGTCCACGTCAAATCGATTTGCCGTTTCTAACGCTTGCTTCTTAATAGCCGGTAATTGAAGGCACACAGAGAACGGTCGTTTATCACGCACGCCGTAGACGTGCGCCTCGTAGCCACGCTTTCGACGGAATGCAACGTGTCGTGAGCTCGAAACAACTCGAAACTGCCCGCAGCCGTACCGAGCCGAACGATCGGCGACAAATTTCTAGTAATTTTCGTCGCTTAATGATAGCCTCGAAACACCGAAATCTGGGTAATGATTTTCCGACACAAACACGCCGAAGAAGGCAAGAACAGAAAAGAACAACAGCCGCACGGTGGCTTTGCGCAACACAGTTTTGCTAAGTCGCTTACGAGGCACGCGCAGCCAGCTGCTACAAATCTATAAACCTAATGTTCAATAATGTTACCCCCGGCGAAAAGTGGTATCGCATGACCGCACGACACCCTCGACACGCAAGCCACACCACCAACACGCATCCACTCTGCGACATGTATCAGCGTTTATCGCTTAGGAACGAACCAACCCCGAACAAGGATACTAGGGCAGATATCTCTATAGGCGCTGCCGACGACCGCTCTAAGATCTTGCGGTCTGCCTTGGAAGGACTTTGAGAAATATCCTTCGAGATCAGCCACGTCACGTGTCACCGAGACACTTTCGAACGAGGCCAGTGGTTGAGATCGATATCGTGATTACCAGAGACTTTGAAAATCCGAATCTAAATCGAGAGTTGTTTCCGCAATTTTATATTTGCCATTTATTTTTTAGTTGTATTAGGATGCGTAGTGTAATATCTTGGAAAAAATTTAAGTCACGTAATACGATATAACGACAGTTCTTAGCGTCGAACGGGGGCAGGTACATGTATGTATAGCGATCGCAAAAATAGAATTCGAATCTTTTTTTTATATTTCGACGTCAATTTTTATAACTCGAAACTATTCCATTCGTATAATCATCGTTCGATTTATGTTACGCTGTTCATTTGAAAAAAAAATGCTACGCTTTCACCGCTTTAACCGTACCAGCTTCGCAAGAATGAAGATTAAGAGAATTTTCAGGCGTTTGACTAGACCACAGGGTATCATATCGAGAAACGAAGGCCTGCTTGTCGATCCATCGAAATTGGATACTTTTTTATCGGTGCTGCGATCAAAACTGAACTATCTGTGTTACAGTTTCTCGACGATTCCTCGAGATGTATCGATGTGTTGCGAGATAGATGACAAAGGGAAACCTGTCGTGTTCACGACAGGGAAGGAGACTGGAACGAAGGTAGGAAGAAAAAGAAAGAGAACGAAGAGTGGGACGGTATCGTCTTTATGAGGCGAAACATTTCGCCGGCAGGGAAGAAATATACCGAGTTTCGCGGGACCCTCGCCTCGGTATCCTTCGATTTAAGCATTTGTCTGGCACCAAATAACGCGTGTTATTCAAGCTAAGAGACAATAAAGTGCACATGTTAAGTTCCGCTCGAGCGTTCCAAACAGCGGCCTCTGTCATTCTCTTTTTCAACCACCGATACGCCCACCCCTGATGGATAACCCGCTCCATGACCCTGCGAACCAGATGCCTTTTCTTCAACGATATCCAACCGAACAGGACATATTTTCAACTGTCTTACAGGGCTGACGCAGACAGAAGCGTCTTCCTTCTTTTTTCTATCTAAAGGATAAAACAATGCTTGTGAGATATAAAAGAATCGACGCGTAGCACGATTGAGAAGAGACTTCGGCAGATTGCGAGTAACGATGTTTCTTCAAAATCGAGTACTTTCGCATTGAAAACCTTAACAACGTTCGCTATGCTACAAGCGAATCAGGACTTTATATTTATAAAAGGGAGCTTTATAAACTTCCCCGAGGGGAAGTGCGGTACCGTTCTCAAATGAGATAGCAAACGAACGTACCAAGAAATCATAGAGGAAACAAGATCTCTGTGTCAATCAGAAAACGTAACGAATCTCGTAAATTCGATATAAAAATACGTAGCACCGGAAGCATCTTCGCTAATCCTTCGGGCAATTCCATCCTCCGTATCCTGCCTCTTCCTCTCTGTTAGACTGTCGATTTTTCACGGCACTGACAACGCCAGAGCGCTCGCGGAGCGCACTTAATTCGTGCCGCGGTTAACCAGCGAGCAATCCGACGGCGGCGTCTTCGACGGTGATACAATTACACCGCGGATGCCTCGACCGTAGATTCATTCCCGCCTTTTCAGTGTGCCAGGGCAGAGAAATTATTCGGCTCGGCTCATTATCCGGCAGAGTCGATTTACCGGCGTGGAATTCGCCCGTGCCTTCGGCCGCTGCTTCATTTTCCACGAAACCGGAGATTACGCGCGGGCTACGACGCCCGGTTCCCACACCGACCCGCTGGAATTCGATTTCTGGAGTTCCTCCTACGTGCGCACAGTCGCCATTCTCTCTCTCTCTCTCTCTCTCTCTTTCTTTCTCGCTGACGCGCGCGTTTTCACTCTCTCTCTCTCTCTCTCTCTCTCCCACCCCCTCTCCTCTATGTTCACCTTCATGTCCCTCTGAGTATACGTTGTGCCGCGTATGTGTATATTCGAGCGCGTTTGAATGTGTAGTTGCTTCCACTGCCTCCCCAAGAAGCATGTACACGTCGATACCGAGCTGCTGCTCTCTTCCGCCACGATGGATATACGAAGTTAAGGCCTCGGGATAGAGGGAAGTAGGCTTTTACCCGGTCATCGGGTTCCACCGGAAACGTGATTATTTCAAGTGCAACCGGACCGGCTGTGCGCGTCCGCTCGATCGACGTTTGCGCCCCGGTCAGTTTGACGATCGTGTTTGCCGCTGCATCGACGCTCCAACGCTTCGTAGGCTACATCCGTGTGATTGACGATTATTCCTGATATCGAGAGAGAGCGATCTTGTGTATTTGCTACGTGTCAGGATCGTATCGCAGATGGAGAAATCAGAGTACGCTGGCGCTGACTCGAAACATTATCTGGTTAGTTATCGAGCTAACTATACACCGAAATCTGTAGGTAAATCGCTGGAAAATTTCCACGAGATCGATATCCGGCGCGGTTTGTTTGTTTTGCGTGTGTAAAACGCCGGATACTTGGCTCGCGAAATTAACTTCCACAGCTAGTCGAGGTAGCATCGGCTAAGGGTCATTTAACGAAGCTAAATTCCGATAGGGACTCGAGTATTTTCTTCTGATTTATATATATAGAATAAAAGGATACATCGAGCGAGGCAATTTGTAGAAAACGATAGGGTAGAAGAAAAATGGAAGGACGTTAGGCTGTAACAATAACGCTTGGTGCGTTGGTAAGGACCGATATTCCTTTGAAAGAGATGGGTACGTATATAAAGCCGGTATCGCCCTTCGCGAAAGCACGATAGCGGCCCTGCTCCGTCATTGCGGGACTATCTATCTGTCCAGTGAGGCATGCATACCTCATACTCCACGGAGAAAGATCACGGGCCACCCTACCATAATGGGCTGCGGTCCGTAATGCAGCCAGATCCCTTTTCATTATTTTATGGTAATAATGTGCCTCTCGACCACCTTTCCCTCTCTTATCGTGCCGGACGCTATTTTCATCTCTGATTCGCGTAAGAATAACCATCGAATCTCTTTTCTTCGTGCCAATCGAGATGATAGAACGATTGCACGCTTAATACCGATGATGAACCTCTAGGTGGAGAATCGGATGAAGGAAGCCATCGACTTCGAGCGTTTCCCTGACTGTATTCAAATCCAGCGTCACACTGATTAACTTCCTTACGTTTCGAGTTTGCTGTGCAAAAATGGAGATCGATTATGAAAAACAAATGGTATCGAGAGGTTAGGCGCGAATAAAGAAAAGCAGTGAGATCAGAGGCTGACAGGAGCACGTCTGACGGACAGTGGAAAGCAATTTTGACGTCCCGATCAATCAATAAACGTAGTAATATAAGGCGAATCAAAAGTAGTCCGGCTATCCCCGGCGGGAAAGAGAAAAGGAAATTCGTACGTGAGTACGTTTCTTAGCGCTCTAGGCGGCTGCCAGAGAAGCGTGCCCATCGTCCTTTACCAATAGGGAACGTGAGCTTCGTTTTAAGTTCTGGTCCTGCCAAATCCCGAACAGATTTGGGGTCTAGCCATCCTGCAACATCATTCGTCTTTCTTTTCTATCAGTATGTAACGCACGACGATCGCTTCGTTCCTCTCCGCTTGCTCGCTTACTTTCCGTCTCGACACTGCTTTTTTATATAACAAAATATTCCCGTCCTTGCGAATTGTCGATTTTATAAGCACTTGCTCCGAGGATCATCGTCGATCTATACATCTCCCGTTAAAGACGTCCGTCGCGTACACGTATCGTAATCTTCCAAGCTAAATGGCGAGATGCATACCTCACAAGCCGATTTCTCCTCGTGAATAGAACTTGGATTATTCGATTATTCGATTAGATCGTCCCGAATTACTCCAATTTTGGTTTATTCGATTAGAAATGGAATTTGGTGATAATAATCTTACTTGTTCGTTAATTCTAGTCAGTATTTAAGTGTCGTACATTATGGAAACATTTGCTCTCGATATTTAGCCTGCACGATACAATATATTTAAAAATCATCGATTATCAACAAGTCAGAAATAATTCAACTCTTTTCACAGAGAGAAACGTATTCTCCAAGCAGAATTTTTCAAACGCCATATAACGGAAGGGTCAGCCAAGCTTCAGGGTATCGACCATATTTTCTCTACGTTTTTTACTCCGACGTTTCCACCCCCTCTAGTGCCACGATGCGCCTTGTAAGGGGAGGGAAATTACCAATTCAAACGGCGAGTAAGGTTCATCGACGCGCCGATACCAAAACCGTCTTGCCGGCCAGCCCCTTAATAATCTCATTTTTAGTAGAACGACGTGTAATTTCGCGACGCGGTGCGTAAAGACAGGCATTTTTACTCGAACCCGTACGATCCAGCGATTACGAGAATTAATTGAAAACGATTACTGCCAAGCGTAAAAGCTCGAACTAATAACGTTCGACTCAATTGGTTTAAAAACTTCGGTCATAATATTTTCACAAACTTTCAAAATTATTATCATAATATTTTCTCAATCGGATAAAGCGTTGATCCGCTACGGAGAATGCAGAAAGCAGAAAATGGTCGCGGCCAACGTTCACCACTTCTCGTCCCTCTGTAATCGCGCCACCCTTCGTTAGGTTTGTCGATATTTTTACCAATCAACTGGCGTGTCTCGAAAAAATCAAGCGTCACGAGGCAAACTCCGAGAGGATTAGAAACAACCGCGCGGAACGAGGTCGACGATTTAAATTGAATTGATAGGGTGCTCACGAAGACGTTTTGAATAATTCGCCAGCCACCCCTTGACGCTCTATTTTGGCCAGAGAAAGGGGAGAGCTCTGTTTATTTCTGATTACATCGATGAAAGGGGCCTGCGTGTAGATGAATGACGCTTGTCAGCCACTCGATCCGCCAACGCTCGCGGTGATTAAATGCAAGATTTAACGGAATTATCTCGTGACTTGTCGCGGAAAGTTTAAATTGCTCGGCGGAGAATCCAATAAAAAACGGCTTTACTGTCTTCGTTGATGGAGTACTGCCTCAATTTTTGTCTTTAATTCTTTTGTAGAAATTTCCTTTCAACACAGTTTTCTCAAATATTTCTTTCTTCGCGCGAAGTTATTCTCCATAGTATAGAGATGAAACGATCGTTAGGTTCGCGAAGAACGTTTTCTGGCGGAGGGAAATATTTTCCAGTTGTTTTCAGTTATTTTACCCAATCCTAGTAGCTCTTGGAGACAAGACAGACACGGATGGGTGAGATTGTCGACGCTGGGCTCAAATCAAGACGCTGCCTAATCCAATCAGGGATGGTAATTGCGTGCGTAGCTCGGGGCAGCAAAGCCATTGGGGGGTGGCTGCAGACTACATCCCTGGGCTGCGTAGGGTGAGTCAGAGTTCACCCCTGGTGCGCGTGCCCATTTGCTTGTCTCTGCCTACCTAACTCAACCATTTCTATGACGCCAATAGAGAGTAGACGCATCCGTTGCCGCTGTAAAGGCAAAAGCACCCAGACCACATCGTTAGTGTACCGAGCGACACAGCATTCAGGAAAATCGTAATTACATCGTTCGTTCGAAGACATACAGATATACGTCGGTGTAAAAAAAAAAAAAAACACAAATCGAATCGATAAAAGGATGAAAAGATCCCATTGACACCGTGTTATTTTCGAGAACGTGGTCAAAGTTTATCGAACGAAATTGTACCTCGATAGTGTTAAACAATCGTGGCCGAGCGTGTATTTTTACGAGAGAGCCTCGGTAGGTGGGAGTGGCCCCGAAAAAAATTCGTCGAATGGAAATTGGCCAGAGTTGACAATAACTCGGAATTGCCGTGAACCGAATAAAAACCGAGGGTTGGGAGGGAAATTGAAACGATAGTACTCGCGGTGCAGGTGAAATTTTTAACGCCGCCGAGAATTGAAGGTTATTCGCGGGCAATTTGTAAAAAAAAAACACGGTGTATACCGGGTGCGGCACACCCGCGGCAATTTGTCCCTATCTCCCTGGTGAAAACAAACCCTCAGTGACCCTAACCAGTGTTTGTGGTGCCGAATATGGTATCTCGGTGAACCGAACAGCCCAAGTTGACGCTTCGCCACCGACACTGTAATTTAGATTCCTTCGATCAGGTACATCGCACTGTTGTTTTTTATCTTGCTACCAATTACCAACGAGTATTTTCATTCGCGCTTTCATACCGCTAAATTGTACCAACGTATACCTATTCGCTTACGACACGTTACATTGAACGCGATTCTATATTTACCAACCGAGCGTGTTTATACGGTTAAACATGGGATCAACTGTTAAACATGGGATCAACTGAAAATTACTATTAACTAGCTATGTAGTTCAATCCCCGAGTGGAAACGTCAACATCATATATCAACCGTGCAACGTATTAACCATGTAACAATTACACTGTTAGCAGCAAACAAGCTTCCAGTTAGCCGAAGAAAACTATGTACCGTTCCAACTATTCGACCAATTTCCATCGAAACGTTTCGCCACCGCTAGCTGCAACAAGCTCCGGTAATTTCTACCGCGCTAATATTTCCTCCGTTCTTTTCCGCGCCAAAGGTATCCGATCGCTTGTCAATCACGCGATCAGTTTTCACGTAACTTGTGGAAAGCACGTGCCCTGAGAGATAATACGGTTATCTTAATTGGCGAAATATCTTTCTCACGATTAATCGTAGCCGTCTGCAGGCAGCGAGGTGCACCGAGCCAAGGGCCTGGCGATCCGCAACACTTACGAGCGCACGACATATCGTCGTTCTACGGTAACGGCACTATAAACAGGATCTGGCACGATCGTTTTCAGTGAAGCATAAAGTCGATACGTGTCAAACTGGCAACAGTAATTGCGCCTGTACCGTATATACCTGCAAATCTAGACGTCCGGCCGCGACTGTACACGTGATACGTGCTTGTACAAGATAATGATCCTGCATACTGGCAAGGATCGGCTTACGACACGTGTCAACCAAGACCAGGACATCATTTCACTCGGCCAGAGTATCCGTTGCACTTTGCTCGTCTTGCGTGTATAGTTGTGTATACGGTGTTATAGGATCGTAAATTTGGTCAAATGTCAAAATATCTACGCGTTCAAGGTGGTTGAACGATCAAATAGAGAGAAATTTGAGAAGGTAAGAAGTCCAAGACTTAATATAGATAGATAAAGGGAAGAAATTTCAAAAAAAATCCTCCCGACACTATCGTTTCCAGATTTTTGTCATATGGTTGTAGAATATTAAGATATTCTAGAAATTGAAAAATCGTTTTACCCTGAGGGTGCCTGATATTCTTGCAATCTATCGATCGTATTTCCAGTCGTAGAAACTTCGCTTTTATCTCGATCCTAACCTTCGGCCTCTTCCCTTTTTACAAGGTTATGTAGTATCCATTATCGGTACTTACGACATTGCTCACAATCGCGAAAGACAAGCTATCGAAAGATTCGCTAGACCTGCGTGAAGCACATTTCAGAGTCGTTGCCTTGCCTCCCTATTTGAACGTTGCACGCGGTACTAGCTGTCGCTCTTTCAATCCGCACTACTACATAATGTTTTAATGATAGGATCTGGCTACACGGTGGAAGTTATTATACAGCTATAGAGGTACAGAAAACGAAGAATTTGCATACGCGTACATCGTGCGTTCGTGGATTTATTTCAGCCGTAAAGGCTGATGTTATTTGAGGATATAATTGAAGACTCGTAGCGGAACGAGGTATTAAATGTCTGGATAGAACAACGGATAATTATTACGAACGAATTACAATTATCGTCTTACGATAGTCGAAGAGTTGACGATCTAAGCGATAGCTATCGATTATCCCTTAATTTACAGAGTGCAGTCTCTCAACGTTAAAGTATCTATGGCCTAGATCGTGCAGTGAATTCTCGCGGAATAGTCGATAATAAAATATCAAACGTTGAATTTATGCTTCAAAACCTATTACTCGTCCCCTTGATCTACGAAGTCTTCGCCGCAGCCTCGAGTGCTTCTGTATCCATATGCATGCAACGATCGTCGCATTTACTATTAAGGGAGGATCCACACGTGCGCGCATGCAAAACAACAGCTAAGACAGCGCCCGAGAATCACCGCGCCCACAGGGTAATATGGAATGATCTAGCTGCATCACTAGCCAGGTCATGGGTACATTGTTCGTACCGATCGAGCCAATCATCGTATCTCCGGGATTTAGATACCTACGCCAAACGACGCTGGCAACGCAACCCTCCTTCGGCGTCACCTATAACGATGGTTCTCAAACCGAAATCCAAAAAATACGCGTAAATTACGAACGAAGGTAATCGAATATTTATCTACAGGATTTTATGCGAATTTCAAAACCTTAATGGCTATGTACACCAAGACGCTTTAATGATTAAACATTTCGTTTCATTTCAGATATTTAGACGATTTCCCTGTTAGACCTTTAACCCTTTGCACAGTTCCCTCAAGTTAAAAACTTTGTTATTCGTACCAGCTTTCTCTCGAGTCCTTCGTACAGTGTCTTTTACCATTCATTTCGCAAACATCAATTTCCAATACATCACGTAATTTTCTTTGCTTTTCGTAAAAGTACTAGAATCCTGAGATCTATAATTTGAGAACCAGCGATCAGCGTCCCTTCTATCTTTGGCTCGAGCCTATTCCGTATGGCAAGTTTTAGCGATAGAGCGGATTGTCAACGATTCGAACGAATAGAATAGCCGGTCAATTCCGGATAACGGAGTGGATGCGTGCCAGAAGCAAGGACGCATTCTTAGCAATCGCTAGGATTTATATAGGACGTTTACGGAGGCACGCGACTGAAATGGTCGAGATAGAAGCGAACACGAAATATAGCAGATATTCGATAACCGCAGGATTAATAAGCAAACTTTTCCTTTACTAAAAGCCGATCGTTCGACAAAATTTAATCAAACTCAACTATGATGCGTACGATAATTCGATCGAACATTTGGTATATAAAACGCGACGAACGTACGTTAATATAAAGTTCGACGAAACTCGACGTGCATTGGAACGAAGAAAGAAAAGGACCGTTGATCGTCCTGCAATAGGCGTTAATCGTTTCCTGCGAGAACTAAGAGGAAACGGTAAAACCAGCTGAAGGAACTTGCTGGCTAAAAGCCTTACCTTTGCGAGCTTGAGATGATCGTTTCATTGGACGAGCCGCATCGCAATATCCGTTATTGCCGACAACTTCGTATCTACTCAGGAAAGTAGCTGCGAAGAATACCAGTTCCGAATGATTCAACGCCGAGGAACAATGAAAACTCCGTTCGAATATAGCGTACATTAAATACGAAGAATATTCCGGCGTTGCAACAATGCCGCATCCGATTACACTCTACGTGAGGATAATATAAGAGATAGGAGGCTCCGCGGGAGAAATATATCACGTCCTACTGTAATATATTGTATAATACGATTTAAACAATACGCGATAACCGTACAAACTCATAGTAGTTCTTTCTTCCCTTCGATAGCGGCGGAAACAACTTAAATGAGCAATTTAAGTGAAATAATCTCTATAGCAGTGTGTAAAGTATTTAAACGATGTAAAGATTTCGCATATATCCGATAGATTAATTGCCACTTCCGCAGAATTAACTTTTCGTGCGACACTTTCTGTTTCGTGTCATTAATAGAAAGATGACTCCTCGAACGTTCCGGATGCTTGAGCAAGAACGAACGAGTCTCAATAAGGAGCAACAGAAGGAACAGACGGACAAAGTACTTCCAGGGATGAGTGGCACCTTAACCTTCGTTTTCTCGACACGTTGTCACGATTCCATGTTCCCCCTAGCAATGTGAAAGGCCTATCGCTCATGTATCGTCGATTACCCAAAATAGATTTAATCAACGCGGCATTTTCCACGGGAGGAAAGCGAACGAACGGCAAGTTGAGGGAGAGACCACGCTGTGAAGTAGCTGCTGATCATGACGAATCGATGAGATCGGGCATATGCCTCCGTGTGAACGCGAACATACATCTCGGCCGCGTGCCTCGATATTAGACGACCGTCCCGGCCAATATGTTACCATCACCGCACGCAAAATCATCCCCGAAACGACGAGAAACGAAATCGATGTAAATGCCCGTTCATTGTTTGTCTCTCCGCCCCCGATACGTTCTCGTTACGCGTCACGAAGAAACGAATGATCGAGCTTCGCGTTGAAAATTATGCTTCAGCCACCTAGAGCGAGTTTCTCGCTGCCAGCGGGAAATCGATAGTTCTCTAGTTCGGCGATCACGATCGTCGAACCGTGACGAGCATTTGTAACTGATAGTATTATGCGTTTATTTATGATACCGCGAGTATGATATATGCAGTGTGCACGTTAAACGAAAGGATGAGAGCGAATATCGTCGAGAGTATCCTAAACACAAAGAACTCCCGGTTCGTACGGTTGTACGGGAAGTTGAACTAGCGACATCCGAAAGAATCGACTCGTCCGAGCGGAAGATTTCCATCGCGTCGTAAACCGGTTTGTACAATTCAAAAATAAACATTCTTTTAACGTACATCGAAATACAGAGAAGCGCGCGAGTAGGAGAGGACGCGACGCATTCGTGTCAGCAAACTGTATAATTTTCAATCTCTATCCCGCGCACGCGATACTCGACGCCGCTGCAACACCGGCGTCGCTGGCAACTCGTTACGCCGTCGTCGTCGACGTCGTGCTCGCTAGCTTCCGCAACTTCGGCGTGATAAAAGGACCGTGCGGAGAAAGGGCTGCAGCAGCGACGCTTTCCATCGTTCCATACAGAAACCAGCCACCCAGCCACCCACACGCTTAGGAAACGCGGGCGAGCGTTCCACGTACACACACGCGCGTATACACGCTCGTGCATAGTTGCGTTCGTACACATAGCCGTAGTTCGTAACAACGACAGAGAAGCTCCGGCTGGCGTCGCGTGAGACGGGGCTTGTGCAAACGCGCGAACGTGCAAACGCAAACCTGGCGAAAACGAACAGTTTCGCGCCGTTGTAATGATTTTCGGCTGGCGTGGATGTGGCGCGAACGCGGCCGCGTGTGAGTGAGTTAAAACGATTAGGAAGGTGAGCTAACATCGTTGCGTCCTCCACGAAACGCGGAAACAGAGTCACTCGGGGGAGAGAGTGGTAAACGAAGGGGGTGGGAGTGGGTCGGCGACGAGAGAAAGAGGATTAGCCGTTAACAGAACGCAGGAAGAAGAGGAACGGAGTTTGGCTATGCGGGTGAGGGATGGGTTTCGAAGAGACAGCCGTCGAGGTGTTGGAAAATGCACGATGAGAACGTGCGACAACTCCGTTCAAGCGAATTACGCGTAATTGGCCCTGTCTCGTGAAACTTTAAAATATATTTTTGCTGATGCGATTCCAACGACCGTTTCATAGACACTCGGCCATTAGTCCGACTTTGTCTAATTGTTCAGCCCGTTATACGGCTTTCGCGCATTGTCACGCGGGTAACCCGGCCGACGTCGCCAATCCCATTTCGGTAATCCGGACTGTGTCCTTGTTTACTCGAACCCTGGCCACGACGGCTCCAACCGGATACGGAACACCCGGCAAAGTGGCAAGGGAATTAAAGCCAGACCTCGTCGTCTCTCGGTCTCGCGAGTTTCGTCAACAAGCTGAAAAAAAGTCTAACACTCGCGTTATCCTGGTAAACGTTGAAACCGTTACGTTACCTTCGTCGTTCCAACTATGGCGTTACTCGCTCGTTTCATTTTAATTCCGTGTTTCTTCTTTAACTCGGACGGAATATAAAGCATTTATTCAATCTTGTTTCGCAGTGTTTACTTACACGCGCAACATTTTAGAATATACGATTCACGTCGAAGCATCGTCTCTAATTGTTTGCGAGGGCTGGACGTATGTTTCATTAGCGACCACGAAGGGCGTCGTTAATGTTCTATCGCTGGCTCGCGATGATGTTCAGGGTCGGACCCCAACATATTTATGCGCTTGTACTAATGGCCCGATAATACCGGTCGTGAACGACTTCGGTGCACAGGCGGCGCACGATGTACTACCGAACACATTTCTCTTAATAGTTTCGTAATCGCTGCGCCTGATAGTTATTACCTATTCTTCGCGCAATAATTACCCACGCGTTAAACAACGTGCTTTTCTTCGTAGAATATCGTCAAACACCAAAGCACGCTAGTTTAAACCAAACACTTTGTCGTTTAATCGGAAAAATCTATCCTGAATGAATACAACGTATAGTAAAATCTTACTTCAACGTCCCATACGTACTAACAGCGCTATCTTAGAGATACCGTTTAAATACTTTACGCAACATCTACCAGAGAGATGCTCTTGAACAAAGCTAGGGACAAAGGGACGAGGTAGAAATGGTAGACGAGGTATAAAGGCCGTTCATAATTGCCAGTGCATTGTGGATATTAATTTTGTGGCTCGTTCATATCGAAAGTAATATCGACCGGGCCTGGCCAAGGGAAAGTCTAATAGAAGTCGTCGCAAGATGAGTTACTGCCTTTAATTTCCCGATAATAGGGCTCGAGTAA
This sequence comes from Bombus vancouverensis nearcticus, assembly GCF_051014615.1. NCBI lineage: Eukaryota > Metazoa > Arthropoda > Insecta > Hymenoptera > Apidae > Bombus > Bombus vancouverensis. The sequence goes on along the minus strand of NC_134917.1, from coordinate 15,565,923 downwards.
CCCTCCTAACCGTTTCCTACCATCCCCTATGCATCCCCCGACCCCCTGCCTCCCACCACCACCCCCCAGCTCTTCCGATTTCGCTCGCTATTCCTTTCTCTTTCCGTAAGGTCTCTCCTAGCCACTTGAAACTCAACGAACCGTCGTCATTCTACTCGAGCGCGTTAACCTCCTCGTCCTCTTTCGCAGGTACCCGTTGCTCGGAGGTGGCTGCAGAATTGTTCCCTGATAGTTTCCGCGCGGGGGACACTCGGGCCAGTAGTTAACTTTGCGGTCTGGGCCATTCATCCCCCGTGGAACAACTATTTTATTGGCAAGCCCGCAATAACCCTCCCCTCGTAGCGGGCGTTTATCAGCGGCGGGCTGTGTTTACCGGTAGCGTGGCTTTGCTAGCTTTTTTTCAATAGACTGATAAATCAGTCGAGCGCGATTAACGAATGGAAAAGTAATTTAAACGATGCTTGTTCTATTTCTTTTCTTTCGGCGATCGGAGATTGGGGATCGAGGATGGAAAATTTATTTGTCGGAGCGAAGCAAGAGGATAGTTCTTCGAGTAACTCGAGATTAAACATCGTCGATGCAAGTAACAAAGATTTATAGATAAGCGAACGGAGTTTCTGCGAAAATAATTTTTTCGACGTACCGCTCTAAGAGTCGAAGCCAGGTTACACTTGGCTAACTTTCCGGTGACTTGTCGAACGAAATTCCGGACGGTGGCCAATCTGCGACCTTCCGCTTCACGCGACACCGCGTTTCTTTCTCATCGTGGACAAAAGGCAGTCTATCAGAAGGAACGTAGCACCGGTCGCAAGGGTACAAAGTGATGTCACGTAATTGAAACCGTCGAATCGTGGCGATGGAACCTTCCCCCTGTAAACGGTGTCCACCGCGAATAGAGTTATTAAATATTTTTTACGAACATCACAGCTGTGGCAGTTCAAATTCATCCTTCCTTAAAAGGATATTCTCTTCCACGATGAGCGAAACGCGATCAACAAAAAGAGAAGAAGAAAGAAGACAAGGAGAAACTGGGAAATATGATTTTAGCTAAAACACATTCTCCCAACATAATGTCGATTTCCCTCGATAGTTGAAATAAACAGACAGTGACGAATGAAACAGAAAGGAAATGTAACCAAAATCGTCACCGTGAACCGCTTTGCCAATTTTGTAGATGTCATCGGTCTTATTGAATTAGAAAAATGACCTCACTTTTCTTGTATACACGTAGACACCCCATTGGCAATCCATACGCAACGAGCATCGTCACCTTGCACTATCATGCTGACGTTGCCGAATTCCCCTTCTGCCTTGTATCTCTTCTGTCCCTTCTTCAGCCGTGTACAAACGTAACCGCAAGCCACGATGTTGCCGTACGTACTTCACAAAGTTTACCCGAGCATTCCGACGATATTGAATTGAAATAAACCGTCTCTGCCCCCCCCCTCTTCTTCTGTCTCGCTTTGAGTTTCCAGACACTGGCGTGCAGGAAAAAAACGTTTCAAGTCGAAATAGCTTTCGAGTAATGCAAATCATTCAGAGAACGTACACGCTTTCTAAGAACGCTGTCTAAACATCCGTTGCCTCTACCGGAATTCGTACATTCGTTGTATCGAGTTGAAGCGTCAGAATTGAAACAATGAAACTGAGAGCGTTATTAACGAAGATATATGGAATTTTGTTGAAATTTCAAATCAAATTCCTTCTGCTAAGCGTACGCAACTTCAAAAAATGAAATATTCTTATCGTAAAGTTTTGCTATCTTCTATTTCTGGTTCTTGAACGTTCTCGATGATTATACGAATTCGTTCTTGCATTAGTTACAATATTGCACGCGATTGGAAAATTATCGAATCTTAAGGAATAATAGTCGCGTCTTTAAATTCTATTCGCTACGATTCGAATTCCAACATTATTTCTCACCGTCTATTCTGAATCTCCGTCGTGCATTCTACTTTCCCTTTTGTCCCGGCTCTTTACCATTTAAACATACATACTCAGATTTAAACTCGGGACATTCGAATGTAAATTTTCAAAATTTCGAGGTAAGTGGGAAGTTTGAATCGTGAAACGGTAACCATGAAAAAGGAGCTGATTATCCGACGTAATTATCGACAACAGGATTGCTCTGGAACGAAATAACGCGGAATGGAGAGCTCGATGATGGTCGGGCTCGTTTCAAAAGCGGCGCGAATGATTCATAAACCCGTGGCAATCTGCAGCGTCGGTACAAACCGCACAAGAGCTATTGGAATTTGTGACCTTCGGCGAAGCGAGGCGCAGCCTGTAATGCCGCGGACTCGCGCCCACTTGTGGGCGTCGAAATACTTGTGTTCGCGCGAGTCGATGAAGTTTGAGCAAATAAATTCTATTCGGCTGGGAGATACACACGCGCATCCACGAAATACCGAGTCCGAATTATTTTAAGAATCTCACGAGTTTACCCTCTTTGCCGCGTGTCAAATCCTCTTTAAAATTTAATTGCATCGAAGCATCAGCTCGAGTTTTGTTGTACCGGAGAATCCTTTTAAATTCAATTACGATAAACGAAACTGATTGGAGAAATAATCGATGAATATTGTATCGTTGCTTTATATTCAGAAACGACGAGATTTTTAGCTGGTAACATATAGCGATATAATTCAGTACTTGTAGCTCAATTTACACAGCTATTAAATTATTTTTGTCCTTTGTATTTCGAGAAGAATGTCTTGACGAGAATGCATGGTATTTGCACTGTTACTTTTTTATTTCTTTTTAAAGACATTTTGCACGTTTTTCATTAAGATTTCTAGGACGAATAAATTCGTGTTTCTTGCATCTCGCTTCGCTTCGTCTTTCGCGCGGACTCGAAAGTTCAACGGTACTTATCAGAAATGGCAAATAATTTCCCGCGGCAGCGTGAGGAATGGCCGAGGCAGCGGCTCATTAGCCTTCCTTTTTGTTCGTTCTGCAACGATTTCCCGCGTTGTCCCTCGAAACGGAAACGACTTTCGGCGAGTATTCTTATCGCGATTCCTTCCTGTTCGCGTAAACCAACCGTACAGACGAGCAACATTCTCCACGGTGTGCCGCTATTGCTATACTTCCACATTTTCTGACGCGAATACCTACCTAATCGACTGAAAAATCTATGAAATACACGAGAGCGTGAAAATCATTTCTCCCGTCGTACAGTGTCCAGACTTTTCCAAAGATCGTTTGAATAACGGAAAACTGACTAATTTATAGATCATACGAACGATCATGGAATTATCTGGCACAGCATATAAATGCTCTTAACACGATGATATTCGTCGTTGGAACACGTGGCCGCGAGGAGTGGGCGACATGAAGACATCAACCATAACGCTGTCGAATGGTGCAATGCGTGCATTAGAATGGGCAAAGTGAGGACAGATGTCACGCATCCCCCGAGTGGCTCAACGGATTTTCCACGCATGTGTCGCCACAGATTTGCCTCGATAGCGACGGTCACATATGTTGTCGATATCGGTTCGCGATGGCCATTAATTATTCGGGCATTTTTTTTTTTACCGTACACGTAGAGGATAGGCTGCTCGGTGGGTTCTACGCTCGTGTAGCGCGATTGCCGTTCGATATTCGGCTTAATCGGCGATTGATCGGTAAATAAGTGAGAGGGAAGCGGATAGGGAACGAGGTTCCAGCAATCGAGGATCGCAATCAGAAAATTATCCGATGTATGTAGTTGCATTGCGAATACCGCTGGAACACTTTCAAATCGAGCAAAGCGGAAAGGAGAGAGGGAAAATTGATGCGTTCAGCTTTGTACGGTTTACTCGAGATCGAACCGTCACGCGCACGTACAACGAGAAAATAAGATTTCTACGGCGTATAGCGAGCCGGTGTTTTTCCTTGCGAACGATCGCTACGTAATAGGAAAGCTCATGAATTCCTGAGAAGCCAAGCGCGTGATTAACGAGCCTACGTTGTCGCTGGTCGCGCGGTCCTGCACGTCAGGATCTCCCTCTTTTTATCATGAACCAATTGAAAATTTCATTACCAAGCGGTTATTAAAACTTCATCGAAATCCGATACATATACATCGCTCAATTCCATTAACTTTTCCATTTGGCCGGAGCGAGTGGGCTGAGCACAATGAAAAAGTACGCGAACCGAGTTGAAGGAGGGGAGGAAAACTATTCCGCGCGGGATAACTGGTTTCCTAAAATAAAATAGATCTCTTTAAAGGCCGCGAGACCGGGGTTAGTAGAACGCATTCGAATGCCGCGGATAGATGTCCGTGTTAAACCGTGACACGCTCCTGTTTTCCCACATCCTCCTGTCTCTCCATAAATAAACGAGTTTCTTAATTAACCAAATTATACGCAACTGCATCAAAATTTCACATTACCAGTTAAGGGTTAATTGCATTCGCACCAGTCAACCGCTCCGCCACACTAAGCCCTTTACGCCGCTCAACTACGTGCCAGAAACGAGATTTGCATCGTCGCAATTTCCACGTACAGATTCGCGCATATCTTCGCGTCTACCCGCCGCCGCTGCACCCAGTCGTATCCTGGAATTACAATTTTCAGAGCTGCGAGTTCGAGAGGATCCTCTCCGCTGTGCCGGTATAACAAAAAGCCGCAATGAAAACAACGTCTCTCCAATGGTGAATTACCAGGCTATGGATTGCGACGCGTTTTCAACGTCGCAACAGCAGTGTGTTTCGTGCGTTTAATTCTCTTAGTTCGGTCGACGGAAAATAAAAGCACGCTCGACTCTACGTACCAAAGTGGAATTTTCATGACTGATCGAGTTTTACCGATAACAATAATGGAATTTTCAACGGGGAAAAAAATGAACGAATCCTCTGTCAACAAAAAAAAAAAAAAAATATGGGACAAAAACGAAAAGTAAAAAAATGTACAGAGAGAGAGACCAATGATCGGGAGATTTAGAGCAGCAAAAAAGCGGAGCGAAACGGACCGATGCTAGAGCAGGAACGAAAGACGAGAAGAGAAAGAGAGAAGAGTCGAAGAAGGGGGGATATAAAAGTAAAAAAAAAAGAAAAGAGAAAAAAATTGAGACGATGAGGAAGGTAGAATTCAGAAGGAAGAGGCTAACCGGAAAGGAGAAGAGCGAAGAGGTGAAAGGATGAGGAAAGAAGGCAGCGAGTATCTCGCAGTACGGTAGCCACGCCAAAGGTGTATCATAGCAGGGCCCAAAGTGTCGGATGCTCGTGGGATGTTCGGGGCCGCGAAACCCCTTGCCAGTCGGTCCAGTCGATGGAGGTAGAGAGTAGGTGCTTGGCTCGAGGATCGAACGAGAGCAACGAGGATGCCCGGACCCAATGGAGAAAGAGCGGGTACGAAAAGAAGAAGAGTGGCCGGCGGTAGAGGAGAGGGGCAGTCGGCGTTCCGTCTTACCTTGTAATTTACTCACCGCAGGCCCCAGGCTATCCATCTCGTGGCATAACTCAGGGATGGGCCCATCGGATCCCGAAAATGTCACTTCTTCGCGGGGCACCAGATGCGGCCAGGAATTTCGCGTTACCAGCACGCTCCGCCGATTTCGCGCGATTCGAATTTCACGCGTGTTTAGTTTTCTGAATGGACGACGTATAATTTCGCGAGGTGTCCGTGCTGGATCCCTGGCTCGTCGTCGAGCAAATCTCACCGACTTCGTTTTGTCTTCGTCGGGCAGGAAAGAAGATTTTTCCAGAAGAGGCAGAGCGCCTCCCGAACAAAATCGTCACACGCCCATCTCCTCGGTGGCATTTCGTCGAACCTCCGGTCTACCTTGGACGATCCCACGTGACAAATAGCTGCATCGAGGATAATAGAATTTATGATAGTATTATACGGGCGCGTCTATTGTTCGCGCAGGTAACTCGTACACACGGTACGCTCAACGAGCCAAAGTGGTCGTTGCAAGACGCTCGATCTGCCGCCGGATAACCACACTTATCCTCGTTCACGAACAAGCAATCGCTCAATTACCGCGCGCCGACTAATCTCGTTAGAACTCGCACCACCTACTAACTGTCCATTGTTTTCCAGAATTATTACAGGATGCCGTATGTTAGTGCGGTGGAGCGTGTATCAAACACGAGGACGAAGAGGATCACCGCCCCGTGTAAACGAATTCGAAACGGCTGATTCGCTGCAACGTACGAAGAGCGCATATACGCGCGCTCGCACGACCGCCACGAAAGTAACGCGACTAGGCACAGCCCTGAGTTCCAAGTCGAGCTTCAATACAACGCTGCATACGTTTAGCTAAATTACACTTTATATATACCATTATTATTTCATGGGTCCCACTGATGTGCCCTCTCACGACTGACGCCTTTTTCTCGTCTTCCCCTCCTCTACTTATCCCCCTTCGTTTCTGCCCTGGAGCCGAGGAAAAAAGCGGCGCGCGATCCTTCTCTACCTCTATGCGCACCAGGTATCTTCGCGATCGTTTCATTGCGATCACGATATTACCGCTAACTAGATTTTTTCCCCTGATACACTTATGCTCAATCGCCAACAACGTCGCTGGATCGTTTGCCGTATAAGAAACGTGTGTTATTACGGTTCATTAGGCGGAATACCATCAAGGGAATGGATAATGCACGGAATCGCAAACGCGAACGTTTCTTCTCTGATAATACTTTCATTGTTTCCTTCTCTCTACGCTTTCGACGGAGAATTAAAGGGAGAGGAAAAAACGAAAGAATAAAGGAGAGAGAGAGAGAAAAAAGAGAAAGGGGAAGAAATAGGATTCTTCGATCGACTGATAAAACCATTCTAGAACGTCAATAGTTTTTCCGCGAAGGAACCTCCAAGTCACAAAGACCCTTTACCGTAAGTAATCAGACATGCAAAATTCTTCTTTTGTGCGCTCAATCTCCCCTTATTCTCGTTCAGCCGCGTGCCACCGTCTCTCTTGCCTCTCTTTCCTCTTCCTTTTCCTTCCCTCTTCTCTTAATCGAACCGTCCCACTTCTTAATTTCAACGATACTTTCGTCCGTTTTTGATGACCCTAACCGAAGCTTTCTTCTACACGGTAGCATCGACGAACTTCCAGAGTCGTTAGGACAAGCGTCGCATGATATACGAGCTTTCACCCACCCCTTCCTCGGCTCTTTTTCTTCGGCCGTTAAAAAAAAAAAAGAAAAAAGAGAAAGAAAACTGTATTAATCTACGACAACGTAGCCCTCCTTCGTCTTCCTTCCCGTTTCCTTTGTCGAGGTCTTCTCTCTGTCCCTCTCCTCCACTCGTCTAACAGCTTAAGGGAACGTTTGAGACTAAACTACCACTAAGGTTGTCATATTGCTCCCGATCTCGAATCTGAAATTCAAATGGCCGCCGTGCCATGACTTTCAAATCTATCGATTAGCAGATAGCACCGCGGGCAAGTACAAATTCACAGTAGCAGACGGGATGCTCGCGAATATTTATGCTTTCGAAAACGGAAGAGGGTAATATACCTGGCAAATGAAAAATTTATTCCGCCAATCGTTGTCTGTCGTTTCGTAGCTTCCGTGGCAAGTGCCAGATCGCAAGCGTCGATATTTTTAACCTTTCCTTTGCTTCGTTCATTTTCCTACGCTAATCGCTAATTACGAAACAAGATCATTTTCTCAATTTTTATTTTACTATTAACGTTATAGCTGTATCAGTAGCTGTATCAAAGCGACCATATCGTCTCGACTCTCTGTAATTCTTCTACAAACGTTTAATTACTTCTTCCCTCGCGTTGCGTACCTCTCATTCGCATTTTGATTTCTTCGATACAAAATACGTTTAAACGTCGACAACTTTAGCCTCGACGTCCATCAAACGACTCAATACGCAATTATCAAATAGAAAACGAGCCATTCACGAAATAACACATACCGTTGCTGTGTGTTAATCGAAGCACGTTCACGGCAAGCGATACCTAAATCCCTTAATCGTCAACCGATTGCATGCAAATCCTCCGCTTAAAAAGATTTACTTATCAGCCGTCATGTAAGGCGTTAATTAATTATTTGGCCTCGAGGCGTTTCGCGGCGCGCGCGCGCGGAACGAGAGACCGAAATTAATTCAATTTAATCCACGTCCACGCGAGGCAGGCGCGAAGATCCTGATTCCCCGTCGCTGCCCTTTCTTCGTTCACCCGTCAAGCGCAAAAACAAACGGGCCAGCGTAGCCACTTATGCAAAACACAGCCGACGGCAATTAAAACTAAGTAACAATTAGACGACGAAGGGGTCGAAGTCCCGCCCGGTGAATGCGTGACCCTTTAATGCGACGCGAGCACAAAAGGCGAATCCGTGGCTCTTTTCTTCCTTTGTTTCGCACACTGGCGCGAGAGACCTCGCAGCTAACCTGTCTTTTTTCACTTATCCGTTTCTCTCTTGCCTCGTTTCTCTTTCTCTTCACTCGTGGTCGTATCACCTGTGTGTGCGCGCGCGATTTCGTCCCGTTTCAACGTGGATACGCGCGAGCGCGAGTCGCAGGCCCCTTAAGTATGGCTTTCAGTACGCGCACAGGCAATTTAACGAACGCGGAGCGTGCAACCACCGCGGTAGCCAGAAAGACGGCCACGCCCCCGATCGCAACTTTGTCGAGTAATAATTAGCGATATCAATTAAAAAATTTCCCCTCGTCACTGGCAATTAATTCACAACCGTTTCGAGTTTCTTGCCAATCTCTCTCCTTTTTTCTCTTTTCCTTCCATTATTATCGGAATGAATCTACGTTCTCTCGTCTTTCGCTTCTATCTCGGTACGTTACCCGAACTTCCATTCGTACGAATTTTCATTCTTCCTTTCGCTGCATGGAAAACGGAGTGCTGAGGAATCCGTTAAAAGATCCGAAGAACGAACCGATCAGTAAACAGACGAGTGGATGTATTATCGAAATGTCTTAAAGTAGCCTTAATTACTGGAGGTGACGTTCGAGCCATTTTGCTACGCGCCTAACGAAAGTATTCGCGTTATGTTGCTACGAAGTAGCCACGCAGACTATTTTTCCAACGACGAATATTTCGACAGACAATCAAGCGACGAGAATCTTCTCGGAGGATCGTCCGGGCACGAAGTGAAAGAGACCCTCGACGGGCTAAGCGAAGAAAAGGGAAGAAATTGCGGGATCGAAGTCCAGACCGTCTTGCGATTAAGCAACAAACATAAACGACCACGGATACTCCGACGTTCACAGATAAAGAGAAATATTTACGATACTAATATCCGTGGCTAAAAATTCCGCGTACAATTAGTGCTACGTTTTGCGTAAAGCGCGAGTCATTCCGGCAAAGTGCTGTCTCGCGAATTTACAATCGGAAACGTGTTGCGAAAAGCGAACGAAGGGAGGAGGAAAGTGACGCTTAACGAACCCTTATGGATAATCGCGCGCTAATGAGTAAGCGGCGCTGGGATCGTAGATAGCGCGAGAGAAGTATAGTGTCGCGCGATCGTCGTGTGTCTGCGGGTAATTATAAGTTTTTCACCGTCTCGCTTCGCGAGATACAGCTCGAGTATTGCTATTCAAGGTCTTCCTCGTGAGCATCGGACCAAGCGCGATCAAAGTCGTAACGACGGCTCTCGCTGTCGAGGCATAAACTCGAAAGTTTTCGCAGGCGGAGAGAACGCGCCAGCTCCATGGGAACCATACTAGCTTTTAGCAAGTTAAATAAACGATACACCTGTTCTCCTGTTCGCGTCGAATCTCTCCGTTATGACGCAGACTAGCGAGAGGAAGCCTTGGCTCGCCGATCGACGGCGAAGAAATCTCGTTGCTTCCACGAAGGATCTCGTTTATAATCGAGTTCGAACGGTCGAAACTTCGTTTTCTTCTTGCGTGTAACAAAGTTGGAGAAGCGAGTTTCGAACAGGGGCGTACACGTACCGCAAGCCGGAACCAACGGCTGTAATTTCCCCGGCCGATGATCCGGTCGCAAGAACTGTCAGTAACAAATGTGCAGTCGGCCGCGAGCACGCCCGAAATCGCGCGATCAGAAGTCACGGTAACTTTAATTACCAGTTTTCAATTCGTTAGCGGTGCGCAACCGCGTCCACGATACGTGACCGGAATCCGCGCGTTTGCCAGGCAAAAAATTAGCATGCTTCTCTGCGACGTGCCGCAGTTCGTTGGTTAATTTGCAAAGACGCAAGGAATCGATCGCACGGAATTGTTGTAGATTGGCCGTCGCCATTAAGGTGACCGGGCGCATAATTTTAGGCGACGACCAGCTCGATCAATCCTCGACTTTCAAATCCGATCATTTTATAAATTCTTCCTCGTCGATTATCAGCTTGAGTCTCTTTTATAGAGCGATTTAAATCCAACTAGGTATATTTCGCGAGAGGAAGGAAATCAAGAAAATTGAACTGTGACAGAGGAATCCGTATACCTCGAAACAGTGAAATACGTCGAGCAACGTGCAAAGTACTCGTGCAATTATTCGAACAAATTCACGACAAATCTGATATTTATCTCGTTTCTAGAAACAACTGCATTTGTATAATTTAATTTAGAGCAAAATGCGTTTCAAAACATTCAACGTCAGCATCAGGTTTTTTTACCGACACGTAACTTTTCTCGGAATATGTAGATTAATTAATTGTTATTTAACATAACAGCTTACGTGAGAGATTGTTTCGAGATATCGCGTGTACCCACGAAGAATCCCTTCTTGCGAAATTAAATTAACTCCGGCTGTTAATTAGCAACATTGTTCGTTGCCCGTTGTAACCGAATCTCTCGCATTCTTGATTGTAACGCGGCGCAACCGAAGCCATCTGTTGTACAACGTAGTATTAGCCATCGTACGAATCGCCAAGCGATTTTCTATTTTCATAATAATATTAATTATCAATTACGTCCGTCACGAGGCTGCAACTGAGCGCGGCCCATCGTTTTCGATTTCTCATCGCCAAGTCCCTGAAGCGCTGTCTATCACCGCGATTGACGTGGTCCGTTGCGTAAACTCATCGCTGGTCAATACGCCAGTAAATATCCCGTATAAAGTACGTAGATATTTCTCGTATCAGGCATTTTCAGGGAGAATAAACTTGCGCATTTGTCTATCAGACTGTTCGGAAAAATCAAATTTTCATTCATATCGTGATAGCCTTTTTGTTATACGTCCGATGGTTATAACGACAATTCTCACTTAAAATGTGGTGGAATTAAATGGGAGAAACAATGAAATAAACAATTAAAAGAATTATATAAATGGAAAATACCGGCGATAAAACGTGGTATGGGCCTACAGCGGATATTAAAGTAGCAGATAAAAGTATTCCTTGCGTATCGCGTAGATATCGCGAGTTATTCGATCTAAGTTAAATTCGTCTAAATTAAAATTCAAATGAAAATTCCAAATAAACGCGGATATGGTTGTTTACGAGAATTTCGGAGTACGCTCATAATCCGGACAGAGAAACGTTGTTGCTCCCGTCGAAATTGGAAATTCAAAGCGTTCAAAGCCACCGTGATACGATACGCGCGTTAATTTTAAATAACGATACGATTGATACGTTTACATAAATTCAATTAAGGGATATGCGGCTGGAAATTATCATTTACCTGCATCAGCGTAACGCGAGACGAATCGAAAAACAAGTCTGGATACGGGAAGCACCGGTGGGCGTTAGCTTGTGTGAATCGTAATCGCGTTATCGTAACGCCTGCCGGAACGCTGTACAAAGGGAAATTCGATTTGAAAATACCACGGCGCAGAAAACAACACGTTTGCCGCATTGCGAAACAATTTGCTTGGCCGTGCGAGCTGCGGTGTCATTACGCGTTTTCGCGACACTGTTCCAGTGTAATTCAATGCCTCTCCGCGGTCTTGCTTTGTTACACACGGCTAAACATCATTATTTGTAAACGGCGGCTATATGATTGATCGAAAAGCGATGAAAGTGACCCAACTCGCGCTACGCCTCGTGCCACGCCTCGCTCCGCGAAAGATAGATCGACGTGGAAACGAACGCTATTTCCTGCTTCGGCATAAATTTCGTTTCATGGAAATGTGCGAAACTCGTCTGGCTTTTGTTTAAATCTGTTTCCGTACCTAACTTCTGCAGGCTAAAATTTATTTTGTTACGTCGTACCGCGATACAGGGAACACCGCGACAACCGCGTTATTCCGCAGGATACTGCAAGAAATCTCCCTAGTGCTCGATGGAAGATATAGTGGTACGACCTAATATATAACGATAGAGTTAGCCCAGAAAATGGCAGTTTTACAGCATCGCTGGTTAAAATATTAAATCGTTCTACTTTTCTCAATACGTATATCAAAGAAAAGGGAACACAAGTTTATTTATATCCGCGAGTTTTCTATCTCCACTTACGAATCTTCTATCGTAAAGGATTCCGTTGGCTCCGGTTTAGTTAAACTTTCGGAGGAATTTCGTTACTCGTGTGACGACCTAATAGGTGACGTTTAAGCTGCAACCTGTTTCTCCAAAGACACCGCTTGCGTCGCTAGACAGCCTGTATCGTAAACCCTCTATCGGTCCCCTGTTCCAAAAATCGCCGGGCTTAAATCGCTTGTAACAAAGATTTAATTGAGGCAATTAACGAAGGCAGACTGTGAAAGTGGGGAAACGAGAATGGGAGTGACAGGGAAGTGGTGCAAGAGAAGGGTTGTCTGCGCGAGAGTACGACGATCGAAAAGAGAGAAACCGACACCAGGGACACGCGTGTGCCTCGATATTTATGTACAAGGTGCTCTCGACAACGCGATTTCTGTTTTCCAGCTAAAGGGCGGACGTTGATAGCTGTCCGTGCCGGAAGGAACGTACGTGTCTATAAGAAATTATTTACACACAAAGTAAGTCCACTGACAAAATTCAATTAATACACCCTTTGAAGCCTGAGTTATAATTAAAAACTTGATTGACACGCGTTTTTTGTGAACCAACTGCTGCAAAAGCTGCGTGTTTTTTATTATTTTTTTTTTTTTTTTTTAACATCAAAGGTAGATTTAATAACGCGCTCCTTTGTAACTCGAAACCCTGTTGCCATTTTCAAAATAGACGCAAAATGAACCAACCGTGTTTCCACTACGCTAACGAAACTCTATTACGATCATTCGATAACTAGTTAATTTCGTTGCTCGAACAAACGATCCTCGAAAGTATCTCGAAGCTTCTATTCTAAAGAGAAACCGTAAACAGGATCGTTGATATTAATCTTTCGAGTCATCTCTTATTTTCAGAACACCCTGTACGTCGCGTCCAGCCACGTCTATACGCGCACAAGCCGATAGATACACAGCGGAGCGTGAGACGGCCGGCGTAAGGGTGGAAGTCTCGGTGAAGGGTCCTTCACTTTGCCGAAAAGGAAAGGACCTCGAATACGTTATTTGAAAAGGGACGTCCGTCCTGCTGGGGTGGAGACGAGCCCGAGAAGTGACCCTCCATGTATTATTCCCTTCGAACGTCATTTCAAAAACGGCTTATCCGCCGCGAGACTATTAATGTCAAGCCTCCTCTTCGTCGACGCGTAAACGGAAGGGAAGAAACGACGGATGACGACTACTAAGACGACGACGACGACGACGACAACGAAGACGACGACGATGTCGCCTTGTGCGAACGACGATCTGATTTGTCCAGAATCCTTCCCGATTTAAGGCGACCCTGGATTTAAATCCTTCCGACAAGCACTCCGCCGTAATGAAGCTGACACCAAGCTCGCCGCGGCACATTTCTCCAGCAGACAGGGGGCACGAGAGGGAAAGAAAGAAGGAAAGAGCGAGATCACGGACTTTTGATAATTATTAACGTCCGACACGCCGCCCGGGTACCACGTTCGGCGTAATTTTCGACGAAATAAAATATCGTCCGGCTGTATATTACGGTTTTACCGTCGATATTCGTGCCCGACACCAGAGCGAAACCGACCGGATATAGAATTATTCGTGTTTCTTTGCGCATGATTATTCGCGTTCCGTTATGGAATTTTCGTGCCGTGTTACTCGGCGTACTCCCCGCACGCGTCACGTACGCAACGTTGATCGATTCGCGCGCGTCAAAGGGGATCAACGCGCGAACGTGTTACGCGCTACGCTGTGAACCGCGCCGTTGATTAGCCAACGTTCGTCCTTGAATCAGAAGAACCATGAAAATGTACGGATCGATCGATCGTTATCGATCGTTTAGCAAGGTCATTCTGTAGCGTGCCTACGAAAGAAAATTTTGATAGAAAAAAGTTCCTCGAAACCGAGACAAATATCTGCGGTAAAAAAAATTGTAGCATGTAAAGAAGAACGTTTCGGTAAAAGTGGATAATTATTTGCGTATACAGTGCTATACAGTACGGTATTATACGATACAAATATTAATGTACTCGTTAAAAACGCCAAATGAAAATAGAATGCGAAAAGGACCGGATGGAATAAAAAGAAACGAAACATCGCAAAACGATCGCTACGCAAAATAAAGCAACGCTCACGGTCGAGAAGTCTTCCATTTGGAAGGATTAGGACGTAACGTTGCATTGTCGCTGTGAATACCTTCTCCTCTCCCGTTATTCCTCTTTTTTCCCCGTGCTCGCCAACCTACGACTTCATAAACGTTTTCATAAATTTCCGCTTGGAACGCGGCACCGCGGCGAACAGGGCATAAAAATCGGCCAACTATTTTACCTGACGGGGAAAAGGGAGAGGAGGAAGGCAGTTACGCGTTATCCGGCAGATTGTCTGCAACGTTCGGACGTTTCTATCGTGGCGCGAATAAAAACGCATCGCTTACCGATATCGAAAAATCGTTAGGAAGAACGTAACCCAAGATATATAACGTCGAGAGATTCCCAGACCGTACAGGTCGCGTGCAGCGTCGCGTACGAGACTCTCGCACAGAGAGACGATTCTCCCTGTCTCTCTCTCTCTCTCTCTCTCTCTCTCTCTGTCTCTCTCTCTTTCTCCCTCTCTCTCTATATGTACTCTTTCTCGCACGCCATTTCAATTATTCTTCGTTACAGATCTCGCGGCCGCGAAACGCTTTACTCATTTGCGAGCATCGCGAGCGCGCTTTCCGAAGGAACGATCGTGTTTGCTTTCCGAAGATTGCCGCGATAAATCAACGCTTCCAGCGCGATCGGTTGAATCAAGGAGAGCGCTGGCTTTTTTTCAGGAATTCGATTTTCTAGCGAGCACCCATGAAGGATGGGGTCCGAAGGTAAAGAGAACGGAGTGGACGTGATTTACCGTCAAGCTCGTTTGCACGGTTACGTAACGAGCTTGCGTTTTAATCTAAATATTCGACTTCGATTGTACGTACTTTGCTCGCACGACGACACCGCTCACACGCTGTAAGATATATAGCGATACGGTAGACTTGACTCGCTAAGGCTTCGATATTGAGTTTTGCATAGAATAATCAAACTTGATGCATATTTTAAGATACCAGGTATTTCTAATATAACGACGAAAGAACAGATATCGATCTTTCCTTTCGACGAGCTAAATAACAAGCTAAACGGTCTATTGTCAAATGTAAGTCGCTTAATTAAAAATTGTCCGTCATCGACTTTCGCGAATTACGAGACAAACTGCTTAGCTCGATTCAAACTATCCTATGTTACTCTATGTATGTAAAATCGATTCGAACGACGAGATAAATAAAAAGAAGCATCGTGAGCAAAGACAAGGGAACGCGCAATGTCAAGACGCCTACCGTGTTTCTCCGAGCGTTTCCGCGACGCTTTTATTATAGCAATCGTAAATTAAGTTAGCGATCACCTGCGTCCGGTGGACCGAATTTATGACCAGGACGATTTTACGTCGCATCGAGAAAGATTTTACGCGGCATCCAAAAGGATTTCTCGTATTGGACTTGGTTCACGGAAGACACGCGTTTCCGCGACGCTCGAACGAGATATACAGGTCGTGTTTAATTGCCACGACGACCGGACGAGGAACCCGCCGTGGATCTTATTTTCACTTCCGACGAATGAAAGCGTAAACCTGTGAGAGTGCAGCGGCGACAGGAAGAACGGAGTGCGAGACCGAGGGAAAGAACGCTTACGGTTTTGTTAATTAAATTTCTGAATTAATCCCGGTCGTCGCGACGCCACGGTCGAGCTAATACTTTCTCTTTATCCCGCCACGGCGAACGCCCGAGAAAGCCGACATCTCTGGCACGTGCGACTGCGTCCCTATAACCGCCACGTTCTCCACGGGCCTGGAAAAAGGAAATGTGCTTTCCCTTGCCCCCGTTGCCTTGAACTTTATGCCTGCGTAAGCACGACCGCCGGTCCTCCGATTTACTGCCGCCCCGGCAACGCCGATGAAATTACGCAACGATCGGGAAACCAATTGAACTTGTAATTTCACGAGGATTCAATGTCCAATGACAACGCCGACTTTATGTAAAACTTGCGGATTACTAAAAAGCTCGAAGGATTTGACGGAAGAGATTGAAGTTTCAGTATAATTTGATTTAACACGTAGATGAAAGCCACGCTGAGAATAAAAACGGCGAAGAAAATGAAGGATGATGCGAATCTTGGATCATTGCCACCAATAAGGAGATTTGGTGCTATATTAGCTTACCGCTTGAAAGTCTCGGAATTCTCGAAACACAGATAAAATACAGGCGGTCGTTCTTGAAATTCGTAGGCCGCACGACCAAAAATACGACAACGTGGCGGACATTTAATCGCGCGGCTGACGTGCTTCGCGTTATTATCTCTACGCGGGAACTACATATGTCGCTGGTGCGTATAAACGAGCGTCGAGTTCGTATTAATGGCGCCAAGTTTGCGCCCTGACGTTTACCGCCTTCCAAAACGCGCTTCTCGGAAGTTACGAACTTCCGTGGAATTATGAACCTCGAACGAACGTGGCCGTCCGCTTCTACGCGTACAGAACTCGAAAAAGAGTCCGCGGGATTCCTTAATGGCGGACAAAATGTGCGTTACGCGACTCGCGCGTCGAACATTAAAACGCGCGTACGAGCAGACACCGGTGTCGAATTTCGCGGAGGTAAATTGCTTCTCGAGCCGTCAGATCCTCGGTAGCCACGAACACGTCTTGATTATGAACCGGCAAGACGGCACCACGCGGTTACAATGCGATCGAGGGACTTTTTATTAAACCGTTCTTCTTTTTATAACGTTTCGAACGTATCTACTTTCAACGATCAACTTGCTTGCTAAACTCGCTGCCAAAGTTTTTATTAGGAAAAGTCTCTAAGACCGTTGGAAACTTTGTGTTAAAATCTACACCGAAATTCACCGCCGACCGTTTGATTGTTCTATTCAGCCAGATAAGATCCGAGGATCCCAAATACGGCTACATAGTGGGACGTACTATATCTTGGTCGGAATAAAGGGGGTACTCATGAATTCGTAATGAACATTCCAAAGACCGGTTTTCTCTTCATTGAATCTCTATTACGCTGTAAGACAGAGTACGCTTCGTTGTACAACTTAAAAATGCATAACCGTATCACTTATTAAGCGCGTCGTTATACGTCCATTATCTCGTGTCTACTTCGAGCGTCCATTAATCCTATATGAAATTCAACGCTTTGGATTTACGTAAAGGAACGACCAGAATCGTATACGTCGTCGTTTCGCGTTCGATACGTGAAAATTGGATGACAACGCTTCGTGTCGAGGGAAAACGCTGTCTTCTATCGTTACCAGCTACTTTTATGACAACACCAACGGTATGGACGAGTTAATACATTTTAGAGGAGATCACGTGGACGAGCGGCTTGCGAGAAAAAAAAACGAATAGAACCGCGAGGAGCTGCATCGTCCAACAGGGAGTAGAAATGGCAAGCCCTATCCAGCCGTTTGAAATACGATTGTAACGTTGATATAAAGCATGTCACGGAGCCGGAACCTTTACAGCGCACTAAAACCACGGGCTCGAGGATGATCCAAGGGATAAAGATTCGGGCAGAGACACCCGACCGACCGAAGATACCCGATCCTTCGACCCTGTACACACGGGGCCAGCTGATTGTTTGACGTCGACGTGATATCATTTCCTGTCGCAACACCTACACACGGTCCAATACACTGGATTTAGGGCTTGCTTTACGTGGTTAGACGTCCTCGTATATACCCGATGAATCTCTTACTTCAAAGTATCGGGATCCTAAAGTCGAGGGGAGAAGATAGTAAAGACTTCGCGGCTGATAGAGGCAAGTTCGAAGAGAGATTGGTCCAAGTATTCGTTCGAGGATTTCGCTGAACTACGTCTCGAGTAAAAGTGAAATTATTCGTTCGAGACTGGATCGAAATTGATTTTCTTCAGTTTTAAAAGGTGTAGTTTACCTTGGGTTAGAATGTATTGTGCTTAGAGAATAATCTTAAGAAAGAGCGAAAGGAATCCAAGGAACTGTGGAACAGCGTTTTCGAAAAGGACGATGAAAATGAAAGAAACGTGAGTGTGATAGAAGCGGAAGCGCGTAACAGAGTTCCAAGATCGTAGAAATTTCTTCTGTTAGACGCCGAGCGAACGATATATACAGTCTAAGAAAATTAGTGATCATCGATTTACGATACGTTTTTTTATCGGTCCCGAGTGTTTTCCGGCGAATAAAATGGCCGTAAGGTCGTAAACGAACATCGAAGGGACAGGAAGAACGATGCTACTTCGCGGGAACAGCCGTTAAGGTTAAGTCGAGTTATCGTCGTAGATTTACTGCAATGGGTCGGCGTTAATATATCGTTTTACAGGCTCGCATGCCATCTATTTACGGTGAAGTAATCCGAAGACAAAACGAAAGTCAGTCTATCACAAAAATTAGACTACCGTGAGGTTTCAACCGGCAAAGCACCGGACAGCGGAAAAAGGGTGAACCTATTGTATAATGCTTCGATCAGCAAGAAAAATACAGCAAGATAAATATAGGAATATCGTGAACGATAAAAAATTCAGACTATCGAGATACGCTTATTTCCCATCGCGATGTTTGAGAATGGAGAATCAATTGACATCGAATATACGGCACTGTACGAGTAGGTGATGAAAAAAACGCGCCAAGAGGACGAAGAAAAAAACGGTGGAAAAAATAGACAAAAGCGCATGGCAGTCTTTACACGAGCGATATTTATACAAAACGGCTGGATTCGCAGCGTGATTTGTCAAACGATTCGACAGCTTAAGAGCGGATCAAGCTGAAATTTATAACGCCGCGACTCGAAACGAATGGTAAATTTTAATTCGGGTTCGTAGCTTCCGGGCCGTCCAGGCCCGCGTATATATTTAAATCGTTAAATTACAACGTAAAAGTGTGGCCGTTGTTAGCATCGGCGCCATCGCCATTCCATCCATCGTTCCGTCGCGCAAAAATAATACGTGGCTAATGGAGCTCGTACGAATCGTAATTATGACACATTCAAACCATCGATACGGACCGAGGGGTGTGAATAACAATTTACGAGCTCGGTCGCGTTTAACGAGTTCAAAGACCCTTACGATGCACGTCATTACCAGCACGTACACCACACGGCTTGATGTCCGCGCGTTGCAATTAGATTCCTTGCATATTATTCTTAATCATCCGGAAAATGTTTCCCGCACCCGTCGCCGTTTAATTCCATTTTAAATTACGCTCATTGGGAAAAGTTAATTTACTCCTTCGTCGATCATTCTCAACTTTTTCACTTAACTATAAATTCTCTCAAGTAGTCTCTGGAACATAGAGCAGACGATAACGCATCGCTAACCGTCTTGTTAAGTAATGTAAAATATAACGTATGGAAGATGGATATCACACGTAGTAAAATATAATTAACATTCATCCTGTTTCATTATCTCGTTCGTGCTTCGACAAGTACATTCATAGTTCCTCCTCGTTTCACTTTTTCACTTCAATTATACACACATATATATACAGAGGATTTCCGTGTACACCGTACCGAACGATCGAAGTTAACGCATTTTCGCTAGCGAGTCGCGTATATCAAACTCTTCAAGAGACAAGCACCCACCCCCGTCTCTCTCTCTTTCTCTCTCACTCTCTCTCTCTCTCACTCTGTAATTTGTACACTTGTAATTTGTAATTTGTTTCTGCAAATAGCCGATTCTTGAGAGGTAACAGCGCAAACCAATACGATATGCTGCGTCAAGTTCTGCGCGTTCGCTGTTCAACCGTCTGCGGCTCCTCCGTTGGCGTATCCGCAGATGCGATTTCCGGCCAACCACGTCCGTTATATCGTCTATCGAAATGGAACATCGGTGAGATGGAAATCTGAGGAAAATCTAACTCGCTAAGCTCGTTCCTGCTAGCTGACATTATATATCTGTCTGCGCTACACGCCAAATACAGCTCCCTGTGTGTCCATATGTATAACCATTCGTTCTTGCAGAAAGCGGCAGTGCAACAACACGCCACCACCATCGCCATCACCACCACCCACCGCGAATTTTATCGCCTGCACGACCACGGCAATAAACCGCTATATTTAGTGTGCTCCGCGAATCTCGCCGTCGAAGTAATGAAAAGCTCGGAACACACATATCCGCGCAATATCCTTGAACCGTGCTACAGCCTCGGGGAGAACGTCTAATTAGGTCAACTGGCCGTGACCTCCTGGCGTCTTGCATGTGCGCCTATCAGTCGAGATGAAAAACGGGGAAAACTTGGAGGGAAGGAAGAAAGAAACTGCTTCCTGCTTGACAAACGGAATGGCTGATTGGGGAAAGAAACGCGATGGAAATTGTCAAGGTCCGGTTCTTACCATTCTTTCTATCATTAAAATGTAAAACATCGTGTCTTTTTCAGGTTTGTCTATGTTGGTAAATATTTTTCGACACAAGATACAGCGATTACGCTTTTATAATTAATTTTAACGATTATAATATTTGAGCTTGCCAACTCGGCATCGCTATTTCCATCCTTTGTTTGCTTTGTGTATTTTCTTATTTATCCTTCGAGATGAGATTGCTCGTTAATTAAAAAATTGTACGAGTTTCCTCACCGTTAACTGCCATTGCCGAGGAAAGTTGTTATTGTGTCGAAGACAAGGTATTGCCATCACAGCCGAAGGAGTTAGAAACAGTGAAATTTCTATTCAGCTACGATATTAAAACCATCCCCCGTTGCTTTGTGCAACGGCCGAATTACGAAATTACTTAAAAGATCCCCGGTAACTTCTACCGAAGGCTCTTTTAATTAATAGTTCGCCAGCTACGCGTTGAATACCCAGCAGTCACCCAAGTGGTTATCAAAGTAATCCCAGTTCAACGTACGAAGTAAGGAGAGTTAAAGGAGATTTATCCCCCAACTTACTGGGCTCGTTGTTGCGCGCAGAAAAAAAACAGAAAAAAAAAAGGAAACGCGATTAGTAGAATAAAATTCGAAACGATCGATTATCGAAGGATACAATCTCGTTGGGGAAGATACCCTGGCTCGTTGATTGCGTTTTTATCGTTCCAACAATACCAGACACGCGTTTGTTTGATTCACATGTATTTTAATATACATTAAAAAGCTTATCGAACATAAACACGCGTTTAATACTCCGCTGATTATCAGAGAGATGCTCAAAGTAGATAAATGTATCGCCGTATTAAAGAAGCAAATTCCATCATCGGATATTATAAATTCATAGCTTGTAATTCGACAAATCGATTCGGAATTCCCTTCGAGTTCCCGAGTCACGCGTCGATAATACTGTTTCATATTTCCAGGTAAATTTCCACGTAAAAGGCATCCATCCTATTCGAATCATTTGCATTTTATTATCCATAAAAAGGCGTTGGATCAACGATACGATCGATCTCGCGCCCCGAAAGATCGAAACCGCGTTTTCTTACGCCAGTTCCTCGTGACACGGCCCACTGACCTATACCCATGCACGAATCATGCATCCTCGCCGGAATGCACGGAAACGCCTATAAAAAGCAAAGTCTGAGCAGTAAGTCTCGGTAAGAACCATCGACAGGGTTAGTGCTCTTAAAAATGCATACGATCCTGCTCGTATGTTTTTTATGGACCTTCGTTGGTATCCCTTCGACCGCACCCTTTCGGCTTACCGTGCAGCTGTGTGCGCACGATTTTTCCTATAAGTATCAGGCTTTCTCGTGCCTTTTAACATTATCATTCGCGAGAATACGATACTGTACGGTGTAGGATAGGCGAAGGGGCAATTGATTATTCATAAAATTGGAAGCATAGGTGGTTGAAGGGGCGATAGTTTGCGAAATAAACTTACCAAGCGTAGAATATTACGCGGTCCGGAGTTACTCGTAGCTGCAAATGCAAGTAGAGGCATCAATCTCGGTACAAGCTCCCATAACTAATTACAAGTTTGTTTCACTTTGCTAGATACTAAGCACACTGTACTCTCCACTGTTTGGCAACTTCAACACGACGCTGTCCCTTTGTATGCAACGCGAGACTGGTAGCTGACCCATCTACCATCTTCGATTCGACGATACGACGGCGGTATTAATGTTCGCGAACTGTTGCCAACTAATGACGATCTACGAAAATTCCCTTCAGCCGCGGTTCCAGCTTGTTTACCTTAAAACTGACTATCGTGTAATCCCAACTAAGCAGTCGTAACGTTTGTAAATCGGGATTCAAGACGAGAACGATAGAAGGTAGTAAAAGCGAGAAATCTTTCTCCACTAGCTTTTACCCGAAAACTTCCATGTATTACTCTAGTAACCTGCTTCGGCGAAAGAAGCCCGGCTGTCGAATTAAACTATAGCCAACAACGCTCAACCGGTAGGAGAGGAAATGATTAATTACCGAAAGTATATCGAGTAGAAAGCGAGCAAGAAAATCGATGAAAGGGATATCGAGTAGGAGGAAATTAATCTTCGTGACAAACGATGCATGACACGCTGACAGCGATAGTTAAATCATACTTCACGGCGACCAAGACTGTTTATAATCGAGCAACACGTATTATACGGCACAGGAACGTGGACTAGCCACTGGATGGCATAAATTAGTTTCCGATTTCTTATTCGACCGGTCGACCGAGCGGAACAGACTGACATCTTTCCAACGACTTTTTCCTTCCTTTTTTCCTAGATATTTTTTGCTCTCTAGTTGATTCTTCTAGTGAAAACCTGTGATCTTTGCGAGAACGCATGGTAAGCGACCGCTTTACTGGATGCACGGCTGTCGTTACGAGGCAAGAAGAGAGAGAAAGAGAGAAAGAGAGACAGGTTCTAGAATTTATTACATTTTCCCGTTAAATAACCTCGCTCACGGGCCGGAAGGAATTTGATCGATGGAAATGTTGGCCTGGAGCCCAGCGATAATGCAATCTCCTTTATCATTATGGCAGCTGGCTTATGTAATTATACGCGAAAATGTAACGTGAACGGCGTGTAATGATTTCTGAAATACATTTTATATTCCCGGTCGGTTCCATTGAATATGTATGAAACACGAAAGACCGCAAATGTAAATCGTCAACGAAGGAAAACGAATCGGGAGAAGAAGAAAGAAGATGAAGTTACGAACGCGATCGTCAGACGAAACAAGACTCGTATACCTGTGAACCTTTTTAAGCGACATTGGTAACGAAATTCCAAATATTATACTATAATGTTTCCACGCTACTCGTTTGTTACCAAGTCAACGACAAACGCAACGACCAACGCGCGATGATTCCGCTCGTTTTTATCGCGTGGCGCGGCGAAAAGATCACGATTCACCGAGAGCAGATTTTTGCAGCCGCGAAGAGGAGGATACGCGCGATATTCCACCCGTCATAAATCAGTAGGGTCCGATTATGTCAGTCCAGGTGCTTTCCTCAAACAAAAGGGAGAGGAGAGAAGGCGAGAAAGAACGTAGAAACTGGCAAGAAATTCCGCGTGTCCTGGCCGAGACGGCAGAAATAAGAGAACAGGGAGGAAAAGAGAAGCGGAGAGATAGGTGAAAGACATTAATTTCTAAGCTTTATGCGGTTCTTATTAGAATCTCTCCGTGGAGAGACGGCGCAGGCACAGCTGTCCCCAGAAATATGACTCTATTTTTCGTCGGCCGTCGACTTATTTTTGCCACTGGTGAAAATGTTTGGGACGCGGGAACGACTAACGGTTTATAAGTTACACGAAGGTGAACAGGGAGAAGCTTTGATCGTAAAATTACTCAACCCTTTTACTTTTTTCCCTTTTGTTCTTTCCTTTATCCCTGACGATCTCGATATGGTCTCGTATCCTCTGCTCTTTTCTCTGCCTCTCTAGCTCTCTCTCTCTCTCTCTCTCTCTCTCTCTCACTCACTCACTCTCTCTCTCCGCCCCTATATTTGACGGGCGTTACGACGTATTTTCAAGTGAGTTCCACGGATCCGGTGGCCGATATATCGGCCGTGCCGATAGCGTTTTAAAATTCTCTCCGCTGCGTGGCTCCTGTAAAAATGCCAGGATAAAATGCCACGACATAATTAAATGCATTAAAGTAGTTTTTGTCGCGCCGCCCGTTTCTTATATTATCACCATATTCATGAAAGTAATGGTAATTACATATGGGACTAAAACCGTAAAAAGCGTAATTTTTCACGGGGAAAAAATGTTTCCCTGATAAAGGGCGCGTCGTTCTCCTGCTACGATCACTGTTTTACGCGCGGACACACGTGTGTGCACCATCCCCCTACCCCTTTTGCTTGCTCTTTTACGATCACTTTCTTCTTTATTTTTCATCGGCAAGTCCGAATAAAGATATTTAATATCGAAGCTCGATAATATCGTAGAAACCGGTTGACTCTTTCACCTTTCTACTCTTTCTTCTCTCCCTGCTTTTTCCTCCTTCTTTTTCTTCTCTCTACTTTCCACTTCTTTCCAGTTATTTCACCTCCACCCGTTGCATTACAACGCGGTGCGACGTATCTATCCACGCTTTTGCGCTTAACCCGTCCCTCCCCTCTCCCCCGTCTCTCCGCCCCTTATCTCGTTTTCCTCGCGTTTTATCCATACGTCGAAGACGTCCCGATATTGGTAGTCAGTCAACCGAACGGGTCATATGAAATTCCGCGCCATCGTTTTCCGCCGGTAATAGAGTATTTCTATACCGGGTAGGGAATTTAATTCAACGGTCCTTTGAATGGCGGGCGCGCCTCTCTCTCTCTCTCTCTCTCTCTCGCGCGCTCTCTCTCACTCTCTGAGCATCGCGGATGAAAAGTTCGAGGGCTTCATAAATTCGGTTGCAAGCGGAGAAGCATCGCGTTTAACCGAACAAAGGAATCCCAGGGAAATCAGCATGCACTTCGGGGCCGCGCGCATAGCGGAGAAAGAAAAAGTTCACGCCAACTAGCTGGAAGGGTAGAGGGAGGAACGGTACATAATTACGTGGGGCGAATAATGACGGAAATCTGGCGTGGCAACTAACGCGAACGCTTAATTATACGCGTTAAACTTGAGCAACATTTTTCCCGGTAAAATACACATCAAAACTGTGACTATTTTTCTTCCATGGAATTATACATACGTATAAAAAAGAAGAAAAAAGGGAGGGGGAAAAGGGAACAGAGATAAAAATGTTGGATTTTACGTCAAGCACGGTGTATCGTGTTATCCGATAATAATCCGTGGAAAAAGTTATCTACCGATCCTAGAACTATGAAAGCTTCGTATTTCTGTTTGTACGTTGATGAACCCAAACCTCTGGGTACCGTGCAGCGATATCGCCGTGGTACACGGAAAACCTATTCGGTTTCGGTGTTGCTAAAAACCTCGGCGACCAAATAACGGGGCATAAAAATACGCTCGGCGGGTGCAGTAATAAAATGAGCACAAAAGATTATTTACGCTTGCTGCACTTACATCCAATAAAGAACAAGTATTGGACGACATCAGCATGGTCGTGGATCCAATATGTTCTCTTGTGTTGGATACCGACGTGCACCGGCAACGAATACAAATAGCACGAGAAACGCAGCGAACGATGCCGGCCCTTTTTAAACCGACTTCGAGAAAAATTGATATTCCTGCTCGCGTCTTCGTTGTGCTCGCCTTAAAACGTAATAAAGCTTATCCAACGTGTAGCACGACGACTTACGAACCGTGGATTTATCAGAGCGGGCAAAGCCAGAGCTTAAAAATCAACGCCGAACACGTCGTGTATTCGTTGGAAGATTTGTATCGCTAGCGTAGTCGAAAAGGAAGTTTCCACAATTTATTCCGATTAATTTACAACGATTACCATGGGCCGCGAGGGATGAAATTACTCGCAGATCGTAAAAAAATTTCACGATCGTTACAACATCGGGATCTCAAAAAAATCGTATCCGCAATGAAGCGCTTTTTACCTTTTTATGAAAATATCGCTTTAACGCGTGGAATGTATATCGAAACAACGTAGATAAGAAGTTTAAACGTTTCAAGGCAACGTATACTACAAAATAGAAGGACCGATAACGAATATCCACTTTCGTATCTCGTCGATATTCTCGCAGTGCAATGAGACGATCAAATTGGATTTGTACGAGTAACAAAGACACAAATGAACCGGGTACGCATTAACTAGAAGGAGCTGCAGAAATAAGTGTAAGTACAAGTATATTTGAAAATAGACTTATTCCAGCGAACGTGAGCACGTGATTCCTACGAAAGTAGAACAAAGGGAATGTAGAGATGAAATTGAGAGATAGAAAGGTCTTTTGTAATCGTAAAACAGAGAAGAGAGAAGAGTAAACTGAATGTAAGAGAGTTTTTAAATCAGCGTAATCCAACATATTGCTTGCGGCGTTCACCTGTAGTAATAGCCGCACAAACTCCCAATTCCATTTTCCATTGATCCTATTGTTCATTCTCTTCAATTCTTTACTCGTACCCCTTTCTTTATATTCTTTTTTGTCAATCAGTTACACGTAGCTTGATTATCCGTATCCACTCGCTCGTAACTACGATCTCATAGACGACCTAACCCCCCTTCACGTCTAATCAAATTACTTACAAATTTATCAAATAACAATCCCTTGGTATCAAGTCTCTAGCAGAATAATCGACTATAAAAGAAAATACGACGAGGAAATTTTGAAATTCCCAAACGAAATCGTCTATCGAATTTCCTGAGAATTCTAAGAAACGTATTCTCGAAATCCTGAAAACAGAGATTCTAAATTAGACGAAGACAAATTACAAAGTTGCGAATGCGAATCACTCGCGAACCATATCGAACGCTTCGCTAATGAACATTAAACGCAAAACTTATAATCAAGCATTTTCAACGAGCCAGTAACCAATCATTCTCTCGGTGTGTTACCGATTCCCACCTTCAACGAGGGCCAGCTTGCCAAGAGATTAATTCCAACGGCTGTAGACGACAAAAAAAATATATATACGAACCTGTTGGCAATTAATAAACGCAGCATCGAGAATGAGAGAGACCTCGTTCCGTTCGCATACGTACTTACGATATAATGGCGAGGAGTTCTGAACGCCTGGTGTCGGAAAGACCCTGCCTTGCACGAATTAACCATTATAAGTACCAGCAGAGCGGACCAGGATATCGGATCATTTGTAAAGCGGTAACGCCCGATAAATCTCCATCCTTTCATTACTATAAATTCCCGGGCGTTGCGGATTTTTGCTCGTCCCCACTCGACCGGTCCGACGGCCGGCAATAAATGTTATTGTATAGGTGTATAAAATTCAGGCTGCATCCGCGCAGCCATGTTGTATATAATCACAATTAGCGTCCTATTAGGCGTCGAATGTACCTCCTTATTTATGTCGTGCATTAACATACCCACCTCTATGTAAACTTATATCATTTCCATCATCCCCCTCGCGGCCTCGCAACCCCGACTATATCACGCGCCGTCCTTCCACTCGTTCGACCCGAAACGACACGTTGCTTTGGCTTTGCCAACGGATCCCGAGAAGACAACGGGTTCTCCTCGCTTGCCAGCCGATTTACGATTATCTACATTTACACCTGACCGAACGTAAAACAACGAATATACCGGGCGGCTATTCATAAACGGAATTACTCGTGTAAACAGTTTGTACGACGAACAGAAATCAGCCGACCCGTGAAACGTACGATTACCGCATTCGTGCAACAAAGATTTTTCAGATAACGATATCAACCAACAGGGTTCTCAACGTAATTGCTTATACCTACATCGAAAAGGACTTACTCCGGATACTTTTCTTCTCGTTTACTCTTATATTTACACAAATATTCCAGAGAAATAAATCTATAATCGTGGATGTTGTTTCGATGCTTGATTCGAAGTAATAGCTCGCAACGGAATTCGTGCGTCGTCGAGATGAGAAATGACACCGATGTAACGTTTGATAGCGAATCGCCTTCGAGAAATCGAATCTGCAAGAAACAATGAAAACCACGATGCGGCTCTCACCGTATACGATGCCGCGCGTTGCAACCCATGAACCATTGCCTGGACCCTGGCGATGGCGAGGCCCCGAGGTTAAGGCCTTGCCCATGGTGTATCGTGAGGACCTCAGCAGGGTGTCCACGTGCTTTCCTCCGTATTAATAACATAGCCCGGCCACTGCCAGCTATACATTAAGGAAAATAATCGTCATAATCGTGCGTAATACGTCCGGTGAACCGCGATTTTGTGTACGTTCATCGGGCTACGGACAAATAGCCACTACTCGCTCGTGGAACGTATAAACGTTGAGTCTATCGAAAGATTCTCGTGTTTCTCTTTTTCGCCTTGTCCTGCGAATTACCCGAGACATCTCTCGAAACTGGAACTTTGTATTGCTCGTTTCATTTCGATACAGCGTCCACGGTCCAAAGACAGTTTGCAAAGTCTCATCGAAAAAGCTTTTAGCAGGGTTTTAGAGTCTTAACGAGGGAGTTTTGCGGAAGAGACATTCGTCACGTCTGACAACGGTACGAAGATTCGAGTAATGGTAAACGTTACTTGCAAGTACCATCTTTCACCGACTGCTCCAGTGAATTTTAGTCTAGTAACCCCATTAGTCGAAGCGTAACGTAGAAAAATGCAGCGAAACCATCCAGGTATACCCTTATAAACGGCGAAAAATGATATTTGCTTTTTAATCTAGACGCGCGTCGTAAAGACGACGCACTCGCGTAGTTCGTTAACGGGCACGCACGTATTGCTAACAGGGTGTACATGCAAATCACGTACGGAATTAATTTTTCGCATGCTGCGAATACACAGCCGCGTACACGCACACATACGCTGGCGGGTGCACCGCGAATCGGCCCGGGGATAGACGCGAATATTGCGAAATGCTAGGGCAAACCGATCGCCGCGACTATGCGTACAATTGATTACAGACGTGACCGTCATACCGCGCTAAATCCGCGACATTCTCCTCAATCTTGGCTGCGGCTTCCACCATGTTCTCCGATTCTAACCTAGAGCAATCGATAGTAAGTTCCCCACTCTATATCTCTCTAACGGTCTAATAAAATAGCCGAGTTTAATAGAGAACGTAAGTCGAATTTTCCAACATTCGACGAGAGGTCGTAACCGTTCGAAAGTCATGAAATTAATACGGTTGGAGGTTGTTCAACGAATCGTGAAACGGTCTGCCTGCTACGTTTTACGATCGCTTCGCAAATTTACGCATATTTGTTTCGCTGTTTCTCTTAATTTTAAGCAGATACGGGCGACACGATGGTATTCAACGATCGTCGTTACTCAACGTATTACCAACGAGTCACCGAGTGGCTTAACGTGGATACACTCCGTTCCTCGCCGTCGAGCCACGTTGTCGATAATTCATTTCCCGTGAAACGTATCGGTAATAAAGCGAGTTACATCGAGTTGGTGTAAGTTCACGACGGCACGCGTGACATTCGTTCTCCGTGGAATCACGGCCGATTCCCTGACAGCCCTCCTTCTTCTCCTTTCGTACGCCATTTCTTCTTTCTCGATCTTCTCGTCGTAGTCCACCTCTTTCACCTCCTTCTGTTCGTCCCCTTTATCGTCGTTGTTGTCCTTCTACTTGTCATCTCCTTTCGTCCGTCGGCGTCTTTATGCGAATCGAGGTACCCGTCACGCGGCTTTGTTATGTATTTATGTGCATATTCGCCTATTTGTCGAGAAATTCCAGCCTCGTGTCGGCTCTAGGCTGCTCACGACTCGTTCCATGCACGATCCCTTGAACGTCGACCCCGAATAGATGTGTTTACCCGGCGTACACGCGCGTCCTTATACGTTCGTACACGCGAACGTTGTGTCGTGAAGCCGCGCGCCGCTTCGAGACTGTCTCTTCTCGTGTCGGTTATATTCACGTGACTCCGCCGTATGCAAACCGTCTGCCATAACCGAGACGATTTTTCATAGATTCGCCAGGATTTCTTCTCGAGAATGGCCGATCTCGATCGCAGAAATATTAAAATCTACCCGTGCAATCTATGAAAAGCACGCTGTCTCCCCCTTGCGCGCACGACGCGTTCGCCGTTCTGTACCAAACGAAGATTTCGAGAGCTGCACAACACCGGCTCTTTCTTGCAACAAGCGCCGTCCATTGTCGTGAACCGCGCGGAATAGCGGGATTATCGATTGCGCACGGCTTTTATTAATAACCACGCGCTGCGTATCGCTACGACGCGGATCTCAATTGATACGAAACTACGCGATTCCAAAGCTCTTACAGCCGCGGTAATGCGAGTACATGGCCGTTTAATTACATGCTCTCGATTAATCTTCCGGATTTTCAACTACTGTATTATCTGATAACCAACGAGCATGGATTTGTAGCTCGTGCCGCTTTGTACGCGATACCGCGATCTCTGTATAACGGCGAGCCATTTTTATATTTCGGTTCCATTAGAATACAGCTTTCATATCTCTCATCTGGGAATCTCTTTCGCCTGAGCTTTTTATACTTCGGCGAACCAATTTCCCAAAGATATAATTTCCAGACAATATCCGTTTCGATTATAGAATGAATTATTTCACGAAGTAACGCTATTATCAACGAGGAACGTGGTCCTACGCAAACGAATTCTACTACGAAACAGAATTCATACGGAAGGAATTTTCAGTGGTATACGTGTTTGCGGTGTCAAGCAAAAATAAGGGAAATTTCGATAACGTTGCCAGAAAGCTATTTTGCTCGAACAAACAAGAGAGACGTACCCGTTCGTGTGTGACCAAGTGTATTACAGGGAATAAACATGTTGCACCGTGATACAGCTCGTCGTCGAGTAACTCCGTCGCGAAAGACGAAGACACGCATCGTTATTTTATGTGCCTTTCGTCTGCGTTCTTTATTGTTGATAAATTATCCGCTGCGAGTGCTCATTTCCTCTGGTTGATAAAGTATTCATCGTAGAATCAACCTTGCGGAACTGCGGTGAAATGCTCGTCGTACGCAGGATCTCGGGGAGCTTTCGTCGATAAAAGTCATTCATATGCACTTTTGAATACGACGCGGTGGAAAGTAAAATACTTGAATAACATTCGCGTTAAAATTCTACGGAAAAACGTGCTTTCCTACCGTAACGTATAACGCATAAAAATGTTCCGTATCTTCTTCGTGTAACGGCATACGTCTCCGTTACTTTAATTTATTTAATAGCAAAGGGAAAGGTAGGGGGGAAAGAAGGTCTGTCGAGTACGATACAGCGAGCAACGAAATAAATTCGATATAAATCATCGAGATAGGAAAGGACCGAGGAAGGAGAAACATATTTTCGCGAAGAACGTTCGGTGTTTTGCTTCGTTAAGGATCGATAGAGGAAAGAAGCGAGGAAGCTCAAGCAAGGTGGCAAAAATACGTAGAAAATTGATGCCTTTCTCAGCGCGGAACGCGTCATCTTGTAAACACTTCTTCTACCTTTTGGTCGTTGTAAATAACGAGCAGGCGGTGCTCTCGGCCCGGAAAAATCTCTCATTCCGGTTTCCTCGGCGCGTCGAGGCGCTACGCCGCGGCGAGGTCGTTCTCCAGATTTATTGATTACAAATTGCACGGCGATCAATCGCTTAATGGTACCGGCGCTCTCGCTCTCGCCAGATGTATTTATGAATCAATACAAAATATAGCCTTATTAAATCACCTATCGCCCCCACCGAGCCTGTGGCCCGAGAAGGTTCGTACGTAACGCGTCGTGTTTGCCCGCGATTAATGCGCTTTCGAACGCAATCCTGACGGCTATTATTTTCTTCGTAACGCGATATAATCGATCCGTGGCGTACGGACATTTCGTGCGGAAGAACGTTCGATCAGGATCGAAAGGGGGTGGACGGTGAATTTGCATTTAACTCCACCGTTCTCTTGGCATCAATTTTAAATTGAAATTCTCCTCGGTTTTCTGTAACGTTTGTCACGACTTTCAACCGGGCCGACTGTCGTTTACAGATAAACGACGTTAATAAATGTTAATCATTATCCAAGCTTAAAGCTAATTAATTCGTTTAACGGATTGTGTAACATACGTACGAAGAAGAGTTTTACGGTAACTCGATCAAATGAAAAACAAACCGATTTCCGTACTTTGTTACAAAATTTTTAATTGAAATTCTCTACGTTTGTTCGCAACGTTCATCGGTACTTTTAACCTGACCGACAGACGTTAGCGGGTAAACCACGTTGATAAACGTTGACGATTATCCAATCTCGTGGGAGTAATGAATTCGTTTAATGCATTTGTGTAACATACTTACGTATAAGGAACAATTTGACGGCAATTTCGTTAAATGAAAAACGAGAACCGGTTTACGCGCCTTATTATAACATTTCTAAAGACTTTGGCGCACGAACGAAACGTCCAAGGTACAAAAGAGGCGAGAGAATGCGAAGCAATAAGATCAAAGCTAACGATCGATTCCTTGGGGACTGCAGCTTGGCACGATCCTTTGCCAAGATCGTTTCCGGAAATCGACGACTCTGTCGACGTTAAAATTCAATCCCAAAAGTAAGAGGGGAAATAAAAGCAGCGGGAAGTGTACGCGAGCGTGTAGGTACGAGCCGAGAGGAATTTCTTTAACTCTTGCGAGAATCCCTCGCGATCGATACCTCCGTTCTTTCTCGACCTAACCATCCGCTTAACCGCATAACCGCGAAACCAGCGGGATTAGTCCATTCGCGAAATTCACCGACGTCGAAAGAAACCCCGGTATATTTTATAAACGACGGACAATCGCAATTGCCAAATTACTTTATATCGGAGTAAAATCCTCGGTGGAACGAACGCGCTCATCGTGCTCCTCTTTAACGCAGTTTGTCTTTCATCTTTTAACAGTCTCTTAACGTAGCGATAATGGAACAAGTTGCTCGAAACGGCGCTCCATCGGCGAGGAAAAAAGGGCAAGGAAGAAAAAGACGAGGAGGAAAAAAGAGAAAGAGAGGGGACTGGAGGGGAAACGAGTACAAAAGCGACTACGACGGAGACAAACTGGAAAAGGAGGAGGGCTTGTTCCCGTGGAAGAAAGAAGTCGAACCTTTGAATACTGCACTTCGTAGCGTGGCCCCATGCCGGAGCCAATTGCCGGAAATCGGTGGCTCCTTGGCGACGTCAAAGTCGAGACGATTCGACGATCGTCGTCGAGCGACGACAACGACGAGACCTCGAGGAACTGAACGAAGGAAATCGAACGAAATGGCCGAAGAAGGGAAACAACGGCAGGCGACGATGAACAGAGAGAAGGAACGGAGTCGACAGCGCGAAACACGAGGAAATAAATAAATCAACGACCGAGGCGGTCTCCTGGGCTGAAAAGTGGAAGAAAACGATCGACAGCAAAGGGTGGAGAATAACAGGGACGGGACGAAGGGGTAAGTACTACGGTAGTTCGCGCCAACGAATTCGAAATACAGTTGTGCGCGTATTTGTCTACGTGTGCGTGTATCCTGGCCTCGTTGCCATTCCCCTCCTTCCTTCCTCTTATCCTTCTAGCTTCATTCAAATGTAAGAACTCGAAAGGAAAGCGTATTTTCCCTCTCGCGAACGAGCAACCGATCTTTCTCTTGCGCCGCGAGCGGAAACGGAAAGGAGGCCTTTCTAGAGGCGCCACCGAGATACATCGTCGAACAGACAATGCGACCACCTCTGAGGATATTCCGCTGATATTCGAATACGAAATCGCGCGTATACGTACGAACTAGCATGCCTGTGCACACGGGGCTGAATATTTGACACGGTTCTTCTTCCGTTTCGCGTTCGATACGGATCGATCGAAATTGCCAAGCGAAATGAAAGGATAAACTGCGAAGGCGAACGAATGAATCGGCGGATTAGACGATAACGGCATGTAACTCGTTCGATGGCCAGAAAATTGCTGCGATATAGAAAGTTTATCGATTAGATCGATAAGAACGACGATATGTTAAGAATATAGCGTGGTTTCGCGCGGCTACTTTTTTATCCATTGCGTCATTCGATGTACGCGAATTAAACGCGAAGTTCGCGTTTAGGGCTTTCAATTTTGAAACCTGTTTCAACGACACACTGTCCGCGCGATAGAGAAATTCTCGCCAGGATGATATACATACGCTGTTAGTAGACGAGGACGATTTGTGGTCAGCCATGTAAAGGGAATTAATCGCGCTGCGAGAAGAACGAACCGCATGACGTGACATTCGTTTCCGCCACGAGGTATTTGTATTTTTCTAATTCCACCCGTTAATTAAAGTTAATTAGAGAAGAAAATGACGAATTAAACAGCGGCAAAAGGTCCTGACAAATTTCATCGTAAGCTGTGGTAAATTTCACGAAATGTGCAACAATGGCAACGAAACTAATCGTAAATGCCGTGATTTATGCAAGAAATCGACGAGCGAAGGAAGAGGATAACAGATGATGATTTCGCGTAAGTGAATAACATAGAGATGTTCTCTCGCGAAATCCAGGAGCTAGAACGGTAATCGGAGAACGCTAAAACGAACTGGTCGTTATGTCAGAGGATTTACATATTAGAACTCAAGCCCCCGAGATTACACGAAATTTAGGGAGAACTAATTTCCCTCTGCTTGCGGTATTATTCGATTATTGATTTCCACGCGAAAATTTCGTGGTTGAAAATAACCTGTTATTTATGTAACTGAAATGTTCGCTGCCGTGAAATATTTATTCTTTTTATCCTTTTTTATTTTTCCTTTTTTCTTTTTTTTTTTTTTTTTTTTTTGCCACATCCGAATTCGAAACGTCCGTGCAAACGAGAAAATATATACGATATGTAGATCGAGCAGCGTCGCTCGTAATTGCGAAAAAATAGACATTCAATTTATAGTGTGCCGCTGCTTTGTAAAAATATTACGAATATCGAATATTTTGATGGAAACAAAGAGGGCAGAAATATCAACGACCACTGAATACAGTTGTATAAAAATTGGAACAGCCATTGAAAAGAGTACCTCCGTTTTGTTACCAATAATGAACAGTAAATTAATGAAACCGTTCTATTTTTAATTTATCGTAGTTTTTCGAGTATCTCGAGAGCGTCCGAAAGTCTAATTTTGTACGGTGATATAGGAGCATCGGCAAACAACGTCCCCTGTCAAGGGAACGTATTAGGCAATCCGATGTAAAATTCAGAAGCCATCGTGCAATATGACGTCGATAAACTACAGCGTAAGTCTCCGGTGATTTATTCTCTGTAGACGCCAGCGACGATATATCCAACGTGTTTAACGAATTACGATTGGCCATTGGATATTACGATTCTTATTCTCCGGATCAGACAGAATTCCATTTCCGGTTAAACAGTTATTATATCGTATCTATTTCGTTAACGAAAACAATTATTCCAAACTGCTCTAAACATAAATCGAACTTTCGGAAGTAAATGAGAGGCAATCATCGAAATTTTGTCGGATTTTCTACCGCCGAAAAACAGAGATGCTCGATGGAAAAATACGAGCCGAGGTCGAGTCTGAATTTACATCAAATCGAAATTCAAATTCCAATTGAATTATACACAAGTCAAATTAAATTCAAAATTCTCCGAAATTACAATTAACACGCAAATTGTTGAGGAATTACCAACTAAAGAGCGACCGGACAGGTCCAACCGGTCGGACGATATCGCGAACCTTGAATGAGTTAACGCTCAAGGTTAAGGAGATTTAATAGATGGAATTTTAATGTAATTTAGCACTTTATTTGCGCGTGTTGAGACTGAAGTATTTCAATCGCACGATACGACGCTCTGTTGATGACTGTCCTAGTATCTTGTTGATGCTCCCCATCAGCCACTATATTTTTCCATGGCTAAAGTATCGATGACTATAACGAGAAAAAAATGTCTTCTGGTCACACGAGCGACGCAATAATATTTCGAAGCAAATTCTTCGAACTCCTTGTTTTTGTCTTAATTATGAAAACACGTGGTTTTCCGCTTCGGAATTACCAAAAAATTCAAAGTTGCCTGCTCTCACCGAGTACGTTGAGCGATGCGTTAAAGATCCTATTATCTCGGCTCCCATGTAACGAATTTATCGAATTTGCGAGATCAGACGTTGGACAGATATCCAAAAACACGATCAGATCGAGTCGCTGGCTACGACGAACGAGAACGAGTCTCTTCTGCATGCTGAACGACTAACAAGTAGAAACGTAAGTAAGACTCTGGTCTCGCGGCGTCTAGAGCTCGGTTGTCATTCTGTTTACGGACTCTACGCACTAACTAGAGCGGAAACCGGGTGGCCAGCATTGTGTATCCGGGACTGGCTTAACCCGCGGGCCTCCGGATTAAGTCAGCGTCGCTGCATACACTCTGTGCGTCCAACATTTTCCTCTCTACCCGTCTCCCGTTCGCTTCTTTGTTGCTCTTCCGGCGGCGTGGTTCCCTCGCGAGTTAAGAAACTTTCCCTCTCCGTCCTCCATCTCCGCGTTTCCCTGCGCGCGTGTCTCTAAAAAAGGTAACAGGTGCGGAACGCACGGCCTGTACCATCGAGGATTGTCCTCTCCTCTTTTTCTCTTTCTCTCGTTTCTCTCGTTCGTTCGCCGGGCCGAACAATGCTAATTTATTGCACGGCCGCGAAGCGCGCTCTTTAAAAGACGCCGCGAACGATCCTAGACGAACGCGCACAATGAGCCAGCGCCGACTTTGATAATGTCTGGCAAGTGGCTTCATCGCTGGACTTGCAAGCGTGTTTCCTTTCCGCTCGTGCTTTGACTACGCTCCGTAGAACCATCGCGTTGCTTTCGAGTTCAAGCAATCGTCTTGCGATTCCCTTCGCTACGCGCAATATGAATATTTCTGTCGCTTGAAACGATGAGAGAAAAAAATGGCAAATAACGTGGCATATTATACGATGGTGAACATGTACACCAGTCGAATATTCGAAGAAGTAGAAAACGAAAGTGAAAAGAGATGCAGATAACACAGGCTGACAATTGCATGCGGCGGAAAATTGAAAATTACTCGTCGCTTGTGAAACGACTTTGGAGAAGAAGCTTCGCACGAGCGTGTAATTCGACGCTGCTCGCCATTAGCAAGGTATACTCGCGCGCAGAATCCAAGAAACCGCGTGTCAGGACCGAACTCTAATCCGCTTCTGGTCGGGATTCTCCTCGGCGCAGAAAGCTTCGCTTTCATACCGGTCCACGGTTTTTTACCTGACCACAATGAGATGGTGCGTGCAAAACGCGCGCTGCTACGCCCTCGCGTATTCACGATACGACCCATCTGGCTCGGTTCTTGTCGGCAGATGCGTGAAGCTTGCCCGGAATGCGTGCCACCGCTGTTCAAGAGACAGAGACAGAGGAAGAGGTAAAGAAAAAGAGAAAGAGAGAGAGAGAGAGAGAGAGAGAGGAGATGCCCGAAGAAATCGAAATAAAAAAAAAAGGGGGAAAAACAAAAGAACGAAGAAAAGGAAGAATATTTGATTGATGAAGTGCGCCTCACGCGGAAGAAAAAAGAAGGAAAGCCGCCGTCCGGCGCAATTACGCATTCGAACTTGCCATCAATCTTAATTACCAGCCACGAACGAAAAGAGTTCGTTAAAGTATTAAAAGTGTGCGCTTTCTTTCGCGCGGATAATTAAAAACCGAAAGAGAATAATGATCGAACGGGCAGCGGCAAGTTTTCTTCGTGACTACTAGTCTCTCGGTACGAGACACGATCCGATCGATGGCTATTAACGTTACACCTTGTACAGCCTACGGCAATCTCGTGTACGTCGATCCATTCTTCAGATTTCCTATTTCGCGGAGGAACTTTACTCTCTGATCTAATGGCATCGGTATTGTTCCGTTGTAAACGGGTTTACGTACGGGACACGTGTTACCAACTTTATGCATGGGATTGTCATTGGGAAGAATTTAGAAAGTAAATAACGAACACGGTACTTTGGAAAAGTTCTCGTTGCGACGTCTAAAGAGCACAACTGCAAAACGGCCGAATGTCGGCACTTCAAACGGCACGGAACGCCGCTAGTAATAAATAAATTCCGCGCGGAATAAGCTCGGAACGCTATTACGGCCTCTTTGTACGCGCGTTCCTCGTGATTGGTATAAATTAACGAAGCCGGATTGCTTTCAGCCCGCGAAACACCGTGTCAACGTAAGATTTATCGGTTACCGTTGAAGAGTTGCATGCCAGCCGGAACGGCCTACCGAATTAATTGCCGGTTATCTTTCGCGTAAACGTTCGATCGGTCTTCATTCGATGCTACATCCCTGTGATACGATTTTTGATTCGAGGAATCTTCAGAACGAGTGAATTTGCTTAATTCCAGGAAGCGTCAGATCTTCGCCTGTATTTTTCGTACTCACGTGCGTCCCGAAACTTATGGACAAAAGCGTATACCGTTAAGCATCTCGCAAGATTCACGAAGAACTTCGAATTTCGCCATTTTTAGATCTCTACTGGAAAAATAAATTTATTGGTCCAAGAAGAAAGGAGGAGTTTGACGTTGAAGAATTAGGATATTTTCATAATAAATGAATGTCTATCCGGATGCGTTGTGCCCACATAACGGAGATTTGGTCGACTCGACGTAAGAAACGTTATGAAACACTGAGAAACGAACATAGAGCGAGAAAAAACAGCTGGAGGAATTACTTTGGCGGACTGTACATGGTCAAAAACCTGCGGTCGACATCTATATTTATAAGGCATCGCCGAACGGAGCGCCCCTCCGATCCTTTGTAATTAAAATAATAAGATTAATGTTTCGCGCGCTGGCGCGCAAATTGAGCATTTATACATATGTAACTGTCAGCCGACGAGACATAATTACTTTGGCTGCAGCTCGTACACCTAAAATACAATCCTCCTTTACAATTGCTTTTAATTGTACTCGTTACGCAAACGCGGCAAGCCTGCACGATCATATCAATTCGTCCAAGTTATTTAAACCGATCGATTTCAAACAGCGAACCAGTTAGACCTGGTAAATCTTGAAAAGGAGACAAAAAAAAAACGAAACTTCAGGCGCGAAACGAAGATACAGAACCTATCTCAGATACAACCAGCGACATCGCGATTAACAACGAAAAAATATTGTCTACGATCGAACAATTACTCACAACATTCTAAGACGTTCGATTTTCCTAACAACGCCTGTTCAAATTCGATCCGTATGCGACAGAATAATGAAAAAGGATTTTCTAATTCCTCGACGAATCAAAGGACACGATGCAATAGGATCGTACGACGGTAAGGGCTCGTCAATAAAACGAAACGAGCAGTGACGATAAAACGGGAATAAAAGGGGTTGCACGAACGCCGACAAATTCGTTCGCTTTTATTTCACCGGTTGTACGAGCGTGTCGGATTTATACGACGATGGACCAGAAACTTTTACCGTGGACTGTGCCCGGCCGACGGCCACAATGCATGCATAAAACCTCTCGCGAAGCACCTAATCGAAATGCGGGGTTCATTTGACCGCGGGGCCGCGATCGCACGAATCCAATCGGTAATCGAAAAAACTCGGGTCAGGCCGTTTTTATTTTCGTTTCGCCTCGTCCCGGACGGCCGAGAAGTCGTTCGTTAGCTATCATTTGCATTCGCTCGTTCGTATTAGTTACATTCGACCGGCTGATCTAATTAGTCGTCGAACTTAGCGGATCGTTAGCACATTCGCTATCGTGTGCATTATGCAGAGTCCAGCCGACAACCGGCCTACGAGCAACGCAACGATGGTAGGGGCGCGATGGAGACCGGACGGGCGCGACGAAAGAATTATCGAAATTATCGGAATCGAGGAACGGCAACAAGAACGAGCGACATGTCGTACAAAGTGTTTCATTCGGCCGCGTACAACTTAACTGGCGATCCTGACCCGGTGGAAACCTGTTCTCGACTCTTGCCTCGGTCGAGATCGTTACACAAGAGTTTCTATTTTAACGACGGCGTCGCGATATCCCGCGTTATCGTTCGATAATAGCGTAACAAACGACGCCTTGAAAACTAGTAAACGGTTTATATTACTGATTTAGATCAAACGGCCACTAAGGCGTTTTTCAAGCGTTTGGCTCGACGCTTTATCGCCAAGTTTGTCTTTAAAATTGGAAATTCCAATGAAGGTAGTTCCGGAATTGCGACATCGATTACGCGCATATAAAGATAAAGCGAAAGACTCGTATGTTACCGTGTAAGTGGATGCGATAATGAGAATAGAAAGAGTACGCTCCATAGAGCACCCTTCTGTCCTCTGTTCTTATCTAATTACGCATGCCGCTAGTTGATCGAGTTACACGTACGTAATTGCTATACAAGTGTGTATGCGTTATTAGACAAGGACACAAGCGATTTTTTCGCAACGT
Organism: Bombus vancouverensis nearcticus; assembly: GCF_051014615.1. NCBI lineage: Eukaryota > Metazoa > Arthropoda > Insecta > Hymenoptera > Apidae > Bombus > Bombus vancouverensis. Next base: position 15,525,365 of record NC_134917.1, on the reverse strand, counting down.
TCTGTTTCTATTCTGATATCGGGTTTCTTTATATCTGTACGATTACGCGCGAACCGAAGAACGACTTTCGATTTTCAATTCGTCCTCTGGCCGTGAAATCAATGCGTCCACGCGTACCCACGAAAAATGTACCGCACGACGAGGAATAATCGCCGCAATTCCCTCGCCGGTACTTCGTAAAGCGTCAAAATCGGTCAACTTCGGCTGTATATCGAGCCGTGCGGTTCTCGAGACAATCTGCATCGCGGTTGCGGTTTCAACGTAGGCGGCCGAGATTCAGCAACGCATTACGGATTGTCCGATCCCGTGACCGCAACAAATATATGTATATGCACGCATTTTCTTCGGCTTCGTCCGCGCCACGTTTGCTTTCTCACGCCATGAGAATCACCGAGCACCATTCGTGAATTAAACGCTACGCCATTCATTGGCAGCTACGAAACTTACGCGTTCGACGATAGAGTCATTTACAGGCTAATTGAATGAAACTCGGATTCACAAACGCGTACCTTCGTTTTAACAAAATCGAAGCTGTTTGAGAAACATTGTGGCAACGTTTCACCACCTAACTTTATTTTCGTTAAATCGCTACGAGATGCGCGTTTTTGATACGAACCTCGGCAATTTCGACGAAAAATTCCGATAGTTCGATAGCTGCAATAAACTACAACGAACAATATGCTTTTATTTATCGTTGTTAAGGGTGGTGGATAAAATAAACAAATAAAACGAACTGTATGACGTACTTTCGCCAATAAACGCAAGGCTACTTTACATCTTTGTTTGAAATTAAAGAAATCTGTCAGAATCGCAAATCTCTATCGCTTCCTATCTAATGTAATCGAACGAGTAGACAACAGACTACAATCCCATCATGTTTTTATTCGCAAGATACGCAAAATTTTTTCTACGCACAATGGCGAAGAACAGGCTCGTATACCTATACTTTTTCTCCGCTGTTCTATGGTATTCGCGGCAACAGGGTCTGTTCTCTCGACGTATAATATCCTGCTGGTCAGAAGAATAGGTAACGCACTCGAGGTCCGAAGTGCTATTGTTCTAAAAGCCTCTCTTGCTTGTCAAAGTGTGCCTGGCAATGCGGGCAAGTCCCTGGCCTCTCTGTAGCCCCGCGCACGTCTTTCACCCTTTCCCGTCTTATATCTCCGCGCACCCCACACTCGCTTCACCAAAGTATCGAAATCTTGAAAGGAGCAAATCAAAGGAGCAACCGTGAGAACAGCTTGCTCGTTGGCAGAATCTCTTTCTTCTTTCATTTGTCTCGATTTGTTTTGTGACGCTTTCGTACAATGTCAGATTATTTTATTATCTCTAATGTCTATGCACTTATGGAGAATTGAACTTATACTCGTTATAATACTTGACGAAGGAAACAAATTTCTCTCTAGTTATGTTCACAAAGATATCAATTCGCATAGACAGCCGCGTAATAGTAATAGTAAGAAGAAACGAGGAGGATGACAGAAAGATTCTAATCGGCGAAATTAAAGAGTATCCATCGGTAACCTAAAGATTAAAAAACAGACGATCGTTAGTTCATTGAAAGGTTTGGTTGCGGCGACTCGGCGTAAAAGGAAGAACCACGCAGTTCCGCGTTTTCATCTTCTCGAGCACTGTTGACGCATTCCGCCTCATTTCTGCGTACTATCAGTGCAGCGGTGTCGTAAAACTATCTCTAACGACCATATCTCACCGCAAATGCTTCTACAGTTGCTTTTCTCCTACGACATTACAACATTGGCGCCGTATAAGATTCAAGATTCGAGATTCGAGTTGGCAAGAACTGTAAGATCTAGTCAGCGTACCTTCTAGTTTAGTTTTATCGTTTTAGAAGAAATAGGAGGGAAAACAAAGACAAATCTTCGCTGAAATACGAATCGGGTTTCGTTAAACTTTTCCACCAAGAACAACTCTGACTCGTGAGGGAAGATCGTAATATCCGCGGAGGTAACAGGAGGTGAAGCCGAGGTCGAGCATCGTGGTTGTTGGAAGTTTGGAAAATAAAGGAAACGCTTCCGTCGTGCAATCACCGGAGCCTCAAGATGCGACAAGCAGGTAGACGCGACAGGAACAAAAGCGAGGGGCAGACCATGTTCCACCGTATACATATCGCGAGGCAACTTTCCGTAGCGTTTCGAATAACAGCCAAGCAGATTGCTCGTGCATAATTAAGGAAGGAAGTTGATTCCGTCGGAATTCATGGGAAAAAAACGAGAGAGACAATCTTCTCGAGGAAGCGAGTTTGCTTAATTTCATTCAAAATAACGGAGAATTTTTCATCGTCAGCGAAGAAAGATACCCGACATGTTCAGGTCCTGCAGTGAAATTCTATAATTCTATAACGGCAAATAAAAATTTTCGGACACATTCGCGAAAACCATCAACGCGCGTAAATTCACGAGTGTCAGTTCACGATGGAAAAGATATTGCGCTCCTCGGACGCTTAAAGGCCAAACACATCGAAAGAATTTGCCATTAAACGAAGAAGAAGATGTATAAGAGAGAGAGAGAACGAGGCGAACAAGTCAATTACAGTCCAAATGAAGATTTCAAGAAATGAATACAAATACGAAGGATTAAAGGATCTAGAAGTAGGTGGCTGGATAGGTATAGCGCGCCGCGTGTTCAAGCACCGCCTTCGGACAGCGCACAGAGAGATTAAACCAGTAAAATGCAAGTGCCCATAAAACCGGTAAACGCTGCGCCCTCATCTCCAGGGCGCCGGGACGTCAGTTTAATGACGGGAATAATTTTACTTGTGACCCGACCAACCGACGAGCCGCGACCAGGAAAACCGGTTTTGCTACCGCAATACGTCAATAACGCGGCTATGCTTTGCCAAGGCGAGATACGAGACAATGCCAGATATGCATGACGATTCTCCGGAATGAATGAATTTTTCCTCCGTAATTGAGCTTTTTTCTACGCGTCAAGGTATAACGACGCGCTGGTAAATTTAAGACGATCTGCACGTCGGCGAGATACGGCTTCATCGCATCGCAACAATTGTGTATTAGTGGTAATCGTTGAAATTTTACGTATCTTCGATATATCAAGACCGCTATAAATCAGAGTTATCGACGTTCCGTTGGCACATTTCGTCCAATCGAACGGAATTGATCGATTTTCAACAGAGTTGCCTCTCTAAAAACAGCGCTGTAACCGTGCTTTAATAGCTGACTTGCCACGTTATACATAGAACGCTGGCAAAGCCGAACACGCGCAATCACACGAGAGAAACTCGGTGGATGTGGTTGCATCTTGAATTAACCGACACATCCTGTGCATGTGATTCTACTTCGGTCCGAATCAGCCGGCTTTGCGTTAAATTTTCACGGAAATCCAAAGACTCGAAACCTACAAATGAAGGAACATGTTCCGTTTAACCTGCAAGTCGCTCTGTAGCCTATCGAATTCTATCGTACTCTGACAAATATTCCGCTAATTGGAAGAAAAAACCAAAATCAGAAAGACGAACGGAAATCATGAAAATTTCAAATTTTGCTCGAGTTCGCGGTACAAACTTTCTACTTTGACGCGATTATCGAACGCGATCAGGCGAGGATAGAGCGGATAAATCAGAGACCGGTCGAGATTAGCAGACACTTCGTGTATGCGATTCAGCGACGGAAAATCGGCCAGAGGGCTAAGACTGCGTAAATATACATGACTCTCATAGTCATAGCAGTGAGTACGCGTACAAACATCGATTCCGTCGTTGCTTATGCCATCGGTGAGGGTTCCCTCCGCGTATCGGGCATCAATGCCGCGTGTAATACCAAGAGAAATACATTCGATGGTAATCGCGCAACTGAAACGTACGCCCGGCGTACATCCAACCGGCATTAACGTTCGAATCGATCATACAAGCTATCGGTATTACGGGGTAAATCATTTGCCTTCGCCGATGCTAGTGGCGATAGTGGTGGTGGTGACGGAGTTGGTGGTGGCTGGGTACGCTAGAAAGTTGTTGCCGGGTTGCTCGTGCACCGCCGCCGCCGCCGCTGTACCAAGTAGCAATTGCCGCTCATTTGTCAGCCGCGCCACTGAAATATCGCGGCTGAAATAGAGGCTACGCGGCAAACCAACCGCGTTTCCCGCTGCCTAGTATCGGTCACTTTACGCTTTGATCACTATCCTGCATCGTGCACGAATTTCCTTAATGGTAACGCCGTTTCACATGCTAGCGTGCATCTGCTATGAAGCAAATACGTAGAGTGGCGCACGATAGGGGTCGTTTAGAGCTTTCAAGGATTAGGTTCTATAGGAGGATTACGTTTCGTTGAAGAGTTCTCTCTCCGTGATTATCTGCCTTCTTTAGCCAAGTGCGTACGATATCGTTAGATACAGAGCGGTTTATTTGAAATTGAATAGCTTTCGATCACATCTTTCGAAATGGCACGGAGAAGAGGTTTTGGTAGTAAATTGATTGTATACGTTTCCTCTGTGTTATGCGAGAACTGGTGTTTTGTGAAGTTTCGTAGTTTCTCGCTTCGCCGAGTTCCCTACCAGAGCTCTCCCTTCTACCTTCTTATTTTTCTCGTTGCTCTTTAACATTGCGTGTATTCCTCGAGTGCCCTTTACTCTCAGCCCACTTTGACCAAGTCCTTATAGAACTCTAATCCGTAGACAACTCTCCATACCACTCAACCCTGAAGAGGTCGAAGGATTTACCGTCGAGGCACCGAGCGCTCTAAGCAAAACTGAGAAGGATAATGCAAAGAGAGAGCGAGCGAGCAAGAAACCCAAATGCCGAGTATTATCGCATCGACTAAAAGGTATTACAGTATCCTAAGAAGCATTTATTCAGCCACTCGTTTACTTTGGTAAGTTGCTTCATCTTCCTGTTGCAAAACCACCGTCTAACGATGCATCTCTATTTCCATTTGCGTCGTTCGAATTATCAAATAAATTATCTTGTACATTTTCAAAGGCATTCTACGAATTCTCGTTCTCTGCATTCGAATATCAACGTAAAATACAAATTCGATTTCTCGAGAACTATTCAGCGAGGAAATTGAAAATTTCGGCCTAAGTTGTGACAAAGATGGACGGGCGTCACGAGCAAACGTGTGTCCTAGATTCGAAGGGCTGCGAGGGCCTGAAATCGGATCTCCGGTTCCATTCCTTCGCGTCCAGGTAAGAACACGGTGATGGCATTTCGTTCAATGGAATTCCACCGTCGGATTCTTGGACAGCAATTTGCCAGTTGCATTCGAATTTCGCGAATTCCTAGCCCGTGTATCAGGCTGAGAGGTAACCGCCATAGTCGATAGATATAAAAACGACTGCATAGACGCACGGACCACCCCACGTGATCGTCGTCTACGTTCATCAGTCTCCTCCCAATGTTCTGTCGTCGCCAGATAAACGTCGTCCCCGATCTAGTTGAACATTAACGTTACAAATATCCAGGACATATGGGGCCGTACGTGTACGTACGAATAACGTCATTGATTCATCGGATGGTCGAATCCGAATTCTACCACGTGTCCACGATGAACAGTGACGCGACACTGATCGCTGGCGCACTCGTAAAACACGCGAGAGACGATCGATCGTTTGTCTTGCTCGATCCAATTGCGAACGAGAGCCAAGGCTTCACCAACTATCGGACATTCCCATAAATACCGGGACGCCCTTTGCACCTCGACGAGCCGCAAAAAGACGAAGAAGAGCGGCAAAAATAAAAGTGGCACGCGTCAACAGGACGAAAGTTCAGCAGGCAAAATGGCGTCAGGATCGATTGTTTGTCCCGTTTGATCCAATTTCAATCAGGATTTCGTTCGCCAGCCACGATCGTTTATCTTGCAAAGTTCCACTTCAGTTAACCGATAACATGAATTTCACGACGCGACCCGTGTTCATATTTTACTATCTACGCGGTGCTTTTAATCAAGCCGCTGTTATCGCGGCGGTCGTTCTTGTCCAAGAACCGATAGCACAACTGCGTATAGATGCCGATACCTCGGACGAAGGAAAGCATAAATGAAAAGAACGAACAGTTTCCAGAGAACGGATACCAGCGTAGATAAATTGAGAGAAACGCCAACGGTAAGAAAGATCTGTCAAGACATTGCAAAGGCACTCGGGTAACAGCTTCGTAACGATACAGAAAAATTCCCACAAAGTTAACGCGATAGGTTGCTGGCCAGCGTATAACTTAATAACGTCTATCACAGTCGAAGCAAGCCTGAAAGTACAGCCCGGAGCTCGTAGCTTTCGGCTGAAATCCGCGAATGTGCTGGCTCGCTGCGGCACGTACAGATACGCGCGCACGCACGCACATGGGAGGCGAGGGAACTAAGTCGGAAGGGTTATGATACGCGTGTCAAATTTGGACGGGGCCCCGAGAGACCGCCCACGCGGTCGAATGGAGCAGAGTGAAAAGCAGCTCCGGCGCGATCGGGGCCCAAGCGGCTCCTCGGTTAATTATCGTACCTACGCCACATTCGTGCGCGTAAATCACTTGACGATGCCTTGAGACGTGAGATGTTTCCTCCCTCTCTCGTCTCGCCTCGTTTTTTCTTTCGCTTCTCCTCCGTCTTCTTCGTCTTCTTTAACTTTACGCTGATTCCGACCTCTCCCCTCTCTCGCGTTCCCTTACTTTCGTTTCTTCCCCACCTTGCCCCCTTTCTCCGCTTCGTTTTTCTTTTCCAATTGGTTTTATTTCTTCCATGTCTTAACCCCTTTTCGCCAACAGGCTATCCGTAGGATCCTCCGTCCCTCTCGTTCTCTCTCTCGTCCCTCTCTCCGACCAATAACCAACCGAAAATACCACCTCCTCGCGTCCTCCCCCGCGAAAGCATTTCTCTCGCGGTCCCTCGTCTATACGCGGGTCTAAAATATGAAGGGCCCCGAAGTTAATACGGCATTTAATCGGGCATGTGTAGGCACAACATCGTGGCGTAGCATGACGGAGGGCGCGAGTGGACACGGCCTCGTGTGCGGAAATCGAATAGCCGCATCTGTACACGGATAAACACGAGTGTGTATTCCACGATGTACGGGCATCACGGCTAATTATGAAATATTGCGGGACCATTGGCAGACCACCGCCGGCATCTGCCGGCTTCGTATAGCCCTCCACGCTCCGAACGTCCACGCGCGTATATGTCACGCGTATGACCTCGCGGAGCTTGCCTCCTCGCCCTATGGCCTCAAATGGAGAACACGAACCGAAATCCAAGCGGACGATTCGCACGCGAACCAACCCAAGGACGACGCTTTTTCACGCGAGCATTTCTGTCTTTATACGCGGCTCTGTGACCTCCTCTTCCTCTCCGTGTGCCGGCTCCTTCTCGGAAACTATTCGCCGCTCTTTCAAGTTCCTACCCGAATACTTTTCAACCGAAGATACGGACCAGTCGGAGTTATAGGGGATTAGGCGCCTACTTCGTTGCTCTCCCCGATATTTATTGGATTGGCGATAACGAAAGCTCGTACTTTTCCATCTTCCTCTTCTTCTTTTTTTTCTTCTTCTTCGTCTCCTTTACCCTGCTTCTTCTCGCGTTAGAAATAACGATAAAAACTCGGTACACTTGCTTTCGCGTACACTGCCCTTTTCTCAAGGCAGGTACGTAATTTAAATGTGACTGTGACCGCAAATTATCGAACCGTCCCTTCACGGTTAATCAGAATCGTTGCTTGAAAAATCGTTAAAAGTGGGCCTAATAATTTATGCCGCGCCAATTCTCGTCCCTTCTCCCTTCTGCCGCGCTCGTGTTATGTCCTTTCTTTTCCTTCCTCGTCCCTTCCTCTCGACGATCCTCGCGCCGCGATCACGCGTGTGTTCGCGATACGAAGAAGCGGCCTTATAACCCCATGAATAGTGCACCGTGCGAAATGAACGATTGGTAATGTCGCCGTGGAATCTCGTTTGAGTGCGTGAAACGCTTCCCAGGGAGGACCGTTTCGCGGAACGAATTTGATTTAACTCGAAATTCGCGCGCACGCTTTATGACCTCGACGAACTTTCGGGAATAAAGTCGGATAAAAGCGGCGCATCTCTGCCGATGAGGAGCCTGCCTCCGCTCCTTCCTGCAAGTTCTCCGCACCGCGGATTAACAGAGCGTATGTCAGGAAAATAACCACGTAATCGAATGGCACGAATAGAATCAACGTCGCGAGTATCGTAACGAGACGTTGTCCCGAACGTCTGATTCCCAACACGGTAACGTTTGTCTCAGTTACTGATAATGGAAGATGGAGAATTCAATTTTTGTCTACGATAAGAAAAATATCGATATTACGTAACTTGTTTTCGATGATACTAAAACTGATTTTAATACGATCTAAACATCGAATGAGATGAAAATTATTTGTTTAAGATTTCGACGTTCTGTCAAAGTTCATTAAAGAGAAATTATATTCGTCGTTCTCACATGTAAAGTTACTTCACCAATTAACATGAAACGTGCGTGTTTTTGTAACAGAGACAACACTGTCCTTTAAGACTCGTGCTATTAACACTAACACTAAACACTAACACTAACACTAAACACTAAACACTAAGTACCAAAGTACCAAAACACCAAAGCACCAAAGCGCTAAAGCACCAAAGTTCTAAAGCATCAAAGCACCAATGTACCAAAGTACTAAAGCACCAAAGCACCAAAGCACCAAAGCACCACAGTACTGAAGTTGAAGTTGAAGTTGAAGTTGAAGTTGAAGTTGAAGTTGAAGTTGAAGTTGAAGTTGAAGTTGAAGTTGAAGTTGAAGTTGAAGTTGAAGTTGAAGTTGAAGTTGAAGTTGAAGTTGAAGTTGAAGTTGAAGTTGAAGTTGAAGTTGAAGTTGAAGTTGAAGTTGAAGCACTTTTAGTACTTTAGTACTCTGGAGTACTTTGGAGTACTTTTAGCACTTTTGAGTACTTTAGTACTTTGGTACTTTGGTACTTTGGTACTTTGGTACTTTGGTACTTTGGTACTTTGGTACTTTGGTACTTTAGTACTTTGGTACTTTAGTGCTTTGGTATTCGGTGCGGCTTTAGTACTTTAGTACTTGGTGCTTGGTGCTTGGTGCTTGGTGCTTGGTGCTTGGTGCTTGGTGCTTGGTGCTTGGTGCTTGGTGCTTGGTGCTTGGTGCTTGGTGCTTGGTGCTTGGTGCTTGGTGCTAAGTACCAAGTACCAATCACTAATATTGACACTAACAAAAAATTTTAGTTGCTCTATAAGCAGCTTGAACCGTGTTGAGGTTATCCGCTAGAACAACGCGTGAATGAACGTGTAATAGAAATATATTTAAATAAGTATAAGTACAATATACGTTGATCCAGATCCGCACGCTGGCAGCGTTACGATACGACAAACCAAAATCTAATTGCGATTTAAAATGGCATTATCCTACGATCATACTTCACATTGACGTTTATTTAAAGAGCTGCGGAATAAGAGATGGACAAGTGAAAAATTTCGTACGTGCGAAAGGGTGATCTATCTTTGGTCGTTAAGAGGACAAACATCGGGCGAATTTGTTGAAAGCACCGGACACCTTTCGATCAATGTAAGTATATACTTTCGTGCGAAAAACCGGCTGATGTTCGGTACAGCGAGACGACTCTTGTTTCAAAAAATGATCACCTAAACGATGCACCTGCAAAGTACAGCCCCACTTGCGAGAAAAATGTGGTCGTAATAACATAATCCTTCTTATAGCATTCAACTTTTTCCTAGCGGCACTTTTTTCTGTCATCAAGCAAACAAGAGATACGATTCGTGTGACTCGGCCGGTGTAAAGATTTTTACAATGGAAACTGCACCGCCCGCCTCTGTTGAATATTAACGACCACGTCCAAATGACGGAGATCCTCGTTCAAAATGTGTACAAAACATCGGTCAACTCTTTTTCACCGCATCTTTTCATTAGCAGAACGCTTCATCGCTTAAATAATGTACATAAATCTCCAGAAATACTTCGGACAGTTGGCGTAGAGTTAAGAAACGCGTGAGAGGTCTAAACAGAGCATCGAACCATACTCGTGCAACGAGCAAGCGTTTGCAATAATTAATCGATCGAATTATCGAGTTTGTACCGTGATACCCTGAGACGTAAATCTTTAACGTTGAATTTAATACAAATTTGATACGCGATAACCCAGCCACAATTTCCTACGAATTCGCCGTACAATCTGAAACGAGACGTCACCGTTCTATTCGACAAAACGAACCAATGATATAGCCGCCCACCTTCGCTCTTCTATTTATACGAGTATGTACCTCGAGTAATATAGCGCAGCTCGTAGGATCTTCGCCTTTAGAGAGCAGCTTAGCCAGTCTAAGTCTCTCTGGTGGCTTTTCGAAAACGTAACGTGGCGCAACCGCAAGAGCATTCGTTTGTACGACACCGCAGCGACGTGCACGCGGGGCCAGGTACGCGCCGCAAAACCGCAGGTGGCGCGAAATTTTCGGCCAGGAGTATTACTAAGTAATTTGTTCCCACCCCGTGTTAAAGTCTGCGGCGTGGCGGAGAAAGAGGGATCGTCGCGCGGCATAAGCCGCAATATAATCTCGACCGTTCCCTCTCTGTTCCTCTCTTTCTCGTTCCGAAGGACAGACGCCCGCGAAGGCTAGAGCGCGAAGAAGATAGGAGCGTACTCTCCCCGCGGGCTCATTCGTGGCCGTCGGCCACCATCGACGACGAAGAGTAGGTAATTAAAGCGGACAATGTCTTACACGCGGAATTAAAAGGGCCCCGGCACCCCCCGGGTAGCGAGAAATACGATACTCGCAAGTTTGCGCACGCGAGCTCGTATCAGGCCGATTTCTAGCAATAAATACACGTGGAATCGCGACGTTCGTGCACGTGTGCGTACACGAATGTGGACAGAGACGCGTGTTACGGATGCGGGCGGGCGAGCAAATGGAAAGCTCTCGGTGGATTATTCGTCAGGTAGCGCGGCTATTGGCGATTGACGAAAATCTGACGAACAAGGGATCGCGCTCCAAGCCTGACTCTACATGGAAACGCTATCGAAGCTGGGGTGCCGCGCGTCGATTGGTCAGACTCGACGGTTGAAACCCTTTCGAGAATGTCGATGGGAGTGTCTCGGAAGAACTGCCCTGTGCCAAGTTTAAGGACCTTTCAGATATTTCTTTTGACGAGCTACGCGTTTCTGGCAGAAGGAGAATCGGAGACTGATTAAAGAGGTGCCTTTGATCGCGGCGGAATCCTCCTGATGATCGAATAGAACGTTATGTCGGAAAACAAATTGGTGAAAAATATGTAAAAAGATAAATCCACTGGAATGGCTTAAAAGCAGAAACGAAGATTACAAACTGAGGCCGCCTAATTTGAATCACGTGCGACGAAGCGAAAGTTAATCCCCGACAACGGTAGCAAAGGCAAGCTTTCGAGGTGTCCTTTCGAGACGTGTCCAGATAGAATTCCACACGAAGCCGGGTGACATCCTTTCAACTTCGACCGATAAACCGGTTCATCGATGGATCGAGTATGGGCAGTATGGGTAAACGACTTTTTTCCACGCCGCGTCTCGAAACATCGGGCCGCAATTAAAATTGGGCTTAAGTCCCACCGAGCGACGTTAATCCTCGATAATAGCAGTTAGGTCGCGGCTCGCGACATTCTTTGGCAGAACTCGAGCCAGGTAATAACGGCCGTGATGCGTTTTGTTTTCTCATCGGCAAGGGATACAGTTGGTGAGTCGTGTTTCTCAAAGTCATCCCATTAGTAAGCGCAATATAATCGGGCATAAATCTCGACGATCTTAATGTTGATCCGGTTTTATACGACGTATGACAGCTTCGATTTGCAGTGGCGCCGTCGTAAAGTCGATTTAACGATATTTTCGTGTATGCAAATAATCCAAGTCCGTGTTAATCGCGCGGAAGCTTCGTTTACTCTCGTCCGTTTACTCCTCGTTTACTTTACACCTTGCGCGTCTTACGTAGTCATTTGCTCGAGGAATGCTCCTTCGAATGATATGTCCTTAATACTGTTTCAAGCAGTTCGACCGTCCAACTCGAACATTTATCAATGACGAACATTTATCTCGGATGGATCTAGTTTCATTCGCTGTATGATCCCTCGGTTCCTCGTTTTTTGCTTACTCATCCGGCCGGACAGCGACAATCCGAATTCAAAGCGTTAAAACGCAGTGTGCGTTTCGCGGTCGACCCATTATTGCCATCGTTCGCCATTCTCCCCGCAATTACAGACGCGTCTCTCAGAATACGAAGCGCTGATATATATATATATAGAGAGAGAGAGAGAAAGAGACAGAGATCCAAAGTCATAGAGGACTCCAGAGGTGTCATCGACGCTTTCATCTTAATCGACACACTGGCGCGAGGATAAAGACATAAAACGTAACGGGCGTCCGTGAAGGGAGTGTATAATGGTTAGCTGGAACTTGTGGACGTAACGATCGAAAACCGATCGAAAGGTAAGACGAAAGGAAAGGAAGGACAAGCGGAAGAGGAAAAGAAGGGAAGAAAGAGGTGGACGGTTGATGCACGCAACAGAGAGAATGACGGAGAGACGTCGAAGCGGTTCGAGCAAAAGGTTCCGTCTCTGTTCGTCTCTCTTGTTCGCGTAGCTCTACCCTTTCTCATCGGTTTCCTCTTCTCTCTTCCATTTCGCTTCTGCCCTGTCGACCTGCTCCTTTCCTTTCTCCGCGTCTCTTCCCGTTTCTTCGTTCGCGATGCGACGATGTGTGTGGTCCGTCGTGGCAGCCGCCAGAGTCGACTCGCTAATAACACCCCCCCGGCCCTTTCGGCCCTCCTCACCTTCTCCCTCCTACTGTCCATTCTCTTCCATCCCTGCCGTCGTCCTCCCCATCATCTCCTACTCTTACCCGATGCCGACGAAGGAAAAGGGTAAAAAGGTACCAAAGATTCAGAACCCAGTCCGCAAATCGTCTTCTATGAATGCCTCCACGGAGAAGCCCGAGGCTCTCCCGTGGCTTCCACGCAATTCGTCATCCTCGTCCTACCTTTCCCGATTCTCCTCTCTACCTCCGATCTTCCAGATGCAGCCCCTCTTCTCTTCCCCTCTCATCTCTGTCCCCCCTTTTCTTCACCGCGTCAGAGGTCCCCGCGACTACGCTTCTCCCCTTTTTACAATGCGCTCGAAAACGCACGAACGCGCGTCCGCTTGTCGAGCTAGAGAATTTTTCGCATTCTATCGCTTCATTATAAAGGCCAGTCCCTTATGCTAGCTCCTGATTTCGGGGGATCGAGATGCGACACTGGCCACGCAGTCGAATCACGCCGTCCTTTTAGAATGTACGAACCTGTTTTCGACTCCCTTTTCCCCTCGTGCGGCCGCAACCAACGACAGGGATGCGCTTCTTCGTGTCGTTCCTCTTCTTCTCCATCTCGTCCTTCTTCGCTCGCGTATCGACATGGCTCGCTCGACTTTCTCACTTTTCTACGGATTCTTCTCATTTCGATAGACAGTCTCGCGTCGATGCGGTCGATACTCCGAATCGTCCAAAGATAAAAAACAATTCGAATAGAATAGGCGCTTCGACCTGTCTCTCGATTCGCCATACTATAACGAACGTCGATTAATTATTCGTTAAACGATAAATTATACAGAAGATATCTTGAAATTGTACATGGAATCGAGCGTTATATTTGCGAGGAAATGGAAAGAATCGATGAAAGAGAACTGTCAACGGGATTAGCGCTTCGGTAAAATTAACGTTCGAAAGCAACCGATCGAAGAGTCTGAAAGGGAAAAAAGAAAATCCCTTTTGAAGATAAAATACATGGAGAACGATCAAGGACGTAGCTGCACAGGGCGATGTTTAACTCTGCAATCACCGTAATCGGTATGCTAGTAGTTCCGAGTACAGTTTAAAAGGAACGAACCCGTAAAACGGCGCGAAACTGGTCGTTGGTTTCGCGCGTGAATTCGTCTTTGTGAATTTACGGCGACCGCTAAATACATATATATTCCAGATAGATTCCGGTTAGAATTTCGTTTCGCGGTTCTACAGGACGAAACTGGGCGGAGAAATTTACCAACGGATCGACCGTGAAAAAATTCTATAAATTTACACGGTGCACGCAGCCGCCGATGGTCACGATAAGTCATTTTACGCACAGAGTCACGGTTGTCCGACGATTCTTGTGCGGCGAATGCCACCAACGAATTATCTATTCTCAAATTAAAGGAGGGAAAAGAGTTATGGCTGCTTAAAAGGTGCCGTTTCACGAGGGCCATTTGTACTTTATCGTTTCGCCCAGGGTATCCACGTAAGCACAAAGTAATAATCGATTGTTCGTCCCTCCCTTAAACGTTGAAAATTTACGTTTCAGTTTTACGAGATACTTGTGCCGTTTCCATGGAATCCGTGACTCAACGAGTCCAAATGAAATGAGAGATAAAAGGGACCAAGAAATGTATACAATGTGTGCTACTGACCATTCTCGCCACAACTGACGATGCAACGAAATTCTGAAATTGAAATATAGTACATGGAAATTGTAATTTATCGGACGCTTAAGCTTCCGTTTTGTAGCCACGTTCGCCCACCTTCTTGCCATTCGTAAACTCCTTTACGATTTGCCACATTACGACTAATAAATTACATTAGAAATTCGAGATCCAAAAGATAGCTGCGTTGATCGTTCTCACTGCGTCTTTCCGTTGGTTCGGTTTTCAGTCGATTCGTTCCTCGGCCAAGAGTAATTGACACAAAATTTCAATCATATTGATTGCACCGCCGCTCCGGTTTAAATCTCAAACACCGCCGCGTATATATACGCGTCTTTTTGTAAGTCATTAGTTTTTGAAAGCCATTAGATTTTGATTCGAGGTAGTAGCCATTTGCAATAACCGTCCCGTGGCTGCTATCGATACTCTATCTGATCTTATTGCGTGTCTCGCCTCGTGGATTTACGTGGGCAAGTTGGGCGGAGTCATCACCAGTGGTTCTCCGGTTGTTCCTCAATTGCGTACGTAGCGAAAATGTCGTAAATTTGGCCGAAAATTCGCTTCGATGAACAAATTTCGATTATCGATCCTCGGCCACATTTTTCCTATTTTCGAAAGATCAACTTTA
This sequence comes from Bombus vancouverensis nearcticus, assembly GCF_051014615.1. Classification (NCBI taxonomy): domain Eukaryota; kingdom Metazoa; phylum Arthropoda; class Insecta; order Hymenoptera; family Apidae; genus Bombus; species Bombus vancouverensis. The sequence goes on along the minus strand of NC_134917.1, from coordinate 15,510,319 downwards.
GCTCAAATACGAATTATATTTTTAAAAAATTGAATCGAAAGTCGTTTTAACGCGCTCGCGTTACGGATTTATTCGGAGATGCGACTGCACATCCGAACGCGCATAAAAAATCGCTATCTTTCGTTTACAACGTCATTCATCGCTTTGTGAGCGCGCCTTTTCTCCGGAATAACGAAAAAAAAAAACAAATGTTGCAGCATTGAGTTACATACATCTATTCTCCTTTTAACGCAACAATCCGCGAAACAGCAACTTCGCGCAACGAACGGTGCCAATCGGAAAGTAAATATAAAGCTGCACAGCAGGATTTATCAACGATCCTGTGCATACATATCTGTTCTCTATGCTTTTTCGTTTCTTTTTGTTCGTGCGTGGCGACAAGTGCGATCTGCGCGAGACCCGTCATTCTGTCAGAAAAAAAATGTGTTCGAGCGTTTCGAAAGGATGCGTTTAGAAATAAAAAAAACGTGAAAAACAAAAACAACAACGGGGAAACAAAACGAATCGGGCCGCGGGAAGGCGGCAGGGAACAAAGAGAGGAACAGGAGGGGAGGAAAAAAAGTGACGAGAATCGGGGCGAACTCCGGGTTTCACGCGGCTACGTCGACGCATCGTTCATCCCCGACGCTATCGTTCGATTCTCGCTCGTCGTACTTTGTCATCATAGCTCGCGTTTAACGATTTGCCCCGCATCAGGTTTTACCTCTCTCTGGATCTATCGTCTATCGTTTTTCCCGTGGTCCTGTTCCAGGCGTCTGATCGCTCCTCCTCTCGCGGATGGAGAGCGCGCGCGCCCGCTCCCCAAAAAGCCATCGTTAGAGCAATATTTTCGCACAGATCGCCGCGCGTCGCTGACATAAAAAAGCAAAAACCAGCCGTATGTGTCTGATGGTGCGAACAATACCTGGCGATATCGATAGCAAGGAAAATCGATAATACATTTCCCTGAAACCTCGTCCGACCGAACAAGGCTGGCCTTTCCGGTCCTGGCTAGCCTCACTTTCATCCCTTCTTCCAATGGTAACCCGAACTGCTGATGATCCCGCTGTTGTACACCACCCCGATACGTGTCACTGATAAACGACGTCCGTCCAAACAGATTATTTTCTCTCGATATCACAGATTCCTAGCTGCCCGATATTTTCCACATTTTTCTTTCTTCTTTCGCTATTCGTCGTGCGATTTCCAGCGAGGATAAACGACGAAAATCGAATCGAAATTCACAATTTAACGATAAAAATTAAACTCGATCATATTCAAACACGGAACATATAATTTAACAGCGGAATTTCAGTGCGAATTCCAACGTTGAATTTTCACCGCGGTACTTTCATTCTAGCGATTATACTTACATTTCAACTCGAGTTTTCTAATTTATTTCTTCTATTAATTTTTCTCACGCGGTAATACATCTTAATCCATGTTATCTGTGAAAAGCATACATCGCCACGCCCAATAAACTCATGCACGGTTGGACGTAAATTCGCTGGAATGGAATCAGCATTACGTAAACTTGGATGTACGACTGATAGACGTCGTTGAACGGGCAAATATGCTCGCGTGTACACTCAGACGTAAGCAAAGCAAAGTTCTTTACCTTTTTCTTCTGCCGCTTTTACCTTCGTCTCGCGTATAAAACGAGACACTTGCAACGATCATTTCTCACGGTGCAACAAAAGCCGCCGCGGCGAACACGTACCTTACAGCGTCACCGTTCTAGTTCAACGGGATAAGACGCGTGGTCGCAAAAATATCCAGGTGTGTGCTATATCGGCCGGCTCTTTAATAATTGGACAGGTGGACTTTGCGAGTGACCGGTAAAGACTGGTATTTTCACGCACGATTAGCGCGATCTGCGCGTGCTACCACCGCTGCATTGTCAGCAACCGAATCGAGGCCAACCAGTCTGCCTGTTATTCTTTAGCCGACAATTCACTCGACGGATTTGATAACATTTTATAATCGTCCATGTGTAAACAGTAAACGATTTACGACCAGCTAAGTAAGCTAATTTGCCTTTTAATTCGCCAACTTCGGTTATAAACAATTTCTTCGCGATCGAATTTCAAACCACGTTTGAAAACAGACTGTATAACTCGTTATTAACGACGTTATTAGTGATCCGATGAACGGAGAATATTCAGATGCTGAAGCTTAGGGGATTCAGATAAACTTTAAGGTAGAAAGTATTTATGCAAATTTGCTCTAGTTAAATCGCTCGAGTTCCTAATGAACATATCTTCCTCGAATAGAAAATAAAAGTATAGAATAGTCGAATACTTTGAATAGGATAGATAACAATAGGAAAGTTGGAATTTGTAAACTCCGCATCCCCAAAAACTTGCTTCTTCCATTGCGTGATCTTATTCTTCTCGATGTTAAAGAAAGAAAACGTGTCAAGCGTTCCTTACAATTTGGTTGCGGTGAAAAGCGCTTTTTACTTCGGCTTTCTCTCATTCTTCTGGCCGCTTTCTCTTTTTGTTACGACTAACGTGCGCGACGTGTGCTCCTTTTCGCTTGAAAGGCACGTGCTTTGTGCTTTTGACGCGAAATACGAAAGAAGAAAAGCGGTAATTACTATAGCAAAAATTTCATTCTAATTTCACCGGGCAAACCGAAAGAAATATTCATTATTAAACGCGATTGCGCGAACTATGATGAACAATGAAGGCTTCGTTATTACGTATGTGCTTTATAAATGAACCACAATGGTCACTCGAGTTTCAATAGTTTCCTTCTGACGAGTTTAAAAATCGTTTCGATTCAACGTTTCGTAATCGTGACGAATCTATTGCGCGCTCCATGTAGCAAAGAAAAAGAGTGTGTAAAAACAGGAAACAGTTCGTAAATCAATGAATACGTCCAGCAAGTGAGCACAAATTTTACTTCGCGTTTATTCAGTGCAATCAGTACTTTATAGAAAATATGGAACAACGTTTGAACCCGCCGGGTACGCACTAAAATTCGCTGTAATTGCTTTTCGAACCATTTGTCCTCGTTATTTCTTGAGCGTTTAATTTGCTCAAGAAAATTTTAGAATGCCCGTCGACGAAACAGGTTAACCACTTTGCACCGATAATGTAAAAATTGTTTCTTGCGTCGCCTCCATCGATGAAAGATAGAAAACGGAAAGACCACCGTGCAAAATAAATTCGTAAACGTTTACAATACTTTTCCTTTCTCCTCAATACTGTTGATTTCAGAAAATTACATGACAAGAGCGTACTGGATTTGTCGATCGACCGTAACATACAAATTTCCAAAGTACGAATGTATATATTTATCCCATTTCACGATCGTTCATCATTGACGAGACTCTGTCAGCCACTTCTCCGTTAATTCGTCTCAATTTGCTCGCGAGGCAAATAAAATCGGACAGAATATAATATCTATATCCAGGTACTTGCGTTCGTTCAAGTGTTATTCACGAAGAAGGAACGGAATAGTCGGGGAGCTGGCAGGTTCTAGGCTAGAAAACTGTAGAATGATGAACGAGGAGGAAGGTGCCGGAGATCGGAGTGACGCGCGATTATTAAAGAGTTAGTTTCACGAGTGACACTGCGCCTCATTGCTTATTCAGGCTGCATACTTTATTAGGCTGGAACGAAGACATACGCTGCGAGATTATGAGATGGTCTCGCCCTTGATGGTGTTAAAGGAAGGGACAACGATGAGAACGCGAAGGAGGAACTTAGCTAGGCACGAAGGAAGCGCGTAAAAGAGAATGCGAGTGAGGAAGAGAGAGAAAGAGAGAGAGAGAGAGGCAGAAAGAGGGACACGGCGCTAACGAGGGAACGGACAGGAAGAAGGAGCGAGAAGGAAGGACGGAAGGAGCGAGTTGGGTACACAGCAGAGTTGCAGGGGGCTAACTCTGATACCTTGTACAGAGCTACCGGCGTTTAACTTCTAATTGAATTGTGAATTCCAATGCTAGAGAGCGTTAGTACAGAAAGACCCGGCAGTTAAATCAACTGTGTGAGCCGTCTAATTGAATTATCAATCCTGGTATGGTGGCATTTAGGAAAAACCCTAGAAAGACCCGTGATCGAGATAACGAGATTAACGCGAGAGGAGGATGCCACTCTTAGGGAGGGAAATGCCGACTTAATAAGTATCGTTAATACCGCGAGGTGAACTGCGATCGAATTTAACAGACACCGGTTACGCGAATCAACGACGTCCGCGATTCAGAAAATCGAAAGCGTCGATCGATCGATGACTCGTTTTTATAGGACGATCAGCCTTATAACGTTTATCATTAACGTAAGAGAGTGTACGTAAATAGAAAAATTCCTGTTCTCTGAAATGTCGCGTTTGCGATTCTAAAAGACGCTCTGTGCTGTAACTGTAACTGCTATAAAATGATTTAACGTTTCATACGGCGCCAAACACGTCGTAGAGATGGCGAAGATTTAAAGGATAGAAACGGTTACTTTCTCGCGTCATAAAATTCGTTCCGTCTGCGTGTACCGGTTGAACCGAGCCGCGTGGCGACTATTAAATTATCGAACAGACGTAGACGCGAGCTTTTGTAGAAGGGACACACGGGGAAAGTCAGTGTAGCTGTAGTAACTACGGCAGCTGAAATGAAGTTCAGCTTCAATTTACAATCGAATGCTGAGTTACATGTACATGCATATATACGTTTATACCGTCTGGCACGTCCAATTGGCACGGAGAACAACTTACGCTTCCAGGTAATTAATCAAATCTGTGTGTGGCAGCGATAGGTAAACTTTAATGAACGAACAATACAGCAGTTCCTGTTAAAATCTCTTAACCGCAAATATGCTTCCGGAAACAGCCGTACGTTGCCATACAATAGCGTAGAAACTATTGCTTAAAAGCAAGCGATACAACCCTCTTCCTCTCATACATATAATACTCCGATCGATGATTTGCGTGGTTTGTCCGTACGATATAGTTATAATATTCGTTTAATACCACAGTTTAATCCTTTCCATTAAGCAGAAGCTTAATTACAAGTAAAACTGCTATATCGTACGAGTAGTGTGATATTACCAGTAGTGTACACAGTAGAGTATATTACAGTAAAAAATCAGATGCTTTTATGAAAAGGAAAGTCAGTTACGATAGTACAATACGTCTCGATTCTTTCTTCCTTTCTTTTTTTCCTTTCTTTTTTTTTTTTTCTTTTTTGCGGATATAAGGAAGTTTTGGAAGTTGGTAATTTATGACAGTTTATCCGGCACGTTCGAAAAGCTTGCCTTCACATTTTGCAACGAAGCGAGACGAGGTGAATTTCGTTTACGAAGCAGGCGAAAGCGACAGTTGGCGTACACGAACCATTCACCGGCATCGAGTTTCACGAAACGCGCCCTCGAGACTTCGCATTCTCCCGTGTTCCTCTTGCCGTGAACACTCGCTGCTTGCCCCTGTAGCGCTTTCCTCTCGAGAACGTAACAACCGGAAACGAACAGGAGCAGTGGAGCTCGACCGCCGCCCGGTACCACCGTGGCGAATGTTTAACGCCTGCCAGAAAGAGACTGACGTTTCGCGTATCGATCGCATGGAATGCGTGCATCGAAAGCCAAACTAGCTTTGCTACGTTGGTTTCTTCGACGATGGACTAGGGAACGCCGGTGAACCGACGGCAGAGTGTGGAAAAACGTGAACAAGTCGGGACGAAAACGTAAACGAGCGCAAGTAATTAAACGCGTAGCCCAGTGTACTCCCCCGATTGCGCAATTAAACGAGAAGAGAAACGAAGGGTTATGCAAAGGAGGATGGGTGAAGCGGTGGGTCCCCCGAAAGACGAGGCAACCGTTCCATGATTTTTATTCTACTCACGTAATCGTTCTGCGATCGCGATTTTTTCATCTTCGAGAACACGAGAGGCCGGTTTCTCACGAACGTCGTCTAATTAAGGGCCGCGAATGGCGCATAATCATGACTATCGGGATGATCCTGCGAAACACGGGGTGAGACGAAAGCCGTGGGGTACAAGGGGTTGGAGGTGGGTCGTTCACGGACAACACACAACGACACCGGTGGATCGTCAAGAGCGGATCGGGGCTCGCGATTATTTTTAATTCAATCAACGTCACCGGCTTTCGCTCGAGGAAGCATCCTTTTCCCTTTTTCTGTCGTATCGTGAGTTAGGGAACGGAGTCGTCCAAGACGGATTTGAATACGCACATGCCAAATGTCTCGAGGTCCGTGCGCCATTCTCCGCTGCCCGTTCTGGCCATCGATCCGTTTGTCCGGCTCTCGCTCGTGATCCCGCGGCAATAAATAAGGGGAGACGAGACGCAGTAGGACAGTCGCGATGTCGTGCGGAATGCATCGGCTTCTGTCAAACGGGCGAGTGCTGCGGAGACAACGACGACGACGACGACGACGACGTGGAGAACGAGAACGACGAGGAGAAGGACGATCGGGACCAAGGAGTCTAACAGAGAAAGAGAGAGAAAGGGAGGGAAAGGATGAAAGGGGAGTAAATGGAAAGTGGAAAGAGGAGGGAGCAGAGAAGGAGAAAGACGAAGACAACGACGACAGCAACGGCGACGGGCCATTGAACGCCCAGAGGAGCACGTTATACCCATCCGCTGATCCGAGTCTAGATTGCATTAAGGCTTTTCCAAAATGAGCGATCCCTTGGCTTGAAACTCGGGAGAAAGGGAAAGAGAAAGAGAGAGGGCCCTCCAGCGCAGATCCTACTAACGACTCCCAAATGCGGACAAGCCGAAGGTCCGAGGCACGTAGACCTCGTCACCTTTTCGTGCTTTCGGCTGAGATTTCGTGATATCGAATGCCACTACGTGGAACGTAGTTGCCATTTTAACGATGCAAATGATTCCAACTGCCGGATGGATTACCATAACGGTACGCCTCTGACCTCTGAACGCGATTAAACCCTCTTTCGAGTCGTATTATTCGATAGTGAAATTTTCTGCAGGATAAGTCGTCGTTAAATTCGCTCGCGTAATTGTACAAAAGTCGTCGAATAATATTGGATCGCGACAGAACCGCCGCACCGGCGAAGAGGAAAGGGTATACCCGTGTGTCGTTTAGCAATTTTACGAGCGACCACGACGCTTAAAGATTATACTTTTGCGTGAATTTCACATACAACTGATGAGACACGGCTAACAATGCCCAGTCATACATCGAAGTCGCCAAGGACACGACGGTCCGCTGCATACAAACGAACAGCCTCCGGGGATGCACATCGTGCCGCGACAGCAAGAACCAAATGCGATCGAACTTTTCTCAATCATGTACCGATTTCTACGGCTCTCTTGTTTCTCTTTTTTTCTTTCGACGATCCCTGTGAAAAATACCGCCCAGTTGTAAATCGCCCGTTTCGTCTGCTCTTTCGGCGAACAAAACGCCGCTCGAATTCTTGCCTTTTATTCCTCTGACCGTGGCACGAGCATACTTGATTTTGTCGAGCCGAAATCTAAACCGCGACAAATCTAAAAATTATCGTCTTCGTGTACGATTGGAAAAGACGGCGCGCGCAATTAAAAGATCACGCTCTCACGCGATCGAAACAAGTTCAAATAAAACGGAAGAAGGTCTGTCGCGAAATGAAATTACGGGATGCTGAGCAAGCACGTAACGCTTTTCACGACGTACCGGTCCGAGAATCCAAGAGATACGTAGGAATTCGGGAATCAACGTTAACGAACGGATATTGCATCAGACGGCAATCAAGGAATTAGTTTCATTAGGCCGTCTAAGGGCACTCGAGCTGCGATCAATTTGAAAATTTGACACGTTTCAAAGCACGATACCTGGAAACTGTCCGTCGAGAGCCACTCAAGTGAACTTTAGCCAGTGCGTATCGTTGAATTTACTGGAAAAGGAAGATATGTCGAGTACCGATAATTTAATTACGATACCGGCGAACACGAAGGACATAGGATCATATAACGAACCGATCAAATTCCTCGATTACGATCGCCCATTAGATACCTTTGAAACATTAATTTCCCATCGTCAAACAGTTCTGCATAGATTCTCGCTAAAGATGTATCGTTAAAAACAACTGATCCAAATTGTTCGCTAGTCAAAAGTGCTTGTCCATGATCTTTCTATCTCTCATAGAAACGCGTAAAGATGATCGTAGAAATGAAAAGATGAACATTATAAAAAAACGAACCTATTTAATTTGTAATATCATAAACCTACCTTTCCCAAAGGATATCTTTATCAAGCTAAAAGACCAATAAGAAAATCGCTCGCATAAGAAAAGTCATAAAAGAAATCACGAAAGATTGTAAAACAAAGCAAAAGAAACCCGCTTCTGTAAGAAAATGATATGCGAGTACCCGGCGTATATACACGACCCGTCGACCTCCTAGATGCAAATCTGACCGTCGTCAGATATAGTTGAATCCATCGAACCAAGTGGACAGAGGAAATTGGTGGAAGAGGGCGCAACGATGTCGCGAGATCGGCGTCGAGCACGGCCCTATCTCGATTTATACTTTTCATATATTATCCCCTCGGTATCCTTCGTAAAACGATACTCTATCCTCTCCGTTTGCCCAACGAATGAACACATTGCCACACGACTGACAAAGGCCCACCGTGCACTTACCGACCACTAAACGCATTACGTTTTCTGTCGCGCCTTCCTAGCACCTAGTCGCGTCCCTTTTCACCACCAATCTTTCTCCTGTCGCGGGCGCAAATACGCGTAAACGGCTGTAACTATCCAAGCGCTTCTGCCTTCATCCTCTCTCATTCGTAGACGAATGGTCGCCGAGGAAGGAGGAAGAGATATACCGGCGTGTCGTTGATATTCGAATAATAAACGAACCGCGAAAATATGTTCGTCCCTCGGTCCCTCGTGGCGTGCAACCTGTTTTTATTGTTTATCCGTTGGGAAGTTGATGGGGCGGCAGGGTGAGAAAAGGGGAAGCTTCTATCGGAAAATAGACCGGTTGCCTGTGGGGACAGATTCACCAGGGACACCCCTCCGGCGTTTTGTCCGTAAGATGAGATTAAACTTCTTGCTCTTTGCGGTGGCGGAAAGTTTGATTTGTACGATTTAAAACGCAATACAAACGTCGATAAACTATCGAAAACTGTGGCGATAAAATAAAAGTTACAACTTGTAGAAAATACCGGCGATAGTCTTTTAAAAAGTTGTAAAGTTTTGCTCTCGAGTTTCGAACAGAGCAAGTACGTAGCGTGGGGCGAAATAGGGTACCGAGGGGCGAAGAGCCGATAGTTCGCTATGAGAATGGAAACTAGGCTACTGGTGGGCAGAACACGTGCGAAGAAGCTACCACCGACCTACATTTCGCAACAATGTCCACGCATTGTACGCAAACAACGGTGTCCGACGTATAATAGCCGGGGTATTTTTTCAAAATATTCGAGAAGGGGAAGAGAGGAGGAAGAATCGGAGGAGAGGACGATCGAACAAGCGAGTCTGCGGCTATGTATACGCATACACGTGGGGCAGCGCTCGTTAAGCGCAGTGCGATTCCCCGAGATATCGTGCCGGCTTTAAATCAAGTCCGTCTGCCTCTCAACTGTTCGCTGACTTTGAGCCAAGTCCACGGGCGTATACGTAAAACAAAAGAATCGTTAACGTCCACCGCGACGATGCACGGAACCGCGGCGCATTCAAATGAGCTATTGGCCATTGCAAAAATGACGACGAGAACGAGAACGACGCGACGACTCCGTGCGCCGGTCTTCGCCGCGCTCCGGAACACGAGGAACCGATACGATGAGAAATAAACCAGGCTTTGCGATTTCAAAAGGACGACCGAGGGAACGCTCCACGAAAAATACCTCTAACGATGCGCTTACATCTCTACCCGTGTAAAACACCGATCAAATTCCATTGGCTAAAACGATCATGCAATATTGAAATTTTGCCACTGGAACATAGAACGTAGAAAACTAGAATTTTTTTTATAAAATTTCATTAAAGCTGTGCGGATGGAAACCTTAATTGTCTGGTTATTGGGAAAGGTATACAAAGGATTTCTAGAAAATTTGGAATATTTTCTCCGATGAATGTGAGTCAGCTATACAGATACCTGGCACGTTTGTCTATTTTATACTCGTAACACTGCGAAATTAGTTGGAAAAATTGATGACTACGGCAATGAGCAATTAACATGACACTGCTACGAAACTTAATCTACGTTTCAAGAAGTAATTACCGCAATGAATGTTCAATGACCATTCATTTTCCATCATACATTAGTAGGAGAGAGATACTACACCTTCGACAACGTTGTTCTGTAAATTGTCAAGATTTACGCGCCAATTAATCGGTCTTCGGCAACGCGGTTTAATCGAAATCGGTGTTAGCGCGCCGATTACCGCGCGCATTCAAATAAGCTATCGGCTTATGTGGAAAACCCAATAGCGAGAAGAGTGTCGCGGCTATCAGTAAGTACATGGACGCGATACGACGAGAAATGAGACCGGTTTGACGATGAAACCGAGTTCGCGTGTCGACTGTTCGTACAATAAATTTTAACCCGTCTTTATTGCGTCCAACCAGAATAAGGATCTACGAGTTTTGCTCTCGTGTTTGCCTTTGCTCGTTGCGATTCGTTAGTTCCCGCAACTTAAAAAGCAAGAACGAAACTAGGCTCGATCGAACCAACATTACCAGCCAAAATTTACAAGTTTACGAGTTAATAATAAGAAATTCCAGAACGCAACAGGTAAAGTTTAAAAGTGAATTTTATAAATGACAAGTCGGTTATAATTGCCGTATTCGACGTCAAATTGTAACATTTTTTCTATTTTTCGATTTGTCGATTCACCAATCTTATCGATCGGTAAATTATCGAACAAGTGGGGCTGTAAGTTGAAAAGTACTTTAATTTATTAGATTACCTACCGATCCCAATTACGAAAGCTATAGTTTTTCCTTATTACTAGATCGATAAATTATAAATATTCAATCAAGGAGGGGAAAATTTGCGGACGCGTCGCTTAGAAACAACTCCGATAAATCGCAGCAATGCGTCAAGCCGCACGACTTATCGTAAAACTAAATATTTATTCCCATAGGTTCGTGCGTGCGACTCAACCAGTATCTCGTGTATCGTTTCAAGCAAAATATTTCGATGCAATTCTTAACGAGCTGATACGTCATGAAAGTTAGCTGGGTCGAAAGCTAGAGTTACTAGATCTTCAGTAATACGTGCACATACGACGAAATAATTATAGATAAACGTTATCGTACGATATTGAAAAAATGTCGTTTGTCACGAACAAAAAAGTCTGTTTATCTCTTTATACGGAACACGGAGAAATCTATCGAAGGAAAATGTCATCCGTGCCAAATGATAACGCAGCGTCTAGAATCAGAAAAAAAATCGATTGCGCTCGAAAGCATCTAATTTTACCAACGTCTTCCATACCCGATACTTCTCTGATAAACGATCGACGAATCTTCGTTCCTCGCTCGCAATTGGCTCGTTGTATTTCACTTCAAACGGTTTGAAACGCGTCGTGGCCCGTCGCGAAATCAAAAGGCACGCGTTACCACAACCGCTTTGAAGTTGCATCCAGCCGAGATTGATCTTTGAGAAACTCCATTTCTAACGAGAGCCACGCCATCGATGCGGGACACGTATAAAGGGAAACGGGCGCAACAGACGGCAGATTGGTATTTCTCTTAGCGAAAAGCGACGTTTCAAAAACACACATCTAGCAGAGGCAGCGTGTCGATAATTGGCAGGCCAATGGGGACAGATGATACCGTAGGTGGCCGAAAGGTCGCGGAGCTTCGATAGCTGAAACGTCTTAAAAGTGAAACGTAACGTCGTTGATGGATGAAGATGAATTGATGCCGTCCTGACGAATCTTTACGACCAGACAACCATCGAACGGACAGCTTTCAGATTGTGGACGATAAACGTAAAATCGTTGCGTAGTGGAGATTATTTTTACGATGCTTTTCATCTAACGAGAAGTTTGCGCGTGGCTTTCGATAAAAATACTTCGTGATTTTCGCAATACATATACTGTGTATAAACCAGAGGAATTTAATAATTTACAGAATATTAAAACAGTAAGATATCTATCAAACTAGCTAATGGATTAACTAATTAACTAGCTAATTTTTGTATTATTTATGTCATCCTCTTGTAATAAATGAACTCATGGAAGTAAGTAGTAACTTATTAATTAAACGTTAATCGCGTATTTACGTAATGAAATTGAGAAAACGCGAAGAATTGAGAAGCTAATACGTAACTATTCTTTCTAACCAAGAGACGAGTTCTCCACCATCGTTTGAAAAGAGACCAAAAACGAGGCTCTTCTTTCTCTAAACGTCTGCACCGAGGATCGTCAACGGTCCGTTTAATTTAATCCACCTTACAATCCGGCGACATTCCAGCCAAGCGGGAGAAAAGAAAAAACGCAGGGACACGCGTACAGTGTACGGAGGGGCGAGCACACGCACGTACTTACTCGTACGTGCGCGTAAAAGAGGGATAGAGCAGTCGATGGCGAAGTGGAATTGGCCGGTGCTCGTCTCTGCCTAGAAGCCGGCGCATCTCCGAATATGATTAGCATATGTATGAGTCGTCCAACCCCTTTCCACAGCCTCGAACCACTGACCGCGCATGTCAGCGTCAGCGTTCTCCACTACCATCCCCCTCCCTCAACATGTGGTCTCACACAAGCGCACGCACAAATCTACACATACGAGAATTTGACAAACGTACGCACGACTTTGCGTACGTACACAGGTGCCTGTAAACGTAGCCACATATACAAACGATCCAGCCTGCCCCACTGCCATCAGAAACTTCAATAATACCTTCCACGTCCCTCAATTACCTCCTATTTAATTACACCGCCGCATAATTAACGTCGCGAGAGCACCCTCGCCTGACGTGACGTGACTTGACCGGTCAACTCTTGGCTACGACAAGGTCGTGTTGTGTCCTATATCTATATAAGTTACCACACAACACTCTCACAGTGTAATCAAGAGACTGGGTGCGAGAGTCAAGGATGGAATTCGAAAATTGAGCAGCATCGTTTCCGACTAATCTTTGGCGATTGGTTAATCGTATTAGAAAAAGAGAGTAGATATGACGATAAGCAAAGACCGACATTTTTTTATCCTTACATTTCCAATACACCGAGATGACAACGAAAAAAACGTGAGTTATTTGAACTTTGGATTGATAAATCGAAAGTTAGAAAAAAGTGACATTTTTTTAAATCGACCTTGGAATTTATCGTTAATTACGTCACTCTGTCGCGACGAATATAGCTATACAAGTACGTAGAGTTTATTCATATACCGAATGAAATATGCAAATTGCAAGTCCATAAAAACGTAGAAGTCTAGTCGTTTTAACCGTTCTTGCGACGATGTTTTCTTAGTTTTTATTATAATTGCAAAGTAGGCTAATCTTTTACAACCTTCTTACAATGCCAAAGCGATCTCAAGTACGTCAAACAAAATTCCAAGCTTCCGTGAGACTCGTTGGTTTTTACGCTTGGCGATAAATTGGTTGCGAGCAACGAGGCTAGCAAATTCATCGAACGCGCAGGGAAAACGAGACACTTATCTGTCCTTCCGATGCACATGTCCGTTGCATTCCTACGGACGTGGCTAAAAAGATCACGCACGCTCGATAAAACATTCAGGAGATCTCTGTCGGTTGCATAATGCACGAAAGCGGACAGTGAGCCGCGGCTGTGAAGACGCGAGCAGTTTCTCACGTTGCCTCCGTGGAATTCTGTCGTTGCATGTTGTCGACCTTCGTCCACTTAAGGAATCCGATCGGATGCCAGGAAAATTAACGTCCAGACGAATTGAACGGCTACCGATTTAGAAAGTAAAATTCAACGCTACGACAACTACCATCGATCCTGAAACGTAACTGCGTATTACGTCCGATGAGCTTAGAACGATCGCGAATATTCGAGTAATTTGTGGATAAGTGAAAATCGATGAAGGATCGACGTATATAGCGGAAACGTTTTACGAAACTATGGAGAAACTGCATTACAAAGCCGAAAACGTATACAAATGGAAGGAGGATGTATATAATGGGAAACGATTGGTCTTTAATTGGCTACATCTGATTGGAAACGACCCTTCGATCGTTTGGCCACTTCGATAGACTGATTGCAAGCTCCAAGCAGATAAGCAAAAAGAAAAGCATCGTTACGTTAACACGGCTAATACCGTGACCTACCAAAAATAGAAATTTCACTTCGCTTAAAAGTAATAGCAGCTTAAACGTTTGGTCAGGGATGTTATAAAAAGAGAAAAATTGGGACGCGTACTTTTACGAAGATTTCTATCGTCGAATAAAATTTAAATAAATTCAAACCCGCGATGAATAATATTTTTCAAAGCAATACCATTAAATGAATAAGTCAGAAGCTAATTGAACGAGGTTAAATATTTTGCCAATTGGTCTGTACGTTCCTTTGAACTGGCACATCGATTCTTAAACGATCGCGGCTTTTTATACGCTGCAAATAGACCATTCGGAAAGGTAATTCGTACCATTGCGTAAAAGCTACGTCGATTCGAATGGAAAACTGATTGAAAAGTGGTGCGCGTTAATCGTTTTGATAGGCTATCGATCGGCGCGACACGCTAGGATACAGTTTTGATCTCACTGCACGCGTAATTGCCTTCCGCAGGATTGGCATACAATTTCCGGCCAAAAAGTGTTTCTTCGGGAGCCGGAACGAGGCTATTCCACGGTGATCTCGTTGTTCAACCTTCCAAAATGGCCATGATAAAAGGATAATTCATTGGAATCGTGTTGACAATTCTCATTGGCTTCGATAATCATGAAAATCAAGAACGGTCATCGATTTCTTGCTTCTTAATAATCATAGCAGGTCGTTACTTATCTATCGAGAAAATAGAAATCTACGAGGAAGCAGAAGCTCCGTTTGAAAAATTCCCGATCCAACTTCGTCTTGGTGAACAAGCTCGTTAAAGTTCAAAGTTGATCTGCCAGGTATTTTGTTGCGCGAGTTAACTCAAACAAAGTTGTGTCCGATTCAAAGTCGCTAAAATCGAAATGAGACTTCCCGAGTATTCTTCAGATTCCCATCTTAAAGAGTCTCGCGACTGAAAATTTCTTCTTCCGGCGATTTTCGCTTAACTTCGAGAAATGGATTCCTTCGATAAGATATAACGCATTCGTCGCTAAACCGCCATCTTCGCCAATTCGCCATCGCGCGTTTCGCGTTAAAGAAACTCACCCTTTAAAAAATAACTGAATCCTTAAGCACGGTCGTCTGTTGAAAGCGTTAGAACCAGACTCGATGAAAAAGATTGCCAGGAAACTGTAGCCTTTCGCGTGACAGCTTCCGAGGCAACGCGTCGAAGTGACGGACTTAGATTAACTTAGGAAAGAGGCTGGTTGAAGTTCAAAGGGGCGTCGCGACGCCATGCCACCGCGAAGTATTCGAAGAACGGAGATTCAGCGGGCGCAATCTGAATCGAGGGAACGGTGTAGTCACGACGGAAGGAGAAACGTAAGGGTGGGCAACGTCGCGAGAGCGGAACTTTAACAAATTTACGCGCTGCGGAGAACAGGAGGAATCGAGGAGGGTGTGTGTATAGGGAGCCGTTCTTATCGAAAGTTGCCTGTGTGTTGCCGGGTCTGCTGCTGCTACTGTCGCTGCTGCTGTTGCTGCCTGTGACACTGAGTAAGCGCAAGACTTTCGTATCGATTAGACGAGATTAGAAGCGAAAGGACGGAACAACAAGCGCCACGGGAATCGTACGCGAATTTACGTCCACGATTTCGTTTATGGTTGATACTGGTCGAGATCGGTTGAAATTCGAACGTTTCTCCGGTGCTCCAGCCATTTCACGAAAAGACGCCGTTAGACGCGGTTCGAATACAAAATTAGCTTGGAAGGTAATTGATCCTTTAAATGAACATCTTGAGGGAGCTCGTCGGATGAATTCGCGATGAGAACGCGCTAGTGCGAAACGGTGTCGTCGTTAACGCTTTGTCGGCTGAAGGGACTTTATCAGTTCGCCGTAGACACGGCGAAGTGTCTCGAAATTATACGGGTCTCAACGTTCATAAATCATGTAGAGAGCCGTGGCGGCGCTAAATCATATTTTTGGAATATAGCTTCAAACCGCCGTCCCTCTAACTGTGTGCAAACACTGCGGTTTCCAAGCTCGTGGAATCGGACACCGAAAAACCTAATTGATTCGACGCACATAGTTTAACAGTCCATAGAATACAATGCAACAGACTTGGAACTTGTAGCAATAGAATCGAGAGAGCTAGTAACAAATTTCCTAGAAACACAGACCACGCGAAGGTTTCTAGTTTTCTAGACAACTTGAAAATTCAAGCGACTTTCCCGATTCTATATACCTGGTAAAAGTTTTCGAGAATCTCAAAAGTTTGGAGAGATCGATCCGAATTCTTCAAGATCCACGGTTTACGGGCACCGATTATCGTCGAAAATTTTACTGCC
Organism: Bombus vancouverensis nearcticus; assembly: GCF_051014615.1. Classification (NCBI taxonomy): domain Eukaryota; kingdom Metazoa; phylum Arthropoda; class Insecta; order Hymenoptera; family Apidae; genus Bombus; species Bombus vancouverensis. Next base: position 15,493,870 of record NC_134917.1, on the reverse strand, counting down.
ATCCTACGTTCTCACATTCGACGACACGCGACGGGCTTAAAATATTCAAGTAGTTTTAAAAGCACGCAGACATTCAAAGTTGAGAAAATCGCGCGTCCCGTAGTACTCGAGCGAGAACAAGCATCGACCAACGAAAGGATAAAACGATGCGTTGAATTTTCCAACTGATATCAAACGGGAAGATTATGGAAAGTATATATGTATCGTAAATGTATTCGGCCACTTGGTGAAACGCGCGGACTTGGGCCGGGCGCGTGAAAGGGTTGTGCATCGTGGACGAAGAGGACCGGGCCATTTAATAATCAGTAAACTAGTTACAGCTCGCATACATTCATGCAGAAGCGGCCTAGCTCGGTCGCATGTGCGCCCTGAATTATTTACACGGAGGATGACCGCTTGCCAAAATGGACTTAGAATTCGCAATTAAGGTGCACGGGACCATAAGCCCGAAACGCATTATCACATTATTATTAAAATCGAGTAAAGCCGTCGTGCTCACCTCGCGACCGCAAAATGCAAAGACCTTCGTTTACTTAAGCAACATGGCTGTCAGAAGACGGGAACAGTGAAACCTAGAAGAGGAAAGAGAAATAGAGGGCCGCAACGAAAATGAAAATTCACGCGTGTGCACGAAGCAACTTACAAGCTGCACGAGAATTTTCATTCAAAATGTTCGTAGGTGTATTGCGTCAGCGAAAAGGGGAATGGGGACTATATAAGGAATTATGTTAAATACAAGGAAATTCTGGCGTACACTTTTTCGTACAACAATTTCATTCGCGGCTATATCGTTCGCGCTACCACAAGCTGTCGAAATAATCGAAACTCAATCAGAAAGCATTGCTACGTACACAAGGGAAGCGGCAATCAAGTGTTGCGAGTCGGAGAAGTGAAAAACTCGTGGATTAACACGCTCACGCGTGGCGCGTGTATCAGCATAGGTACACAATGAACTTTCTACGCGAAGCTGATTGATATTTAAACAACCGGCAAGTGTACATAAACAAACGAAGATGTAAATAAACAAGCTGGACGTGTAAACAAATATACCAGAAATACAAACAAACAAACCGATACCTGTGTTTCAATTTTCAAGCTATTACAAAGAGTTTATATATCCCTAGCAAATAACCTAATTGATTTTCGTTCGATGTCTATCCGACGTAACTTTTAAAACGTTCCAATATTTTTCTATAATTTTTTCGTCCAATTAAATCCAACCTGAATGTTAAACAGAAAATAAAAGAATTTTCATTATTAAGCAGACTTTATCGATTCGGTTAAATCGTTCAACTATTATTCATGGGGGAACGTTTTTGAAATCCACGTACCTTTGAATTCGCCGATTCACCGGAGCGTTTGCTCATTTTTTCGAGTATATTTAGCGCGGGAACGGTGGCCCGTGAACGTGCAATAACGGAACAAAAATTTTCTAGAACGCTCCGCGATGCAAGTGTAAAGGCTTTTTTATTGAAACGACGGGCGAATAGGTTGCGCACACATTCGAGACGGACCACGGCACTGAACCGTACATGCAAATTTTATAGGTTAAATAGGGCAGCGCGACCGGTCGCGGAAATAATTATCCCAGTCTCCCTGCGTTCACTGCCTTACTCACTTTTGTCTAACACACCCTTGCGTACCACCAGTACGACAAGTTACACGGTTATTACGCCCACCGCGTTCGTGCCACTTTCCAAAGTACGTTCGTCGATAATTGAATCGTGCAAAATTTCGAATTGTCGTTAAATAAAGAAATATAGAGCAAGGAAATGGAAATTTCAGACGTATTTTAGATTTCCACGCGAGATTCGTGAAATATCGTTCGTATTTCCGAAACAATAATTACGCGATCATTGGATACGTGGGGTAAAAAGATCAAATCGATAAATTCCAACGATTTTTCCAACGTTCTCCTACGTTTTTGAACGAACAGAGATATTATTCAGTTACGTTCGTCCATTCGAAATGCCTCGCGTATCGCAAGAAAACCGAATCGTGTCGGATTCCATCGCGAACGAGCGTGGATTGCGAGCGAACGAAAGAACATACGCACGAGAGCGCTACCGTGGAAAAATTAATCGTCTCCGCGAATCCTTGGAAAAATTATTAAGACATTTGAACCCGTCGCAATATTTAAGGATCACGTTGTGGCGCGTCGCACGAGCTGGTGAACTACGACGGCCAGCTGAACTGCCGCTAATTCCCAATTTCATGCACGGGAAACTATAAATCGACGCGAAGGGAGTTTAAACGGCAATAGGTAAACCGATCGGCGTACGCTCGCGTTCCTACACACTGCATAAATTCTCCTTACGCTCTAGCCAACTTACAGCTCGAGCCAACGATTCGCGTGTAGGCACACACCGTGCTTTCCGCGAACTCGCCCTCGCGAATATTCTTCACCGCGTACGGAAGAACTAACCGCGTGAAAGTCTACAAATTGTCGGCCATTCGTGCAAAACGAGCCTGTTAAAGCTGATCAAACGGACGAGTCGTTTTCGTGGGCGATCGCCTCTGTCAAAATTAATCACCTTCGTGCAAAAGACAACTAAATCTCTACGAACTGCCTTTCGAGTAACTAGCTCGAGATAGATATAATGCAAGAACCGACTCGTAGATGAGATATCTGAACAACGTAACAGGCTAGACTCTGAAGATTTTCAACCTGTGAGTTGCACGAGAGGGAGGGAGAGAGAGAGAGAGAGAAAGAAATCTAAAGAGGTCGTCGCGATTAATTTTGCTTGCAATTATTTCTATAGAAGGTATCGTCGCTAGAATCTTCAACATTTTTCGTGCGCAATATCTCACTAATAATTATTAACAAAATGTAACGCTGTTTTTTCATAATACAAAGAAAGTGACTTAGTTCGTTTTTATGCAAATGCAGGACTCGTAGGTCGCAGACTATTATAAAACGAGGTCGCGACTCGAGAAGGTTGAAAAACAGCGAGTTAAACGATGACGAACATAAAGCAAAGTTTAATTCTACCTGTAGGTATATACACTTAGCTGGCGAAATATGTTAGAAATGTACAATATAAAATTCCTCGGCGGTCAGAGTGTAAAAGAAGGTACCTCTTTCCGTTCTCCCGCGAGCAGAACGCGCGGCAACCGAAATTAAAGTAAAGGAACGGAAGTACCCGCGGATTTAATAAGAGAAGCGACCGATGGTAATCCACGGGGCAACATATTACAACGGACGAGTCAGCGAAAATATTACGCGTCCCTGTAATCCTAACCCGTTAGAGCACGCTTTCATAACGAATAATTAATTAGTTCAGCTCACGTCACGAACATACGTATACCATCAAACGTGCTCGATCCACGCACAAGCGTGTATATTGTGCTAGCAATACCTTAATTCCAGCCACCGCCTAGGAAGTAATTAAACGTCCGAAGATTATCTATTTCCTACCTAGAGCTCCGACTACCGTCTCCTCCTTCGCTCTTCCAATTCACCTCCACATCTATCCTCGCCACTAGCCGCCTTTGCACAATGACGATACGCCACCAGTTGAACCGGAAATTGCCACGGAATCAGGGGTTAGCCTGCACGCTGGGCAACATCACACATCGACACACGTCGACACATATCGACACGCGACACACGGTGTGCCTACATGTACATGCCATCATCGAGAATCAGGTGCTCCCCAAACAGGGGATGGTACCTGTACCGAATTAGCATGCCTGCTGGAAGCAGCCGTTTCCAACTTGCTGTCCCTCGAACCCTAGACACTATCCTACCCCTTTACCATCAAACGCACAATTCGCTTTCGACGGTTAAAACGGTAATTTCACGAAGAAGGAAATGCAATAAGTTGTGCGTTCGACAGTTGCCACAAAGGGTGGCTTTAAACCGCCGATTAAATCCTAAATAGATTACGGAAGTTTATATAAATTTATATGTTTATGTAACCGCTAAATGCGATACGGAGTACTTTGGATATTTTATATACGTAATTTTACACATTACGTGTGCTTTCTGTAAACGTCCGCGCGTTTAAATCTGCCATAAATACATAAACATTCGTAGTTTCATTTCAAATGATCTACAAACCTTTGCATCAGGCTACCTCTCGAATAATTTCAAATATACAATACGAAATGATATTAAACATTTTAACCTAAATCTACAACTGGCCACCTACCTCGACCGACCCCGAACAACCGTCTTTCCTTCTTCATCCCCCCCCCCCACACACACACACACTCCAGCCATCTTTTTATTCCCTGGTGAGCTTACAAACTTGTTCCTTAACTTGCGTCGAACGAACGTGAGAAAGAATTCAAGCAACGAGCATCTCCAGCGTGTCGAACTCCGCTTTAATCCTAAGGCACCTACCGTGATATAATTTACCGTGTAATCAACTAAAGCATCGCAGTAGGTTACTCGAACCATTGCTAGCGTGGCTGGAGGATTTTTCTGCTACCCGTTCGCGATAATGTAAGGTTGGAACCGATGTTTCATCATCGTTTCGATAACGCTATCCGCACTGTTGCACGCGTGTGCATGTAAGTGCTGGTGCACGTCGCCTCGTATTAATTTCTCAAGCGCTCTCGGTATCGAGAATGAAACATGATCGAAATCATCATGGAAACGCGCTGAGTTACCTATGACGATAACACGCGATCCACAAACGCATCCACGTACAAATATACACGGCTGGCATTTATCTTTTCTTGCATCGGTTTTTTGGCGTGCAAAATAATGAACAACGAAAATGTATATACGTGCATATTCGCCGAAAATCGAGGAGCATCGCTATCCATAACGAAACGTTCTTCCCAACGAACCGTTACGAATGAAACATTTGTTCGTTATTTTCTTTTTTTCCTTTTTTCTGTCTTGTTTTTTAATCGTACGCGGCGTAATATACCAGGGATGCGAAATATTTAGAACACACTGTTTGTATGTACGAAACATGGACTTTATTCGTATTCTTCTAAATTATCGGATCTTTTAAAGAGAGACACGTTTATCTATTTGAGAGAAGCACAGCTCTCGGGTCTAAGAATTCTTCCGGCGACGTCCCGACGATACTCGAACGTCGACAATCCGTCTCACTAGACAGAACGAAATCATCCATTGTCACATGTTTCAGGATGGAATAACAGGGCAAACCTTAAACTTACCAACTGTTTAACATATTCCCTTTGTCCTCCTCGATAATGCTACTTACAAGCGCATATTATGTAGAGCGAAGCGTGATAATAGATTATCCATATTACGATGCATATTAGATACAGAGTGGCGTACGTGATCGAGATCCGGAATATCCAGACGAGGAAACTGTTCTTCCAATTCAGAGAGTGATTCATCTTCGGTAGCGAGGGAAAATAGATCCGCTTCTCGTCAACAATGCTCCGATCGATCGGATTGCCACGCCGATTCAACTGACCCAAACTGATCGTCTTTGTCACGTGTCACCGGATTTTACGAAATTACACATAGACGCCGATATCTTTGTTTCGTTTCGCGTTATTTTCTCGATGGGAGATCGAACGAAAGGAATGTCAGCCACCGTTTTAGCGTGTGCATTCGTTTCAAGGGAGAAACGTGCCACTAAAATCCGTAAGTGCAACCGTTATTCGACGCCGACAATTTCAGCAATAACTGCTTTCGCGACTATGCAACACGGAACGGAGTCTGGTAAAACAGCGGAAACAAGCGACTGTAAACAAACGAGAATCTCGTCTCGTGTCGTTCCGTCCAGCATACTTCGAATTTGTTTACGGAGCCCCGCTCGTCTCGTCTCACTGACCCCCGTCCGCCATGATTTTAACTTTCAACGACATTGTACAAAAAGCACAACCCACAAATAATTACATGCATCAGGTTCGATGCAAACGAGCGAGCAATTTTACAGCAACTGACTTCAAACACACAAGATATTATCGTTTTACGGAAGAATTGTATCGTCTCTTGAATTTAACAATATCCTAAAACAATGATTGAATAACAAGGTTTCCTATTTCAAATATTACAGATATTTCTTCGACTAACCTAATTCCATTAAATATTCGTTCATCTCGGCTCTACGCGCGATAACCGTTGACCTCGTTTTAACGATTCAAATCGATGAAATATCGCAAAGAACTACTGCTGCCTCGCAAGAAATTACTTAACATTCTCCTTAACCGAGCTTTTGCAGCGAATATCAGCTCGCGATTAAGAAGGATCGTTCGAGAAACGAACGATGCAACGTCGCGTCGCGTCGTCGGCAACGGAGAATCTGTCGGAAGTCGGAACTCGTCAAACCTAACCCGGTAAACGAGGTCGCTCCAAAGTACAAACTGCAACCTCATTCGTTAATTTACACGGTGCAAGTTATTGCCAAGGCCCCCAAGGGGCAACTGTCAATTCCTGGTGGGTGGCGCCTGTATGTCGTGTAACGAGAGATTCTCACATAAATCAGAGTTATTAATGGATCGGAGCGTGTCGGGAAACGTTCCAACGAAGAAGACCGACCACGGTAATGCGCGTATGACCCGGACAAACGTTTAACTAATCTAGTATACTCAGCTTCAAACGAGCCCCCTAATTTAATAACAAACGCATGCATCTGCTAAGCATCCGACCGCGCTGCATATTCATCGACGATTAATGGTCGTTCACTCGTAACGCGTGACGTAAGAAACTGTGCTTAAAAAAGACGTAAGAAAAGCGAAACGCTAAAAAAATTCTTTGCCTTTTTACGACTGGGAAAAGATCTCGTTTTATTCCATTTTTTTTATTTAGCTGTCTATAGGAGCGGAGATAAGAACGTACGAAGAATAGAGAAGAACGCATAATAATCGAAATTTTGAATGGATATGACCGAACGAATGTCTGTATAGTTTGTCTGTATCGGATAGAAGAGAATATAAAATACATGTTGCCTCGTATTGAATTTTGTATTTAGGAATTGCTTTCAATATATTTAAATCTATTTTTATCACTCTCCCAAGATCGAACAACAAAGAAATGCTGCATATTTTTCGAACTTGTGATTCAAATTATTTGAGAAAAGTACGTCTCTTTCTAACGATACAGATTTCTTTCTTGACTTGTCTTCGGTGTTTAACCAAAGGTTGGAGAATGGTCGAGAAGGAAGGCGATCGGGGAAGAAGAATTGGACGAGTTTCTCGGGAAAAATAACGAAATTGTAGAAAGGAAGGTGGGGAGGGGGGACGAGATATAAAACAGCGGCAAAGAGGGCGAAGAAAACACGGGAGTTCGTGAAAATAATTACTCAGCAACTACCGCTCTTGTAGCTACCATTAGCAACGCAGCGAAGGCAATATTCCTGGCATCCGTAATCGTATTTAAAATTGACAAATTTGTCGCGTTCATCCGGTGCCCGCGGAGCTCGTCGAATCTCGTCTCCTCCTCGTATAATTTATCCCGGGAACCGGGTTTGTTAACGACGAGCAATTTGTTCGTCGAGTGTTTATCGGAACACTCGTTTGAGGGAAATGTAATGAGGTCTGAAAAGAAACTGCCGGGACAAAAGTATCGGACTCTTTAGCGATATCGGGAACGGAGGGGAGAAACCCGCCTCTCCTATTTTATTATTAATATGCATCTCGCGCTTGACTTGTCCTTCTCGATCGGACGCTAACGATTGCTATTTAACGAGCTGAGAAAAACGACTACCAAGTGCAAGATCCTCGAACGATGGAGAAACGATTTAATAAAAGTTGCGGAGCAAGGTATAAGATTTAGGTCAAAATAATAACCAAAAAGGAAAGAAACGAATTTGAATAGAATAAAGGAGAATTTTTATCTTCGTTTGCAATTGTTTCGAAGAAATTTTCGCTAGATAAATCATATACATATAGTTGACGTACGCGATCGACGAGAAAAATAAGACAAACTGGCGCGGATCATTCCCTCCTTTCCGTTTCGTTCCGTTTCGTTTCTGCGTAAAGAGAAGTTGGCCCAGAAGGCCGGTTGTGCTGGTCGATTTAAGCGGAAGCGAACGCGGCGAGTTCAAGCAGCACCACACAGATGCGTTCGCAAAGCTCAACGAGTTAAACCACAAACTCAATTGGACGTCAGAAAGAAACTCTGCAACAAATGGGCGAAGTCTGGCCCGGACACAACCAAGCCTTAGTCATTTGACGCCTCATTTCTGTTGCCGCAAAAACCGGGGTAACGACCAGCGACTTTGTACGACTCGCTATCGACGTTAAACTCACTTCAACTCTATACGCCTTCGTCACCGCACAATGGATATTCCTCTGTGTCAGTTCGAGATCTCTCGAGAAGAATGCAAAGTGGTTAGAAAACATATAGAACGATATATCTTCGTGGAAACAATTGGAAAACCAGTTGAAAGAACGCGAAAGACGTATAAACGGTAAAGGAAACGTAGAGAAGCTGTTTCAACGATTTAAAAACGATAGAATCTCGTAAAATATCGAACGCGATATAGTTTTTCTTTATTATAGATACGTATTAGTTTATTGGTAAATCACAAGTTTCGTCGAGTCATATTGTTACCAACGTAAGTGTAAAATGCGATTTCGTACTTTTGATCGATAAATTGCACGATGAAAATTTATCAAACTTTTTATCCATTACCGATATAATAACGTCAATTTTTTTTTTTTTTTTTTTTTGAGATATTACGCTGTACGATCGGATTTGAGAACGACGTATTCTGAAGCAATGGAGAAAAGTTGTGGCGTAACGGAGTCGACGGTCGTTCACGTCGTTGCAACTTTGCGATCTTGAGGGCACACGCGCATTCAGTGGACGAGGATAGAAGAAGAACTTTGCAGAACAAACCGTTCGAAAGGATTACCGCGAAATAGGATACACAAGCCGTGGCAGAGAGGCGTATACTTGTAAAGGAAACAATCTCACGTGCGCAAGAAAATATTTTCAGAGACAACGGTTCTCGTAACGAAATTAACCAGGTTGCGTACATATATGAAGGAAATAGGGCACAGTATCTAAGCCTGAGGTGCTTAAACCGTTTCACCTGAAGATCGTGCTTATTTTCATCCAACAACCTGGAAAATGGAATAGACACGGTACTGTTGACGTTTCCAGAAAGTCCTTGTTGAAAGATTAATATAGCGAAAGACAGAAACGTTTTCATCTCTAAGAGAATAATTGACATTCACGCACGAATCGAGTAATTAAATGAAATTAATTGGCAAAAACTAATAAGATCAAACGAAACTGTAACTTTTCTCTCGAATATCGTACGATACTTCAAGACTTGACAATTTCAAATGTGGAAACCGAACGATAAAATAAATACAAACGAATAAAACTTGCGGCGATCCACGTCGTATCGTGCACAGTCCAAACATGGTTGTTTCGCGGTAATCGACACACGTGCACGACGACATCGGACGCGTCAGCGAACCTTCGATCCGACCTAATTTCGTTATCCAATGCCATAGGAATCGGTGCTATAGGAATGTTAGAGCCAAGCATTGGAAGCATCGCTAATGAGCCATTATCTCGTGCACAAGATGAGATGTTCGCCTCCTTAAAATTCAGCTGACTAGCAGCGTTCTTAGGTCATAGCGCGCGCTACGATCTGCATTTTTAAACGTCTTGAGCCTCGCTAAGCGGAATGCACACACGAATGCTTCGTCGGTGACATCGTTTTAAGATTAAGGTCGACGGTGTGATACCGTATTAACATTCTCGAGTGGCACAATTTGTGCCTTTCTTTAGCCTGTCGTGCATCTAATAATCCGGATCACCGGCGCTGCAACCCCTTGTACAACATTCTCAGTTTTTATCTTGTCGTGTCTTAAGTGTCTCTCGTCGATCACGAATCGAGGACATATCGAAATGGAAATTTTCGCGCGATTTCTCTCCGACAATTTTTTAAAATTTACCACGCGTAAAAAAGCAAACTTAAATATTTCAAAAACATGTAGTATCGTTCTCTTTCTTTCTTTTGTTTTCTATTTTCTTGTTAGGACAGTAGATCTACGTAAGTTACTATTAAAAAAATAATAAGAATAAAAGATATAAAATCACCTATCACTGCTAGTACGAAGGAGATTGCGATATTCGTCGCAAGATTATAACACACACACACATACACGTAAAAATATAAAGGGAAGAATTGAAATGATTACGAGGGCACGTGGCATTCATTCAGCAACGATGCCCGATCCCTCGTGTCCCGATCTAGATAATCTTGTAATTTTCATAAGCGTCTCCTCCAGCTAGCGAGCATCTATTGTTATACCTTGCACCTGCACCAAACACCCGCATCCCTCGTATACATCGAGCTATATATGAGTATACGATCCGACCAGTTTTATGGATTATTCCTAACGAGTTGTTTGATCGAGCATTGGCCAATCGAAGAAGAACGAGGATGAAAAAGTGCTAGCGGATGACATACCAGATCGATAGACTTCTCCTAATTCATTTGCCGTCGGTCACGAGACTATGCATCTGTCGCGTTGTCCCAAATACCATCGAGGAAAGTTTACACCTTTCTCGATCCATCCGAGGGCTGTAATCGAGCGAATGGTATGGATCGTTCGTGATCCATTCACGGGCGAAAGAGTGGCAGTACACGTCCGATCGCGAATACCTGGCTCGACTACTAATTAATCAAGCGAAAAAGTGATTTAATTAGCGCAAAGATAGCGTATCTAATTATCAGGGGCGACTCGCACGACCGAATGAGTTCGGGGTCCGTACTGCGAAAGTGGCAGCCTAATGATCGCGTTCGTGGACGCGTTTCCCAGAAATTCTACCACCACGCGATGTTATATCGACGCAGCGTGCAACTTACATGTACGCAAACACGACCACGTACACAGTCGGTGGACATTTGGTGTTGTAGGCGCGTACGTGTCAGAGAATTATGCCCGATCGATGAGTATGAGCGGTGAGGTGGCGAGCGACCAACGGAACGCGAGAGAGTGTGACAGATAGTTTTGCATGTAATTTATTATGTGCATAATTAGAATAACGAATAACCGGACAACTTTCTGCTCGCGACTAACGAGCGAGTATCGGGAACGTTATCAGCTTGGATTCAAGATACGAACAGAAAAGCGTCGCAGAGTCGTCGGAGAAGTCGCGCTCGTCTTCGAGAGAGCTCGAAGCTCGTTACGAAGGATGTTGTCTATACAGTAGGATATACACATACCATTTCGCTATCTGACCATGAGCCAAAGCTCGACTTCTAGATAACGAAATATTAACGTTCTAGGTATAATTAATTAATGGATACGTTTTACTGTCTCTTGCGTTGGAATTGATTTTTCCATAACTGTTCCTCGTAAATAGGTAAATATACGAGTAATCAAATTTAATCTCGCTAAATGTACGTAAACGTACGACCGCTATTGTACATGCTATTCGCCACGCCGGATTTCCGTATGCAACAACGCGGTTCCACGTACCTATCCTGCGAAAATTCTTGGCATCGACCTACATTATTCCAAATAGCAATTTCCGTGGCAAGCATAGATAGAAACTTTCTAAATTGATTAAAAGGAATTAAAGTCGAGCCTCTAAGTTCGATGAGAAAGATCCATTAGTTGTATCGGTTAAATTAGCCGGACGTTTGGCTGATTCACGAGACAGCTAATCGCTGTATGACACAATATAAATCATCGATGCCACTCGAGCTTCAGACGAGGTAATTAAAATATCATTTGAACGTTCGGGGAAAATTATCGTAACGGTTGCTTAAACTCACCGATTACTCGACGCTATGGGAACGTTAGATTCCAGGTGTCGAGATTCCTACGCTCGTATTATTATCTCGATAATAATAGTAATTAAGCCGTTTCCAGCAGTTCGTAGCAACACTTCGCGCGTAATATGTGTTCCTAATCCGAAGCAGCATATGGTCCAACATGTTCGCCGTCATCGCCCTCTTCTTCGTCCGCCGTTTAAATTTCCCATTTAAGTGCGTTATGCCCGTTCACCATTTACAGCTCGTACTAGATATTTCACGAGGCTATATTATCGATCAGTCATTCCTGTTGACGAGGGGTGAAACTCAATCTACAGGACCCTCTCCTCCACGAACACTAGCTGTTTGTATCGTTTCAATATGTCTACAGGACAGTAAAATATTCCTGTTGCTACTAGTCTTCTAGATAATCGTATACTTTTTTAATGGAAGATTCTAACGACTAAATCGATGCTTCAAATTGTTGCCTCGGATCGTTCGTCTTAGAAGTACCGTTTAATTGTGTGCAAGATTGACGACACATCGTCTACGATATTATAAATTAATAATTATAGGATGAATAATTGAGAAAAACAAAGTAATTAATTTTAGCAATGGATGACGACATATAGATGTTAAAGAACCAACCAAAGTATCCACTAAATTGCACGACGAAGGATTTAGAAAAAATCGAAATCATAGTGATTCTTGGCCTATCTATTTCCTCGATATTTCCGTATGCCATAATATCGACGCGCCGACGTATTTCAAAATCCCCCACGCGAAATGAATCACTCTAAAATCGCCTACACGCTACATTTAGATTCAAATAATACGCAAGTATACACACAGATCCCATTGACGTAGAAAATCGATAAATAAGACTTTACGAATGGATACATGGAGACCATCTTCCTCGTCCTATTCCAGTCTCAATGTACGAAAGTCCACCCTTTAGCTCCGGCCCTTACTCCCTCGTGATGTAATGGGTGCATAAATTATACAGTCTGAAATATGCTAATGCTGGGCTCAACCGGGCGCTGCTATATCGGGGGACATAATCTAATAAAAAAGTCGGCATCCTCGGAGGAAAGTCCGAGAAACGTTCTCGTATTCAGTACGGTTTCGTGGCCAAAGATAAGATCAGGTGGTTAACTGCGAGCGTGGCTTTTCCGTGTCGCGCTAATTACGATCATTTTAATTAATCGGCACAAATAGTATCAGGGTTCGCGGCACGTTGATATTAACACGCGATTGTATGGGCTGTTTATCAAGAGCGTACATAATTCTGTTTCGCTCGCAGTGAGCAAGAATGCGGTGTAATTATTTAATCTTCGCCGAGACTCGCAACTATCGAGCAACCGGTTCGTCGTAAAATATCGATATCGCGGCGTCTCTCGAGTAAGACATTCATGAATATTTAAGAGTGGACGGTTTAATATTCGACAAACTGTTTCTCAAGGTGTCAGGACGAGCGTCGCCTTTCTTAAACGTAGCGTAAATAATCTTTTTACACGAATATTACCCTGAACATCATGAACGTAATTTTTTCCTCATCGCCACGCTAAATAATAAAGCGATCTGTCGAATGTTGCGGCTGAATGTCTCGCGCGTCCTCGACACAATCCAACATCGATTCATTATACATATATCGCGCCGTTAACGTTCCACCTAAGACGTCTCGTCTTCTAACTGAAATTCTAATCGAAACACACCAGCACGAAACGTAAGACACGCCGTTCACCTGATCGCGAACAGGCAAATGGAAACGTTAATAATACAAACACCATCGAACGTAATCTCGAACGAAATCCGAGATAACGTTCTCCATTGTTTGCGATTAATATCTCTCCTTGCCAAAGAGAATTGATTCCCTTCGCGAAATCGCAACGAGTTCGTACAATGGCGTTTTGAATCGCGTCCAAAACGCGATACGTCAGCGTACGATACACGTTGTTAAACATTCACCATTGTCTAGTTACGTTTTCAACTTCGCGAGCGACTATTTGTCTCGCAGCTCTAAATAGAAATTCTCGTTCAATCCGACCGACGACAAGCAGCCCGTTAAACGGCGAGTAACGAAAAGAGCGACGCCCCGACCACGTTTTCCAGCCCCTCCCCCCCTCCCCCCTTCCCCCGGCGGTCCATAGAAGTTCGGGAAAACCTATTTCACGAGCTGATCGCTTTTCTTCGAAGCCACGTCAGAGTTCGTTCGCTTTCTTTTCAGATTTCCTTCCTTTTTCTTTCTGCCTTTTACTCCTGAAGTCTTTCTTTCACAGACAAGGAGTCGTTAGTTCGAGATAACAAATTAAGGAAGAAGCAATGCTGAAAGGACGGAAAGGAGCAGAACGGATTCTACAAAGGTATATTACATTCATTTCACTCTGGCAAACGACCGATATATCTAATCATTAGAAATCTGCATAATGGTCAGTTGGCGTGTCTCGTACGCGCACTCCATGTACACCTAGGCCTGAAACGGCTACCTTCTCTGCACATTTAGAAACACCGGGGCAAGCGGATAACAAATTCCCTGCTTTAACGTTCATCGACGTACCGTTGAATTGCGAGAATTCGCCATTAACGAGCCCGCAAAAACTGATCTCGAAAGATTGATGCTCGAAAAGCGATAAAACACGGCGGTATATATTTTTCAATTAAAAGTCAATCTATTTGACATTAAGCCCTTGGGTCTGTAAGATATTGTATTTATCTCGAGCTTGTATTTATCAAAGGATTGCACCAAGAAGAACTACTAACGACATCTGCCAAGATCGTGTCAAACATGTGCTGCATACTACAGAGCAGGTACAACATAGGTCTGACACGCAGTGAGTCACACGATATGATCAACAACTTTATAACAAAAATAATCCTATAAGATTGAAATTTAAATGGGATTATGAAATTTTACGCAATCATCTATTATTAATTAATCAACTATTTATTTTCCACCTATTTCCTTTGAATTATTTCATTTATTTGAATATTATCGCTATTTAATATTAATGTAGGCTTGTTAGTATATTAATGTAACTCGTTAATAGTGCTAGGAAAGAATCAATCAATGTTTTTCTATGATATAGGAAACCAATATTTCCTACTTCACAAGATATTAAACTATCTTGTCTTACGTGACAAAACATTAAAATACAGCTTGCCTAATCATAGATCTAACTTAACTTAAAGATAGCCTATCTAACCGTAAATCTACTTAGATGAAAAAGATCCTGCGTAACAGCAATTCTTAAAATGAAGTTAATAAATATCACTATTTCTTTCTGAACGAAGAGAACTACTTGAATTATTCCCGATTGCCACGTATCGCAACATTAAAAAATTAATTACAGGTTAACGTCAGTTCCACTTCAAATTAAATAAAGTGCGGCAGATTCTAACGTTACTCTTCAAGAATTTATAACAGTGTTGATTAATAATAATAATAAAGAAGATTCAAGTTCTAATAAATATGCTATGAAAATATGTACCTACATTCCTGGCTTCGGAAGCATCATTGAATCCTCTCTAGAGAACAGGAGAGAGTGGAGGTTATGAGAAACCTTTAACAAAATGTGACATATTATAATTTGTTCCTTAAAAGACACAGTGTTAAATGTATGCAACATCTTACATAATTAATGAACTTTATTAATCTTGGAACTATGTATATTATGATTCAATATTGAAACTTCAAAATTTCGTTTCGACAAAAAATAATAATAATTCAAGCAAAATACAAAAGATAAAATAAATTGCAGTAGAATATGCAAAAATACTTACATTTTTGAACTCCTGGACAGGCTGAATCCTCTTGAGCACTGACTCTAATACCGAAAACAGATATTTAAAAAAAATGTACGTATACGTAAAAAGAGAAAAATAAAATACTAGTAACGCGCTCGTTTAAGTGATTCGACGAACAAGCACTGACTCTAATTACGCGTATGACTACTATAATTACGTAGATAAGTTTAATAAAAGCTTAAAAAACACTTTGCAGAATATTGAAAACACTATTACGCAGCATACACCGACTCTATCAACCGCACTGCACGCGATCCCAAACATTGCCTGAAAGTAAAAGGACGTTAGTAGAAGAGAGAAAGAGAGGGAGAGGGAGATACTTCTAAACGAGCATTTGTGTACAAAAACATTACATATATAGTTTTTGTAAAGCTATCGAGACAACTGGTTGTTGTCTATCTTTCAAAGTGTCGTAAATTAATACTACGAGAGCGGAATACGTATTTAATACTGATACGAATAAATATAAGATATTATTTGCGAATATCAAATATTCCTGAGTAGCGTTAAATATTTAAAAATACTGTATATAAATGATTTAACAAATTATGTCACGATTATTTGTTAGAACAGTTTGGAATATATATATATATATATCCAATAATAGATATATCAGGTTGTATAAATATTCAAAAATACTTGCAACAAATCAAAATTCTTTGGTTAAACTTGCTTCAAGAACACGATAATGTTACACGAAAAGCTGAACGTGTAATAATGAATAAACAAGATGGCGCTACTACAGAGAATTTGCGCGGGAAGTGCAGCAAAATGCTAATTATTACGTGTAGTAATTCTCCACGAGTTACGACTTAAGGTATCAAATATGTACCAATAATATAAAAGAAATTACCGAAACACCAATGAAAAGCCATCGAAAAGACTGCTAATCATCATGGCGCCCACATTTTGAATTCCTATTGCATCGATGTTTGTCCCGCCATTAACCAATAATCTACGTAAAAGAAAACCAACAATTGAAAACATATACGCATATAACTAAAATCAGTTACAGTAAATTAAAACGATAATCGAATTCAACATCTCTGTCAGGCAATACAAGCTATCGGAAACTGAAGTAACCAAGTATACAATCAAAACAAACCTAATAGTTGTTAATTGTAGTTATGTATAAAATAGGCAAAATAGCAATAGGAATATTACGCAGTTAACGAGCCATGCACAGATTAATACGTCTTGACACCATAATCTTCGATTCCTGAATGCCGAATAACACCCCGCGCCGCGTTTCACCTTCAAATTTCGCATTGGTGGGGATAGTTAGTTCGGCGTGAAGTCGGGCGTATTCGATTACACATTGGCGATATCTTCGAAAAATCGTGTATTGTAAGAAATATTTTCATAAACATATCATATCTCACACAAAGGAAGAGTGAAACTGCAACATGGATACGTTAGAAATTAATTTTATTCGGTCAAATAATAATCATTAATGAATAGACATATAATTAAACGTTACGAATGTTAGTTCTACACATATAATTAAAATGTTGATGGTTTCTATTATAAAATTATATTTTTGATGGAACTTTTTAGTTATCTGTTATACAAGAATTTATATCACTGTTTTACTCATATGGTTGGTTTATACCACAAATATCGTTAATACTATTGCCACTAATACTATTATATCAACACGATTACTATAGTATAATACTTAATTATTCAAGTTGCTATTAATATAAAGTAAAGAACGTTGTAGAGATAATAATATTTCAATAATTAAAAAATATTAGCATTAACAGAAAAATAATGAACAAATTATTCTGTCATGAAATGAAAGGGAATGTTATTCTTAATCGTCGTTTATGTGTAATTACTTAGCCTAAAAAAAGTTGTTCATAAAACTTGTATAAAAAAATATTACCATATTTCGGTGCACTCAAGTCTTTCATATTTTATAATGAAATCTGAAAAATACATTCGTTAACTATATGCATGCACTTGCAGTAGATGAATATCAGCACAGAAACGTAGGTTGGATCTGACATGCAATTCTTCCTCCGGTCGCATTTTCGAGGGTCAGCTGACGTTACCAATTTTATGTCACATGCGACTTTATCGATTCAGTCTAAAACAAGATTAAAACTTAGGATTAAAGCAGAATGTGATTATCGGATTATAAACTATTATTGTAGATATGATATAAAATTCTGTACTTTTATAATATTTATATTATCTTAAATAACATTTCTTACAACGATGATTTACAACAAGAAATCAACATTGAAAATCCTTTCCAACGCGATCTTACTTAATAAAGGCAATGGCAAAGGACAAACAAACACATCACGCATCTAATAAAAACGAAAGATCGTAAATATGTTCGATGTAACAGTTTTCTATATTTTTCAAAATTTCTTTTTGTCTCCGGCATTTTCCCCAAACGCGTTAGAGACCATTTATTGTAATTTTAGATAACAGAATCTTTTTCAGATTTTTGTCTCTTGAACTTATGTTACCAAAGTAAAAAGAATACCTATATAATATTTTTTACTGTTCTTCGAGCCTATAGAGTTTCACCCAAATCGGAACCGGACCGGTCGCAACCTTTCGTTGTAGACACTCGTTCAACCCTTCCCCTCAAAATCGGGAAAGCTGATACTGCAATGGTCGCTTTGACACCTGTTTCTAATCACCAGACATCGCATTACATCTAAACCATTCCCGTAAATTTCCCCTAGTGTTCGTCAGGATGTTACATATTCGAAGGGGTTAAACAAATAGGAGGACGAACCAGTAAGACTGACCTGACACGTTCTACTTTACATATAATAGGAGCCCATAAGTTAGAATGCAAAGAGGCGATAATATACCAAGCTGGTGCGTACGAGACCATAGCTGAAGGCTTGTTGGCGCAATTGTACACAATGGTCAAACCGGTGGGCCAACCGAGTCGAAGACTAAAAAAGGAAAAGAAAGAAGGAAGAGCACAGAGAGTGGGAAAGGTCCAGTGTCGAAACATTTGGATCCCAGTTACTGGGTCCGGGCACAATGCATTGATTAATGAAGGACATCAAGACCGACACGCTGTACCCGCTAAGAATTTAATATGGACCAACACCGTGTGATGCCGTCCGGATGTTTTACTAGCGTATTAAGCCTGTCTAACGATGCCCCGGGTGAGAGACGAACATATTTTCGTCTTTGATATACGTCCCCTTGTCAAGGATGTCAGGTGGCGGATCCACCGAGAATGATTGCTAATAAAGAAGAAATAATGATCCTATTTCTTCCCCGAGGTTACCTTTCGGTAAAAAATGTACACGGTAAGTCGAGCGATGTTGTTTCGGATAACTTAATGCTTCATTTCGTACCCTTCTCGCGCCATGATGAAAAAATGAAAAAAGAAAGAAGGGAAAAGTTTCTCGATCGAAATTTATCGGTTACGTTCGAAAGTGTACCGAAGAAATGATGCTTTTTAAAACCATCGAATCTTAATTGCACGAAAACCTACATCGGTCTAGTACGTAAAAATGTCGAAGGAACGCTTCACCTTTTTTCTCGTTTCGTAGATATCATAAATTCGTTCGCCGATACAAACTTCGGGGTAATAGCTTGCCAGACGTAAAACTTCACTGGGGAATCGTTCTGGAGTTAATAAAAAATTCGAAGGTGCTTCGCGTCTGGCAAAAGTCGTTCAATCTCGGTCCTCGGTGAAAACGTATCGCAGTAATGAACGCGAAACAGTTTCTTGCGCCAAGCACCTCCTCGAAATCGCGGCGCCGCAGTAAATTCTCTGGATCACGAACAATGCTTGCAGCCCTCGGCTCGCACCGGATCTATATATTTTTTGATCCGGTCCTTCGCGAAACGTATCGCCGTACGGCGTCTAAATTATTGCCGCGCGGATGAGTAAAAGGTATTGTTCGATTCGGATGCACGTTACGGTTATAGACGCGGATCACCGGTAAGAATAAAGTCACATTGTCCGGATAGTACGGGCGTAAGACAGTAACGGACGTTGGTCGTCCAACTGAACAACGATGAACGATGATGGACCATTAGTCAACGGTTACCGAACTAGAGGAAAAGCACGGCTTACAGCTCGCCGCCGTAGCATAGTAGCAAAGAAATAAAAACGGCTTGAAAATCTGTCTGTTTTCCATTCCGAATTTCTCTCTTTCTTTATCTCTCTCTCTCTCTCTCTCTCTCTCTCTCTCTCCTTTTTCTGAAATAGCTCTGATTAACTTCATTCACGTGCTCCCGGAAAATCGCTTGAAATAATTACGGGAGACTTAATTTACTCGATTCGGTACGCGACTAGAAAAATCCGCTGGAAATTCGGAGAAATTCGAGGTCGTTCTGAATTCGACCATGGAACGGAATGAGTATGATAGAGAATATTCATGAGTTCCTGCTAGGGTTTCCTTTCTTTTCTTTATTTTTTTTTTTTTTTTTTTTTTAATCACCATCAAGTTGGAAGTTCCAGCGATGAAGGTTAATCGAAAAGTATAAAACTTGATGTTGGAATTTTATGAACTTGTACATAAAGGTGATATAATATATAACGTAGGATGTTAAGATATGTCAGCTAGCAGTATCGTCAATTTTCGGATAAACGCTCGCCTATATGCTAGACATTTTGATCACGTCCCGGTGCGTGTACGTGTACGCATGAAATTTCATTTACAAGTATTCGTCGACGAGGGAACCCAGAATCACGTACGATAATCGGTCACTCCTACCAATCGTTATTACTTATTCAAACGTGCAAAATATATAACAATTAATTTTATACGATAAATATATATAAATAAATATGATAAATTTATCGTTTTTCATGAAATTTATTCGATGAAATTTCATGCAACAAAAATTGTGGCGCGACCTTTCGCAATTAACTATTCCGACAGGTAAAATCTGATTACGAATACGAACGTATTCCGCCAAATTCTTAAAAAGTTTCATGATTCGTTTAATGTATCGCTAAACTTAAGCTAACCAGACCGTCGTCAAATTTTTTCCCTCCGAACCTATTATCCGAAATGACGGTCGTCTACAGCTCGAGCAACCTGAAAAATATAGCCGTCCTTCCACCACGCATGAGGCTCAAGATTCAAAATGACGTAGAAACAAGTAAAAGCGCAAGAGTAATCCAGCTCCTAAAAAAAAAAAAAAAAAAAAAAAAAAAAAAAGAAGAAGAAAGAATTCTGTCCTTCGCGTCTAATCTCAGTAAATCACGACGAGCAGGCAATTTTTGATTTTTTCCAACCATAAAAATTGCAAACGAGATTTCTCAAAACATGGAAAAACATTAAAACCATTACCAGAAATATTCATTTAATTCACAAAGGATTAAGCAACGTTACGGATTATCCGATTGTTACTCGGCCGGCTGGGGAAATGTATGGTCACGCAATTCGTTCAAGTTATTTCGAACGATATACATTTTATTAAAATCGATTCGTTAACAAGGTACGCGGGGCTCGGTCGTACGATAAATTGCAGCGTAATATCGGAATACATGGCGAAACAATGAGAAATGATCACGTTGCAATAACACCGCGTTCGAATAAGTTTCCTAGATACGTAGGTTCGGCGGGATAGCCAGCTACGCTCGTTAAAGCCCAGTACTGAAGACGATGCGTTTGCGAGTTCGAATCCCATCCATCTAAACACAGAACGGAAAGTTGCTTTTAAAAATAATATACAACAGGCCTCCCTTGCGTGTGCTGTGGATGTACTTTCTGGGAGTACTTGGTTAAAGGTGCTTGGTGTTAAGCACAACAGGGGCCCGACGATCAACTCGCGCTCTAGTCCACCGTCCCGTCCGTGGAAGTTTTAGCCGGTAAGAATCCGGCACTACCTTCTGCCCACCTGCGCAAGGGTGGTAAGGTGTCTATGAAGATTTCCTCCACGTAAAAAAAAAAAAAAGATGTTGTCAACACGCAATAGTCAGGAAGTATTAGGACTGGCTAGAACAAGAGGACGCGGGAAAGGGGTGCAACAGAAGTTAATTCATAAGAGGTTCCTGGAGCACCCCTGTCATAACGCGTAGGATGGTCATCGTGGAGTTTTAGTCGGTAGGAGTCCGACACTACTACTCTGCTGTTACGCAATTATTGCAACAGCGGAGTGTCCATGAGGATTTCTCCACGTACAAAAAAAAAAGATACGTAGGTTCGCGATGTGAATTCACGCAAGACTTACGTTAACCAGAGGAGGAGAGGAAGAGAAAATGGAAGAGAGAGAAAGGACGAAAAAGGCATATACGTGAAAGCATCATCGTACTCTGTTGGCCGAGCTTTTGTCGGCGGTTCTACGCGCAGTACGAAACGAAAGAATGAAATTCGCACTGTCCCGAATGGTATTGTCCGCGACAGAGCACTGTAATCGATCGTCGCTCGATGAATGCCAGGAATAGGTGGTGAGCGACGAGATCGAAGGGTGTGGAGAAGATAGGGTGCGTGCACGGACAGATACGCAGAGCCGATTTTTATTACCAGCCATCGCTTCCACGAGCTTTGTAATTCAGACGATCTATATGAAATCTCTCGGCCACTTTTATTCTCCGCATAAAGCAGAAACTTCGCTATCGAAGAAATCTATCCCTTAACGCGTTTGCTTTTCGACAGGAACGAACGATCCCGTCTTATTAATAGATAGACGATAAAAGAATTTTTTATTCCGTACCATTGGATATCTTATGGTGCTCAGCGTGCGAACGTTCGTGGAGTTTACAGGCGTACGTCGCGAAGACACGAACGGATACACGTTCGCACTTTTGTTTTTTAATTCTACTAGATCGGACAGCGAAGAACGTACTTAGAAGAAAGTAATTCTGTTATTGCTTTTGTAGCAGCGTTGAAAGTATGACACGCGCAAAGACGCGTAAATACTCGTTTTACAATTCTCCCCACTCCGTAACTTTGATTTGCACGAGCGAGGGGGAGAAAAGCAATTTTTAGGTTAAAAGTGGGACGCAAAGTAGCGCGAAAAGTTAGATTATTAAAGTCTCCGAATGGCCTGAGGAGGCGTATTATCCGCGCTTTGGTTTACTTCAGATTAAGAAAGTTCAGGTGGCTCGCTTTCGCGTCAAAACCCGGCGAATCATAATAACGATCCGCAAATTCCACGTGTATTCGAGAGATAAAAAGAGAAGAGGAAAAGAAAAAAAGACGGGGAAGAGAGGGAGAAAGAGGGAAACAGGGGCTATACATCGAAGTTACATCGGCGAGTTTCTCGCGACAGGCGAATTAATAGTTTACAAACACTCGGTCGCAGGATGATTGCGAGCTTATATCGGCCGAGGGAAGCTACCTGGAGCGTGTTCGTCTCGTCCACGATTCTACCGTTATATTTATGCCGGCTGGAAACGTTGCTTTCCCACGCGAGGAGAATTACTCGCGTATCTCACGCACGCGCCTTTAGAACAACGCGCTCGACGCTGATCGACGAAATATCAGATCGTAGCCGATAAAAATGTCCTGCCTTCGCGGTACGTATGTACGTACGTTTGTTCTCTCGCGTAATGGAATTATCGTTCCACAGGCACCGCCGCACGCGATACTTCGATTACACCAAATGTTCCCTTTCGCGGCTGCTCGCTCGCAACCCTCGGCCTCTACGCCACCACCCTCTTACGCGCCTCGTTCTTCCCGTTCCATCCTTGGCGTTTGCGGTTGCTTCGATGCATATATGTAATTCGTACTTAGACGTCTACGTAGCTGGAAACTTACGACAGCCAATTACAATCGACGCTCGAGGCAGATTAGAAACGGGTACAAGAAAAAGATTAGAGGGTAGTTGGCGCGTCGATTTACGTTGTAAATCTCACGTCGCGATCTACCGTTCTCGGTCGGAGATTTCGATCGCCTCGAAAGGTAAATCATTGTCGATTCACTCGGTCGGAGGAATGAATCGACGGGAGCAAAGAAAAGGGACGACAGCCGGGCTCGTGAATAGAACGTCGCCAAGGAACTTGAATGACTCCACTATTCTGAGCACCGAAAAGGAATTTCGTTGGGAAATCTTTCGACACGAGACGATGTAGAAGCGCGTGCAAATAGCACCGAGTCCGTGTGCGCGGGACACGAGTATCGCCTGGAATGAAGCTTTCTTCCATTTACATGCTACCGGCAGAGACATTTATAGACCCCGACGTTAAGAAGCGTCGTCGCCGTGACGATCCTATACTCGCGCACCAGCACGAATAATCGGTCATTTATCTAAAAAGAAATCAAATATTATGCCTGACAGATTATAGATTCGCGAGCATGCGTGGATCAATATCGAACTACGGCTCAACTGTCTATTATTCAACGAAACGTTCAATCATTCTAACTAGTTATTTGATCCCGTTCTGTAATGCCTAAATGTTATGCGATATCATACGGATAAAATAGAACAAAATGTTATAATTAAATGATTCCAGATTCTCTGTATTCCTATATTGTTATTACGCGCGTATAGGCATTAGTTCAATCGAGTAAAACGCATATTTGATTCGAATGGAATGTTTCGTACTTTCTGCCGCCGTGTGCCCGATGAATCGTTCCCTGCATTTTGCAAATTTCGATAGAAATTTCATTTTAATACAACGATTCTATCGTAAGTACAGCGGACTGCGATGCATCCCAGACAAATTAATTGCCAAAGGTGAAAGGGGAAAATTTAAAAGAAGAAGATTTAAAAAACGAAACGTCGAATGTCTGTAAGAGCAAAGAACGAGATAGGTGTAAAGGCGCAAAGTGGAATAGGTCTTTCGCCCGAAGGCAATTTGTCGCGAAAACCATGATGCGCAATCCGAAAGCAAAACATAAAACGTGTAGGGCAACGTCCAACAAACGGTACACGTATACGCGCGGCCTTTTTGTACTGGAACAAAGAATTGGTGTGCGTAGCTCGCTCGTCTGCACCGTGAAAATATTTCACATATTTTTGTTAGGAATTAATCCAACCCGTAATACTCGTTGGCCAGCGTGTTCACCGCTGAAAATTCTCTTGACAAACAACCCTCTCGGCTGCATTCGTAGCCCCGGCTCGCTAAAGGGCGCGTTGCTTTTGTGTTTGTGCGCTTCTCACGCGTGTATACAGAGAGCATGCGACCGCGCGTATAGAAGCGGTGAAAACGCGGGGAGATCCGACGAAATGGTCAGCGGTAACGTCCGCCTCCTCCTCGGCATCCCCACGACGCGTTTGCAATCCCTTGCACTCGTAGCACCTCTACTCGTACCGTATGGAATTCCTCAAGTTTGCCCAGGGACAGAAATTAGTTGGAGCGACGTAATTGCTCGAATGTATGCGTTCGGCCGTTAACGTTATGGCACCTCTCATTACGGTTCTAACAGCAGCTGACACAAACAGCAGACGGGTTCATCCCACGTGTACGGTTTATGTATTGCGGGGACAAAAATTTAAGCGTTGTCTTGGGAAATCCTGGAAAAATTCAACGATAAATTCGCGACCCTTCGTGGCGACCCTTTTTTACACAAACGTTGTACGTTCCAAGTGGAAGATAAAGGGTAGACATCGTTAAGAGGATATTCGAGTAATTTTACTGTTGCGCGTTTAAGAGAATAATAAGCGAAAACACGGTAATTAATATTTTCTATTGATAATACGTCATTTAACAATGGTCCTAATTTCGTTGGCGATCGTTATTCGAGATTGACGCGGCGAGTGAACGCTGACAAATTATTGTCATTCCATTGGGTCATCCCGTTAGTCATGATTAAGCAAATTTCATACCCGAGCTATTAATATTAGAGTGGTTGACCGCGCGATGTCCACAAAATTCCCCTGGCTAGTATAGAATGCATATACCGACCCGGCAACTACCGCCCACTAGCAAACTTCCTGAACTTGATTAAACCGGAAAAGGCTTCAGCTGCTACGCCCGCATTGAATTGAGAGACGGCTTTGTTTCAGACAATTAAATAATCGTTATTTAATAGAGTGTAAGATTCGTTTCCAAATAATTAAATAATTGGAATAATTAGAATGATATAAAAAGCTGTGAAACCGTTGTTGTACAAATTTTAAACAGCGAAATAACTTCATTTAAATGTTTAATAACCTAATTTTATTTTTAAAAAAATGAAAAGGTACAATAATAATTTAATATTTCTTTGAATTAAGGTTTGAATTTGTTACACGTAATTATGTGAAAACTTTTTCAAGTGCGTCATAATAACTCTAAAAGCTATTTGCTTACTTTCCGTCCCTCGCAATATTTAATATAATATATTAATAATGAAATATACAGTTATAATTATCTGCAACATCAATACATTTTTAAAAATTGATGATCATTAACCA
This sequence comes from Bombus vancouverensis nearcticus, assembly GCF_051014615.1. NCBI lineage: Eukaryota > Metazoa > Arthropoda > Insecta > Hymenoptera > Apidae > Bombus > Bombus vancouverensis. Next base: position 15,468,119 of record NC_134917.1, on the reverse strand, counting down.
CAGACAAATGTTTTTGCTCTTTGTAAATTGCCTTAAGATATGTCGGAAAGCTAGATTTCTAAAACATCGACTGTGTTTAACATATTAGAAAATACGAACACGAGCTCTTTGCATACATCTGCCAGAAAGCTCATGAGTTGTTTAAAGTAATGGCATTTGCGACAAAAGGTGTACGACATTTATACAAGATATACAATGCAAATGCAACAATTGTATACTCAGCACTTCGTCTACCGGTCGCTCGGATATCAGTTGTCCAAACGGCGCAAAGATATTATTATAACACTGAAGGTAAGTAAATATAAAACCTATAACCTTATAAAGCCGAAACACGCGCTACACGCATGTTGTTTCTCGTGAAATTCTTTAAACGACATATATATCAGCGACAAATACCTTCATCGACTTTTTTTCCTAATAATACATTACTATTACGTAAATAATAAATTTAATTTCATGGTTTTTGGATTTTATAGAATGTACAACAGTATAAATAAATAACTTTCAATTATATATTTTTACAGCACATAGACCAAAAATAACTGGTAGTTTAACAAATATTCAATCATCGGGGGGAACTGTACAATCTCTAACGCCAGATGGATTAGACAATAAAAAGTTAGACGAAGAAGCAAAGGAGGAAGCAGAGGAAAGAGAAAAACGTGAACAATCGCAAAGAGTGCTTAAATATAGTTTTGCATTCTTAGGAGTATTCACCACTGTTGGACTGTCTTATGTAATATATAATTTAACACGAACAAAATATGACGAACATGGAAATGTTATTGAAGATGAATTCTCAAATTTACCATTCTACGAAAGAATATATAAAATGCTCAAAAGAGAATTTAATTATTACACTAAGGTATCAAAAGCACAAATGTATAATTTCTGAAATGAATCATTTTTACTTGCTTCGCTTTTAATTCGATCACATGCTTTCCAGATGGTGCAAGAACCTAGCAGAAATAAACTTCTTCCAGATCCACTAAAATACCCTTATATTCAACCTCCTTATACTTTGGTACTAGAATTGACAGATGTTCTAGTACACCCTGATTGGACAGTAAGTAGCATATTGTCTTTTCTTCCTTAATTTTAAATTTAATATATTATAAATATTTATTTCTATTAATCGATCGTCTAGTATGAAACAGGTTGGAGGTTTAAAAAGAGGCCTGGAGTGGACCAATTTCTAGAGGCTATAGCTCCACCACAATTTGAAATTGTAGTGTATACAGCAGAACAAGGGATGGTAAGCAATATTAGTTAATCAAATTGTCGTTGAATAATCTTACGTATCATTTTAATATAGTAATAATGATAATAATTGCCTGTCTCGATAGGTACAGAAATTTTTCTTATTTCATACCCTTGTATTCTAAGCATCCTTAAGTCTTTTTGTTTAAACAGGAGGCTCTTAGTTTTAACATTGTTCGTATAAAATAATTTATTGCTTCTATTTGTGCTTCTTTGGGGATTCACAGTATCTCAGGGTATTCCATTGCAATATGGAATCTACATGCTGAATATCACAGACATTTGTACAGTATATGTTCTTTGGTTTCAAGTCCATACATATTGTATGTTGTACATTACACCATTTCCCTCATCCTATGGAATATGTTACTTTTACTAGTTTTATTAACTTCTCTTCTGGCTAATCTGAGCTGTGCTATGTTCTCTATTATATATATATATATTATTTTAATATATGATATACGTAAAATGATGATAAAATATATCATTTATGTAATATATCACCTTTAGACTGTTTTTCCTATCTTGGATATCTTGGATCCTAATGGATATATCATGTACAGACTAGTAAGAGATACAACACGTTTTGTAGATGGTCACCATGTTAAGGATTTAAATGCTCTTAACCGTGATCTTAGTAAAGTAAGTATTGAACCCATAATTTACATCCACCTTTTATGTAAAGCAATTTTTGTCTATTATATTTTATTTTATTTGTTACTATTAGGTCATAGTAGTTGACTGGAACCCAAAGAGTACAAAATTTCATCCTGAAAACACGTTGCAGTTACTGCAATGGACTGGTAATGACGATGATACAACACTGTATGATTTAGCTGCATTCCTCAAAGGTGCATTTCTTTTTACAATCTTGATCAATATATTCTGGAAATTTAGTTATTTATTTTGTTGGTTATTGCTTTTTAGTTATATTAGCGACAAATGTGGAAGATGTAAGAGAAGTTCTTACTTATTATAGACAGTTTGAAAATCCATTAAAAGTTTTTAGAGAAAATCAACAAAAATTCTTGGTATGTATTACGTTATATCTGTGTATTAAATCTTGATACTTATAATCTATAAAATTTGTTTACAGATGCAAATGGAAGCAGAGGAAAATAAAGCACAGCAAGAAAGTAGTAAAGTACTCACGTCAAAATGGAAGCCGTCTTTTCACTGGGATCGCTAAATCGCTAGAAAATTCAATGTAAAATACAAAACTCTGCAAATTGTCATTAATATATTCGTTCATTTTGTCGATGCATATTATGTAACTATTATTGTATAATTTTTGCTATAAATAAATAAGTAATCCATATGTCGAAATATTTTGTTTTATTATAAAAAATAATTTTAAAGTAATTTTATATATATATATAAAAATAAGTATCAGATATTGCAATTACATAAATACATATTTTAAAATATTTTACACTCTTTGTCTTTTTCGTACACTTCCCCTTTTTGTAGAACGTGTAGTTTTAACTTTTGGTAAAAGATCTTGTAATGCATTACTGTCATCCAAATAACTTATATCTACTTCTTGAGATACACTTATTAATTCTTGAGTATTAATTGGAGTAGATACATTCTCTATTTCTTCTTGTGATAAAATTGGTGCCTTTGTATCTGCAGATTCTAACCAGTTTAGAACTTTTTGATGAGGTGCTGCTGTTAAAGGCAATGGGACTTCTTCATATATTTCCCACACAGCTAAAAGTTCAGGTGCTAATATATCCATATAGGTGTTTAATTTTTCAAGAGATTGCTTCCAACTTGGTTCAAAACAGTCAACTGAGTCATGCTTATGCTTCAATCGTAACTTTTTATTCGTGAAACCTATCAAGTTAATGTACATATAACAATCACTTTAAATAATTTTATACAACCTTTAACTTTTTTTTAAAAACGAATTATCAATTTACTTACTTTTAAAAGGATAATGCATATTTGACTTGCTAGACATTGTAAGAGGTGCTATAGCATCTGTTTCTATGGATACTGCATTTTGCCAAGCATTCAATATACAGTATGATTTACCATTGATAGGTGAATATTTATCTAACGCAATATCATGTGTTAAGCACTGATAATATATGTCACCTAAGAAATATATTTAGATTAAAGCTTGCTTCAATTATCAATATACAATATAAAAAGCAGCAAACTACATACCAATAGAATTTTGAAGAAATAGAAATATATTCTGAGTGTCATTTTTTATCAGAGAAGAACCAGTATTGGATAGTTCAAACCTATCTCTCAAATATGGATTTAAGCACATTCCTTGCATTTGAGATTCATTTAATGTTTCTTTAATGTGAGGAGGAGTATATGGAAAATTATATGATTGTGGAATTTCATTATCTGTCCAAGTATTTACAATGACTGTAGTTTCACCAGCAATTTGACTGGATAAAACAACAAATTCTTTATCGTCTCTAAAAATGATAAATTAATTAGTTATACATATATATATATAATATATAATATATAATAATATAACTAATATATATATATATTTTTATTTTCTTTTTCATTTCATTTTTATTTTCTTTTACCTAGCTATAACAGAACTTGTAAGTGGTGGACTTTTAAATTGATGAGTCCATTTCTGTTGCACACACTGCTGCGGAGAACGACTATCACACATTAACATACTATGATAAGTTCCTATATACCTGCAAAAATTATTTCTACTAGCAACATCTATTGAAAGATGTTCACATTTTTCTAAATAAAATTTTGGGCACATTGTTAATGCTGGTTGATCAAATGGAACCTATAATATGGAATGTATATTCATCCTTCTCTTATATAGACAAGAAATTATTTCCACAATATATTAGAAATAATAATATTAAAAACAATTAGTATCAATATTTTTATTCTTACCCGAACATCAAGATAATGAAGACAGCATCTATCTACAAGTAAAAGAATATTAGGATCTGCGGATTGAAATTTTATACTGCTCCATGAATCATCTAACACAGTGGCTTGCATTACAGTATTACAATTTATTGGTTTCCTAGAAAATCAAAGGTAAATTTAAATTTCTTATTCATAAATATAAAGAGCATATACACATTTAAATTATATTCACATTTTAACTATATCCCATAATGTTACACATCTTTCAACATTTACTAAACAATATTGATTTGCATTAATAGGACTTAAATCTGCACCAATATATGGTGTCTTCGATGTTTGTGTATGTATTTCAGTAAGCTTACATTTATTATCACGTTCAGATAATGTATAAAAATTACAATGCCGTTTATATCTACCTAAAAACATACCTATAAAATATTAAATCAAATATTAATTTTATAATTAATAAAAATTTTAAGTTATCAATACTATACTGCCTTTTATCTCAAATACTAGTTTAAGAAAATGGGTATGTATGTATACTTACATGCATCAACATTGACGTTATGTTTTAATTCATATAATGTACCACTGAGTTCACATTTAGCTGCCTTTTCGAAGAGTGGTTTCCATAAAAAATCTTCTATATTGTCAAGGGGAACACTTACTAAAAATACATTAAAACAAAAGATACAATGATTGTAAACCATAATAAAAAAAAAGAAAATAATTTTGTTATGTACCAATACCTAATTCTCCCATAAATGGAAAAAGTAAAATATTTTTATTATATAATTGTACACAGTCTATTGATCCTCCAGTATAATACCAATTATAGACCTAAAAGAAATTTATCTGAATTTGAATTTCTGTTAAAAAGCATCTAAAATTTCATGTAGATATCAGTTTATCTTACTCCTTCAAAACAAGGATCTGGATCTTTGTCAATAATTTTTGCTATATCTGCTACATATTTAGGTATCTTGGCAGTAATTTCACCTTTCGTATGATTCCATTTTATGTCCTTCTTATGTATTAGTTTTAACTCTATAAAAATATTGTTAAATATACACACATATATATAAATACAAATATAAACTTATTTTATAAAATTAGCACATTTATTATTAGATTTACCTTTCTCATGTTTTAAATAATAGTGTTTCATTCTTTCTATATCACTGTTCACATAATTCTTAAGAGTAATTAATTCTAATGCGGGATCTTCTTCATTCAACACTGTATAATTTAGAAACATATATGCTTATATTCATTTATATATTGATATTTAATTAACTCAATAAACTTACTATTCCTAGGAACTTTAGCAGGTGGTAGTAAAGGCTTTGGTAAGTCACAATGATAAGGATATTCTTGGTACTGTTCTATAACATTTTCCAACTCAGAATCAGCTGCAGAGAAAGTGCTATGTAAATTATATCCAGGTACTAAATAATGAGGGTAATGTTTCAAAAATGCTAATTTTAATTTATCTTGCAAGTTTGTTTTAGCACGTTGATATGACTTCGACGTTAAAATACTCTGCTTCTCCATTTTAAATATCTTTTATATAGATAGCATGAGCATTTTTCTGGTAAAATTTATTATATTACTGTTCTTTCTTCCACTTTTCACTTTGATGGAAAATAACACAATCGATGGAAATTATCCACGTAGCGTAAACGAAAAGTTAACCAGAATAAGTTCTACAGTCAACATGTTAATATTCATAACGCCGGTAATACATTTGTTTACAGGAAAATATAATACACATGCTCAAAACTGTCATAGAATACAAAATTAGATTGAAGCATGCCGTACATTTTAGAAAAATATATTTCAACGCACTCTACATCGTAAGAAATGAATTATACACATGATTTTACATTTCTGGATCAGTAATGATCTATCTAAAAGATATACCGCAAAATTAGATTTGATCTTGAAATTAATTATCTATAACTATGAGACTACTTGTTTTACCATTTGTTACCATTTACACATTTTTTTTTACACCCGATATATTTTTTATTATAATTTTACTATTAGAAAAGTAAAGAGTTATTTCAAGGGTTGTTACAGAAAGTTACTTGAATGAAAATCAGGAAGAAACATAAAAGTTTTAATTTCGGTTGAATATTTACTAAATATATAAAATTTTTATTGAATGTACAATACAGATTATTGTAATAAATATGAACTTACAAAGAAAATTGGTTTCTTAATGTATTGTCATCTTTCTTTACTTTTTATTCATGTAGAGAACATAGGGTATATTGGTATTATATTAATACATTTGTCAATAAAAATATTTAATTATATCATATCATAAAACCTAACATAATATTGAAAAAAATGAGTATCTGTTGATTCATAAATATATTGCATTAATTAAAAAAATATAAGATAATAAATATGTACTGAGTTGATGGCATTCAAACAGCTATCACAGCACGAACTTTGACGTCGCTATATTTTTCCATGTACAAGAAATATCACTTTTATATTTATAGCATGAGTACATTTAAGGTTTAATAGTCTTGTACTATACGAGATGTAAATAATGAAAACCGCTTCATTTAAAAGAGAAAATACAATTATACAATAAATAAACTTTACATGTTCCAGTAAAATAGTATTGATTCTGACTTGCAGCATAAAAGATATTCTTTCATTATATTTTATATTAATCATCTACTAATATTTAGTGTAAAAAATACTTATATGAAGGTACATATATGCTGACATTTTAATATATATTTTCATCAGTCTGATTTTTACGTATCTCGTGTACAAATGATCTGAAAAAAGAAATTATGAGAATTTTGTGATATATTACTCTTATGGTCAATACTTACTTAATTATATTAGGTAAGTTTTTATAACGACATATATATTTATGTCCAAAACCATGTGTTGCATCAATCCTTGTCATCTGAACGCGATTTGTGTCGTTTCCATGATAATTTATTGCCGCTTTAAATAACTAAAAAGGATAGTATTAATATTTTAGATATTTATATAAAAAACTGTATCCATACCTTTTCACCTAAAGCAAATGGAACAATATTATCATCTTCTGCATGCAATATCATAATAGGACATTGGATTTTTTCTATGTGTTTATCAGATTCAAAACGGAGATAATTATCATAAAACGGTTCAACAATTACCCAATGGAACCATGGTAAATGTTTAAATATCTAAAAACAAGTTTTAAATTTTGAACCTATTGGAAACAACTTTTATAAATAGATATAAAATACTTTTTATATAAAGTACCTGTGATAAAGGATGTTCACTTAATTCATCTGCTATATTATTAAATGGTGATTCCAAGAATAAACCTGCAGGCTGAACTTTTTCTGTTGCTAATAATGCCAATACATGAACTGAAACTCTGTAATATAATAATGATCTATAAATTTCAATTTTATTATTAATTTTATCACATCAGGTAACTGTGAAATTTATACCCAGTTCCTAATGAATGTCCCCATACAAAAACAGGAGCTGTACCATTTACTATTTTTAATAACCATTCAAGTACATATTTACTATCACTAACTACACCTATTTCAGAAAGTTCTGCTTCTTCACTATCACCATAACCTATATTACAGAAGATTGAAGTCATAAATATTTAAATAATCATTTATATTAATTTCTATTAAATTATTTTTAGGTTCCTACAACTAACGAAAATTTTTTCTTACCTCTATAATCAAAACATACAACATGATAATCTAAACTCTGGAAAAGTTTATATAATTCTAAACGATGATTGCTTGCTCTATTACCGCTATTACCATGCATATAAAGGAAAATTGGTCGTTTAGCATTTTTTAACATAGTTTCATAATCATCATCAGTTGTAATAATTGAATCATTTAGTAAAGACTGAGGTAATATTTGCCTGAAAGCATGTTTTATTTAATTTGAATGAATTGTATGTATATTTACTTAAATATACCAACCATAGTCCTATTTTTACTTGTTGATCAGTCTGTAAATAAAAGTTTCTTGTTCCTTTCATTCCAACTAATTCTGGTTTCGAAAAATCTACATTAAGTGGCCATTGCACTAAAAGTACATGTTTAAATATAAAACTCAATAAATAGTCTATATAAACTTATTTATATTTATTTACTTACCAAAATTTAAAAAAAGAATCTTCTTTTGTATGGTATATGAGTAGTGAAATATAATAGGCAGGAGCCCAAATATAATAAGATATGTGATTATTGATACTTTCATGATCCAAAATAAGTATCTGTAATATACATGTTTTTTATATCATTATGAATAAGCAACCACATTGTGAACAAATATTAATATATCTATTTATTCATTATAATATCTTACTTTACAAAAATTTCTTTTTAATTTACTTTATAAAAATAATATAATAACATTGATAAAACTACATATTTTTACATTTTACTATTATTATACTCATCCACTTTTTATTTTTTATAAAATATGATTGAATAAGCATTTAAAAATAAATTAAGCTAACTAAAAATAAAAGTATATGAATAAAAATACTATGACTCTTATAACAAATTGCCAGTAAAACATAAGAATATAATGTATATATAATTATACCTTATTAATTGTATAGGAGATTGATGCATATATTTACAATTTAAATAATAATTATTGCACATTATTTAATGCTTGTAATTTGAAAATTGATCAAATCAAGTACAACACAGAAGAAATAGTTTATTTGTTTTATAAAATATGTAAAAAATTTATCTTTAAATGTTTATTACAGTTTCCAATATTTTAATTCTTTTATGACATATCTTGAATACTATAATAAAAAAGTTAAGGTAAAAAATATTTATTTATACATTTGAACATTATATAAATTTATACATTCTGTATCAAACCATAGCCAAAGGGAATATACATAATCATGCATTATGAATTTTAATAATAAAAGAAACAACATAACAATGTTTGAATATTTATTTAATATATCCTAAAGTAGTTATTAAAATGTATTAGAATAAGTCTAGCTATATTCTAATATACAAAACTTTAAAAATATTATTCATACTAAAGAAAACATTAAACAGAAGTTTTAAAAAAAAGATTATGTTGTTATTTTACATTTTGTAAAAATGTATTTAATGAAAAAAATAATTGAATATCTTCTTCGTCTCAGAAATTACACAAGCTTAATAAGAATTTAAAAAAAAAAAACAAAGATATATTATGATTATAACAAAGTGACTTACATTCTTGCATACCAAATATCATGAACGGCGAAAGGTAACAGTGCAGCTAATAGTAGATAAGTTGTCTGCATATTTGTTAGTAGCTATCAAACATAAGGTACCTTTTCAAATCCCTCGTTAATGTAATATATTTGTCTGTATACAAGTTATGGCAAGCTACTACTACACATTAATAATACAATAATAATTCAATTAACTAGCATATTTTATATCCATGAAAATGTTATATTTATAATTACATCAATATGAATTATAGTAAATTGCTCATATAGATTAAAAAGTTTCCAAATATTTCCTTATCTTAAATTTGCCAGAGCAGATAAGAATTTCTATGTTATAAATAAGTGTCAGGGAAATTATGAAACATTAATTTATATAATTCCCTAAGAGATAAAGCTTTTAAAAATTGTATTATGTATTATGTCAATTAATAAAGCTTTATCACTGTATTTAACAATTTTATTATTTGTTAAACAATTTGAAGTATGAAATAAAAATATTGTATTTATAAAATAAATAAATATATTTAAATTAATTTAAGAATTATATGTTAAAATTTTTGGATTAAGGTAAAATAACATATATGTGCACGTCATTGCAATAATTTCTTAATATAATTATTCATAGATAAAACTAAATTGAAATAGAAAAAAATTCTATAATATTATACATACTGTGAGTAAAGTAAAACATATTTATTAAACAAATTACGATTCTAAAAACTTAAATATTTTGAAAATAATGGAAATAATTACACTTACTTTTTAAATACCTCTTACATTAACATTTCAAAAGGTTAGTACTTATAAATGTAATGCAATTATGCAACAAATCTAAGATTAAAAGATAAAGAATTAGAAACAGGAATGATACCTCTTTTTAAAACGTTTCTTTGGTAGCCAATATACCATTATAATTACAAATTAGTAAAATTTGTAGAGCAACTTGTATCTCTATCTGTAAAGTATAGAAACACCAGTATATATAATTACGCTTTAATTATGATTCCTAGTCAAATACATAAACCATTACATTCTACACAAATATGTAAAGAAAGAACAAATTTTAAAAAATTGCCTGCTTCAAATTACATTTGAATAGAACAAATTTTTCAAATCTATTATTTAGTACACTGTCACATTTACTAATAAAGCAATCTCACAGACACAAGAATATATGGTCGTATATAAAACGAATCGAATATCACGTTGATTAGGCAAAATGTGGACAATATCATAGGAAGAGCCAGAGAAAGCATAAGAGCTATAAATCAATTAATATTTCAATCAATTATTTCTCCAGAATTTTTAAAAATATGTCGCTTAAAAATCAAACTATAATAAATGTTATTAAATTCTTACATTGCAAACTATATTCCATAGAGTTTTTAGTTTTTGGTCTATAAACTAACAATAAAAAAACTAAACAAAATACTATAATATTACAAAACTATCGACAACTATCAAATTTGAACATAATTGTTGTTTCTATAAATATTGATAATTTATATCATCCTATTATAATTGCATATGTTACAAAGCGAAATTGCACAAATAGTAATGATGGTAAAATTTTCTACTAAATATTTTTATACTTATAACAATTTTTTATATTAAATACAATTTCATAAATAGAAAAGAAATTGTATAATTATTATATAATTATAAATTAAATAATATATGTTTATGGTTATTATTTGAAACTTGATTGGTTGATTTATTTTCTAATAAATAGAATTATTATAATACATGCATATATAAAATGAATGTAAGATATCAATTTGACATCAAAAAAATGTACCATAATATTTTTACATTTTCTTTATATTTTATTTTTCTACTATGGATAGTGACACTCGAGTTCCATTAGTCGATAACCAATAGTTGCAGGCGCACAATCAAATTTTGTTTATGTTTACTGCCTCGTCTAGCTGGATCACAAACACATAAACAGTTCTCGATACTCTCTATGGAAAACCGTCCGAAAATTGAGTTGTGTCTAATCGCGGAAAATTAATATGAAAGTTCAACAAAACCTATATTATTACGAGATAGACAAAGATAAGTAGAGTATCCCTGTCTTTGTCTGAAACATTCTTACCGTATCACGCATGCGCAAAACGAGAACATTCTAATCTTCTATGTTGATTTTTTACAAATAGTCACGACTCAATTTTCGGACGGTTTTTCCTAGTCTTCTGTATATGGGTGTCAACACCTGTTTATACAAATGATCATGTGTGAAATATTCCAAAAATGCTTAGTTTGACATGGTCATAACATTTGAACCACTGCATATCGCAACTTTAAACTTGCAATTTCAGATTCTACGCATCGAAAACTACAGGATTGCACATAAAAAAGTCAACAAATTTTAGACCCTTAAAGTAAAGTTTATCTAAATTCTCTTCTGGAAATTTGAAATTTTTAATATTGTAAATTTATAAAATTTCTGCAATAGTAGAGAAGAAATTTCCTTTATTTTCATGGACTAAGGTGACATTACTATGAGAATTTAACATGGAGTGTAACAGTGAGGTAAAGTGTATAATATTTATGAAATTCTTTTAGAACTTTACTAAAGTTTGATAAAAATGAAACTACTATTGCATTATGTAGTAATTATAAGTAAGTCTTAAACACACAACAGGTGGAATCCTTTATGCAAAATGATAGTGCAAGATGTCGTGAAGAAATTATTTCGCCAGAAGAACAGTCATTACTGCAACTTTTGCAAAAAGGAATGTTAGAAACAAGTGAAGAAAACATAGCTTTCAGGAAGGAGATATCATTATTATTGAATAAATTAAACTTGGAATCACAATCTTTGCCTAATGACATCAAAGAAGGATTACAAAAAATAGCCTTGCTTTTAAGGTATGAAAAGCTAAGTGATTTTGATGCTATTACTCTGAATATAGTGAGTGAAAGGAAGAAAATAGAAGAAAAGAAAAGACAGTATGAAGAAAAACAGTTGGCGTTATTATATGATGATCATTCTAGAAAATATACTATTTTTTCAAGGAAACTTAATTGTTTGCAAGAGGCTGTAAATTCACTTGAAAGCATTATTGAGGATTCTCAGAACGAGCAAGCGGATATTCGCTGTAACCATGTTTCATTATTTACAAAGTTAAAAGAATATCAGCAAACTGCAGAAAAGTTAGAAACTGACTTAGCAGATATGCAAGTAGAAGATCTTTATCCCAAAAAAATATTAAATAAATATCATAGATATTTAGAAATGTCAGGTGAATTAGCAGAACTTAATCAATACCTTAGTCAATATAGAGATTTACCACCAAATTTACTGCAAGCTAAAGCTCTAGTTGAAGTTAAAAAAAAGGAATATGAAAGCTTAAAGAACGCACTTTTAGAGAAAACAAAATGAATGATAGGTATAACAGTATTGTTAATCAATATTTTACTTTATAACTTTTTCACTTTTATACAATAATAAAAAAAAAAATGTATGTACAAACATATCTTATACAAGTCTTCTATATTTAAAAACCATATTTTGATTGTGTTTGTTTTCTGGTTAACCTATTTTGTGCCCATTGATTCCACAATTTCATTTCCATATCCTTAGTTTGATTTGCTAAATACGTTATTTGATGTTTTTTTTTTAAACAGAGGATGTATTCCACCACCTTGCATAGAGTAGCCTTTGCTAATGAATGATCACAACTAGCGACACTAAGAGTCTTACCCCCTCCATGATAGTCTTCAGATCGTGTATACGACCGCGACAGTAACTTTCAGTTTACCTGCTGTTTACATTTCAACTATAGCACGATTATCTAGTATTGAACGATAAAACTGTAAAATAAAAGCCGTGGCAATAATAACGTGGTATTTCAAGCGTAATTAAGAAAAGAATTCAATAAACGTTAAAAATTACATATAGCAGTAACATTTTCGAAGTAACTAACTTATTTCCAAAAGATTGATTCTAACCTTAATCTTACTTTCTTAAGAAAAACGTAATTTGCAGATGAGTCGTAAGGAAGCATTATCGCAATTTATTCAACAAATACATGGACGTCCTGTTGTCGTAAAGCTAAATAGTGGTGTAGATTATAGAGGTAACATATATCGTGGTGCATTATAAAATAGTTCATTAATTACGAAATTATCTATTTCCTAGGTGTTTTAGCTTGTCTTGATGGTTACATGAATATAGCTCTTGAACAAACAGAAGAATATGTAAATGGTCAATTAAAAGACAAGTATGGTGATGCTTTTATTCGTGGTAATAATGTCTTATATATCAGTACACAAAAACGTAGAACTTAAGTAAAATAAATATATAATTTATATTAAGCTTTTGTTCAATCTACCTTATACAAATATCTAAATAACGTTCTTATGGAATCTTTAATAACAGATTATTTATTTGACATATTTTTTTAAACTGCTACATTAATATTTTGATATAAAATTTTTTTATATTTTTATAAATCGTGTTATATTTTTATTCTAAATTTCATGACTTTTATCTGTTTTTTGTGAATTATTTTCAAGCTCATTATTCTCTGCATATGGAGTTTCATTACTTTCTAGTTCTTCAAGTTTTTTTCTCTTTGCTTCTTCCTCTATTTCTTTAAATCTTGCAAGTCTTCTTTGAACAGCTTGTTGTCTGTTTCTTTCTATACGTGCTTTTACTTCATCACTTAAGTGCGAAGAAGTAGAAGCATTAGTTACAGATTGAGAATTCATGGTATTGGACTGTGATAATAATTTATCAAATACATCATTGTTAGTAGTAGGTACATTAATTGCTGTCTGTTGCATAACTTTTTTTTGTTTTTCTATTTGTTCTGCAATCAATAAGTCAAATTCATCAATGGGTTCATCTTGTACTATATTTTCTTCAGCATCTATGTTATCTTCATTAATAATATCATTATCTTCATTAATCATATCTTGTCTATATTTCTTTATAAACACCTGAAGATCCTTTTTAGTACCCAATTTCTCTAGTCTTTCAAGAAAATCATCAAAGTCCAATTTAGGAAACAGTCTGTGCCCCCAATGTTCTAGTCTTTTCATAACTCGATCCAAATCTAACTTTTCATATCCTTGTCCATGAAACTTAAACCCTTCAAAATATTTTTCAATAGTGTGAATTCCTTTAGGACCCTTTAAACGTTCTGTATTTAATTTGGGTAAAGGATTTCTTACTATATGTTTCTTAGATGATGATGGATCAATTCTTCTTACAGTATTCTCTTCTTTACTTTGATCATTTTCAGAATCTGAATTCTTCTGAACATTACCCTGATCTCCATCTGACTCTTGATTCTCATATTCAGCTATTATGTCGTGCTCATCTTCTTCATCGTAATCGGAAGTATTCGATAATGTCGTCATATTCAACAAGTTGTACCGCCACTTTGTATATGTATGTATGTATGTATGAAATACTAAATTTGCATTTAATGTTCTCAGGTTGTCCTTAAATACAATTAATATTTGAACACAGAAAATTTTTTACTTTGTTTTTTATCAAGTAATATTTATTCCTTAGTAATTGTACAATTGTAACGGTAATATAGCCGATCAGTGGTATTTAGGTTATGTTTCAAAACACATTTACATTTTACTTAAAATTCATTATCATCTTGAGAATCGTAACTAGTATTTCCCTTGTCCATAAATTTATCGAATTCACCATTTGATTTATTCATTCTTTCTAAGAGGGATACTAATAATTTTTTGTTTAATCTATCGGTTTGCGTTATTTCTCGCACAACAGGCTCACAGTTTACAACCGGAGGGCGTTCCGTTATTTGTAGTTTCTGTAACGTATCGTTTTCTTCCTTCATCGGTGTTCCTGGCATTTTGTATTGTTCGATGAAAATATCACGTTCCACAATTACAAACTTGATTTTGTGAGAAATAAGATTATGTGATCAGTAATAATAACCTTACAGGCAACAAAATTCTTTAACCTATATGTAAGTACATACTACATACCATCTTCTGCGCATGTAGATAACTTGAAGAATTTTGTGCGCGCCTACATATGTATGTACTATCATTTCAAACAGTTTATTTCAGCATAATTAACTATTAAATGTTCGTGTTTCTTTAAAATTTAATAAAATAGATATATAATAACAAATACATATGAATTTGAATTTCGCATTTTAATTTGTTCAGCAAATCTAAAATCAAATGTATTGCATCTATAAGATAATTAATTGTAAAAATTATAAAATAGTCATATTTAAACATAAAATCTTAATATTTTAATGTATACATGTACAAATATATTTGAAATTTAAAAAATCATATAATTTGTTTAATTCAGTATAAGATATGCCCAAAAAAATAAAATATTTTGTTTGTTACAAATGACCATAGCACATAGCAAAAGAAAAATATAAAATGTTATCTTATTTTTCCATTGAAGATGAATTTGTATCTTTTCAAAAAGAAAGATTTATCCAATTATTCGTTATTTAGAATATGTTTAAACGTTTCATTGAAACGTACAAAGTGCAAGTAATTATGATTTCATTTCCATATAAAGTACAAATTCCTACCACATGGCAAGAAGATTTTATGTAATTGTCGGTTCCAAGTGTAAAATTTTCATATGATACAGATCGTAAGTTGACTGTGGATTAGCGCGGTAAACTCAGAGTTTCATCAGTATCGTAAGAACTTTCGTACCGTGCGGAGTTATCTAGTGGAAGTCTCAAGAGATACAAATATATTTTGTATATTCGTCAACTTATAAAATTGTCACTCAGAAGGAAACCAGGAACCAAGGTAACCACATCTGCTGACGCGATTTATAGAAAAGTTTATTATTCAACCGCAATATCTTTATTTTTAAAATAATAAAGATAAATCTTCATTTTTATCTTCTAATTTTACGAAGTTTAATGTAAAAATTATTATAAATATTTATATCTCAATATTTATGAATTTGAATAATTAATTGAATTTACTATGTAATGTGTAATAAATAATCAATCAATTTAACGGTAATATTTTATTGAACAAGAGAAATAAGAATTCTGCGGTATAACAAATTCATAAACGATATGTATATGAATGTGATGTTTATTAACTTCGATACACTATATACATATACGTATGTAAAGTTTTATATAGCGTGATCAGCAATTCCGGATTGTCACTTTCCAGTGATTCCTTATGTTCAATCGTCTTATAATTCTTTTTTAGTCGTTTTAATATTATAAGAGGTATTAGAAAGAGGTAAAAAAGTATGCTTTATTGATTCAAAAAGAAACGTATCCTTTTGCAATAAACCGTTGATTGGTTAAATTAATGGGATCGTATGTTTATTTAGTTGAGGAATCGACCAATCACGAATCTCAACGTCAATAGAAAAAGCTTAATGATTGCGTTTATCAAATATTGTCATTTACTCTAAATCGTCATAGAATAAATAATAAAGCGATGAAACATAAACATCACTGAACATAGTGAAACGTTATACTATATATATGTGTTTATATTCCTTATTTAAATGACTATCTTTACGATTCTTTTGTAATATTTTTTATAATAACTCGTATAATTACTCGTTAAAATAAAAGTTGCTAATTTGTTGATAAAATACTAGTAAAAGCTCATTATCATTACATCGACTGAATACTAACAATTACTCTTAATAACCTTTTTCCATTTCTTTCGCAATTTCATAAAATAAATTATTCGAGCTCATAGACCCACTTTCTTGTTTTCGAATGAATCGGATTGTAGTAACGATTAACGGTACTATTCCCAGTGGAACACAGGGAAAGAGAGTTGGGATAGAAGGAAACTTCTATCACAAAAATATCAATAACGTTAACATTATTTCTTTTTACGTTTAGTCATTTATAAATTTTAATAATAGTTTTATACAGCCTCATAAGAGCTTACTGGCGATATTTACGCAAATTGATGTTTAATAACGATGAGACTGTGATAATCTAAATATACACAGTGCTCTCAGTTTAATCATTAAAAAGATTACAGTTTTCTGAAATGAATAAGCTACTAAACGAAGAACGGTATCACTGTGTTGGATTGGCTGTCTCAGTGCAAATGCCCCAGTCCCAAACCCAATGCATATCCCATTAATAATTTTTTTTGGTCTATTATAAAGCACAAATTGAAAGCAAAACGTATTTTAAGGTTAAGAACTTATCAAAGTGATCTATTAACCCTTTTTGCGCCGACCGAAAGAATTGTACCTAAATAAAGAATACCGAACCAATTTGATGTAATTTGGTAAGGCTGATAATGGTAAGAATGATATTTACAAAATTTAGAACGGAACATATTACGAAATAAAGAAAAAATAAATTAATGCCAATTGTATTTCAATATTTGTTGAAAATTATACTAATAATACTTATCCACAATCAATAGGAAAAATGGAAAAATCAGTTTTCTTTTATAAACAGTATTTGCAAATAAGAAGAATTATTGTTTAGTCATAGTTTGATGTAGAACACGTAGTGTAAAGCATAAATATTGCATTCTCAATTATTTGTAACAAAATTTCTAATATCAAAACACAAAACTAAATGATAATCCCATGATGCACAGTAAGCGCCAGGAGGATTACTTGCTCGAAAACAAGTGAGCTGGTATAACATCACTGAAATAACATTCTAATATTATTATAAACATCTATAGTTATCCGGCCATTGAAAATATGTAATATTTACTTATTATCACTCACACAGATAATTTATAATTTTGCACAGATTACAAATTGTGCGTGAACTTCGCACAGGCCCACCAAAAATTTTATTCTCGTTCTATCGATGTAAGATTATTTTGTGAAACATAAGAAGATACTCTATTCTAAATAGTATTATCTACAACCTGTGACTAAGGCTTCAAGCAAATCTCCTGTGTCGAATTTTTACCTTACGGCATTAGCATATACACAATCTCGGTATCAATCATCGCAGAATATAACAAAAAGTTAAACCCCTAAAGAATTTTTTCAATTTGTGGAACACCTCACACAGGACTTCTGCAGAAAAATTCAACCATTTATAACGTTTTATAAAGTTATTTTGAGATGAGATTCAAATAGTAAGGCGTCATCGTATACGCAACGATATATCGTTGTTGACACTTCTCGCAACTGTTGCTAACAACGATATGACGTTGATCGGTACCAAAGAGGTTAAGACTACAGTCGAAAAATATGAGGGTCACTACCTGTATCTGTAATCGATAATCGTATCAAAAATATATTAATTTTTGTAAATATATCGTGTATCGTTAATACACTATTATGATACACTATTATCGGACAGACTGTACTTGACGCCTATAATTAATGAACTTTTAATTACAACGAATAATTATAATAACTAATATGACGATTATTATGCTTACTTTTTCGTAAAACACTATTAGAATATTTTACATAAACTTAAAATCAGACTGCAAGTAAAAACAGATTGAAAATTTTTTGTTCTAAACTTTGAATCAGAAATAAATGATATAGGTAAAAAGAATTCTTTAGATTCATAATTTAATTAATTATATATTTCGAAGGAACAGCATATAATAAATATCATGTCGGTTTTGAAATATCTTTTTAAGTTTCATACATACTAAAAAATTATATTCCGAATAAAATTGTTCATTTCCGAAGTTAATTAAATATTAAAGTTGTAATTTGACTTTAATTACATATTAACAGGGAAATATCATTTGTTGTTACATAATCTGAAATTATCAATGTCATGTCGTTTCTATTTTTCATCTAATAACAGGGATTTCTTCTCTTGTCTTACGTAGTAGTATTCGGTAAATAAAATTGAAATATTGATATGGATACATGATGCATGAATATTTCGTTTTTCAATCTTCCTTCTTACAGCATCTCGCTTTTGCCACGAGACACGAAATTATGTAATATGTTATAAAGTCCAATTACTTTTTTTTATTCTTCGTCACCTTATTTGTGATTTTTATTAATTTTTAGATATGCATTTAGCTTAACGGCCAATGTCGTTTATAAAATCAACAAAAGGATTTAAAAACGATTATAAATCACTCAATTGCTGAATCCTTCGACATTCTTTGAATAATTTCCACCTCAGTTGTATTTTCGCTCAATTTCGCGTCGATAGATTCCACGAATACATTAAGAAATAATGTTGTTAATATGTAATCTTGTGCTGAAGCTTTTTTGTGACAGTAAAAATTATTTTGTTGTTTAAAAAATCGGGATTGAGATGTAAAAATTCGAGAACAAGATTAAATGTACCGCCGAAAGGCAGTACGATATTCTGTTATTGATTTTCGCTAGTCGAACAATACCTTTGTAGTTTCAGCAGGCCAGTGAACTTCAAATTTCATCTAAAATGGTTATTCTACTTTTCAAAGGTATTTGTTAGAGTTTTACTAATTACAGATGAACTATTCGACACAGAATTTACATAAGTTATATGAATATTCCGACTAATTTTATAAATTATCATTGAACTGATAATTTGATGAACTTTCACTTGATGAGAAATTACAGTGTAATGATACTAAACGTATGATCTAAATTCAACCTACATATACATACATGTAAAAAATAAACAGTAACTGCTGACGTTTAAAAATAATTTATCACTTACTGTACGCGATATGAGTAGCTGTTACTGTTATATTTATCAAGTGTACTTTGTTCACATCATCTCATGTCTAGAGTACATAAAACAGAAGAAAGTTAAAAAAAAGTAGGTAGAAATATCACATTTAGTCTAGTTACAACATCGTTATTCTGATAATCGTTAAAAATATATTTTGAAGGCCTATGAGAAACTTCGCATTATTATACAAATGGCTATAAGTAAACAATTCATAATAATGAAAATTACATACAAAAATATCGCGTTCACGAAAGTTTTCTTTTCTTTTGTTTGTATTCACACGATGCGGTTTAATTACGCAAATTAAACTTCCTTCCGCGTCTACTTTGCTTCTTCTTGAATACTATACTTGATATTACATCAATTATTTATACTTGTTGAATTTAAACTATAAAAAATTTGGTTATACATAATATAACATACATTTTTCATTTAAGTTGACGATTTTGAATGCTTTGAGATCGTGAGGTCAAAGATTATGACACATCTATAGATTGCTCTGTACCTTTTGGTACAAAGTTTAGTGCAGAGCACTTCGTATAATTTTGAAATAATTTTGCGTGATGTTGAAAAATACATTAAGTTTATACCGCATTTCAATAATTTTAATATATTTGGATAGTTTCGATTTCCGACAATAACAAATTCGTGAAATGTAGCTAGTGTTATCATTTATAATAATACGTAATGTATAGTAATATAGTAATGAGATTGAATCATTCAAATCGTTCGATCGTATATAATTATTATCTTCGATTTAAATTAGTCATTGCATTTGAAAAAATCACACTGCATTCAATCATACAATACATACTATAAAACAAACACATATACATTATTATAACACATATAATATGTCATTTTAGATAACATGAATACGGTACAGCCGCTCCAGACAAATGAAACAATAAAAGAATTTACGATGAACAACAAGGTACGACAGTAAGAAAATGATCAAATAGCAAATTGAAAATTTTTAATTTAATTTTTCATTTTTAATACCATTTTTACACAGTGAAACAAGAAGAATGATATATTGATATGAATGGTATTTTCAATATTACAGGATATAGCCAATGAAGATTCCTATTATCCGAGTAACGAAACTGGTCTAGATGGTGAGTATCTATGTGAATCCTGTATTAAAAAGTTTTGAATATACGAATATAATATATACAGGGTGTCCTAACTGAAGGAAATTACTTAATTATTTCTGTGTCTTTGTTTCTAATGCCATGAAAAATGTTTGTAGATATAAATGATTTCTAACGGGGAACATCATGGAAGAGAAAGCTTTTGATTTGTTTTTGTTTGATTTGTTTTTTTTTTTTTTGTTTTTTCGAGATTACCATTATTTTTTATCTAAGAAGCAACGAGGAAAGCATTTAAATATGTTTGGATTATGGTCTTCAGATAACCTTGAACACTAAGAGGATGGTGAAATTATAAAATGATAATTGGATAGTATGTGAATTTACGGTTTATGTTATTACATTTTGAAAGGGATATTCGGTGACAACTATTAATTTATGTTTGTCGACGGATATGAACAAAATCCATTCTCTAAGTAACTGGGCAGCGATCATTAATGTATTGATAAAACTTTCAATCTGACCAGTTATTCAAAGCATGAAAGAGTTGAGCTGATTTACATTTATAATAAGGCAAAACGACGCGTAAGAGAAGTTATGTGATTGTATGTATAAAGAACGAGTTTCCGATCGCAACAGTCCATCGCGTTTATCGTATGTGGAGATAATTAAAAACTTTGAACGAATCAATGACGTTGAAAATAAAAAGCTATCACTCGGAACATTTCATTTATTTTAAATTTCAAATCGTGAGTTTACATACTATTCTAACATTGTCTCAAGCTCATCTGAAGGTCATGATTCAGGCATATTTATATGTAATTTCTCGCCTGCTACAAGATATAATAGAAAAAGATATACGCTTTGTACATAAAAAAATGGCAATGAGCGAACAACAATTTTTCTTCCATGATATTCTGCTTTGGAAATTATTTAATCAATCGTCAAATTTAATCGTACTACAGACGTTTTTTATGGTATTAAGAACAAAGGATATATTTAAGTGGCCTTCTTCAGCTGGTACACCCTCTATGTTATCATTATTTATTATTTATGTCATTTATTCTATTTTTATAGGACCTGATCAAATTTTGCCCGCTGATAGTTTCACGACTACAAAAATAGACGGACGTGTACGAATACAATTAAATAACGAAGATTTTAATCCCATATCAATTCCTGGATTATTGTCAAATACAGTTAAAAAATATCCTAATCATATCGCTCTAGCAGCAACACCTGATGAAACTGGTCACAGAAGAACATATACTTTTACGTAAGTAATCCACAGAGAAAGTATGAAAACTTGTTTCACATGAATTATTCATTTCGTCACCTTATATGTTTAGCGAGTATGAAAATCAAATAAAAATCGTGGCCAAGGCTTTTATAAAATTCGGTTTAGAACGATTCCACGGGGTTTGCATTCTAGGATTCAATAGCCCGGAATGGTTGTTTTCAAATCTCGGCGCTATATACGCAGGGTAAATATCTATATCTACGTTTCTGAGGAAGATCTATAATATTTAATTTCAATATTTCATACATAATTTGCAATTCATTTAGAGGAATTGCTGTCGGAATATATACAACCAATACTCCAGATGCATGTCAACATTGCCTTCAAACTAGCCAGGCGAACATAGCAGTAGTCGAAGATTCAAAACAATTGGAAAAAATATTACAAATAAGACACAATCTTCCTCATTTAAAAGCAATTATTCAATACACCGGCACACCGAACGAAAAGGACGTTTTAAGCGTAAATCATCTTATCTATAATCTATGATATCGAATTCATTATTATGAAGTGAATAATAATAATAATTTCTTTACAGTGGAATGATTTAATAAAAATTGGAGAAGCAGAATCTGATGACAAATTAAACGAAATTCTGAAAAGAATTGCAACGAATGAATGCTGTACTTTGGTTTTCACGGTACAAAACATCAATTTTTTATGAGAATACTTTTACGAAGTGCCATAAAAACAAATATGTCTTTTATTTACAGTCAGGTACAGTTGGATATCCGAAGGCTGTAATGTTAAGTCATGACAATCTTATACATAATGTTCGATCTATGAATAGAACTTTTAAATTTAAAATCGCTTATGAACATATAATCTCTTATTTGCCTTTATCTCACGTTGCAGCACAGGTAAATTATCTAACTTTTTTGTTTTAAATTTTTAAAATTATATGTTATATTATACAGGCAATCCCGCATAATGTCAAGAGTAAATGATAATTCTACATGCAAAAATAAGACGAAAATGTAACATGAAATTTTTTGTCCAAGACTCCCTTTTAGAGAAAATCGAGATTAAACATTTATCAAGTGTATTTGAACATGGCTAATTTTGGATTAGACAAGAGTAAATGATCGACAGAAAGATATTCTACATGTGAAAATGAATTGAGGAAGTGCAATAAAATTTTTTTACAAGATCTTTTGTTTTCAAGAAAAGTAAATTTGAAAAATTTATCATACGCGTGTGCTAGGCCAATTTTTAACTAAACATGTTCAAACTCTGTCTTCTTTAAAACGAAAATTTTTACGGAAAAATTTTATTCTACATATATTCGACTCATGTTTGCATATAGAATAATTTCTTGCTGATTGATTACTTATACTTAACCAATAATTAGCTATGTTCAAGAATGGTGGACAAATTTTCAAATTTGATTTTTTCAAAAACAAAGCCTTGGACAAAAAATTCTATATCTTCGTATTTGATATATTGTTGCATATGGAATTGCCGCTTAGTTGGTTGACTAAATTATGTGAAACAGTCTGTATATGTTGTAATTATATAATTTTTTTGATAATTCTAGATAATCGATATATATTACTGCATATATACAGTTGCTACGTTACATTTCGCGGACAGGAATGCTCTTAAAGGCAGTTTAGTTAATACTTTACTTGAGGTACGACCTACCATATTTGTAGGTGTACCAAGGGTATGGGAGAAAATATACTTTAAACTGCAAAGTGAAATTAATACTGGATTTATTAAAACAAGTATTGTTTCTTGGGCAACATCTCAAGGATATCATTACAATGTAAATAAAATGAATGGTAACGATCACAAACATTGGGGCTATATCTTTGCCAAATGGCTAATTTTTAACAAAATAAAAACAGCACTTGGTTTGGATAGATGCCATCATTGCGCTACTGCAGCTGCCCCCTTAAGTACACATATCAAAGAATATTTTTTAAGTTTAGACATCCCTATATTTGAAGTGTATGGAATGTCTGAATGTAGCGGTGGACATATTTTAAGTGCACCTGATCATTTCAAGTAAATACCTAATTACTTTTGTACACGATATCCTATTTAAATTGATTGCCGTGAATATTTTAGAAACTGAAAATATTGATGCTGAAAAATGTTTCAAATAAAAGTTAGATGAGTCTGGGTGACATTTTTTAAATTAATTTCTTTTTAATTTAGGTTGTTTGCGTATATAGCAAATTTTTTAAATTTAGGAATTCTACTTATCTATCTACAAAAGACTAACATTGAATTATATATCTTCTGAAACTATTCATTCGTGTCTGAAATATTTTTTATCATCTTCCGGACACATTCGCAATGACCGATTTAAAAAAATGTATATCCAATTAAATTTTGATAATTTACTACATTAATTTTTTCTAATCTATTTGATATTCAGATTAGGTTCTGTTGGTCGAACTATGGCTGGACTTAAGACAAAATTAGATAATCCAGACAGCAATGGTGAAGGAGAAATTTGTATGTATGGAAGACACATATTTATGGGATATCTAAATGAACCTGAAAAAACAGGGGAAGCATTAGATGGAGAAAGATGGTTACACAGCGGTGATCTAGGAAAAATTGATTCAAATGGATTTTTACATATTACAGGTAAACTTATTTTAAAGTACAAATTCTTTTTAATTTCTCAATGTTAGTCTTAATATATTTTTGTACCGAATGTAGGAAGAATAAAAGAATTAATTATTACTGCTGGTGGAGAAAATATACCACCAATTCATATAGAAGAGCTAGTATTAGCTGAATTGCCTGCATTAAGCAATGCTTTATTGATTGGAGACAAACGAAAATATCTTACCATATTAGTTACTTTAAAGGTAAGATGAGATTTCTAAGTATTATAATGTTTACATTACTGTTATTTATATAATTTGCATATATTTCAGACTAATGTTAATACTGAAACTGGTGAACCAACAGATGACTTCACTGAAGAAACTTTAAAATGGTTACAATCTATTGGAAGTACATCAAAAACAATTTCTGATGTTTTAAAAACACATGATCCTCTTGTAAGTTTGTATATACCAAAAGCTTTAGTAAATTGAGAATAAATTTTGATATTTATTGAACATTATCTATAAACTTTACATTTTCTTAGGTATATGAAGAAATTGATAAAGCAATTAAAAGAGCCAATACGAAAGCTATAAGTAATGCACAAAGAGTACAGAAGTTCCAAATTTTACCAAAGGATTTCTCACATGCCACTGGAGAATTGGGACCAACGCTTAAACTTAAAAGGAATGTTGTTTATAAAAAATATGAAAATTTGATAGAAGATATGTATAAGTAAATATTTAAAAAGGTCCTATTTATTACTTAAAAGAAGGAAAAACGAAAAAACATTTCTAAAATAAATACAGAAGTTACAGAAGTCAAAATATGCCTACATAAAGTGCTTTAATATTCAAATTAATTATGAAATTACATAATTTAGAAAATTTTAATGTAATATTCTCACTACTAATTTATATGTTACTTGAATTAATCTTAATTACTAAATATTTTAAACAAAATTTAATTTTAAAACTTCCATAAGATACTTATTCTCTTATAACAACTATAAAGAAAGTAGACATAAATTATTTTTTTGAAATTTGAATATAAGATACATGTATAATGTATTTAGAAATATTCAGTATATATATATATATTATAGTATAATTAAAACAAACTTTTATATAAAACGTTTTGATAGAAAAACTTTTGGTATAAAACATTTTGTAATTTATTAAAACTAAATTATTGCTTATCAATATATTTTTCTCTGTGACAATAAAATTTACACTAATTGTTTTTTGATATTCCATTAAAAAATGGATAGATAAAAGTGGCTAAGAATAAAATAAGTGCCTATTTCACATTACTGTAAATAATAATTTTTAGATCAAATTATATTTATATCTTTAAATATGAGTTACATATGAGTATAATGGTATGTGGGTATTGAATATATCTAAAATAAGTTTAATACTATTACATTAAATATCTATATATATAAAATATAAAGATATAAAAAAAATAAATTTTATTTGGCAGATGTGGGATATAACACTTAAATAATATAGTGAAATAGATAAGTAATGTATGTATTAAAAGCTTTTTAATATTACATAATTGATACTTTTGTTCAATTTATTATATTTAGCTGAAACATTGATGAATAAAAAAAATACAAATTTTTTCCAATGTGCTTATTAATATATGTATCATAAAAATATTTCTTAATATATACCTAAAAGCTATAATTAATTGATGATGTAATAATAAAATTATGTAAGTGCAATTTTTAAAAATTTTACTATATTAATTACTTTTAAATATAGAAAAATGTATTTATACAACAAAATAAAATTATTTAGATTTCTATATGCTTCGACATAAATGTGAAAAATAATTAATGTTAGTTAGTGTGTAAAAACCTATTATTTAAATCATTTTTTTTACCAAAATAATGGATAGGTAACTAAATAAATATGAGAAAGTTTAAATTACAATATATTACTAATGTAGTTTACAATAACCAAAACAACTATTATATTTAAGTTTCTTTTATGCTACATACAGATTCTTATGATAACTTGACATCTTATAAGAATATAGTCTATTAAGCACATCACAGCAACTTTGGAAATGCAGGTCTGTATAATGTTTCATTCTGAAACTCTATTGCATATACAAGTGATTACATTTACAGTATCATCTTTTATCATCAATCTCATATTTTGGATTAGTTTCATTACTTATTTTAATAGGAAATTTTGAAACTCTACATTTATGTATTTGAATCTAAGATACAATGAGGATTAACTTAGACCTCAAAATCAACTTACAAACAACATAAAAATTGCTAAGTATTAACACCTTTAGTACATGAAAAAACAGAATTATAATATTTGACACATGATACATTGTTACAAATTGTTACAATTTTTATTCTTTTAAGTGCCCTATATCTTCAAATATAACTTTTAAGAAAAACTTTCATAGCACACATGTATTGTATTAAAAAGCAATATATTGATAATGAATAAGCATTCCAAAAATATTATGAAAACTAATCTTTTAAGATAATACCATCTACAAAACATAAAGATACTGAACATTTAAAATTTAGATTGTGTATAATCGCATTATATATCACTGGAGTTACGATACTTTTAAAACATTACAAAAACTTATGATGTACTTGTTGTATTAAATTTTTGTTGGATAATAGATGTCTTTCGTTGTGGTACAGTTTCAGGTGTAGGTATAGCATCACCTGTTGGCAGAACACCAGCTGGTTTTGGCTTAGCTGTATATTTTTGTTTTGCCATTTGATAATCTCCAGAATCAAAATATTTTTGCTGAAAGTTTTTTCACATATAACTTAGAAAAATTTCTTTATGCCAATTTGCATTATAGATATATTTATTATAACACCACAATTATTTAGCATTTTAATCAAAAAATTATATGTGAGATATATAATTATATGTTTGTACATACAACTCATAGAAGTTTAAATAATTAATTTATATATATGTATGTATATATACCCCTTTAGCTAGCCTCTTCTGTAGAAATGCTGAATGTCCACTAATTGGGCGACCAGTATTTGGAAATTTTGCTCTTAATTTTGCTTCTTCTATTTTTTCAATATCATTTGAAGATAACTGAAACAAAAATTATTTTATACTTTTTGATAGTTATTGTGTATAGATATAATTGTAAAAATCA
Organism: Bombus vancouverensis nearcticus; assembly: GCF_051014615.1. Classification (NCBI taxonomy): domain Eukaryota; kingdom Metazoa; phylum Arthropoda; class Insecta; order Hymenoptera; family Apidae; genus Bombus; species Bombus vancouverensis. The sequence goes on along the minus strand of NC_134917.1, from coordinate 15,439,967 downwards.
GTAAAATTACAATATTGATACAACATTAGCTTTAACAACAAGCATTATCTTCAAAATATTGTAACATTTAAATTTTCTGGAACAAACTTGAACATAATTTAAAATAATAAATATCGTATTATAATTTAAACGCAAGACAAATAGAAAACTATTATTTATTTTAATATTATACCTCAACTGTTTCAGACAGTTCATTTGCTTGATCGTTGCTCATCGTTGGTTGCTGTTTCTAACCACTTTTTTGATGATGACGGCTTTTAGAATTACACAAGTATCGGTCAAATATTTATTTCAACACTACAGCATAAAAGCATATGGCGCAGAGACGCCGATTTTTTACATTAAAACTCGTTCTCGTTCAACAAAATTTAATTATTCACAATTTTAGAAATTTTATCATCGCCGAAAACAAATATCTGTCAATGAAAGTGGACTCAACACAGGCAGCAACAATATTTCGCATACAGTCATATATTTCTAGATAGCCGTTACCAGAGTTTGATCTAGGTGTAAATTTTCATAACGTACAGACGATAAAAATCAATATTTAAATAAGAATTTATAAATACACACGTCAGCTTATATAAGCGAATTGTCATAAAATGTGGTAATAGTTTGATGCAGATGTGCATTTGCGAAGCGGAAAATGCGGTCGATAAAAATGGTTAACATAAATATTTCATCTCACTAAATCGCTTTTCTTGAAAATGTGTGTTAAATTTGTGAATAATCAATGAATAACAAAAGTGTAACAGCGAGGTAAAAATGCGTAATATTTATGAAATTCTTTTACAGTCTTATTAAAGTTTGATAAAAATGAAACTACTATCACATCATATAGTAATCATAAATAACTCTTAAAAAACAATAGATGGAATTTTTTACGCAAAATTGTAGCGCAAAATATCATGAAGAACTTATTTTGCTAAAAGAACAGTCGTTACTACAACCTCTGCAAAAAGTAATGTTAGAAACAAGCGAAGGAACTATAGCTTTCAGGAAGGAGATATTATTATTATTGAATAAATTAAACTTGGAATCACAATCTTTGCCTAACGATATCAAAGAAGAATTACAAAAAATAGTCTTGCCTTTAAGATATGAAAAGCTAGGTGATTTTGATGCTATTACTCTGAATATAGTGAGTAAAAGAAAGAAAATAGAGGAAAAGAAAAGACAGTACGAAAAAAAAAAACAACTGGCGTTATTATGTGATGATTCTAGAAAATGTACTATTTTTCCAAGGAAACTTAATTGTTTGCAAGAGGCTGTAAATTCACTTGAAAGCATTTTTGAGGTTTCTCAGAAAGAGCAAGTGGATATTTGCTGTAACCATGCTTCATTATTTACAAAGTTAAAAGAATATCAGCAAACTGCAGAAAAGTTAGAAACTGACTTAGCAGATATGCAAGTAGAAGATCTTTATCCCAAAAAAATATTAAATAAGTATCATAGGTATTTAGAAATGTCAGATGAATTAGTAGAACTTATCAATAATTTAGTTAATATAGAGATTTACCACCAAGTTTACTACAAGCTAAACCTCTAGTTGTAATTTAAAAAAAGGAATATGAAACTTTAAAGAACACCTTTTTGGAGAAAACAAAATGAATGATAGGTGTAACAGTATTGTTAATCAATATCTTACTTTATAACTTTTTCACTTTTATACAATAACAAAGAAAAAATGTTGTATGTACAAACATATCTAATACAAGTCTTCTATATTTAAAAACCATATTTTGATTGTGTTTGTTTTCTGGTTAACCTATTTTGTGCCCATTGATTCTTCAATTCCATTTCCATTGCCTTAGCTTGATGTGCTAAGTATGTTATTTGGTGTTTCTTTTTAGACTGAGAACTTACTCCCCCACCTTGCATAGATATTGGTCTTTGTACAGGCTCTTCTGTTAATGCTTTTACTAACCATTCCCTTTCATCAGGTTTAATATCTTCTCCATTTATTTCTATAATATTTATTTCTTCAATTTCTTTAGATTTTCGTTTCACTCCTCTTTTCCCACAGAGGTACTCAATAGCCTTATCATCAAAAGCCACATTACCTTCTGAATCTACATTATATTCTTGTTCAGGCAGTGGTAATTTTGGACCTATTTCTGTCTTATTTTTTAATAGTATTTCTTCTCTTGGTAAATTCATGACGTTACTCACTAATGTCTTTTGAGATTCATTGATACTCATTTCTGTTACAACTATATCAGAATTACCAGTGGACCAATTAGGTAAATTGTTATCTTCTTTAGGATTATTTTTAAATTCTAGATCAAAGTTATTTAATTCTACATTAACATTCAAGGAATCTGGTAAAGTGGAAGATGAAACAGTATTAGCTGTTGTTAGTGCAAAGAAATCTGTAACAGAATTACTATCACTGCCTATGGTTGTGTCATCTTCATCGTCAGAATTTGAATCATAAGTTATACTTATGGAACTTTTTGTTGTAATAGGTTTTATGAGTTTTCTGCTATTTGAATCTTTTATATATGTATCTTTGCTAGGTTGAACTGTAATTTGACTAGATTCTTTAACAACTTTATTAATAACACTGGGTACTAAATTATTGGTACTTTTGACTTCAGTTCCTTTAGGTGGTGGCAACAATACTAAAAGTTTACTACCCTTCTGAAATTATACATGAATTTTAATTTCATTCATTACAAATTATTTCTTATACATACATAATACTTACACTTGATGATTCAACTTTATTGGATTTGAATTCATTTTCCTTTGCAACATCTTTAAACTGCAATTAAAACAATGTATCGATTCACAAGAAATAAGAGAAGTACATAGAGATAAAATTTTATCTTACTTCAGATAAAGACGGCACTGTTATTTTAACTGGAACTCGATTCCTTTTTATTGGTCTCTCAGATTTAAATTCAATTTCCTTTTTCGGTGGTATATCATCTTCTTCTGTGACATCCTTTGCTTCAGTAATCATACTTTTGGGTTTAGGTAACTTATCAAAGTGTATTTTTTCTAATGATGCGCTTGTCTTAGGTATTTCTATGTTAATACTATTTTCACCACCTTTTTCTGCAAATATACTGTGTTCTGAAGTAGGTAAATATAACTTGTGATTTGTGTGTAAAACTGTAACCTCTGGAGTAACTCTATTTTCGATTTCGGTATTGCAATTACTTCTTTCATCGTCTGAACTTTCATCGCTACTTCCATATGCAACGAGACTCATTTTCACGTGAAAAGAATTATCGTTCATATAAATAAAATCACTGCTTGATGCAACATATACGTTAGAATTAGAACCTCAGAAAAATATTAATGACTGTATAATTATACACATACATATACAATGTATGAGAAGGTATGAGATAAATTTATTTAATGTATAGCCAGAGATGAACTCTGGTATAGCCTGAAAATTTCTCTATTATTTTTGTTGCTTTCAACGTTATTGATTCAGCTAAGAATAAACAATAAACTTTTAACGTTATAACCACTAGTGAGATACAATTCACGATCATATAATTATATAATGTAATCGTTTATGCGATCGTAGTCATAATCTATACAACAAGCCGAAGCAGTAAACATAAACAAAATGTGATTGCTGCGACTGCAACTATTGGCTGCCGACTATACTCCATCCAATGAGAGAGTCAGTAAAGATAAACAAAACGTGATTGTTGCGGTTGCTGCTATTGTCTACTGCTAGTTAAACTTGCGTGTATATACATTCTATATACATATATATGATACAAATGGATGCAATCTTCTTTGTTTGTTTGTGCCATCGTGTAATTCCGCAGCCACTTCTCGTCTCTGTATTCGCATATCTAAGCAAAAGTCACCTAGTGGTAGAATTCGCAACTGCTGAAAATTATACCATAAAGCAGGTTCCTCTCTGGTTATATACCACGGTTATACTAAAAACGTTAAAAATTATCTAAAAATTTAGATTTTTAATTCAGTTGTTAAATTGATTCCTTTGTCACTTTAGCTTTACAAATAAATTACATGTTACATTGTTTGTATTGTAACATGTTGTAAATTACAATTACATGCTACATTATGAAAAATCATAAACATGATGTATTAATTTGAAACACGATCATGTGAACCGATTCGTATTTGTCTCCATAGCAAATGACCTTAGCACATACAACTTTCAGGTGCAAAGACAACGCTCTTTGGTAGGACTTGGGTGTCCGAATAATACCTAATTTGTGGTTATAATAAGTTAAAGTATAAAATTACTTTTAAAAATTTTACAATATGATAGGCACTTTATTCTCCAGTGCATGTCAAACATTTCCGTATGATGTTATTCAGTATATTTGATCGAAATAATATGTAAGTAAATCGGTGTGCTTTTCTTAGTTATACTGTTTTACAGGCGGCTTGCATCGTTGAGTTCAATAATAACCAATCCATGGGGTCTTATATTGAGTAGAACTAGAATGAGGTATCATTTTCCCCGTCCTAATGAGCGTCGTCGTATTAAACGACATGGATGGGATACAAGGATGTCAACTTTAAGTGGACGGAAAATTCTTATGAGAAGAATATTGAAAGGCAAATACGTACTTAGTCATTAAATATTGTACTTTGAGTCATTACTAAATAATTATATTGTTTTCTTAAATCAATATATTAGAATACTATATATAAGGTTAAGAAATATGATTTTACAAAATAAAAAAACTCATATTTAAATCATGGTATTTATAATGCTGTTTGTGATTTATAAGACATTATTGGCATTAAATATTTAAAATCAAGCTGTTTACATGTCCAATCAAAAGGCGGCATTAAAGGAGCTTCAATTGTTAAAGTTTCTCCAAAAAATTGTGGTAGAACTACTGACTTTAAGTGAATGTGAGCAGGAATAATTTCTTGTTGATTATGCCTTACATTTAACAATCGCAGAAGTCTTATATCCAATTTTGGTAATCCAGGATTACTAAGAAATGGGTCAACTCTTACATAAGTATTCCCTATTTTCTGAATCCGAGATGCATAAATATTATCTCCTAGAATTGGAGCATACAGATATGTAGTAGCAAACACTCTAAGAGCATTTTTATTATGAGTAGATGATTTTAATTCAATTAAAGAACACAAATTAAGTGTAGAGTTGGATAACACCTCGTATTGTGTTTTTAACAGTTTTATCTTGTGATACTTTTCTTCATTATGAGACCATGATGACGTAAGAATTATCTGAAATTTTTTTTATGGTAATATATAATTTCTTTTCAAACAGTATTTGATAAACTTACCTTTCTGCGTTTAAATTGAGGATTTGAAATTACTTTCATTCCCAAACGGGTCTGACCTTTCAATTGTTTTGGTATACCGACTGTAATTATCCAATAAGTGTTTGTTTGAAAGTGAGAACGAGCACATGCAAGTTCTATAGCATGATGAACATGCTCATCTGCTGCTAATAATGTAACACCACTCATATACCTAATTTCAAGAGTAATTGTGAATGTAAATAAGAAACACACTATTAACAATTATCAATAAATGATTTGTAGTTACATTTCAGGGCATCTAACTATAGTTAAATTTAAATAATTCAATTGTTTAGCTATATAAGGTAAAGCATCATTTAATGTATAATCTACACCATTGGGTAGATTATTTCGTATACGTATCGTGCTTGTGTCAGGAGACTTGCGTCTTATTCCGTATGGTTTATTCAATACTACTAATCCATCTATAAAATCAAAATTAAAATTTGAAACCTGAAGATATAAGTTTATGTTAAGTGTATTACCTTTATTATAAACTATATTGTTTAAAAGATCATCCGAAAATTGTCTAAATGATTTCCAGGGATGAATATGTTTATAAGGATGATTTTCCATATAATTTCTTTTCAATATTTTTCTACATGATGTAGCTGTGGTATATGCACATTTGAGTGCATAAGATCTAGTTATTAAAGTTAGCATTCTAATTTCATTGACTCCAATACAATCTTTTTTCTGATTTCATCAAAAAACTATCAAGATACAAGATACCTTAAAAAACATAGGTTAAGTCACAGCTGAGTCGATGTAATTAAGTAATAACTCAGTAAATAAGTTGTGTATGTATACATAGTAACATTTGCAATAAAAGAGGATTCACAATATAAAAGCAGTAAATAATTAATTTAAATCCAGCTTTAATTAGTACTATTGAATATAAAAAGGATATTTCGGATAAAATCTTATTAAATTCTGAAATTAATATTTCAAAATAACTATATGCACATAACACAGGCCTTACAGCTTACACGGTGTTCATAGAAACATTGCCTGAGACAGTTAGACAGCAAATTAAGTAAAGATGGCAACCACCGTGGATTCGGTTAGGGAAAAAGCCCTTCAAGATTATCGAAAAAAGCTTATAGAACATAAAGAAGTGGAGTCACGTTTGAAGGAAAGTAAGTTAAATCTATTAGATATATTGATTTTGCTTGTTATACTTCTATACAAAATTTGGAATACTTAACCTTAATCTTACATACATGGATTATTATTATTATTAAAAAACCTATTTATATTTATGTACATGATTTAATAAACTTTTACCATATTTTTATCTTTTTAGTGAGAGAGCATCTCAAAGATTTAACAAAACAGTATGATAAATCTGAAAGTGATTTGAAAGCATTACAAAGTGTTGGTCAGGTATGTTATAAATCTTATTTTTAATGATTCTTAGTATTTTCTATTATAAATGTAATGTATTTACACTTTAGATCGTCGGAGAAGTATTGAAACAACTTACAGAAGAAAAGTGTAAGTTTAAGTAAAGTTTCTGAGTAAAATAAAAAGGTGTCCTTATATATAATATATATATAAACACATAGGTTTTTATTTATAGTTATAGTAAAAGCAACAAATGGTCCACGTTATGTTGTTGGATGTAGGCGCCAACTTGATAAAAATAAATTGAAATCTGGAACAAGAGTAGCCCTTGACATGACTACTCTTACTATAATGCGTTATTTGCCCCGTGAGGTAAAATTTATTTTGCCATAAATCAATGTTACATATTTCAGTAAACTTTAAATGTTTATTTATATATTTAGGTTGACCCATTAGTTTATAATATGTCACATGAAGATCCTGGAGATGTTACATATAGTGCAATTGGTGGTTTAAGTGAACAAATACGTGAACTGAGAGAAGTTATAGAATTACCATTACTAAATCCTGAGTTATTTCAAAGAGTTGGTATCACCCCTCCAAAAGGATGTCTCTTGTATGGCCCACCAGGAACTGGAAAAACATTATTGGCTAGAGCAGTTGCTAGTCAGTTAGATGCAAATTTTTTGAAAGTTGTGTCAAGTGCTATTGTTGATAAATATATTGGTGAATCAGCAAGGTTAATTAGAGAAATGTTCAATTATGCACGAGATCATCAACCTTGTATTATATTTATGGATGAGATTGATGCAATTGGTATAAATATTATTGTTCGTAAGAAAAAAAGGAAGGAGGAGAGTAAAAAATAAAATGTCTTTAATTGTCTATTCTTATGCAGGTGGACGCAGATTTTCGGAAGGTACAAGTGCCGACCGAGAAATTCAAAGAACTTTGATGGAATTGTTGAATCAAATGGATGGTTTTGATTCTTTAGGTCAAGTTAAAATGATAATGGCTACAAATAGACCAGACACTTTAGATCCAGCTTTGTTACGACCGGGTAGATTAGACAGAAAAATCGAAATTCCACTACCCAATGAACAAGCACGTTTAGAAATTTTGAAAATTCATGCTGGTCCTATATCTAAGCATGGAGAAATTGGTAATTTTTATCTTTACTTCAACAAAATTTCTTTTTTCGTTTTATAGACGCTCCTAATCATTTTAAATTTATTTCAGATTATGAAGCAGTAGTTAAGCTTTCAGATGGATTTAATGGTGCTGACTTAAGAAATGTTTGCACTGAAGCAGGATTATTCGCAATAAGATTAGAAAGGGAATATGTAATACAAGAAGATTTTATGAAAGCAGTAAGGAAAGTCTCAGATAATAAGAAGCTTGAGTCAAAATTAGATTACAAGCCTGTTTAATTTATATACATATAATGATTACATGAAATTTCAAATTCAATTCATTTACTAAATACTGTGTGGATTAATAAACTTATCTTACTTTATTGTAATACTATTTGTATTTTATAATGAAAATATGTATGAAATTTCTATTAAACATTTTATTTCAATCTAATGTTATTTTTTATAATTATATTTTTTTCTATATAAAAATCATTCATATCTGCTATAATGTTACATGCAATTGATTATGCATCAATTGAATTTGTAAGACGCGTTTTTTTCCGTTGTAAATATTCTTGCACATTATCATATTTTCTTTTATACAGGATTGAAAATAAATTTTGTTGAGTAAAATCTTTTTTTAGTGTTTTCCAATAATTATTTAAGTTATTTATTTTATAATCTGCTCCATCAGTAAGTATAAAATTGTTATTTTTAAATTCATATATTTTAAATCCAAGTTCATTTAATATCCATAGATTATTTTTGTACAGATAACATTCTATTGGTTCGCTGTCTGCAATTATAGATTGCACATATACTACTTCAAAGTTTGATTTTGATGTGCTATTAATTATATATACTAATAATAACGTATTATTATAAAAGCTCATTATAGCTAAAGATGAAGTTGTATTAAGTGCCAAAAGCTTTAAATGTTTAACAGGTAAAACATCAACAAACTCTTCTAAGTTACAATTATGAAGTTGTTCATTAAACTTTTCAATATCACTTTTAGATATTTTATTATGAAAATTAATACATAATAATTCTTTTCCAATCTTGTAGTCCCATAATATAAACATTCCATCTCCTCCACAAGATATTAAAACATTTTTGTCATGAGGTAATTCCAAAATGTTTGTTACAAATTTTGTATGTCCTAAACAATAGGATACAATATTATATGAATTTGGGAACATAGACACTCTAATTTTTTCATCTCTATCTGTTGTAATAATGTACTTTCCATCTTCCGTAATTAATACGTCAAGTAACATTGATAAATGTCCTAAAAGTAGGACCCCATTGTCAGACTGCTTATTAGAAAATAGGTAAGCATCTCCTGTTTTATCAGCAACAACTATGTCGTTGTTTGGAGTAAATTGCACTTTGCTGGCAGCTCTAGGAAGTATTTTATTTAACACAAGATTCTGACTTTTTCTTTCATACAAATATAGTTGCTTACGATTTGTATAGACAAAGAAATATTTTCCATCATATGAGAACATTACGTTGGTAATCGTGTGAGAAGTTTCTTTGTTTACGTTGTTATGCAAATCAACTTTTTTATCACTTTGCAATTTAGGTAAAGAAATAGTTGTTTCTGTACCATTTTCAATATTATACATTACAATTTGTTCATTATTACATATAATAATGTCTGATTCGTATATACAAAAACTCATTATTGAAAAATGAAATTTTTATGAGCAAAAAATACAATAATTTTATTTAGAACACTATTTTTACGTTTATTATTATGTTGTTCATATATTCGAAAAGAATAAACTTGTATATATTTTACTAAGTTATACAATTTTAATAAATTAAATCCTTTTTTCGATTATATATCACATATATTAACTGTTAAAATTGTCAACATTCACTGCACATGAATAGTTCCGCGTGGATTGCATGTTGAATGTGTGATATAAACTATACATATAAACTATATTATGTCCATCGAGACGTGAGACAAGGTAGTAGATTATACAGTAGTAGAATAGTATCAACTGGTACCAACTTTTACAAAAGAAATTATAGATGTATGAAAATCCAGAAACATAAATACAGAATCAAATTCCTTGAAAAAATTATTTAGTATTAAACATTTTTAACCGTTTCTAATATCGCGAAAAAGCTGTGAAGATCTCTTTCGTTAGATCAATATCTTTAAAAGATTTATCTATTAATGTGTATCATCAATTAAGTACATGTATGTATTTCTAACCGTTGCATTCTTAAGCAGCTTAAAGCGTAAGCGTAAATATCATTGTCTTCAACTTTTGACAAACATACAAACATGTATGTGACATAATGTTGATTAATCGCGCGAAAAATACATATATATATATTTGTTAATCATCTTTTGTTTGCAATTTGTCTGCAAATTGCAATAGATATGTGTCATGCTTTGCATATATAATAGAAATCCTCAATGCATATAAAAGTGATACGAAATGACAATATGTGTTATTAAAAGGTATGAGAGACATAAAAAATCCATAAACATTTCTCTTTGACTTGCATATTCTTCATAAACTTAAAATAGTTTAGTGACTCATTTCTGTATTATTACAATTATACATTTTTTATACAGATTATAGATTACAAATGTTACATTTATACTTTTTTATATTGATAAAAATCAGGTAAAAATATATATTTCGATATGTGGAAACCGTTTGAAGCTGGTAGTTCACCAATTGATTGGTGTGAACGCAATTATAGTATTTCTTCTAGTATTGCGGAATTTATGAATACGGTTTGTATGTACAATGATATAAACAAAATTCTTTTTTCTTTTTAAAATTATAGAACTTATAAATTCCTAAAATATTAAACTAAAAATATTTTTATTCACAGCTAAGTAATGTAGTATTTTTGTTACTTCCACCTGTTCTAATGCATCTCTTTAGAGATTATGGTCGATTCGTAAATCCTGGAATTCATATAATTTGGTTCTTACTGATGATAGTAGGTCTTAGTAGTGCATATTTTCATGCTACATTATCCCTTATAGGTAAGTAGTAATATATCATAGATTTATAGAACATAAATAAAAACATAAAAATTACTTGTTTTTTTGTCATAGGACAATTGCTAGATGAATTAGCAATTTTATGGGTATATATGGCTGGTTTTTGTATGTTTCTTCCACGAAGGTATTTTCCAAATATTTTACATAATGATAGAAAACTTCTTGCCATATGTGCAACTTTACCAACTCTAATTGCAACTGGCTTGTCATTTATACATCCCGCAATAAATGCATTTGCTTTAATGAGTCTTGGTATACCTGCATTTGGATTTATGATCATTGAATTAAAAAGGTAAAATTCTTAATTAACATCTATATAAGATTTTATGTTGTAATCTCTAATTATATCATCATGCATGCTTTTCTTAAGGACAAAATCAATGAGGGTTTATAGATTGGGTTTACGATGTGGTGCTGTATGGTTATTAGCAGTTGCTTGTTGGCTGAATGATCGTTTATTTTGTGATACTTGGCTGAACCTGAATTTCCCTTATTTACATGCACTTTGGCATTTATTTATTTTTATTGCAAGTTACACAGCAGCTGTACTTTTTGCATATTTCTCTGTAAAAGAGGAAAAGCCACAGCAATCACCAGTACTAAAGTATTGGCCAAAGAATGATTTTGAACTTGGTATACCATATGTAACTATTAGAAGTTATGTTAAACTTGATATAAATACAAATATATAATTATCAACATCAATATTATGAAGGCTGTTTTGTATTTAAAAATAATTAGTAATTTAAAACGCAATATACTATTTACTTTACTTATTTAAAGAATTTAACTTTGTACTAGCGTTTTTACAAAGAAAAAATATACACATTTTATATTTATCTATCTTAATTCGAAGATAGATTTATTCATTTTTTAAATTTGTGATATTAATCTAGTTATTACTTATTGTACAAATATATGTGATTAATAAATTAGTAAGGTCTGTAAAAATGCAATATTAAGATAGTGTACAAGATATTTATTCTCTTGAAGTGTGAATTAATATTGTAATATATTGTAATTGTAATTGTATTGTGTAAGAAAAGAGAAATAAAGGTAACATCGAGTTAGTGTTTTTCTTTTTATAACCTTGTTATTTAAATTAACATATGTTTAGACCAATTTAACATTTTATTTTTGTTCTCCTCTGTAAATAACAATATTTTTGTCAGTTTCGTAGATCTTGACTTCATATAAAAGATCTGAGTTAGGCATAATCCTTTTTAGTTCATTAAATATATATATAGCTACATTTTCAGTAGTAGAAACAGTATTTTTAAAATAAGGTACATCTTTATCCAAATTCTTATGATCCAGTTGATCCATTAACACTTTTTTCATAAATAATTTTAAATCTGATATATTCATGACCATACCTGTTACAGGATCTACAGGTCCACATACAGTCACTTCCACTAAAATAAAATATAATGAGAAATTGTGAACATTAATATAGCAATAATAGTTACCTGTATAATTATGACCATGTCCCCAATAGTTATTACATTTTCCATATATATTTTTGTTTTCTTCCTCAGTTAAGTTTTCACTGAAAAATATTCTTGTTTATCAAATAGAAAAATTTTATGTACAAAAATAATCATATAATACTTGTGTAAACGGTGACAGCTGGATATTACTTCTTTTCTCGTTAAATACGCGATTGGACGTTCCATCATGTACATGTTTCACTAAAAAGTATGGAATGCGATTTCATAAAGCATTAAATGCAGGAAAAGAATTATTGTGCAAGGAACAGCATAATTATAAAAAAGATTGTTCAAGGATAATGAGAATTTTTTTGATTACGAGAGCATTTCTTATAAAACATATTATTTTTTGTAAATATTTACAATACTATATCATTTAGTCCTTTATTTTTATTTACTTATTATTTAACCAGAATTCAAATATACGAAGAATTTTTGAACAGAAACGTTTTATTTGTTAAAGTAAATGATAAAAATAGATAACAACTTGCTCGGGAGTCGGGAAAGATTCGATTGAGCCAATCCGAGTAGAATAATTGTATATTCATTAGACTTACAGAACGACTGCCTTTGCGAGTTTATATCAAAGTGAGTGAGTTTACGTTAGTAATGTTCATGTAAGTTATAAATTTTGATTCTTTAAAACGAAGTAGCAAACATCTGTTGTTTTAATATGACTGTAATCTGATTATAAAGTAGGTGATTGTATTGGTCGCTGTTGCTTCCGAATCGTCATGCCGGTAACGCCCTAGATCTTATAACAATTAGTCATCTCACAGAATATGCAATATTTAATAAGTTTTAACATAACAAACATATAGTCCGTTTAAATAATAACATCATATTGAAAAATGGATAGCAAGGGTAGAAAAATTATTGTTTGCGATAACGGAACAGGGGTAAGGTTATAACTTTACTTTTATTTTTTGATTTCTATTTCGTTTATACCTTTTAAATTTATATTTTGTATAATTTTCTTTCTAAAAGTACCAAAGTAACATTATATTTTTATAGTTTGTAAAGTGTGGATATGCAGGAGCAAATTTCCCAGCACATATATTTCCATCCATAGTTGGACGTCCTATTATCAGAGCTGTCAATAAAATAGGAGACATTGATGTGAAGGTATATTTTTTAATTCTCCAATTATAGCAAATCAAATTTAGACTATTTATTGTATTTTCAATTATTTATTTAAAAAAGAGTTATTAATGTAATTTATGGATAATATTTGTTGTTCTATATTTAATATATATTCATTGTTATAAAAATATACTACTTATTTTCCTTAAATAAAATAAATCATCTTTCTTTCATATTTTGTAAGGAACATTAGTAATTGAATTGATTATATGATTTTTTCAATTTGGAGTTTGAGATTCTTTTATTTAACCATAGAAACAAAATCATAATCCATCATTTCTATGTTGTTTATTAATAAATTTACTTAATTTTCAGCAAGAATATTGTATTCGTGTAAGTCACTTCATAATATTACACTGTGTGCCCCAGAGTTTAAGTCTGATTGAAAACGCATTTCTCATTTATTAACCTTGTTTACTAACCAAAATTAAAATGGATTGTGCATATTAAAAGTAAGACAGATATTTTTAAAAGTATTGGAATATATAACATCTTTGTTGAAAACTTAATTAGTAACTATGACAATCATAACATTATATTTTTCATTTTGATAACTTATAATAAATTTATCCAATATATTGCTAATTGTTTTTCTATTTATTGGTATTGAATAAATATAAGAAATAAAATATAAAATAGAATATTTACAGATGTTATATTTATACTTATATATGTGTGGATTTTTATATATCTTATATTTTTGAGACCTACTTAATGTAAATTTTTGCATTTGTTAACTGATTTGTATCCTTACACTTGCTCTCATAGGATGTGCTTAACATGCCTGTAAGTTCATTGCATTTTTAATGTTAATATTTACATTTATCAATATTATGTCAGTACTTGACAAATTGGACATCTTTACAGTAATAGTTTCCATAAGTTACCCAACATTGATCTCTGAGTAAGAATCTATTAGTATTCTACCATCTCCTACTTTTTTATATGTTATATTAATTTAAACAATTAGCGTTATAAAATTTTAAAAAACTTGTATTTAATTTTATTCTCGATTTTTTCATAAAGGTAGAATGTATTAAGTTATTGAAATATTAACAATTTCTATTAACATGTTATATTTCATCTGATAATAATCTACATAATTACATATTTTCATTATGTTTCACATTAATAGGATTTAATGGTTGGGGATGAAGCAAGCAAACTTCGGTCTATGCTAGAGATTAGTTATCCAATGCAAAATGGAATTGTTAGGTGTGTATATGACCATATATAATTTGTACGTACTATGAGATATTTAATTATTTAAATATCTAATAGAAATTGGGAAGACATGTGTCATGTATGGGACTATACTTTTGGAAAGGAAAAAATGAATATTAATCCTAGAGAATGCAAAATTTTATTAACAGAACCACCAATGAATCCTATCACAAATCGTGAAAAAATGATTGAGGTAATATCAAGTTATCGTTATATATGATATATTAATAATTTAATTATGATACTCTTATTTTCTCAAATTATAATTGAAATATTGCAGGTAATGTTTGAAAAATATGGTTTTGCTGGAACATATATTGCAATTCAAGCAGTACTTACATTGTATGCTCAAGGATTGATTAGTGGTGTTGTAGTAGATTCTGGTGATGGAGTCACTCATATTTGTCCTGTATTTGAAGAGTATGCTTTACCTCATCTCACACGACGACTGGATATAGCTGGTCGAGATATTACAATGTATTTAATAAAACTTCTTTTATTACGTGGCTATGCATTTAACCATTCAGCTGATTTTGAAACAGTTAGAATGTTAAAGGAAAAATTATGTTATATTGGCTATAATATAGAAACTGAAGAAAAATTAGCTCTTGAAACAACTGTTTTGGTTGAATCATATACTGTAAGTGAATTTTGTAATGCAAAACAAAATTTATGACTGAAATATGTTTTGTACCTATAATCTGTTTTAGCTGCCAGATGGGAGGGTAATAAAAGTAGGTGGAGAGAGATTTGCAGCACCAGAAGCTTTATTCCAGCCTCATCTAATAAATGTTGAGGCTCAAGGAATTGCTGAATTAGTATTTAGTACTATTCAAGCAGCTGATATTGATATAAGAAGTGAATTATATAAACATATTGTTTTAAGTGGTGGCAGTACAATGTATCCTGGGCTTCCGTCTAGACTCGAAAGAGAGATTAAGCAACTTTATCTTCAAAGAGTATTAAAAAATGATACTTCGAAATTAAATGTAATTATAAAATATCTTATATTTTTTTCTCAATTTTTTAATGAATATATATTATTATTTCGTTACTCTTTAATATTTTTCAGAAATTTAAGATAAAAATTGAAGATTCCCCGAGACGTAAAGATATGGTTTTTATGGGTGGTGCTGTATTAGCAGAAATTACAAAAGATCGTGAATCAGTATGGATTACAAGAGAAGAATATGAAGAAAAAGGTCTTAGTGTATTAAAAAAATTAGGTTCTTATGAATCATAAGGAAAATAGTTATTGAAATATAGAAAAGAAATATACATTTTTTTATACATTTGAAATCGTTCCAAAGTGCAAAGCATATATATTTTATATTCACGATTGATTTATACCAAATTATTTCCAGTATATACAGGTAACAAGTATAATTAGAGAGGCATATAATGCAGTATCATAAGTTTTAAAAATATTAAGTTTTTAAATTAGAATTAATTTTATTTAAATACATTAACATATGATTGTATTGGAATTAAAATGTTATTAAATTTGATATAAATTGACTTAAATTTTGTAGACTATCCAACTATTTTTGGAGTATTGTATACTCCATATGTGTATATTTGCCATAACGCATATAGCATATTTGTGGATGATACATTGTAAATATATTGTTTATTAGTGCTTCAATCATAATCAATTAAATTGCAATCTTTTTCAATAGAGATACATCATGAATTACAAACAATTGTATGTCTATTTGTTCAGTTTACAATTATTTTATAATGTTCGAATTAAATATTGTACCTATAATTGCTCAAACTAGCAATTTGTTAATATAATGGCTAAAATTAAATAATTAAATTTGTAAATACAATAGTGAAATTTAATTTCATTATTTGTTCTGTTATCTCTTATGTATGGAAGTATGTTTTACTGAGTGATAAGCAATTTTTACAGAGTTGCATTTTTTGATATAGAATCTTTTTAATTCAAAATACTTTTTCACGTAATTGTTCGGAATTTTGGCCATTATTGTAAATCATAATAGTTTGTAAGAAACCAGAGAAGCATTTTTATACATCTCTCTATATCTTCTTTTAATATTTTTAAGCTACACTTATTGGAACAAAATTCAAATTTCAATGTTCTGATAGTAGAGCATATGAGGTATATATAAAAGAATTTTATATTTAATATGTATATATATATATATGATTTTTTTTTTATTTTAGTTGAATAATTTGTAGAAATAAATTTATTTCTTACGAAAATTCTATCACTAATTTTAAAACCTTGTACATATTTAATTGTTAAAACTGTACAGTAAATAATGGTTTTCTAATTATAGGAATGAAATAAAAATATTTAATTAAAAATGTGATTCTCGTTGATGACATCTCAACAATGATAAGGAATTAAATTAAAGTAACAGATTCGAAGTAATTACGGCAAATCTACAACAGTCTTTATTATGTTTCCCCATTTGACCCTTATACTGTGTATCAATGTGTACACATTTTATGTATAAATAAAAATAACAATATAATTTGTATCATACAGTTTCATGTTTAATTGGATATATAATATAACAATAGATAAATGTGTATATATTCAATTTGTTAAGATTTGTACAAGTGACTTGCGATAGCATTCTGTATAACAATAAAGTAACAAGCTGTTATTTAAAGAAGTAAATATAATTTACAAACAGTGCTTTAGCGCATGCGTCCCACGTTATAAAGTTATTTTGGAAGTGTATATAATACTTTTTTACGCTTTAATAAATCACTTTCAATGTAACAGTTTGTATCCTGTTTTACTAAGCTATGAATATATACATATATATAATAATATATATATTATAATATATATATATATATATACATCGATCACGTTAAGCAAATAAGAAAAATAGTATATAAAACACTTTCATTACTTGAGAGAATTTTTGCTTCCAAATTTTTATCTTTCAACTTCTGATTTTTTTCTTTGATATATTAGTACATCAAGGGCATGAAAATGCTTTGATGTAATAAATGAAAAATTGGATGGAAAATATGGAAGTTCTATTAATTATTCTTAAAATATAATTGGTTTATCCTTACACTGGTCAATACAAAAGTTAGTGAAACGTTTAAGGAACTTTGGATACTCCCTTTTATAAACAGCACGTAGAACAGATGCTGGAGCCCATCCACCAGGATTAACTGTATTCAAAAAAAGATAATGTTACAGATATAATAGAATATTACTATATCAATATACACAGATTAAATATATAAATGATATAGTACAAACCAACAGAACAATAAGTTATTTTACAAGTTATATTCTCTCTTTTTATTTCATCTTCATCTTTCGGAGGATCAATAAAAGTCTGACACACAAGGCAAACAGTTAGATAAACCCTTACACATTTTCCAGTATTTGGCTGTAAATATTTCATGTCTATATAAATATTTCATGTTATATATAAGTATATATAATTAAATTATATAAAATCTTACAGGATAATCAGCATGTTCTGTACTATGATTACAAACTATCCATAAATCATGTGCATCTGGATCTTGATCATCGGAGACTCGGCGCATATGTGACCAAAATAATGCGTCTCTCTGACTTGCTGGCCAAATTCGCTTATGCGTTTGTAAAAATATTAAAGTATCTTTGGAAATATTTTCAACCACAGTCATATCTTCAAGGGTAGCTTCCCATCCTGTCCTATACTCAGGGCTGAAGAATATTTCACAAACTTCATGACCAGTAACTCCTTTCACAACATGACAAGCTTTCAAAGGATCTACCACTAAACCATCCGCTTCTTCTTCGCGTCTGTACATTCGCATATCACCATCTTCAGCAAATAATTGCCATCCACCGGCTCCTACTCCAAGGCGCGCATAATGCAACTGTTCCATCGTTATTTTTTGTATCTAAAAATTATTATATAGATTGTAATTATAGATTGTAATTATTGTAATATAGATATGGCATACTTTAAAAATAAATAATTACCTCTGGCCAAAGTCTGTGTTTAACTGCTGACATTATCGGAGTAGTTAAAATTGAAACTGATTTTTGTTTCAAACGATCTCTTAGTTGATTTTCTTCATCAATTTTATCTAATCCAGTCTCTACTGCATCATAGAATTCTTCATCACAAAGAGCACTATGTGGACCTTCCTTAAACATTAAAATTTTTTTTTACTATGTTATGTTTTTTTAAAGATATTTTGTTAATTTATAAAATCGAACCTCATAATCTGGACCTCCATGAATAAGAACTCTAGGTCTAGGAAAGTCACTTTGTTGCATTGTAACTTGTTCTTTCAAAGCTTTGTAAAGTTCTTGCACTTTTCGTTTTCTCTCGATTTCTTTTTCCCATCTACGACGCCATGCATCTTCTCGTTGCACCATTAATTCAACACAGTGCTGTAATGTTGCTAGCACACCTTCACTCGTTGCTTTAAATGTTATTGCTTCACCTTTAAAGTCCACAGACTGTTCAGCTGGATTAAACATTGTCTCCACTTTATTTTCTGAAACAATTTTCCCATTCAATTAAAAGCAAAGAAAAAAAAAGTACTTATTTAAAAAATAAAAGAGAACATGAAACAACTGAATACATAACAAATGAATCTACACAAATGGAAATTATTAATTTATATACCTTTCGTGGAAATATTTTTAGCATTTTCTGCACAATTATCAAAATATTTCTGCAAAGTATCAATTTGTTTGATCAGAATATCTCTGAAAGTTTCAAGTTCTGCTAACTTCTCTTTTAGTCCTCTAACTCCACGTTTAGTGAAGCTACCTGCACTTGTAATAGATTGTGTATTTGATATAAGTGAAATAGCACTACCGTGTCGCTTCAAACTGTTTTCACTTCCATAACCTGATTCCGACTGTTTAAAGCAAACATATATATTTTTTAATAGAACAAAAGAACATTTATTAGATTTATCTAATAACTTACTTAATTTATATAATAAAATTTTAGTACCTTATAAGATTTCAAAACATCCACCCAACGCTGCTTTTCTTCTGGATTACTTGCTCTCAAATACCATACTAAGCAATCGTTTACAGACACATCGAATCTACATTCATCAAATTCGTGAGCCTAATAAAACAAATAGCATAGAGTAATATCATGAGTTTTTTACCAATTTTATCAGAGAATTAAATCTTATAGGAGACTGATTCCTTTATACCAATTCATACCTTAATATTAGCTTTATACAAGCTTATTGAACCTCGACATCCAAATCCACTGTCCTGCTCAGATTTGTAATAAGATAAAGTACCATCTTTGAGAACAATAAATCTAGTTTGCCAGCCATGTATATAATTTGTCCATTTGGATAATGTACCCTGAAGTTCTGGAACCACAACTCCATCTGAACCTTCTTCATCTACATCATCAGCATCTATCTCTCCTTCCATACATTCAATATCTTCGTTGGCAAGTCGAATCGTTTCTGTTTCATCGGCCATTCTTGCGAGTAAATCTCACTTTCAGAATCAATTACTTTTAAAATAAACTTAACATATCCAAATAATATCTTTAAAGTTACTCTAACGCGGGATAATCTATCGATAGTTATTCTACAGTTACAGTAATTTGAAAATTGCGAAGTAATTAACCAGTAATTGTTCACAAAATAAGTTTCAGAACATATTGATCGTTAATAATCATACGTATTGTTATATAAAATGTCTTATCAAATAAATGAGACATCAACAGCTTGTATTTTTCGGCAAATAACAAGACTAAGTGCCAAATAAGAAAATCAACAGTTTTATTTAAGCAGTATTTTCATGAATGTTATATGTGCGCTATAATCTTTCTTGATTGGTCATATTCTTGAAAATTAAATATTTTTAACATTCCTTAAACATTAATTATTATCTTTTTAAGCTACATAAACAATATTTTTCTTCAACTAATAATGGATAAGTAAGAAATATTTGAAATCCAATGTGATTCCGTTACTTTTTTAATAATAACAATTAAATTAACACAGTTCGATTAAAAGTAACGAATATCGATTTAAAGCATCGATAATTATCGAAGTATGTATATACTTGGTTTAAAAGTTATTTAGTAACGAATAGATTGCTGTAAATCCATATGAATGATGTAAACAAATCACGATTAAATTTGTATCTTTTAACTATTTATACAAAAATGATGTTGTCAAAATTATGTAAAAATATATAGATAATTTATTAGAAGACTAATTATTTGTCATCTTGTTTATGTTAATATTAAATGTGTGCAAGTATATATGTACATAAGAGAGTGCATATTTTGTAATATATAATCTAAGTTACATAATTTTATACATAGCAGAATATTAAATGATATAATGTAACTATAGTTCAAGAATAGGTTGATTATTTTACATATATGTACATGGTTTCTAGTTATGTAATTTATGTACATGTCATACATTCAGTTATTTGATATACATATGTACATAGTCTCAAGTAATAATGTAAAGAAATAGTAACAGGGATTCGTCATATCCTATTCCTTTATACAGTTGAACTGTTTTGCTATATAAAGGGAGGGTTTTATGTAATTTTTACATTATTTATTCTCAAAAATAAATAATATTTACTAATTATAAGATTATATGAACGTAAGATGTAATCTATAAATAAATAATTATTAACGAATAAGCATAATTTGTATACTTATAATCTAAACTAAGCATAATGATGAAGAACGCGCAAATGTAAATTATTTATAAATAATATTTATTATAAAATTAGATGTACAGAAAGGGGGGACAGTCGAATTTCTCATATTTGTATAGAAAAAAGTTTCTGTTGAATGACAGGATAAGTATATGATTAATGTTTTTTTGTAGTTTTAAGTAATTTTTCATATTTGCTTTTACTAGAATACCATAATGCAAAAGGAATAGCTAATGAAGGTAATGTCATCACAGCAAATGCAGCCCAGTCAACCTAAAATGATACATAAGTATTTTATATTTTATTACAATTAATACAATGCTTATATTGACTTACATAATATTCAGTAGTTACTTACAACATGTGAAGAAAATTGTTTATCATAATCTCTAAATGATACAATTATTGCTTCACCAGGTTCACTACTTGCGGCAAATTGTAAGTTAGGAGCATCTTCTTTGCGTTTATATAAAACTTCGGCTGATGTGAAGTTAAAGTATCCAAATTTACGTGGCCTTACAACAACTATATGACTGACATTTGTATAGGGTGGAACACGATCTATCCTTGCATTTAATTCTCCACTGACATGAGTGAAATGATCAGGATGGAAAGAATTATCTGTAATTTCAACTTCTAATGCAGCTGCGCTGCCAACGTTATACACTGTATACTATAAATGATAAATTCTCTATTAAGATAAAAATATTACATATACATAAACCATATTTATTTTTATACTTACTTTAATTACAATGTCCATATTTTCTACAAGGTATTTATTAAGTAGTTGTTTAGATATCAATAATCTTGCAGCTTCTTCTTCTTCCTCTGCATATGTAGTAAGAAGAAAAGCAGCAAATGCTATGAATATGATATGCCACTTCATGCTAGGATATTAACATTGAAAAGAACATTATTATTACTAAAAATTACATTGTTTATATTGATTAAATTCAATGTGTGTGTGTGTGTGTGTGTCACATTTTTAATTTATATTCTATCAACAGATATAAAATCTATACATAAAATTATACAAATATATAAATAAATGACTTTAATGATGATAGTTGATGATTCTTTTGTACAAAATTTATTGTAGTTATTAAATTACTTATTATAATTCGTAAAAAGTAGAAAGTTTTATATATTTCATTCATAAAAAGCCAGTAATTTACATTATTTAAAAGAGTAAAATATTATAGTTATTCATTATTGAAATATTCTAAACAAAAATAGCAAAGTTTTCTATTACATTTACAAAAGTCTCATGATTATAATGAATAGTTCTATAAGTTTTATGTATACAATAAAAATTGTTACCTTTTTGTACGATAGAACGTCATGTCACTCAAGACAGCGAAACGATTATTTCACTCGATCTGGAAGATACATTTGAGAGAAGTGCCAACAGTACACACTTTGATGCCACGTTTCGTCAAGGGAAAACACAGTCTGCTAGCAATTAACTTCCGGTATAGAGTGTTTAATAAAATGGCGGTGAAAATAAATTAATGTCTTGTGTTGTGTTTATTGTGTTTATACAAAAATTTTGTTGATGTAGAAGAAAGATTTTATTCATTTATAATATCATATGTAAAATATTAATAAGAATATAGAAATTGTATCAAATATCTGAGGCGTATCGTAAAACAGCAAAATATTACTTTCAGATGATTAAATTGATTTAATTTGAGAATTTTGTACAATATTTGTATTTACTTATACATATATAGTACTTAAACTTAATATTAATAAAATATTTTAAATAATGACTGCAAAAGTGTATCAACTAGATCAAGAACTAGAGGCGAGAGTTAAGAAAGGTTATGATTCTATATATACTACATGTGTATATCTTTGTCATGAATATATTTTGGTTGTTTCTGACACCTTATTTTTTTAATATTCTAGCAACTGAGCGTATATCTGAAAATATGCATATAGTTGCAAATGAACCATCTCTTGCGTTTTATAGACTTCAGGAACATATAAGGAAAGTATTACCTCCTATGATGGAGAAACGAGTAGAAGTGCTTGATCTTCAACAGCAACTTTTAGGTAGATGTTTTGATGTAGAGTATGCTGTAAGTGCTATTGATGCAATGAATGGTGCTGGAAAGAGTTTTGGAAACACTTTAGAATTCTTCAAGAATGCTATTTTTCTTAAACAACAATTGAACTATGAGGAACAACGAAGGCATAAAAAAGATGGAAATAGAGATTCTGTATATAAAAGTTTATCTGTACACATTCCTACATTAGATCATTTACCAAATGAAATATCTGATGTTGTCAGAGGAACTGCTAACAAAGTATGATGAATTATGTTAAATATTCCACAGAGATTCAAAAAACAAATTAAATTTGAAATGATAATTAAATGCATTAAAATATAATATTGTTCAGAAATATAAATGTAAATACCGTAAATAATTGATTAGACTACTAACAATTTATATGCCATAAAATAGGTGGGTTATGTGAAATAAAATTATTGTTATATTCTGAATAGTTGCATATGTTAACATTTTTGGATATTTAGAATATTTTAATTTACTTTAATTTGTTAATATTTGGCCAATATCGTTTAGAAAAAAAGTGTATAAACAAAAATTATCAGTAGAGATCATTTTAAGTTGTAGACAAAGTCCTATAGATGTCGTTATAATTTGTGTAAGAGAGAATACTGTTAAGAGGTCCAGTATTGGTGTACAGAATGCTAATTAATTTGTGAAATTGTAAAAAAAATATTGAATCATACATATTGGATATGCCAGTTATTAAACACTGATATCTACATGAAACGTATTTTATCTTCTAACAAGTTTTACGGTATGTTGATCATTTAGTACCCTCTTTTTCTTTTTCTAGGTTATGTTCGTTTGATATACAATTTTATTTTATTTTTGAAGATAATTTTATTGCTTATTAATAGTTTTATTATATAGTTATAGTGATTTTCTCAAAAATTATCTAGAGTATCTTAACGTTTTCATACTAATATGTGACAAAATGTTCGATTTCTTGATTAAAATATTTTACCACATTGACATAAAGTAGGACACTAATGTTGTACGTCTTAATTATTAAATTATCTGTTCACATATCAATGTGAAACAATTTATTACAATAATTGATATGTATGTGCAAGTGATAATAGAATATTAACTATAAAATAAAACAATTTTATGTAATCTTTTAATTAATGTAAAATTGTGACATTCTGGTCATATATATAATAGATATTTTTGTAATGAATAAGATTAAAATCTATACTTATGAATAAATAGTGAAATTAACATATTTATATGGTATATTTCTTGATATCAATAATAGTTAGGTAACATCAATCGTTTATATCAATAATTATGTAGTTTAATATTTGAAAATACCTATATAATTAATTCATGCATTAAAATTTTGCGAATTGCAATTGTGGTATACGTGGTTGTCAATATTAATATTGAGACTTAATTAAGTTAAATATAAATGTTTAATTCTCTGTAGAACTCTTAGTCAATTCATACGGAATTTTCAGACAGATTCTACAGATACGACAAATGAATATGCTATACGCGTTTAGTAAGAGAAATCGTTTAAATACAAATGTACTTCGCGATTATAAGCCAGGTATGCTGCATATCTTGTATAGGCTTCACATTATACTTACTAACTTCTGTATGGCCTTCAATTTTTTGCCTTTATAATAAATGTTTACAGATAGTTTTCCATATATTATACAATATGATAATGATTTGTATGACAACATCATTGAGATATTTGACGATTCTTCAATTTTCGAAAACGATAATGACTCTCAAATGAAAGTCAGTTGACTAAATGGAACTTTCTTAGATATTGTCTTTCTCTGCATGAAGTTACGTTTACTTATTCGTACAAAAACAAATTATATATTTTTAGTATAAATATTCATTTAATTATTTTAAATAATATATACGATACGTACATAAGTACGTATTAATCGATTATAATTGTGATCACGTAATACGATCCGCTAAATTCGGGTAAGATGACGGAGTTCGATTCTGACGAGGATGGCGTCTTTCTTGAAACGGAGTTGGCTACTTTTGTTGTATTTAAAATAGTTCCGAGAAGGAAGGTTTATGTTTAAAGCCGCTTATAGATCGGTTCCAACTAAAATGTTATTTACTTTTCATTCAAAGGCGATGTACGAAATTTGTAATCATCCTTCGCGTCGATATTTCCAATATGTACACATAAATGGATTTTCCATGGAAGCCAAGTGTTCTAGTTGTCCTTAATTTAGTGTTATTATAACATTCTAATACTGAAATTTTAATGTAGACCATTAGACTCTTTATTTACGTTTTTTGTATTCGAAAAAAAATATATATATGTCGAGTTATGGTTAGAATTTTGGGCGCGTAACAACTCTTCACGTGAATTAGCCATTGCTTTACAAAGCCGAGATTATATTTACACGTATATACAAGACTACTACAAAGTTTAACAAATAATAAGTCTAATGAATAATAAGTTTAACGAATAGTGAGTTTAATGAATAGTATGATTTACGAATAATAAGTTTAATGAACGCTATTAACAATGTTCTTGGGTTCAAACGAATCCACGGTCAATGGGATAACTCTTTACTAAGCGTAAACTAATTTTAGGCGTAAAACATGATTGTTGAAATGCTCGATGTGTCACTCCCCAAGGCAATCGCACAAATGCCAGCCTCGTGGAGATTTTTCTCGCTGTACGATTGCATTTGTTTTCTATACTCGTTTGGAAGCATCAAAAAGGTTCTAAACGCCGTTGCTAGGCAGTTTCTGCCTTAATTTTGATACATACTCGTTGGAAGCATCGAGAAAGTTCCAAACGCCGTTGCTACGCAGTTTTTGCCTGGAATTTGATTATTAATACAATGGTTGTCACATTATATCAGCACCTCCGAGGCAACATCACACGTGGCTAGGCCCGCTCCCGAGGCCGCATGCCGCCACAACCACATTTGTGGAAAAAACCATACAACCACTTCAGACCTCCGTTAGGCACAACGTCCATCCCGTGACCGTGGTTACGTTCGGCGACCAAATGTCACCTCGAGACCAATCTCGCTATCACAAATTTCGAATAATTACAGCCATGATAAAATCTAGGCTAGAGTACTAGAGGATGTTCCCAAAATTTCGAAGGAAAGGCTTCGGCTTTCCTTTCATCTCCGACATATATATTTCATATATCTATCGTACGAAATAAACTAAAAAATCTTGCACGAAATATAATCGTATTTTCGCATTTTATGCTCGTACAAAGTTTTGTATATAATTGAATTCTCGTAAAACATGAAACTCACATTTTCTAAGAATGGAGAACAACAAATCACATTAAATTTGTAAATTGTCTCACAAAACCGTGTCAAATCGTCATACGCAAACTTCTACAATGTTGTTAGAAAAGATTCACATTTTACATAATTCTTTGCACAGTTTTGTTTATCATTGTTACATCAATGTAAATTTGATATACATAGCTAAAATAAAAATTGATTTATCAATATTGTTTTGATTCATATATTCACAGAATGTATACTTAAAAATAGTTCGACCACTAGTGTGGCAATAACCAAGTGACATATGGATACATCCGTCACATCTAACAAAAGTACGAGTAAGTGTGAAAGAAATGAAATGCATATTGTTGCCCGATTTTCGCAATGATATGTGTAAGAGATGATTAAACGCGAAATTCCAGCGCGTTATCCCGGTAATTTATTAAAATTTGATTCGATTATTACGACGAATGCTACTTTCAAATTTCAAATCACGTGTAAAGACTAGTCTTCTCTAAATTATTAAACTACTAAAGACCAGATAATTCCTAATAACTAGACTACTAAAGATTCAGTATTATGTATTGAGAAAGAAGACACGTGCTTATGAAGGAAGAAAGGAAGGGGCACGAAAATAGTCGAACACGGTCGAAACTGATTCTGTAAGGTCGATCGGGACGGTCGAATGGATTCGAGCGTTAGCGCAGCTTTGTTTGCTGGTGAGCTTCGTCCTGTTAAGACTGTGCTTGTTCCATATTAGTTTCCTTCCTCTAAACTCGAAGTATCGAATAGTCTACCTTTATATGTGATTTTTAATCGTGATAAATTCGGTGGAAGTCTTCTTCCGTTGAAGAGGTAGTACTTCCGGAAACAAATTGTTTAATATTTTAATTAACAACTACTTTTTAATTGCATTTTTATAAGTCGAAGGTACACAGGAGTTTGACATAGTCAAATAGAAAGCCTTGCCGATTGCATATCATATTTTTGACACTATTTTATTTGACGTTAAAAGAAAATAGGGAAGAGTTGACAAGCACATACATGTATATATGCGATACTGAACCACGTGCGCAATACGTCAAGAGTTTCATCGAGTTGCTACGTGCACCTTAACAAGGTACGCATGTTCACATTTATTGCTATTGTTTCATTTGTGTCAGAAATAATGGAGTTAACGATACACAGTGTCCTGTTAAAACTTCCTTTTCCACCTACACGTCATGTTATTTGAACAATTACCGCGCAAAAGTTGTTCTGTTATTTAAAGTTATTTTACTTTACTTCTACATTATCATTAGTACTATATAACGTATGACTAAAGTTCCTAGTATCTTTTGTATGTTTATCTTTTTTAACTACCAGATTAAGTAATACACCTTATCCGTGTTATTCAGCGTTTGAAGTTCATATAGATAATTGATATAGTCTAATTACAGAGTATTTAAATTATAATTATAGAGTATTTAAAAAGTGTTATTTATTAACGTTTCAGCACCACGTATACTTACAGGGTAGTCTATATTTAGCAACTCGGAAATTTCCATATTGTATTAAGGATTCAGTTCATATTGTAAAAAATAATATCTTTTGCTTTGTACAAGATGAACAGAGGAAACGAATTATTTAACGCAGCTGATAAAGATAGACCCGATGATAGGATAAATCATCGAGATACATAGAAAACATAGACATATATTTAAGAAACTGAATGTTTTCAACAAATTTCGAGAATACCAGTTTAATATCAAAGAGTTTCCTTGAGATAATATTAGCAATGATTATAAAACTGATGAGATTGTGGAATAAAAATTGACAAGAGTACAGCAGTTAAATACTTTTATGAAAAATTATATACCAAGTCCCCTTGTAAAGAAGGTAGCATGGTGATATACTTTCATGTTCGTTATATTGTGCTCGATCATACTTTCTATTTATTTTACGAAGGAGTAATGCTTTCCATGGCTTTCACGTTTTTTCTTCTTTTCACTTTTTTGTTTTATAAGATCGTTTGAGAAAATAGAATAATTACAATTAAATAAAAACTACCGTAAAGTTATTGGAGGATAAATATTTTTGCTCAAGCTTGTTTCAAGATAGAACGAAACCTTGTGCATCGTAGACTTAAGTTCATCAATATTTGAAAATCCAAGGAGTGTATTT
Source organism: Bombus vancouverensis nearcticus (assembly GCF_051014615.1). Lineage (NCBI taxonomy): Eukaryota > Metazoa > Arthropoda > Insecta > Hymenoptera > Apidae > Bombus > Bombus vancouverensis. The sequence continues at coordinate 15,411,143 of NC_134917.1, read as the reverse complement.
TCGCAAATAATGGTGATACTTCATTTTATTTATCGTAATCAAATTGATAGTCTGTTTTATTCTGTACAATATCAAGATATTCTTGAGAGATAAGTTGACTAGCTGGACGGTACAAGAGAGGTGTACAAGCAAATACGTATCTATATTACCGCTCAAAATACCGGGTACTTGCTCATCTTTAACAGAATGTAAATAATGCAATGATTTTATACAGCTGTACAAGGTGGTTTAAAAATCCTTACAATTTTTCAGACACTTCTAATAGTCGGACATTAAATGATTTAAACAAAAATTAATTGACTTTCAACTGACTACAAATTGCAATATTAAGAATTTCGCAAAAGATTTTACTTCGATGAAAAGTCGAAGTCATCTCCATTTTTCTTAAACGAAACAACACATTTTTTTATACATTATTCGATACATTTTTAATTCTCTAAAAAAAAAGCAAAGTATCAAAAGCAAAAAGTACAAAAGACCAAAAGGACCAAGGTAGTTGGGTCGAAAAATGATTAGTTTAAAAAATATTCTAACTTATGTTTTTGTCAACTTAATGTTTTTGTCAAAACTTCTATCAAGGAGAAAGAGACATAAAAACAAAGAAGTACTATACTATTATTCCTTGTTATTAATTTGTGTTATTAATTTGTGTTATTAATTTGAACGGTAGTATACTCCTCGCACCGTTTAACTACTTTTGATTCTTTCATAGTTACATCAATTTATGCTATGTTAATATGTAGTTAATATATATGTTATAGACGCTGATCGACATTGCAATGTGATTTCTAGAATGTTAAAATTATATACAAATATATGCTTTTAGGTTGTAATACTTTTAGGACACTTGTCACACTGATAGCACAAATATCGAGGCTTACATAAGATTCATGTTTCATTCGTGACCTCTCATTTATCATTAGGAATACGTAATTAAAAATATGTTAAGGTATCGATCAATGTCGACCACATTGAATAAGATGTTTTTCTATAACGACTAGATACAGGAAATTTATATTAGATGATTATAAATACGTTGTGGAAAATCAGAAATGATAGAGTAAATGCTTTCAACGATGGTTTAATAAGATCTACAGTCAGTCATGTATAAAGATTAACTGTCATTGTTTTGAACCTGTAGTGAAAATACATATGCATATTTAATTATGTATAATGTGTTTAATTGTATAATAATATATATCTATATTTAATTGATATATTGATGTATTATTATTTTAATTTCTGTTTTTGTAATATATATTTATATGCGGGTACGTGGCTACACGCGTATATGTGTATTAAAATACTTATTATGCACACATATATTGCATGTTTTATTATGTACAAAATTTTAAATTCCATGCCAGAATTTCTTCTTATTCTTATTCTATGTGCAGGATGTATGTTTTCATCCCTTTATTCATTTACAGCTTCATACATTTATATCTTTATACATTTATATACAGGTACATACCTAAGAAATTCTATTTTCTTTAGCACCGATTATTACTCGAAGCACTTATTCCACTGTTAGAAACTGCCTGTCATAAATAGGGACTCAGGGATTTTCTCTCTTTTTATCTTCTATACCAGCTTATGTCGATATTTCATAAATGAATTCCCGTGCAGATCCTTAGGGCGACTCCGTACCCTCGACTCCCGGTGCTCATGGGGTGACCACTTGCAGAAGAAGTTTTACCAATCATACTGAACTGAGCACTACCCTTGTAAACTAAAATGTATAAACAATTAATGTTAAAGCATGTTTCTACCCTGCCAACAACTCTCGTATGAGGAACTATAGGATCCTCATCTCGAGTAGTTTAGAGTTAGTGCATCAGTTAGAGTTAGTTTCTCGCTAGTTACACGATACTTAATCCGTTGTCGGCTCAGAATTCTTCTCACTTCTCACATACTTCTTTATATCTGCAAGTGATACTTCTTATTCTTTACCTTACGGGCTAATTATATTTAGCAGCCCTTATTTTACTGGTAAATACTTGTCAGCTTATCATTCCGGCGGTAAATAATCTTTGCTGCTACATCTCTCGAGCCTAGTGTCTTAAACAATATTCGTATTTTAATTCGTATAATTATTCATAAATAAATGGCTGCGTTTGCACGTGACAATATTTCCTACAGCTGAGGAACATTGCTCAGACGCAGCGGACGTTGCTGGTATCATTCAATCCTTCTTTATAATTGCTATTCTATTTCTAATCTTGCGATTGGTGTATATTTCATCGCTCATGTCTTCCACTATTCATAAAGGTCAAATATGCAGTATTCTTTCGTTATTATCTTTTAATGAGTGGCTTTCTTTATAGAAAAGTCACAATTTGCAGTGGTATCAAAACATTCAGAAGGTATTCTACCCTTCTTAATTTTGTACAAGTTATAGCTCTTATGCTATAGTTGTATTTATGTTCACTCGATTTATTATTAAATTTGATGTACATGTATGTATGTATAAGTGGTCCAACAAGTTTGAAAATGTTCAATAACATTGAAGTAAAGTGATTTGATACACGAGCTGCTCTTCTTCTTGTCCTAACGCCTGTTTAGCAATGTCTCTAAATGTTCGCGTTTTCTGACTCTAATGAGATGGCATTTATTGTACTTTGTGTACCGATGACCACAATTTTTTCAGTAATTTCTTTAGGGAGTATTTAGTTTATCAGCAAGACTTTGAGCTATGCAACGTTCTCCCGTTGTACGCAGTAGGTAAAGTTTAACCTTTTATGCTTCATTAAGAAATAATGATATGTGCACTACGTACAAGTGTATTTTTGTACGAGTCTGATAACGTATAGTAATTAATCTTGTAATATTCAAATTTTATACAATCGTAGGTATATATCCAAAGGTGACTTTATAATTCCATCAGATTGTAGGATTGAATGCCTCTGGCTTTGAATGCAATCAACGTCTTTTTTGTTTATTTATATCTGAACTGCCTTTTTCCCTTTTCTTCTTTTATAAGATAAACTTGCATTAGTTTGTCCAATATTTATGAAAGTCGTCTCATCATTTGAATTATAATAGTTAATTATATACTGTACTTTGTGTTTGGTAATTCATGAGCTCCAATATTTCATAAGAAGTTCATAAGAAGAAGCTCCTTTAGCATATATTACAAATGGACTTACTACTATTACGGTTTGTATATCTAAAATGGTCGGTAACAAATTATAGATGTAACTGTCAGAACTGAAACAATTTATTGTATAATATATAACAGTATACTGGTTAATTAATAGTAATTAATAGTAATGGTTAGTAATAGTAATTAATAGTAATGGTTTGTACGAACAGAAATGTTCTCTTGCGTTGTTGGAACGTTACCGTTCTTGATGCATATCCTTTCAGCTTTTGTTTTTGTGATTAAATTTCATTTTTTTTCCTATTTTACATTTATTTGTTTTGCATATATAGGAAATTGCGCATAATTAGTTCAGTAAACGCATAGCTGTAGAAATTTATTGCTTACTTTGAAATTATTTTTATCTTTGAAATGTTAATTAAGTTTCTGAGATCCTGGGATTTAATCACACGTTGTAGCGCTATAAAAACAATCCATCTATTTATTATTCTGATTCTAAAAATATTTCCTCTTAGCATTTGCATTCCGTTCGCCATTGCTTCGTGTTGTTTCATTTTTCTCCCGGCTGCAAGTATTCGAATATCAATGTCAAAGCGGTACGGGCGGAATTTCGGTTTTGTAAAAAAAAAAAATCGTGTTTCATTACACACATGTGGAGCGCGTAACGTAATTGAAAGTGTTATGATTATATGGAGCATTATTGACATGTGGAAGGAATGTTACCGTGTGACACTTTACTCGCTCAATCCTTCACTTATTTTCGCTGAAGTTGTTCCTTGTCTTTTTTTCATGTTTACGCGATCTGTTAGGTATCTTCTTCCCTCAGTTGAAAAGAATAAACGGCTCTACCTGTCGATTTTACCGAATATTTTCTGTAACAATAAATAAAGAACGCTTTCGACAAACGAACACTTTCTTCAACTTCACCATACACGCGGTATCGTCTTCTTTATGGTAACTCTATCTATTTTAGTTCCATTTTACAGAAAGAGAGACTTTATACATTTTTTTTACCACGAGATATAGAAATATCTTAATGTCCTACCTTAAAGTTGATCTTTATGGAGAACACGTTGGAGAAATGTTGAATGTTTAAATACATTATTTTAATATTTTATATTCTTTTATCATAATCTTATTCATAATAACATTTTATGTCATTTCAAGTCGTAGGTAGGTATCAGAAACAAAAAACATGCTGACACATCTGTTCGAAATTCACGGCCGGTTTTGTGCTGGGCACCCCCTAGAAGTAATTGTGACGACCTTCACACTCACAGCATGCATTCTGAACATGGAGACCGGAAGTGGATATCCTCGAGATAGTAGAACTCTTCCTTTGGCTTTACATTGTCGGCCCGGTAGATGTAATTTGGATGTAAGCAGATTTTGAGTAAATTTCAATTGAATTTTCAAATTTGAGTCGAGAAATGTCTTAACGATGGAAATGATCGTTGTAAACCTCAAAATTGCTTACACAATATACGTAATATATGACTATTTATTAGGACCTAAATGCAGCTGATATTATAGTCATGACTATAATACGATGTCTAGCTATATTATTCACCTATCATCAGTTTCGCAATTTACAAAAATTGGGTTCAAAATATATTTTAGGTAAGTGGATATATATAAGTTTAATTGATATTTCGGAAAATTGAAGATACGAAATACGTGTTTAAAGAAGAATCTAGGATAATTATGTATTGGCCGATTATTCATATAACCGGATCTTTCCACGGTACGCGTGAAAGCTTTCAGTGTCAGAGAAAGTTTTATGGAAAGTAATATCGTTTCATTCCGTACGACACGCGATGACACTTAATTATTGAATTCGCATAACATTTAACCGGGAAAAATGCGCGAATTAATTTTAAGTAACAAAATAATAAATAGAATTTATTAGCAGATATTAATGATAATAGTAAGAATACTTGAATGTAATGTTTTGACAGGTATTGCCGGCCTATTTACAGTATTTTCTAGTGTTGTGTTCACGTCCAGCGTAATGAATTTCGGACGCAGTGATATTTCTGATTTAAAGTAAGCCTTATTCGGAATGGATTGTAAAGTCTAGAAATTCCTTTAATTCCTATTGTATAAAGTTATTATTTTTCAGGGATGCATTATTCTTCTTCTTGCTTGTTATCGATCTTTCAAAAGCCGCTGTATTAGCACAATTGGCTCTAAGTTCCAGAAACAAAGAAGAAGTACGAGCAAATATTGCTCGCGGCATGTCGCTCTTAGGACCAACTATTACGTTAGATACTTTAGTAGAAACTCTACTTATTAGCATAGGGTCTTTATCCGGTGTCAAAAGATTGGAAATCCTGTGCAGCTTCGCTTGTTTAGGTGTTATTGTAAATTATATCGTTTTTATGACATTTTATCCTGCATGTTTATCACTTATTCTCGAGGTAATTTTTAGATTTCTGTGCTAATTGTTAAAATAGTTTTATGAATTGTACATTCTACCTCGTACTATTATTATATTTCAGCTTTCTCGTGAAACTAATGCTATGAAACCGTTAACTGCCGATAAGATTTTTATAATGCACCCATTAAACGAAGAGGATCAAAAGCCGAATCCGGTAGTAGAACGCGTTAAATTGATTATGATTGCTGGCCTATTTGTGGTACACGCTAACAGGTATTGCATTTTTGTTTTATTTTCTGTTTTCCATAATATATACGAGTCGTGTTTCCGTTTGAAATGAACTTTATGTTTTATACATCAGATAACAATAGAAAGAAAACTGACAAAAGTTATCACAAATCTGCCCCATACGATATGTATTTTTTTTTACTTGAGCATATTTCTTGTTTGACAGTTTCCTTATTCTTAACTTCCACAGGTCAGGTTCAACTTATTACACAGTAGCATAAATATACATTTGATTCATATTCAATGAATTGCAGAGAAGGAGATAGTATCTCTACGAGGTTTGGGTTTCTTTATCTCCTCGTATGTTAAGTTAGGAAACAGTGTATAACACTTCTGTGTCGAGTTAAAGATGATGATAATTATTAATATCTTTATAGTAAATTCAAGTGTTATTAAAATAGTACATAAAAATAGCGGCAGGTTAATCTATGTACATTATTGTATGTGGGAAGATACAATAAAATTAGATAATTCATAAGCTTAGGAAGTTACATCAATGTAATCGTTGACATAAAATATTTATTTATTTTAGTCGCTGGTCTTTCAGAAGTGACAAAAGCGAACCTACTGTAGAAAGAGAAGTATCTTCCGCGAATTCACATGTCATAGTGAATTCTTATAACAAGACAGAGAATTCATCCGAAGTGAAGAATTATTTAATGAATTGGTTGTCAGTCAGTGCTGATAATATCGTGATATTGATACTCCTTCTTGCGCTCGCAGTTAAATTTATTTTCTTCGAAGATAAAGGAGACATCGCTAAACAATTACGATCCAAAGTAGAAGACGATACAGAAGAAAAGGTTGAAAATGAATGTGTGAAAGGAAAAGAAAATGAAAGTGAAGATGTGAATGTGCTTAGCATCAAGCTGCCATTCAAGCAAAACTTTAGTAGAATGCAAAGTATCTCTTTTCTTTCTAACATACATAATTGGAGCGATGACAAGGAAGACCAAATAGACGAAAAACAATGTAATATAGATAAGCGGGACGATAAAAATCTGCCTCCAGAATCGAAAGTTCCTAGGTCCTTAAAAGAATGTCTCGAAATATACAAATCTGATGTAAGTAAAGGTATTATAAGTATATATATCCCAATTTATTTTTGAAAATATCGTTAATCTATATTTGATTTTTAAATATATTGTTAAATTCATAGCTTGGAGCAAGTGGGCTAACGGACGAGGAAATAATTCAATTAGTGAAGAATAAGCATATAGCCGCGTATCAGTTAGAGAAAGCAGTTGGTGACATGGAGCGAGGTGTTGGAATCAGACGTCTTATAATTGGAGAGGCGGGAAAATTTCTCGATACTCTCCTCGATTTACCGTACAAAAATTATGATTATAGTAAAGTATTAGGATCCTGTTGTGAGAACGTTGTAGGATATGTGCCTGTACCGCTTGGAATTGCTGGCCCACTATTAGTCGATGGTGAATTATATCATATACCAATGGCTACAACAGAGGGATGTTTAGTAGCATCTACAAATCGTGGTAGTAGGGCATTGTTAAAATGCGGTGTAACAAGCCGCGTAGTTGCTGATGGAATGACTAGGGGACCAGTTGTGAGGTTTCCAAATATCGTTAGAGCAAGTGAAGCTATGGTATGGATGCAAGATCCTGAAAATTTCAAAGAAATGAAGGAGAATTTTGATTTAACTAGCAGATTTGCAAGGTTGACGAAGATTCACATACGCATTGCTGGCAGGCATTTGTTTATTCGTTTTGTGGCTACTACTGGTGACGCTATGGGTATGAATATGTTGTCTAAAGGTACTGAAAAGTCATTGAACACGGTAAAGGAACATTTCCCCGACATGGAAATATTATCGTTAAGCGGTAATTTTTGCACGGATAAAAAACCAGCAGCAGTAAATTGGATTCAAGGTAGAGGTAAAAGTGTTGTTTGTGAAGCAGTGGTCCCTGCAGATATTGTTACTAATGTGCTGAAAACATCGGTTCACGCATTAGTTGATGTGAATATAAGTAAAAATATGATTGGGTCCGCCATAGCTGGCAGCGTAGGTGGTTTTAATGCGCACGCTGCAAATATTGTAACCGCAATTTTTATCGCTACGGGTCAAGATCCTGCACAAAATGTTGGAAGTAGCAATTGTATGACTTTAATGGAACCATGGGGAGCAGATGGTTCAGATCTGTATGTATCCTGTACAATGCCCAGCATAGAAATTGGTACTATTGGAGGTGGAACTGGTCTTCCTGCACAAGGAGCATGTTTGGCTATGTTAGGTGTTCAAGGTGCACATACTGATCAACCTGGTGAAAATGCTAGCAGATTAGCTAGAATAATATGTGCCACAGTACTTGCCGGCGAATTATCATTAATGGCTGCTCTTACAGCTGGTCATTTAGTCAAAAGTCATCTTAGGCACAACAGGTATGTCTATAAATAAAATAATGGAAAGCCCTAAAAGAATAATATAAAATGAATAAATAAAACAAAATTTTATTTCAGATCATCTACCGCAGTAACAAATGCGATAAGTACTCCCCAAGATACTACAGGAATTAAACTGTCTGTGCCAAATATGTTACTGCCTGTACAAAATGTATGTAAGGAGTTCATAGAGAAGTCTTAACATTAATGCTATATAAATGAGTTCATCTTAATCTGTACCTAGAATACCTTGTATTGAACGGTTGGTTATATGTAATATGTAATATTTTTTGTGTACATGGAAGAGCATAAACCAAAAAACTAAATGACTAATAATTTGAACAAAAGTGCAACGATAGAAATTTTGAATCAAATCCAAGAATGAATTAAATATGTTAAAAGTTTGATTTTGTTGGAAGTAGGATAGTATTTTAAATGTTATGAAATATGTATACTTAATTTACAATGAAATATAAAGTTGACAATGTTTGTATGAAGCTAATATGGTGAAATGATTATTTTTTTGTAGAAATAGTTATATTTTTACATAGTAGAATATTAATATTTAGCTGTAGTGACTTAGCTAGATTATCATTGAAAACATGTAGAATATTCAGAGTACAATCAAATTGTTTTCCATAATTAAGAAAAGTATATATATATATATGATATATATGATATATATATATATATCATTACAGTACTATAACACAAATAAAAATTATTAATTATATTTCTCGTTTTTAACTAGTTAAATGATAGAAACACTAGGAATACATTATGATGTATAAACTTTTGTTAGTACAAAAAATAAATTTCAATTGAAAATTAAACAAGAGAGAGAAAATACATAAATAAATAAGGGAAGTGATTTTTTTATCCTTTTTTATTGTGTATGCATTTCGCGAGTAGTAAATAAATTTCTTAATATAAGAAACTCATATCTAAAAACACAATCCAATAATTCCTATAAAATTCATTATTATAAAATTTACATTTTTTCGTATGTTTCTTCATATCCACAAGTAATGCAAGTGTGTGTATATGTATCATCATGTTCATTATATGTATCTTCTCCAAACTCGTGCGTATGAGAAGCTTTTGATGTTTTATCATATAACGAGCTCCTGACTTGCATTCTTAATTGTTTAATCTGTACAATACAAAAATAGTAAGTTGGTAAGATAAAAATATCTATATTGTATTATTTTGTATTAAAGTACAAGTACGATATTAGATTTGAAATACGTTTATCATTACCTTTTTGTTAAATTTTTTTATTTTAGCTCCTTCCCTCTTAACATCACGTAATTCTTTTTCCTTTAATAATTTTTCTTCAGAACCCCATACTTGTAAAGCTCTTTGTTCTATTTGTAGTTGCAAATACAATTTCATTTCACCCCAATTTGCATTATGGGGATTTTTTTTAGTAATACATTTTAATGGAGGTTCTCTTTTATCCAAATCACAATCTTTTAATAAATACTCTTGTTTTGCTTCTGTTTTTGTAATCAAAGAGTGCTTGCCCTTAGGATCTCTAATATAAAAAACTAATTATAATAATCTAAAGTTTTATATTAAAATAATTGCTAGTTCAAATAATGCTTGTATACCTGCAGTTATCACATACAGATAAATTAAATGTTTGTAGTAGATATGAGTCTTTAAATTCATTCTTACATTCATCGCAATGAGGAAAATCTACAAGAATAGGTGCAGGTTTTGATATTATTTGTAACTGAAAAGAAAGAAAATATTAGTTATGAAATCCAATTAATATTTAGTGTAATAACTATTAAAATAATTAAAAATGTTATACCATTTGTTGTTCTAATTCATCACTTTCTTCTATAAGAAAACCTCCTCCACTATCTATAACACGTTGTCCTTGAACTTTATATGATGTACTCTTTTCTGAATCTTCGTTCTCACTTTAAAAAAGTACAAATGTTTTGTTATACAATTTTTTTATTTTTCTAACTATTGATATTGGCAACGTACCTCCTTATATAAGGATGAGAAACTATTTTAGATTTTCTTAATAGTAATGCTTTTTGACGATTTCGCTCTGCACGTTCTTTAAAGTGCTGACAATTTTCTATTAATTCTTCATCCTTTGATGGATCATTTACATTTAACGTAATAGACATTTTCGCAACTGTACAGAAAACTTTAAGCTGAAAACAAATAAAATATATAAAAAAATGGGCATTGTGTAATAATATTTTTTATGTCATATTCCTAATAACAGCAAGTACAACTTACATAACCTATGTATAATCCGACAGGTTAAGTATAAACTTCACTATATATTGAATACGTAACTAATAAAGCTAAAAGAAATGATCATATTTTATAATTATAATTACAATATAAATTTTTATTCTTATGTATGATAATCTTTCTACATTTTATAATATAATTAAACATAAATAGTGTTTTATAAAAAATGTAGCAAAATCAGATAAAATATATATAAAATGTAAGATTTTGATATATATTTAGCATTTAAAAACGTACTAGCTAACTATTGAACAATATGTACTTTAGTATGCATTTCACTTGTATATTTTGAACTTCAATTCTTTAGCTTATTTTGAAATAACTACCGGTGAATAATGGCAATCCGCCATTTTATCTTTTTAAGAATATATATATATATATTTAAACCAATTCTATATTCCGCGAAATTTAATTTTTTGAATTTAATTAACCAACTCGAACTTTACATAGCGAATTCGAAAAAGCGATTAATATTGTGTGTTAATTATAAGAAGTTGATAAAAATGATAGAATAGTGTTCTAAGTTCATTGCATGTTATAAGTTATTATTATGAATGTAATTAAATATCACGTTTGAATTTTAAATTAAACAGTCATGGCTGTGCGCGCATTTATACATTATTCTGTTCACTTGAAATTTTGTTGTAAGAAATGCAAAAAGAAATATTGAATTTTTGTAATACATGTAAATCAAGTCGAGTTCTACGTCGCAGTTTTTCAAGATATTAATTTATAAAGATGATTACACAAGGTAGGGATAAGACATTAACTATCAACATCTTTTTTGAATATTTATATTTCAATATACATATCACGCTTATACTTACAAATAACACATTGTACAAAATAAATATTCATAGTATGTACATATTAATTTTAAGGACGTAGATGCAAATCTAGAAGCTATTAGTTACTGTTTTCTTACCTCTTTTAAAAAAGTCTTTTACATTTCACGAATAAAAATATTAATTACAAATTTTAAATAAGTCATCTTTTGAACTTTTATCTCGTGCAAGTTAAAATCATAGGAAGGAATGAATATATGTATTTATTTCCTCATTAGAAGTTCGCAACAAGTACTAAATGTAGATAAAGATGGTGGTATATCTTCCATTAATCTAATTATGCATAAGGCATGCGCTATATGCTTTCCTTTTTTTAATTCTTGTATAAGAATTTCTGCATTTTCCTTTACATTTGTTAGAGATCGATTCACAAAGACATGTTCAATGATTCGATCAAATATTTCGTGATTCGGATCGAAGTATGCCGTTAAATTTTTCAAAAATAACATTTCTAGTATCGGTGCTGACAATGTTAATTCCTAAAACATAAAATAACATTAGTAGAAATGTGTAAAATAAAGGCATGAACTTGTTGATGTACGTGCTTGTACATACTTTATGTCTTTCCATAAGAATATTTACTGCTTCTTCGTGAAATTCTGAATTATCCATATCCAACCTAATATAAATTGCGTGCTCAAGAGGAATTTCTTCTGTGTTCAAAAATTCTTTGAGTACCTAATACAAATAAAAAAAAATAATTAGTTATATTTAATAAATTGGTTATAATCTAATAAGTTGTATTTTAATAAGAAATTTACATTTGTTGAAGATAATGCTTCTATTAATTCTTTATATTCTTCAAAACTTTGTTTGCTATGTTTGTTTTTATCTTTTTCCATAATAAAGGTATTAACTAGTTTCATCATTTTTAAAATTGGATGTTTATTAACTTTTGTATATTGAGAATCTTTAAATTGTGGCCATTGTAATAACAATTTCTTTGCCTCATAAAAATGATCAGCATTCCTTATTTTACTAAATATTTTTTCAAAAACTTCAAAGCGATCTTTTTCTGTTGCACATTCCCCTATATCTTTTATTAGAGAAGTATTATTTTCTATACATAGTTCTTGATTTAAAATATCTTTTTTGTTCCCTACGTTTTCTATTATATCTTCATCTGAAAAGTTGCCCCAATTATCAGTCCATTCTATATCATTTTTGTCATTAGATTCAGATGAACTCATCTTAATTTTATCTTTCTCGTTACGTCGCGCATTTTCTGTCGAAATTTCTTCTTCTTTTGATTTTCCAGTAGATACACTTGAACTTTGTGTTTGAACAATATTAAATTCATCTAACTTTTTATGATCTTCAATCTTATCGTCGTTTTTCGTTTCAATGTCGTGATGTAACTCAAGAAATTCCGTCTTATTTATTCCGCAGCTTTTAAATAAACATGCTTGCCAATATTCAAATGGTTTATAAATGTCAGATTTTTTGCATTTGTAAGCTGTACTCATCGTTTTTAATATTAAACTCAATGGATCAAACGAATATAAATCTGTAAAATAATAATCTTTATATGTGGTTTTGTATAATTCCAAACAATAATAATACATTGAAGTTTGTATGTATAGCATTGTTTGTGGCAGTTCCATTAAAACATTGTGTATTTCCTCTATGTATTTCTTATGTACACTAAATAAATACGCCATGCCTAGTAACCAATCCTGTTGTATAGTATACTTCGTACACTCTAAAAATACTAAAATAAAAAAAGAAATTATCATTTATCCAGTATTTAACTTATATACATTTCCGTTTAGGTGAATACATAATACTTACAGTGATTAATATCACTCACTTCCAAACCATAACAAAATGTTTCATTCAACATAGTTATCCTCAAAAGAGCACGACAGCATTTGAGCTGCGTATTTTGCAAATCTGGCATTGAATAATTTACGTATTTCGTGTCGAGTTCACTAAGTTTACAATTTTTATGTAAATCTTCATAAAAACATTGGAAACTTTGTATGTCATCATCTTCTATAGGATTTTCATATCTTGTGTCATTATCCTGATTATTTGAGAAATTAAATTTTAATCTAGATTTCCAAAAATTTGTGTCGCTTATATTTTTTATTAAACTAAATGCTGAATCTTTCATAACATTTGCAGAAGTTTTTACTATTTCAGTAGAAGCTTCCAAAACTTTTGGGACAAATTCTTTAGTTTCTATTTGCGGCTGTAAATTGACAATATTTTAGTATAGTTTTTCGTTAGAGGTAGTATTTTTTAATGAATTTCTTACAGTTGTTAATGCATCTATAAATTCATCTTCACTATCTGCGTCTTCACTATCATTGAAATCATCAGATAGTAAAGCAGAAGGTATCCACAATTCCAAATTTTTATGTAACATTTGTATTTCTATTAAATATATTTGATCTAGTGCTTTGCTTAGCATATCGCTAGGTCCATTGTTTATTGCAAACCATAAACATTTTTGCCTAGTTTTCAGATCTTCGTAATCTCCACAAAATCCTAATTCTAAAGCAACTGTCCAGGCAGGAATATAGTTATTTTGCATTAATTGCTGACAGGTAGCAGCACAAACATTAAAGTCCTTTACCTATCATATTATATTATAGATCAATTATCTGCAATTAAATATTAAATACTAGCTTTAAAATAACTCTACCTCAAGTGCTTTTTTTGCAATTAACTCCAAAACCTTTCCTTCCCGCATTCTACTATTATTCCTCTCTATTCGTAAGTAATTCGCTAACGTTAATAATCTCTGACGACTTTTATGAGCATCTACCCTCTTATTTAAACAGTCCTTTATCAACTGTAGTCTGTCTTGCATTAATCGCACTTGAAGTGGTAATATATCAATATAGAATTCATTCAAAATTTGAAGCGAGTTAATGAGATCGTACTCTTCTTTTATCTGTGCATTATCATCTATGATTAGATGAAGGCAAGCTCTGAAATTATATTATTTATAAAAGTTAAAGTAGGAAATCAGTGCAAGAACTAAAAACACTTACCGAGCTAATTCCATATTAGAGTCAGTTAAGGATTTTGAGCTATTAAAATACTCCTTACTAGCATCTAAAATTAAATTCACCGTTTTTTCATAAGACACTTTCAATAAAGACTGTTCATTTTTCTTAGTCTCAATTAAAGCAGTGCAATTTTGTATGTTAGATTTAACTCCTGATACCAAACGTGCTGATACACAGATTTCAAAACAAATTTCTATGTCGAGACATGTAAAAATTAGACCATGAATTTCTAACATTTCATTTAATAATTGAGCCCATTGTTTTTCATCTGGAGGTGGTACTCTTAAATTAAATAGAGAACATTTTGAAATACAAAACATTCTTATAAAAAGAATATAAAAAAATAAAAAAATGCCTAGTCACCTTTTGTTTAAACTCCTTGCCATTTGAATCAGTAGTTGTTTTGCAGCATCAGGATTACTCTTATTTTTTCGCAGTACATGTAGTGTAGTTTTAACGCCATATTTATTTAAAATTTTTGTACATTCAAGTTCTTTATCAAGCTCTTCTAGTAGAGTGTTTATTCTTCTCATTTCACGGTCTTTGGCGATGGAATCTACAATACGTGTTGCTTTTTCGTACATATTAGGATCATTGCAAGCGTATATACAATCTAACGCTAAAATCGCAATATTCTCTATCATTTGAAGAATCTCATCATCTTGAGATTGTTTTAAGTATTCAAAAAGTTTAACTGGTAACTTTAAGTCTTCTTTACTAGTAGACACTAAGTAGTCACTAAATAAATGCCTCTGTAATTCTCCGCCCAGATACTGACTTCTTCTTTTTATAAATGATAATAGAAAACTTTTTATATCATCAACAAAACTTTCTTCACTAGTCATGCTCATTAGCAATTTAATTTTTTCCAAATTAGATAATTTTTGTAATTGATCTAAAGATAGGTCTTCTATATAAATTTTGTAAATGATATCGTCTAAAGTTTCCAAATCTAGCAACAAATTGTCTAATCCACTAATATTATGTAATTTCGCAATTTTTATTAATTGCAAAGCATTATCAATCATATAACTATTCCTCTCGATCTGATAAGCTCGCGACTCGTACCATTTTTGTAACAATTCTGGTGTAAGTAATGTGTTTCTGTATATAATTAACGATGGATCATATTCATAAAGTGATTGTGATTTATCATCGCTTTCTAAGTTAATTATCTCATTGAATTCAGCTTTCTCAGCCCAATCTTTTTGTCGTAATTCACGCTGATCAAACAGAAATAATTGTCCATCAATGTCGCATTCTGGTAGAAGTTTTTTATATTTCAATGGATTTAAAGTCTCTGGAAAGAAACTAATAATAGCTAACCAATGAGGTAACAAACATTCACCATAGTAAGTGAACATAATTTCAACTCCCCGACAATCTCCATCCTTCGCAAATTTAATTGCATTTTCAACAGCTGAAAGCTGTCGAAATTCTTCGTAAAAGTTTTTATCGTACTTTAACGAGGAATTTAAAATAATTTCGTATGTAAGTAACTTATCTAGATGATCTAGAAGCTTCCTTCTATATTTAATTAAATCCTTTTGGGCGTCAGATAAATGTTTAATATCGATCTTTTTCAGCACTTGATTTATTTTCTGTATCTGTCTTAAGCTTATACTAGCTTCATCCATTTCACTCCACTCCTCATCAGTATTATCTATTATAAATTTTCCATTGTCACAAGTTCCAATTGCTACTAAAGTTTCCAGGTTAGCACCTTTTAAACCAAAATTTAATAATTCTCTTGCTGCTTCGATAGTATCTGGAACTCGAGTAATGCATTCATGTAAGACCCAAGACCTTTTTGTAACTTTACTCAAATGTTCTTGAATAGCATTTAATGATAATTCAGATTTTCTCCACTGTGTCTGATATACCAAATCTGTATCCAAATTATATGTATTTGCTAAAGCCAATGCTTCTTCATATTCCTATAATACAATCTTTTGGTTACTTTAGTTTCAGCTATTTTGAATTTCACAAATACTCATACCTCTATATCAATTTTTCTTGAATAAAGTTCTTCGGGTGTAGTACTTTTAAGTCCAAGGATTCTATATGTTCTAAATAATACTTTTGACTTCTTCTTTTTAGGCTGAAATCTTTCAATGTCAGTGATAGAATACAAGGTACTTTGCATTAAATTCGTTGTATAATTTAATATACTAGCTGGTTGTAGTTCATCACTTTCTTCTTCACTTTCTGAAGAGGCTTCTTAAAAATTGAATTAATATGTTATATTATATGTATAGAAAATATGTACTTTTTAATTAAGAACTATAGCACAAACCTGATGTTTGACTTTCTGTGTTAGATTCTCTGTTCCGTTTTTTACTTGTTATGTATGTTTCACAATCAAGACATAAAAAACCTCGATCTGAACCAAGTTCATGTATTTGTGGTTGTCCAGCTAAAAATTCAGGGCTTGAACCTAAAAGATTCTTTAAGTCGGTTGTAGAACATACAGAAGTGGATCCAGAACATCTTGTAATTATAATTGCCTTTAAAAATATCAATAAATTAAAATTAACATGACCATGTATTTAAATATATGTGTATGTACATTTAAATAATAAACATTACCTCTTCTGACCACCAGCCAATATCTATTGGATGGAATTCAGTAACACCTGGTGGAAACTTTTTTGTTTTTGCATGTCCTAAAGGATTAGGTATATTAAAGTCTGGTTGCTCTGATAATTTCCATTTTCTTTGCATCAACAAAGTTGGTAATCTCCATAAAGATATTGAACCATCTGTATGTAAACATGTTAAAAATCTATTATTTGGAGAGATTTTTACTTTAAATATGATAGATTCTGGTTGCAAGCTTAATATGGGGATAATGTTCCATATGGAAAATCTTGACTTAGTTTTCGATTCATCATCAAAAGTAAATGACAACTTGCAATATGGATATTCATTCAGGGGTCGCCAAGATGTTAATCCACTGTCTGAGGCTGTTGACTGTAATGTTTTATATAGTTCAGGATGTTGTACTTCCTAAATTGATATATATAAAAAGTATAAAAAAGTACATTAACTACCATTAATTTCTGTGATATGGTATTTCCAGCAACATAAAATAAGCTGTGTTTTTCATCATAAACAACAGCATTTATTCCATTTTTATAAAAAGTGCCAAAAGAAAATTCATAATTTGCTTCAAATTCGTTAGTTGTTGAAATGTGATATGATTTGAGTAAACCGCTGTATGTGATTAACATAAATTCATAAGACCATTTGTCAGGCTGTGTCCTTGGTTTGAGAAATATCATAGAAGTTATTGCATCACCAGCTTCTAAAATATGAGGGTTTTGGGATATTGTTTTTGGACTGATATTAAAAATATTGTTCCCCAGGGCATTGTAAAAGGAAGCATAACCATTGCTAGATGCTAATACTAAAAATGTCCCATCTGGACTCCAAACTAGTTTACGCCATTGTGGAAAAGCATCCTTTGGTACTAAAATAATGAAACATACATGAATTTTTGAAGCCTAGGCAGATTTAAGAAATCATATGAATTTACCGGAAGCTTTCCCAACAACTGAAGAATATTCATCTTTTGCTTTTCGAATTTCTATGACATTTTCTTGTAAAACAGCAAGTAAACGTCCATGATCCCCAATTGCAAATTTCCATGGTAGAGTAAGGCTAATTTGTTGTGATATACTTTCTGGTAAAGAATATCTATTATTAAGATATCTAAGTGCATTTTTTATTGTCCCTGTCGTAGGCAATATTACAGAATCATTTTTGCATTTCTGAAATAGATATTATATTATAAATGCGTAAGAATTGTAGATGATGTAGAATGTGTCTCATTCTAGATTTCTTTTGAACAAGTAACAGTGTAAACTTACTATTAATTCTGGCTCTTGCTCGCGAATAAAATATTCTAACAATTCATAAAGTATTGGTTTATTTGATGATTCGTTTGAATTAACCATTTTGTAATCAGAAACATAACCTACTACGTTGACGAAAACATAGACCTGAGGTGGGAGTTAGGAGTGAAATCAGTCAGAATCTGATAAGTCACTAGTCAACGTCATATTCTTAAAAAGCAGATAAATAAATTTAAATGAAAATTATTTGAATATTTTCAAACATGTTAGTGGGAAACTTTAATTATCAAAAGAATTATGCATATGTTTTGTTAAAAATAATTTAGAATAATTGAACAGTATTGATGTGGTCAGAGCTTGGTATCTTTATAGAAGTTGCATAAAGCACATGTGTAACACAGTGCATACATGTGAATTTCAAAATACAAACTTGGTCGTGCTTGCAGTTGTCAACAGGATTGCGTGAACTTTTTATTTTTACAATTGAAATTTCTTAAATATTTGTAAAATGTCAGACGGTGAAGATGATTTTATGTGCGAGGAAGAGGAAGATTATGGTCTTGTGAGTATTTGTGTACTTAGGAAGGAAATGTTGATATACTGAGAATAATTTTGGTTAAGAAATAGGTTAGAATTTTGATCTTGACGTATATGAAATTTAAAAATAGTTCAGAAGTATCTTGTAATGTTTAAATAATAGCAAATAATGTTGCTTAGATTTTGTTTAATAACAATAAAGACATTGAAGTTATATCATAATCTAAATTTGCTTAGGTTATGCTGATGCTTTCAAGATGACACTTTTTATGTTTTCTTTGCTTAGCTATGATAACCGATTGTTTTAGAATAAAATCAATTTCAAAATGATATTGTTTTTGTAATAATTTTAGGAATACTCTGAAGACTCAAATTCAGAACCTGATGTTGATTTAGAAAACCAATATTATAATAGTAAAGCTTTAAAAGAGGATGATCCAAAAGCAGCTCTACAAAGTTTTCAAAAAGTTTTGGATTTAGAGGGAGGAGAGAAGGGCGAATGGGGTTTCAAGGCTTTGAAGCAAATGATAAAAATTAATTTTAAATTGGTACATCATCAGATTTGTGATATATTTATAAGATATACTTATATTTGCTACGATGCTTGATTCTTTCAGGGTAATTATAAGGAAATGATGGCAAGGTATAAGCAATTATTAACTTACATTAAAAGTGCAGTTACTAGAAACCATTCAGAAAAATCAATAAATTCCATATTAGATTATATTAGTACCTCAAAGAATGTGAGTAATATACTAATGTAAATTATAAACTAATTTAGATTTCAAACATATTTGCTTCTTATTGTATCTTACAGATGGAATTATTACAAGATTTTTATGAAACTACTTTAGATGCGTTAAAGGATGCTAAAAATGATAGGTTATGGTTTAAAACTAATACAAAATTGGGAAAGCTATACTTTGATCGATCAGATTTTAACAAATTAGCAAAGATATTAAAACAACTTCATCAAAGTTGCCAGGTAGAATTTTTCTAATTATATTATTAAATGAGAACTATTAGTACAATACATATGTATCCCATTTTATTAGACCGATGATGGGGAGGATGATTTGAAGAAGGGTACTCAACTTTTAGAAATCTATGCATTAGAAATACAAATGTATACAGCACAAAAGAATAACAAGAAATTAAAGACTTTATATGAACAAAGTTTACATATTAAAAGTGCTATACCACATCCATTAATAATGGGTGTCATTAGAGGTAGTATACTTCAAATTGAAAATGGGATTACTTAAATATATCTAACAACATAAAATAAAATTTTTTATTTATTTATAAAAGAATGTGGAGGAAAAATGCATTTAAGAGAAGGTGAATTTGAAAGAGCACACACTGATTTCTTTGAAGCTTTCAAAAATTATGATGAATCCGGATCACCAAGACGTACTACATGTCTGAAATATTTAGTTCTAGCAAATATGTAAGTAAAAAATTAAACAGGTGAAATAGCATATTGTAATATTAATATACTCTGCTGTTAATGCTTGAATGTATATAAAAACAGGCTTATGAAATCTGGTATCAATCCATTTGACTCCCAGGAAGCAAAACCATACAAAAATGATCCAGAGATCTTGGCAATGACAAACTTAGTAGTCAGTTACCAAAATAATGATATTAATCAATTTGAATTAATTTTAAAACAAAACAGGAATAATATAATGGATGATCCTTTCATAAGAGAACATATTGAAGATTTATTACGTAATATACGCACACAGGTATATGCAGTACATGTACTCTATATGTATCAGGAATTTCGAAAATCTAAACATAACATGTATTTACGTAATTTTGCAGGTTTTAATCAAATTAATTAAACCATACACTAGAATTTACATCCCTTTTATAAGCAAAGAATTAAATATCGATGTATCAGAGGTTGAAAGTCTCTTAGTGTCTTGTATTTTGGATAGTACTATCCGTGGTCGTATTGACCAGGTAATGCAACAAATAATTTATATCATTTAAAAGTTATTTATTTGCTTCATCGTATATTAAATTGTATACAGGTGAACCAAGTACTCGAATTGGATAAAAAATCAGTATGCGCGGCGCGTTATAACGCTCTTGATAAGTGGACAGGACAGTTACACTCTTTGCATTTAACTATAGTAAATAAGATGTCGTAAAGAACACGATGCGCGTGAATTTAAAATAACATTGATCTTAAAATAATATATTGTATAGTATATCATAAATACCTGTCTCTGATTATATGAAAAATAAAATCTGTTGTGATATAATAAACTTAGGATTTTAATACGATTCGCTTATTATACCTTCTCATTGTGATATTCTTTCTTGTTACTTCTTGCGTTTATCTATTTATTGTATACTATGAATCAAATCAATTCAAGTCAATTCATTTATAACGTTAGTCACATAGGCTATGCTATCTTTCTATAATTATTGATTTTCTGCTAAGTTGGTATCAAGGGTATTGAGTTGTTTCAAAAATATCACAAGATATGAACGGATGCGATGTTGGGGATAAGCTGTAGTTCCTTGTTCGCTTTCGACACGATATTTTGTCAAGTGTCCGATCTCTTGAATTCTGTCCAATCAATCAAATTTAGAGTACGTTATTTTTTGCATGTCTATTTTTCGATATACGAGTATGAGAACTATATTCAATCGGTTTCTCTTCTGCAGTTTTGCATTTCCTTAAAGATCGAGTTAACAATTAACAAAAGGAGAGTTACTTTATTGCATCCTTTTTTGGTGCATGCTTATTGATTTACATGTATTATTCAACAGACAGCTGTTACAGTTTCTTACGTGCAATGACGATAACGAAACGTCAGATATAGATTACTTATTTGTTGATCACATTATCGAAAGTAGTTGATCAATTTCTTGAAATTTCGAAATTCGCAAGTTTCAATTAACGAAATTCTATTTATCCGTTCTAATTTCTATGCAAGTTCGATACAACTGAACACCCTGTAGAAGGAAATGCTTCAACAGAAGGATGACGAACGTGCCGTCTCGGTGGAACTGCACGACTGGTTTTAGCTCCGTTTCAAGCATTGTTATTCAGTCTACGTTCGCGCCTATGTAAATGTTGGTTAACCCCAGGCAGGACGGGCGGCAGGGTCCCTAGGCTCGTCCTACATCCTCACTGCTACGGGATGGTATAATCCTCTCGTCCTCGAACAGGTTCATCCTCATCCTCGCCACGTTTAAGGTGGCAGCTTGCAAAGCCACGGAAACTTACTTTGTGAGAAAATCAATTTAGAAAGTAAAATCAGCAACAAATATAATGGATTGTTGATTTTCGTTTTCCATTTCGTAAGTTGGATATTTTCATGAGGATGGCTTTCCTTATTTCAATTTTTACGATTAATTGTCAGAGAATTATTTCTGTTCTAATGATTTTCCTAATATTTAACAAATCTATGAAAGTTTTAGACGATCGCATCTCGAAGTATAGAGAAGTCATCTATAGAAATATCCCGATGCGTTTCTATGTATTTTCGTATTAAGGTTCCAGGGAGTGGTGGTTAGAGCTGCAGTCGGCGTGATTAGCGGGCATGCGAGTATACGCGTAAAACGACGTCGACGATAACGACTATGTCGACGGAATCCCAACGTTAATTGGCACTTGCAATCAAAGCACAGCTCGAAATATCTACCGGTATTCACGTGGCTTTTCCACAGATTTTGGAATGAAACTTTCCTCGAAATCTTCTCAACGAAGAGATAGAACTGAGTTAACAATCGAGGTGATTCATCCTTCAGATTGCCAACGGTATTCCTCGGACGATCGATCGATGATTCAGTATTAAGATTTCTTTGATCAAAGTTGGAAAAAGGAGGAGGAAAGTTTATTAAGTTTATCAACCCTTTCGAGTCTCGATGATGCTTTGATCTGGGAAAAATGATACGAGTTAGAATAGTGAGTGATTATTATAAAGAAGACTCTTTCAGATGAAAATAACATAAAGTCAACAAGAAATCATAGATCCGACTGAACGTTAATGAACCAGTATTTCTCATCTCTTTTTCTCTTACGCTTCCTTTTTTTCTCTAATTCGAACATCACGTCCGTTGCAGGTTCATGTTGCAACGTACACGAGGGACGTAGCTCGTGCAGCTGTGAGTAGATTCCACCCTTTGAGAAGAGTTAATTTAAGTGAAAACTCCATTTTCAGTGTCTCTTCCGTTGGAGGATGCCCCACGGGTCTACGCTGTACGTTGAGAAAAAAAGAAATATTCGAGTTTTATACCTCGTTGCCGTGCGCATAACTACAGGGATAGGATATCTTCCACAATTTTGAGACATCTTTCAACGAATTTTGGAAGTTTCCAACTTTTTTCCAGATGGATTAATTGTTAGATCTGGTCTAACTTTGTTAAATAGCCGCTAAAACAATAAGAGGAGAGAATAGATAGAAAGGGGATAGACAGCTGCAGCGACGCCAAGACGTTTATTATATCGTCTATTCTATTCCATCTTGGGTGATTAATTTTCAACCGATGGTTGAAAGATTTAAGAATTGAGGATAGTGGTCAACGGTAACGCGGAACGACGCTATCTAATTTTCACGTGACGATTTTTTCTCTGCTATTTCGAATTGTTGAGCGGAATTCCTCGTGTAAAGGTTAAATTTCACCAATTTCTCTACGTAATATTACATTGGGAGACGAACGAACAAAAATTTTATTTTATATTAGCATCAACACTCAAGAGGAATTCGTCGCGACGAACGATAATCTTTTTGACGATAATCTCGCAAGAAATAAGTTTTAGTAAAAACGATCGTCAACGACAACTCGCAAGGGGATATACATCATAGGAACAAGCAATACAGTGTTTTTCGTCGTCGTGCGGCGTCACGACGCTATATGTCGGCAGAGCAGCATAATTTCTCAAGTATTGTTCGCGCCTCGCGTCGATTTATCCAGCTGCTAAGGTGGGAAAGGTAGGTCGACAATTCCCGTGAAACGTTGGCTGGAATGGTACGACGAAGGGGATTGCAACACATCTGCCAGTTTTTAGCGGCGTCGCCATATATCATAAGTGCGAGTGAAACGTTCAGGGCAGAGGGGGCCACTGGCTGAGCCATCTATCTTATACGGCTTAACTTGCTGTGTATCCAATGTACACGCGTGAGCGCGTGTGCAAACACTTACGGTAAAGCGAGCGAATCGTGTGTTCTTATTCCTACGTGTACGTATACTACATATACGTGTACATATATACGCACATACTTACATACATAGGCGTATGCGTGCGATGTCGTGAGTTTCGATGTCAAGACAACCATAACGCAATAGTCGAGGATGACGCGAGAACAGTTTTTCTCGGTTACGTCGACAAAGTCGTCTCCTAGGGTCCTAGCAGCCGACGTGTAACTTTTGCCGACGAGTATTCAAGTAACATTGCCTGGAATTGGATAAGACGAATTGGAAAATTGAATCGACTACTTGGGAAACTTTCCATGGATGTCCGTTGTAGAGAAGACAATCGGTTCTAGTTTCTGACGTTAAGATAGTTTTGAGCAAACTGTTTAAACCTGCATCGTTAACGTTCTCGTTCGAAATATTCGTTCGATCAGAGGACTTTTCCATTTACGGCTGCAGCGCCCAGAGTGAAAAGTTTGCCTAATTGGAACGCTCAAAATGGAATGAATAAAATTTGGACGTTTTCGTCCGTTGGATAGATGACCTTTCCGGACTAGTTTTAGCGTGGTAGCGCGCGGAGAACGATTTGATCCCGACGAAAGTTTGTTCGATCGATGGGCCGAGTCGACAGAGTTAAACGTATCTATGGCCGTTGTTCCATGTAAAATATACGAGCATCGAGATCAGAAATTTTAATCTCAGAGGAACAGGCCGCGAAGATGGCAGATGAACGAGCGTGCAACTAATCGGGCCGCGAACGCCCGTAAGCCGGATAAAAGGGCTTTGGCGTATTGGAAAATTGAGAAGTTCTGCTTGGGATCATGGGCATGAATTCGCGACATTTACATTTTATGATATTTGTCGAGTCCTTCGACCCTTGTTGCCACCGGCGTAGACATTCCTTAAGCCGAGCCATCCTTTCGTTCTCACACAAATATCCCGCCAAGGACATTCCCCCTTTCTCCAGCTTTTTTTTATCACGCTGTTGTGTATTATTCGTATGATATATGTGTGTCGCGGTAAAGGAAAGAAAAAGATAAAGAGAGAGAGAGAGAGAGAGAGAGAGAGAGAGAGATAGAGAGGAAAAGGACGAAAGGACCACTCGTTACCGAGATAAAAGTAGAAAACGTACGTAAGTTTTCGAAATTCGGTTTCGAGACGCTTTAATTTCTTTTTTTGCTATCTTGTTCAGCCGCGACGAATTTTATTTACTGCCCCTGCAGGATGGTCTACTTCTTGCTTCGTTTATTTTTCCTTTTTTATTCGGAGATAGTAGAAGGAAGCGCCTATTATCACGAGACATTTGTTTCTTATTTATAGGCAAGAATCGTTGAAGTTAACCATAGGAGAACTTCCCTAACGAATATCTTTTTTGTTCCGAGGAATGACCCATTGAATTCGTCGAGCAAATGTATGTACGCTCGTGCCATTCAATTACGGCGCTCATCAATGAAAATGAAAAGAAAAAAAAAATGGATAGGAAAGAACGTATCATTCGCTTCGACGTTATCGCTTCGGCAAATCAGTTGAACTCATGTTTTCGTATCGATTTTTCTTCTTTTAATTTGCGCGGCAATTAGACCGTTCTCGATAGAAAAGCGAACAAATTTTCTCCTTCCTTCCCCTTCTGCGCGTTGTTCCACGGATATTTTTTTTCTCTATCATTTTTTCCCGTCGATCCCGGTAACAGTATTTCAGCAATGAGTGCGCATCCCCATTAATTCCAAAATAATTACGCGCACGCGTTTGCGTACGATACCGTGGCGGCCGTTATTGTTCCACTGATATCTGGATCGCATAAATACCGATATCCGTTGCATTCATTCGACCCGTTATCGTTGTAACGGCGAATATTTATTACGCAGCTGACCGAAAGGGCTGGCCGTTTACGTTGTTAATTCCATAATTGAACGGATACGATACTGCCATGATAAAGCAACTGGTTTTCCATGGGAAATCTTGTACCATCGTTCTTCTTAAGACTGTTCTTAACGGCGATATGCCGGATAATGAGATTCTGTCGTGTTATCATTCTTTTGCGGGAAATACAAAATTAACATAGTTACCTGCGTGATTAAAAACGATATATATATATATATATGGCACGTGACATAACAAAAATTCTGGGTTAGTTCGATCAATCGACATTTACATTGCAGGATGTTACTCGCTCAGTTCGCAATCAGCGAAACAAACGACAAGCATCAACGAAATTTTGTACATGTTTTAACAGCGAATGATATTAACAGATTACGGATGTTTATACAGAATAAATTTTGTATAATAAACGTTAGACGTATTTTATATGCCTTTGAATATCACGTTGCAGTCTATGTACTTACATTTTTCCACCTATAAATTTCCTATAGAAGCATAAACATCGGCAGTCTAGATATTAGCAACGATGTAACGCAATATCGTCGTAAAAGCTGTGGGTTAAAGATTAAAGGTTCTTGCCTCTTTGGTCGTTGAATGCGAAATTTTCAATAGACTCGAAGTTTAACAAGGGCGACCGACGAGGCAACGTAATTATCTCCGTTTTAACAAGCCACGAATTATTTCCTGTCGTTGGTCCAATATTCTCGCGGCCATCCATGCCAGGAATGTCATTTCTTTGGCCGTGATAGGGGAGTGTCTCGTCGCAGATATCTCGCGGTATTCGCGTTGAGCAAACTGCTACCGAACGAGTTTTCCATTTGCCCTGGCCGCAATTGATCCGTGCGGCCGCGCCTCGCGCGATAACTATCCGGTGGACTCATTTAAGATAAACTTAGCCGAGGATCAGCGGATACGTGATTTCCATAGAGTTTCCTTTCCACGGCTTGAAATGTACACGAGGGGATTATTACGAAATTATATAGGATCAATGTAACTCCTACGTGCCGTTCACTTCGTGTGTGACGAGTTCGGAAAGCGTTTCGTTATTTCACGTCAGATAATCGGACGCTTCTGATAGTGCTGATCGCACGATCTCCTTTCGGGTCTTGTAATTAACTCGATTATTAAAGATCAACCTTTTTGGGAAATGAGTTTTCTAAATCCCTTCCCGATTTGTTCACCGCGAATATACGATCGAAATATCGTTCCAAGCTCTTCCTTTTTTCAGACGAAGTGGAAATTACTCGGACATAGAGATTCTTCTTCGAATAAGTTTCTGTTTACGATGGTTAATATTGCCGCGAAATTAGGTCGGAAACATTGCGCTGTGTACAGTTCTCTCTATCTCGATCTCGATATTATTCTCTTCCTGTTTCTCTTGGAACGCCGCATCGCGACTTCCGGAATCTACATCGCTTCTACATCTTCCAACATCAATACGTATGCATTATACCTTCCGTCGAAAACAAGCACCTTAGCGTAACGCTGTCAGATTAGTTGGAGTTTCGAGCTTGGTAGGTGTTAATTAGGCTAAGCAAAGATTCTCCTGCTTCGGCGTTCATGTTCGCAAGGACGTCATTACGAGGGAAGACCGACTGTTCATCAATTATGTTGATTAGCTATTTGGGGAGTTTGAAAAAAGATCCGCTGACTTCTCCCTTGGAATACTGATATCCAACGATGGGTTAATTATAACGATACGAATCTACATTACGTGCTTCGAAAAGACGAACAAATCGTTTTTGTTATTGACTCGAGAAGAGTCAGTGAACGTTTATTTACATCTTTCGTTTGTCTATTCGTATATATGTATATTCTCAATTTATTTGTTTATGTCTTTGGTTTCTTATTTATCAGCATTCTCCGTTTGTTTATTTAGATATTTAGCTCGTTCAACATCAGACCTGTTAATTGCATTTCGCGTAACGTCAGCTACAAACTGCCATTACAGACCCTTTTCGTTCGTGGTTTCGAGTGTACGGCCGTCTTACGCTCCTGGCACATAATTAGCTCGGTTAATTAGACTACGTTAACTGTCCCGCTAATGTTTCGCGTACCAGCATGGTTCTCCGCTCCGTTTTCTCTGCAATTCGACCACTTCGCGGCTTAACCTTGATTCATAAAACGTCGACGAGAGGCTGACGACATTAATCCGAACGGATGATTCCGCGAAGCTTTTAATTGGATTGTAACGCGCTTAATAGTTCGTTTATTACATCAGCGTGTTGTAACGAGATTTACGTCGAGTTGAACTCCATCGTTCCATCTCCATCTGGATTTTCAAATTTCTCTTTTTAATGTCGTCCATCGCTTTTTTCCACTATTAATTTTATTCTTTTGTTAAATTGCAATTTATGCAACGACGGACACGTGTAGAAAAAACGCGTGGATCGTTGTCGATAACAACACGGTAAGCTAGTTTAATTTGTTCCTGTACATTTGCTTTTCGTAACTCCTTTGTATTTCATCGATTATTTAGTTTGATGGGTTTTCAGCGATTGGTTCGCTCTTCGTTGCCAATTTCCCACCGCTCGAGACTAATTCTAATCATTTCGATCGCAGAACCAATAATTTTGTACGCTGCTTGTACGTATTATCGTGTTTCATTAGTAGGTGTATCGTGCGCGTAACGAACGATAACGTCGTAATATTCTCGCCTCTTCAGCCCTCTATTTTAGATATACATGTACACACGCACATACCTGGAATAACTCGACGATCCGTTAATTTGTCTGTAGCTGGGAAACTGAATTCACTCCAACTGCTTCTCGCTATTTCTTACCTTTAGGCGGGATCAAATTATCACCTTACACGTGACACAACACGTATCTTCGATGCTACCTCGACGAAACGGTATCTTTCTCCGTTGCGTTGGTCGCTTCAACGACCGAATTAACTGCACAATTAAACTATCACGCGACGAGTATGCAATTAGTTATCGGTACGCACCGTGTATCCTCAATTTTCCACTCAACTACTCGTCATCTCCGTTTATTCGTTTATCCGCTACGTTATTTATTCGCTGCCTTTAAAAGTTAAAGCTCACTGCATTTGTATCGCCACTATTAAATATAGAAAGCGACCGAACATTCGCTATGCTTTGAATATTTTATTCGTTTCTGCATATTACGGTCGGCATATTTTTGCACTTTTTGAACTTTCCATAAATGTCTAAAATGTGTTACGAGATATTTAAATGTTTAAAAATGTACACAAAATGTGTCGTAATATGCAAAGATGTACAAGATATTCAAAGTAAATATTTAGATATCATATTTTAATTATAAGATATTATAATATTTAGAGGGCTGTGTTCGCAAAACATGAACTTGCGCAAACAGTAGCAGTTTAACTATTGCGTTGAATTCATATTATATTTTGTTAGGGTAACCAGACTCGTTCTCATTGTCGGACAAGCAGGTTATTCTGTTATCACCGTGCATAATTCAAAATATTAATTATATAATATGCGAGGAATAACAGGATCAGACACGACGAAGAGCGTGGAACGACGAGGTAAAAGGTGGACAGAAGGTTGGTGGTTTTTAAAAAAATTCTTTCCTGGTTTTCCATGGGGATTACGTTACATCGTGCTGATCCCGTGGGTAAGGATTTTTCAAGACGGCGCCGCTGAATGGAGCGATTTACAGTAATTTCTGTGGTTCGCGTTTAGCGCCAGCGATAAAATCGCCCGTTTAGAGTTTACACGGGCAATAGCAAAAGATACAAACGTGTTACGTTCAATTGAACATTTGCGTTCCTATATATATCGAGAGAGTAAAACGAAAAGGTAAAAGATCGCGTTAAATATCTCGGACAAATATTCAATCGCTCGTAGTTGCTGTCGTAAAGGCATTGTAAATTTCTTACAGATAAAGTAAGCTCGTATTTGTTACGTGTTGTGTTCGGCACACAATCGAGTAGCCAGATGAATCGTACGTGTGTGTTCTACGTGTTAGGATATGCATACGTGTAACAGATATAAGTCGTACGGGTCGCACATGTTTAGCATACATGTCGTAATTTCATGTTCTCACTCTCTCTGTTTCTCTCGTATATATTCGCGCTGTATCTTCATATATCTGTTCGTTTATACATTTACGAAGGCAGCGTGACTGACACCTAATCACAACACCTCCAGCGATACATTATGCAGTAGAAATACTCATCGTATTAACTGGTTGTTTATGTCAGCGTGATGTATGTTCTAGGTATCACTTGGTAAGCGTTAGGCTTAC
Organism: Bombus vancouverensis nearcticus; assembly: GCF_051014615.1. Classification (NCBI taxonomy): domain Eukaryota; kingdom Metazoa; phylum Arthropoda; class Insecta; order Hymenoptera; family Apidae; genus Bombus; species Bombus vancouverensis. The sequence goes on along the minus strand of NC_134917.1, from coordinate 15,381,154 downwards.
ATCGGATTAGATAAAAGGATGTAAATGTATCCACGTGAAAGGCCATTGAAAAGCAAACTGAAAATTCGATCAACGTCTTTACGTTCCATTATTCGACGTGTTTCGTTCTATTGGTTTCGGACACAAAAGATTTGATTCTTTTCATTCGAAAAGAAACCTAACTCGATATCACGTCCTCGATCTCGTTACCCGCGACTCACCTCGCCAAAAGTGCACTGTCAGTTATATATTTATAACCTTACGTTCTTCGAAGGTGTTATGTCTGCGATTCACGCTGGGAGATACTCTCCCGTAACAGATATAAGTCGTGCGGGTCGCACATGTCTGGCATACATGTTGCCCTCGTACGGTCTGAGCCGCCCCTCTTTCACCCCTTTTCGCCGTTACTTTCCGACTCTCTTTTCCGGCTGGGATACCGCTGGGAATTCTACTTAATATTGCAACGTATTACCTTCTTACCTAGGCTGCTGTGGCCCGCGGCGGAAATCATACACCGGGTGTCGAGTTATCGGCGTAAATCTGCGCTATCGAGGCCGGCGTCCGGATCAAGAGGTTGAGCTGATTAGAGACACTAGACTAACCGGTTGGATTCTCTGTCCGTGTGAAACATTGACATGGTTTTAAGCTGATAGCGTTGGAATAGTTTATTCTTACAAAAATTCAGAGTCAAAAGAGAAAGACAAGCTCCGAGAAGAATGAAATATGTAATAATCCGTAATATTGCCTGGCGGACGGTTACTAGAAAACCATCGCGTACTATTCGCACGAATCATTACGTGTAGTTGCATATCCGCATGAAATACTGTTTTACGCAAGATAGAGCCGTAAGACGGGAAATAAGGAACGGCTGGAAGCCAATATTCCGCTCCCATCTGACCGTTTTCTAGCGAGAAAATTCCACGGGAAAGCGACCCACCGATTAGGCTACTCTATTTCCTGGGTATGGCCCCTCGTCGAAAGTAACGACGAAATCCTCCGGAGACTTTCATCGATCGATGCCGAACGTTGTGCAGCAACGGACAACTCGAGCGTTCGGCCGGCGAGTATTTGCCCGGATAAAAATGGTTACGACCGACTCATGCTACATCGGGCTAAACGTTGACGGTACAATATTGCGACGTGCACGTGCACAATCGATGGGGGGCTATCGATGAAATATCGTCGAGCGTGCAATATCTCGTGCTGCGACGCGCCCTTCGATTATCGGTGACCGAATTTCTTCGCGATTCAGCGAATTCGCCTGTTGTAAATTCGATATCGCGCCTACTTCGTCCTCGTCGCGCCGCGTCGCGTCGGCCTGGTCGGCGGTTGTTGTTAGTGGTGCTTCCATCCGTTAATAAATGATCGCGTTGATAATGTTGCCACGCTGTAAATCCGATAGCATCGAATATCGGTAGCGCTCGTGCTCTTTGTCGTTTGTCGCTTGATTTCCAACGTCAACACGGACGAGTTTATAAATTTTCAGTCGGTTAAAAATTTTCACGAGACGCGCCGCTCGAAATCGTCGACATATTTAAAATTCAAATTGCCGCGCCGTATCACGCGCGCGATCATTATCGGAACTCTCGGATATAACGTGTATCCGGAATGACATATTTTCTCGCTGGTACGGTAGATACCGATGCTTTCTTGGGACGCGATATTGGACGTTTCTACGTTTCAGAGAGACGGGGGGAGGAGGCGACGTGTATTTGGCAAGATCTTACGGCTCCCTTCTGCGGATATGACGTAAATCCTCACGCTCTGCACCTATTTGCACACCACGTAACGTGTATCCCATCCTAGAATATTCAAAATACAAGCTGAAAGTTTCCAAATCCCGTTTTAAATCCTTGGTTTTCTTCAGGGTCAAAAGCTTCGTACGTTCAAGAACGTTCGAAAATCGTTTCTCAGAGTTGGAAAGAGAAATTTTTTCAATTCAATCCACGTGTATGTTTGGAACAATGAAATAGAGGAATAGAAAGGTCGAATGGATAGGGAAGGACAGAAAGAGAGAGAGAGAGAGAGAGAGAAGAGAGACCGAGGATCATCTGTAGTTTACGGAAGTGCAGGCGAGCCGTGAACCGTGTTTGTCTTGTCCCGGTGTCGCGCTGCAACGTACAACGTCGAATTATTACTCCATAACCCGTTGCTTTTACAGGCTCGACGAGCTGACTGATACGCGACATACCGCGCAAGCAACAACATATACCTGTCGCGTGATAAACGTCGATTGTCCTATTAATCGCTGTTTCGATTCGAACGGCCATAGAATGGCTTTGTCTGGTGCACCGTGCGTGTGTTTAGGTTTGCTCGAAAAAGGTATAGGAGAAAGATATAGAAAGGTCGTAGATTGTTACCAAAGATCATATTTTCATTGGAATAAGGGGATTCTTCGAGGGTTCATAGGTTTCTCGTCCATAATATCAGGCTGCTTTTGTTCCAGCGTGCCCAGAGTCACGATGAGAATCGAAGACGAGGAAGCAGGTCGTATATAAGCGACACAATAAAAAGGGGGCGCCGATGATGCTCGTTCACGAATCCAAATATCTCCGAGCGTCATATTGTCGGCGTACATTTCGGTCGCTTCTTTCGCTCTCTTCGCACGAGCACCCTCGTTAAGCGCCTACGTGTTCGTGATTCTCAATCGACCGGTCCAGCCGTACTAGCGTTACTTTTGATCGCTGGATCCACCGCACGCTCCTTCCTTCGGGCAACGCCTTTAATCTCTTCGCTTTCGGTTCCATCCAGAATTAAGGGCTCCGGTCGAGCACAGCTACTACCTCTGACGCCTCTCGCCGTGCCGTTTCGTCGTCGTTGCTTCGTAAACGAAGATTTGTTCCGGATTTTCCGAAGAAATTGAAATAAGCTATATCCTCTTCGTTTTGGAACAGCATGCTCGTATAGACATAACCCAAATCCATCGTGCATCCATCGGATACGCAGAAGAGATGTATCGATACATTGTGCATGCGCGGCCAGCAATATCGGTGTATCTACGGCAAGAGTTTGGACATGGGAGCACGCAAGAAGGGACGAACGAAAGGCGAACGTTCTACCAGCTATGTACGTCACGTCTGGCTTCTGGATTACATTTATACCCCCACGCAAGCTATAGGGAAGAGGGTGAGCCCAGGGGGCCGATGCGCCAATACGTGCCTATAATCTTCTACTTCGTCCTCTTTTGCTCACTTGCTCGCTCGCTCGCTTGCTCACACGTTACCATTTCGTTTCTGCTCCTCCACGATTGTAGACTTCTCGTCTGCGGACTACTAGCGCCTTTTCTCGAACCTGCATCTGCGTTTCCCACTTTTGCTAACACGTCGGTCCTTGCATATTCCACGCGAGTATATGTTATTTTTCTTGCCTTATCACTTTTCGCCTTACATTCTGCTTTCTTTTTTCTTGACATCCTTTCACGTATCCCTTTCGTCTTGTTTTTATTTGCCTCTCAAGCCGTTCTTCTCCCTCACCGTCCCCCGTTGTCCGCGCTTCCCTTTACGCTAACTCAGAATTCCGACTTCGGCCATTCTTTCCGTCATGCTCCGTTTCGTTTTCGGTCTGCAGCTTATTTTTGCCTTTCAATTTCATCGGATCGTTTCATCTTTACAATCTCTAAACACCTCTTTTGCGTTTCTGCGCATTGCTACACTTTTCTTCTTTTCGCCTCCTCCTTCGGAGCGTTCTTGTCGCTCCGTTCTTCCAGCCTTTCCTCGTCGCTTCTTTATTCCAGCAGCATGCGTTCACTCGCGGGCAGAGGCAACAACTGTCGTCGACTAGAGTAACTCTCAGCGACGATGATTCTGTGTGGACGATCGTAGATCCTCCAGACCGACTCTATTACTCCTACGGGACGTTTTATTTCTGAACGATGTCTCGGTCATGACTCGAAAGTTTTTATCGGAGGATTTTGCCCTGCATTCTCCAGCGTGTTCCAAAAGTCTTTCGAACAATCCTCGGTTAAATAGTTCTTCGATTATTCCGCTCTCGTGTTGCTTCCTACTAACCCTCGTTTCAGTTAATTCACAAGTTGCCAATCTGCAATTGTCTTCAGTAATTTTCGAATCAGAGGAGACGAAGTTGGAAGCAAAGTATTTGCAAAAATATTTATCGTAGCCAGATATATAGACAGAATACGGAGAATAATCCAGTGTAAGATAGTACATTTGATGGACGCATCTTCGCGAGAAGTTGGCAGACACCATAGTCAGAATGAAACTTTCATTACCCGCTATAAAGTAACCGCTGCACGTTTCTCTCGTCTCTTTCCATTGCGATTCACGGTCAAAAATAAACCACTGTTCACAGGAGAATCTCGATTTTGATCATCGCCGGTGTTGAAAAAGTTGATCTGTAAAATTCCAAGCCACAGCTGTCGTACCAGCCCCCGAATCCGTCCCTTTTCGTGATTTACGAGGAAGGCTTAACACGGACCCTCTGGTTTGTTTTTATCAATAGTTAATTCGCAATTTACATCCGTTTAAATATTCATACCGGCGTGGGCGCCGTCGACGCGAAAACCCGGGGCTTTCGGTCCTCCGCATACTTATTCCAAACTCTGCCTGTCTCTCTCTCTCTTTTTGTTATCCAGCGTTCTCCGACACCGTTCCTTTCTCCTTCTATCTCCTTTTCGTCTTTCGCGTAAACGCCCAGTGAAGTTGTGTGTGAGCAGCGATAAAACCCAGCGGGATACGTTCGAATACCTTTGCACCCGAAACCTCTCACGCATTAAATTCTAAAGCCGCTTTCTAGTTTCGGGCTGCATCGTGCATCCTACTTCTCCTTGTCTTCCGTCCCTTCTTTCTCTCGCTCTTGCCACCGGTGTTCAACGTTACCTCGTACTTCGATGGTTGAACAAGAGGCAGACACAGTGACGAAGGGGAAAGGGAGAGTAGAGCTTGTGGCGCGAAACTTTGTCCATGGAAAACGGTGGCTGCTGGTTACCGATGTAACGCTCACCTTCCCAGTGTTTATGGTCGGATAACTGTGCATTAAGGATCACGGATTTTGCCGCGTCGCTCGCTTGATTAATTAGCCATTAATTAATGCGTTAGCGCGCTTGCTACTAATGGAAGGTGAAAATTTTATTATCGTAACGGATGATGACGAATTCGTGCTGTCCTGGCATAGCTACTGGGATCTGATGGAGGGATCGGCGATGTAACGCCGGATTAAAATCACGGTTAATGAAAAGCGAAATTGCACGCGGCAACTGTAAGGGTTGAAAGGGGAGGATCGTGCGAAATGAACGTTTTAAACTTATCAACCGATGAGGGCATAAATTAATTAATTAAAAGCGGCTGGTCGCGGTACGATGATGCGTCCGCCCAGAAGAGTGCGTTTATCAAACAATTTTCCGTTTGCCCTGTCGCTGGTCCGCAACACAACGCGATGTAACCACAATTAATTAAATTTAATGACCGAGTGACAGTGGCTTTATTAATTAGTAAAATTAACCGCGTAACGCACCGATACCCATTGAAGAGCGCAGAAATGGAGTTTGAAAGTAACGCCGATTCTCACTCTCACTCCGCTTTATTAATATCATTTCCTATTTAATTTCCTATTTAATTTGATTTTCTCTCTTTACTGCGATTAATTTTTTAATACAGACAAACTTTATCTCCTATACGTTTCTTCAAACTTCTGTCTCGAACGATTATCTAAACATTTCCCGAACATCGTCGTTGTTTGCACGAAACGTTTCGTATCGTGTAAACCGAAATCGCGTTCATTCATTTTATAAATGAAATCTCTCGCGGAATCTTGTACACAGATTCGACTGTTTCGCGAAATCGAACGGATCGTTGTCTCGTCAAATATTTAAGCGTTTTGCCATCGAATTCGGAAATTGGCGAGTCCAATGTCAGCCGTTTCTTCTTATTTCGCGCACGTAAACCCGCTTTACACTCTGGCATGTTCGGCACGGTTACCGCGGCTTGTCAGCTCGTAGGTATATTTCCGTGTTTTATTCATGAAATACGTAGCTGTCTATCATATTCCCAGATAAGATTCAGCGAGTGTAGACGCGGTATATCGCCGCGTGAAACCTGTCGCTCTACAAACGGAAACCGACGTAACAAAAATAACAAATCGCGAGTGCAACCTTGCCATCGATGCTCTTTGTGCCTGTTTTAGATTATTTTTATTCCGTGTCACGATTTACCGACGTGTTTCACGAGAACTGGAACAAACGTTATTATTAGAGTTGCGGTCGTACTCAGCCCTGCCCTAAAACCGACACGATAGGTCAAATCCGAAGCTTGAAAACAAGTTACATTCTACATTATTTCCTGTTCTGTTTCAGTGAATTTTCTCTCAATTTTCCTGTCCATTCTTTCAAAATAGAAATTTCATTTACTTCGATTAATCCAAATAAGGAATTCTTTACACGGATAAATTTTGACTTGCACATATTGGTCCTTTCTAAATTTGTGTTATGATATTCATGGCATTTTAAAGATAGTTCCGCGTGTGAAAGAATTGCTATTTATAACGATTTTTATCGATATTACGATATAGACGGAAAGTGTATCGTTTTGGGCGTCAATTCGCGGGGATTTTTGGGAAATCGGACCACGAGGCGGCACGCGAATTCGCTCGACCGCAACGGTAGATCGCGAGCACTTCGATTATTACGGTTATCGCGCGCGTCACAATGCCTTCGTGGCTGTGGCTCAGCCCATGCGACACGTGCATTGTAAACATGGGGGTTGGCCGCGTTATATGATCGTCGCAGGTGCAAAGTTAAATGTGCATGGCTCCGTTCAGCCTTGGTTTACGGAATTTGCACTTCAATATCGATGTTCCGGAGCTATTCGCGAGACCGGCGTTCGACCGAAAGTCAGCCAATTCGTACGGCTAGTTGCTGCGGAAGTGCATACAAGAACACGCGAATCCAACCGCATTCACGATCGCGTGAAAGATCAGATATCAGATGCGCTTTATTCTCTGCTGTTCATTTTTTCCTGCGATTTCCCATTTTTCGAAACGTTTGTGAAGTTGTTCCAAAAATACTGTGGCATAATGAAATAATAAATAAATTAATCTCTTTGAGAGTTTCATCTTGGATTCATCGGTGCAGACGTTATTCGCATAAAAATTCCGCGTGGTTAAATTTTAATCAAATTTAAAATTTTTATCAATTTTAATCAAATCTGGTTTTTAATTTTTTCGCCGTCGATATTCGTCAAGAATCTCAATCTGCTTCTCAATCACGCGTCATTTCAAATAAATTCTCATTCCCACGATATGTGATATACTCTGTATCTTGTCTATCGATTCACAAAGTACTATATTTGATATAAAATATTATATCGAATATCATATAGTTTACTGTAAGCTACGTGGTCGATTGCCGATTCACCGTATTGCTTTATAATTATTCCTTAACGTGCACACCGTGGACTCGCCAACCAGATGAGGGCCGGACGTGCGCTTTGGAATCTAATTACTCGTTAACCGCTTATAGACGTGGACTACCAGCCGGGGACTGGAACGTTATTATTGCCGAAACGACTGAAATCTGGCTGTAATTAAGCATTTATTGCTTTTTGGTCTTCGCAAGTTTAGTGGTTTAAACGTCATTATCGCGTCTCAGGTCTGGCTATAAACTGACTTTTACTACTTACCACTTTGGCATTTCCAGAGTTGTTGCGAACTTGACAGCCTTATTAAAAATACGATAACCTGCTAGAGATACAAACTAGTTCTAATAGCCTATCGTAAAGTTATCCCTTCTGAAACTTAGATCTGACAAGTTTCAGATATTCACCGTGTCCATTTTGAAGTTATATCTTCGCATGAATTTCACGCGTTTCAACGATTGACAGGTTGATAGGAGACGAGAAATATTTTTAAAAGAAGACTCGTTTCTTGACCCTGGCGTTTGGAAAAACGTTCGGTGAAAATAAGGACGGCCAGCTGAAGTGGATTAAAGCCTAGTTCTCTGTAAAGCAGAGTCCTGTAAAGCGTATCCCAGGAGCTGATATATCTCTAGTTTGTAGTCCGGCTACTAAAAATCCTTTATTTCTAGGCTGCAAACGGAAGGCTGGCGAAAGGAGAGTAAGAGAGGGCTGGTTGTGCACCATCTGCGCCCTTCTCACGCTTTTAGCCAGTAGTGCCAGCTAGACCGACAATAAGCTGATAATTGAGCTTTTGAATAATTCCAGCTATTTAATCCTGGTTTAATAAAGCTTCCCGTTTCAAAACGCTCGTGAATTTCATTAGAGGGACCCTTGACTGGAGAATCGCGGGAGCGACATTAATGCGCGCAATTTAGTCTCTCTTTCTTTTTCCTCTCCCACTGCTCGCGCTGTCTCTTCTCGTTTTCCCTTTCCTTTGCTTTTTTTCGGTCATCCTGGAAAAGTGGACGTAATTTATATAAAAAAGAGGAAAAAAAAGGGAAAAAGAAAGAAGGGGAGAAGGAAGGAGAGAGGAAAGAAACAGAAAAAGCTTGCAGGTATACGTAGTACAATGCTAGCCGTTACGTCGTAAAAATTTGGAGGTCGGTCGCTTTTTATTATCCTGAATCATGCCACTCGTTTAACGCGATTGTCATAAACCGAAAGAAAGGTACTTTCGTTGCGTGCCTTTTTCTTTTAAGAAGTAAAAAATTGTATCTGGCATCGCGAATTTCACGATTGCAACGACTGCAATGGTAATTTTTCCTATCGGCGAAACGATGAAAGTTATTTGCTCTTGATAAATAATTATTTCATAGGATATTCGTGCGCGGTTCTAAACGAATCGCCTCTTTCGTTCATTTGAAATTCCGTTCTCTGGGTAACAATAGACGTCGCAAATCCGACCTTGCTGCAATCAAATTTCCATCGATGCAGTTCGCTGCATTCTCCGCGAATACACCACGGGGATATGGGGTATCAAAAGGCCAACCTCCTACGATACGAGTTTATGCAGTGGAGCGTTTAGTGGCGTAGGTTCTTTCATCGGTAGATTAGTTAATTTCGGTGCAGCTATATCCCAGTCCCTGGATCCCTGATGTAATTAGCTGCACAATAGGAAACAGCTGACCCTCTATCGTATGGACGATGTAACGTCTAAACCAATCTCCGCCAACAGGCAATTATTACACCTGTATTTCATACGTCCACCACACTGTTTTCGAGATTCCCCAAACACGACGAAAGTATTCTCGATACTCAAAGTCTTTCTCCCCTCGTCGTTCTTTTACGATGTCACTCGGATCAATTTCAATATGTACTGTCGAGTCTAGGTCGATTCCGATACAAAATTTTCCCCTCCGTGGGATTCAAACTTTAGAATTTATATCTGTAAGTACCTTGACATTTCAAAGAATCGATCTTCCGCGAAGGTAGTGCTCGAACTTTGAAAGACGAAACGATGTATCTTACGTACTACAAACGTTGGGTACGGTATACAGGGTGTTCAGCTACAGGTGTAACTAAATTTAAGGGGCGATTTTTCAATCCGAAATGAATATAAAAGTTGCGTTTTCGGTTTTGTTTCTTAGTTACTGTGACGATTAAAGATCGTTTGGAAGGGCGCGAGCAAACCTTCTTACACGAACGAAAGTAGGGCAGCTCGGACAGCTGGAGTACAGTGATCCCAAAACCGGACATGGAGGGCAGCTTATCTCGAGTCGGTTAAGGCTATAAAAAATACACTATGTCGTTTAAAAAACTCAACGTCACTTTGATACGAGAAACTATAAGATATAAAAAAATAAAATTAGCCTATATGTGTATGTATGTGTGCGTGTACATGCGCTGTACAGTTTAAATATTTCTATTAACATGATTCATTGCTGTCTTTGCTACTGTCAAATCTCCCTTTCATTCTTTCCACGATTTCTTCGCCACCTACGTCGTACATATTGTTATTTTCATTGTTAAACGCGTTAAAATTACCCTAATTTTCGCCTGCTTTCTTCGCTGAACCCTGTGCTCGACGATTCCGCGATTTTATAACAAATGGTATAATATAATATAATGAACACGTAGGTAGGTGTATTTATAATATTTGTTTCCCTTTATTGGTCGACATTATTCCGATCGAGCGGCCGAAAAAGACTTCGAATAATTAAAGTCCTATTGTATTTCGGAAACTAAGGCTTGGTAATGGTTATATTATGTACACGCCGAATTATTCATTATCGGCATGTTGACTTTCATAACATAATAATCTGGGTCACTAAAATCGATAGAGTGTAAAATTTTCATTAACGAAACCACGAAATGGAAACTTTTGTCGTTGCGTTGCTGTTATCTCACCGATATGAAGGCGATACCGGTTTTAAAAGGCAAGTCGCTGGCGTTTTATGTAACGACTCAGGATAAAATATAAACTTTTGCAGCTCTCTGCAAACATTATTCGATGGTGTCGCTAAAGCAGCATATTTTATAAAGATTAAAATAACGTCAGATATCGATAATCGCGAGGAAAATGAATAAACTTGGTACCAGTAGAGAAGAATATTCTATACGTTACGTATTAAAGTTTTCTCTAGCCGGCTGCAGTGAATCTCAACGATGACAAGTTCTATTTTCGAAAGGCATGTGTCGATAGTTCAAGAAAGACTCGAAAGAGCATTGTGTAATATCGGAAAATAAAGATATACATTTTTCCCCGATTGCTTACAATTTATTAATATTAAATCCAATATACAGATATAAATTGGACAGAAACGATGTTTGTTTAACGGAAACTAAATGTGATACTCGTATCTATATCAAATAACTTTACAGTTATTTGGCCACTCTCGTCAAATCTAATCTAACACACACACACACACACTCTCTCTCTCTCTTTCTCTCTAACAACTCGATCAATTCTCTCGACTCTACTCTTCGGTGTCTCGATTAACTCTAACGACTCTACTCTTCGACGACTCGATTAGCTCTGACTCTCGCAACACACACACTTTTCGACTCGCACACTCTGACCTTTCGGTCGTCCCACCTTGAAACACGAAACCGTCCTTCTGATCTAACGTTGTCTATTGTTTTTCTCATACCTATGTAAGAACTAGGTGACTTTAGTCACATAGGCGCTCTTAAATGTAAACAAACCACAGAAGGACGACGTACACGGTTTTTTCTATTTTCAACCGATCTCTAGTTCAAACTACCTTATGATATTACAATTGTTCGTCAGCATGAACTTCATTCGCATTGTTAGAAAAAACGTTGGCGGAGAATTTTAGTTTTAGATATAAATACCGTGTTTTTTAAGTTGAAACTGGTCTTTAAGTCACCCCGGATTATCTAAACTACCTGGAAAACGCATAGTTTCCGACGACATTTATCTATTATTATGTATGCTATTATTATTATTGTTATTTATTGTGTGTTTGTCTTATTACTCTTATAATAGCAACTTTTATCTGTAGATATAGCGGACAAGGTTTAAGGAAAACTCGAAAAAATATTGTTGGTCGGCGCGAGTTGCATTGACATTGTTAGAAAGAACGTTTGCCAAACAATGCCAATTTCATATATTTATACTATATGTTTTAAGTTAGAACTAGCCTTTAGATTATCCCAACTTATCTAACACAGCTGATGGAACAGGTAATATTCTACGTAACTTACCCATTGTACGTTTTATCTCATGTTACTATAGCGATTTTTATTTGTATATAACGAGCAAGGTTAAAAATATCCGCATGGTAAGGTTAAATATAATAAAATTCCGACAATTCCATCGGTTAATTCCACCTTAACTCCAAATATAATACATTGATCAACGTTCCTTCGTTAAACGCCTGTTATTTATTGCTACGTGTTATCTACGTGGAGCACACACTGTCCAAACAAATGCGTGTTTTTAGGCAGAAATTTGCCATATAAAAATCACGAACATCGGTGCCTTCGCATTAAAAGCAAAAACGCGCTGGGAACGTGCTAACCGAACGAATATTTTCAACGAAAGTCATCATGCCGCCATACGTCGTAGCTTTCTTACTTGTCGTTGTGGTTCTCGCTGATTGTAAGTATTCTGCATTGTCCTCAAACCTTATCCGCGTTATTTTGCTTCTTGCTTTTCATAAATGCCTATGCGACACTAGTAGGCTCGACTGCAACCGCACCAGTTTGCTCAACAAACGAAGAATGGATTCGTTGTGGACTGTCGTGCGAACCAAGTTGCGATGATAGACACCCGAATATCACAAACCCCTGTCCCCGCAGTTCCCGCAGTCGCCGTAGTCTACGTATTGAACTTTTTCCAGGCGGTCCTGGTCCCGTGAGTATTATGAAATTATTAGGGGCGTACGAAAACCCGAGAAAGTGGAGGACCCGATGCTTAGGACGGGTGGGAAAGAGACTGGGTGATTATTGATCGGGTAATCGGCAGATAATATCATGATAGATATAATATAATATATCTATCGTGTTTCTATCGGGATTCACGACAAAATTGGTAATAAGACACTTTCTTATAATATAGGCCAGTCCCTTTCGAATTAGCAACAGCGTCTACTCTGCTGTATCGGTCAAATTAATATTTGCATAATCGGTCAACGAGTGTTGTTGTAACATTCTCACGGTGATAACTCGAAAAATGTGTTTTGGCGTAACTGCGCGATATGTTACACTGTTGCGTTAAGGATAGTCGAATGCTTCGTGAGTAAAAATCAACGCGTATGTATGGCCATTTTACAGACCATATCGTGTGTCCGATATTTTACGCACAACTTTACGATCGTGTTATTGAAAATTGCTCGATATAGTCGTGTTGATATTTAGACACATCGCTATCTCTGCATTCGTTGCTTTGCATAAAATGCGATGATTTAAATATCGCGTTGTTTATTATACGAAGATACGAACCATTTACCGTAGCTTGAGAGTATGTAAACAATTTCTTGCATCGTTTTATTGTATCCATAGGACGTCCAACAATTATACTCACGATCTGCTAAATCTGTATACTCGTGATGTCTTAAAAATGGGCAGCAAAAGTATCGATTTGATCGTGAATTTCAATGCTAAATTGTTTTTTTTTTTGTTGAATCATATAGCAGTCTAAATGTCAAGCTTTCACGATGGTAACGTGACCGTAGTATCTCTCACGAGGAACTTTATTTTTTGTTAAATAATAATAAAAAGCGTTATTATTCGGGAAAAATTGTTTATATATCCTGAAACTACAAGAAATAGTTCACATTGTCATAGAATAAGCAACAACGATGTTTATATCATCGTCCCTTATACAAAGGAATAAATACAGCGATGTCCGTGCCCGAATATCAATGTGACTGAAGTTTGTCAACATATATTCAGATACAGATAGATTATTGAAATCCAAACTTCAAAATCTACCATAAACTGGCTGCATAAAATAGCTATTTGTGTTCTAACGTTATCGATAAATGTTCTTCAGGTATGCGTTTCCGGCCCCAGCTGTCAGTGTGTCGGAGGTACTTTACGAAATGAAGCCACTAACGAATGTGTGCTACCGGAAAACTGTCCATAAGTATTTGCACAATTTATAGTCAGTACTTACATACATATTCATATCGACTAGTTATTAGACTAACGAGTTTGTAGAGCATGTTTCAAATGGAAATATTTCAGATTGAATATATTTGAATATTTATAAAAAATCGTGTGGCGCGATTCGCAAATTATTAATTATTAATATAACGACTCTATCCGTTAAAACGACTGCATTTTTATCGTTCACAAATTGTTTACGCATAGATTACCTTGAATTCTACCTTGTAGAACAGTTTTGTATTCGTTTTTAGTTACGTAAGCAGAACCGTTTCCGTTTTTACATTGAAGCGCGAATGTGGCTGAATCGAAGCGATGAAAATATATACAATTTTAATGCCTTTTTGTACCATTTCTTTGAATCTGTCAACTGGATTCAAAGCACGTTTCACAAATAATTGTGCAGTATGTACGGCAGAAGAAATGTTGTGTCATTCACTAGGTTTGCAGCTTGTGATGTTGCACATAGTGATTCTTCGAAGAAAGTAGTCGCGTTTGACAATAAAATTTGAAACTTTTTTTGGTTGCAATTTTATTATACTTATTATCGGTATAATGTTCGCTAATATGGAATTCACTTGCAGGATACCTAACGCTCGTAGAGGCACTTACATATAAGGAAACTAGGATATTCTTCCAAATGATTCCGGTGACCGATTGAGACGATATTTGGTGAGTATCGTTCGACAAGATATTGTAAACCTGAAACATAAAATCTTAATTGGGGGAACTTTGGTGTTCGAAAGATATAGGCTCCTACACGTGCAATATATTCTGATTTCGCTTGTATCCAATACCATAAAGAGAAAGTTATAACAAGAGTATCACCGTGATACGTCTTTGCGGAAAATAAGAAGCTTCCGGTTAAAGTGCTCATAAAAGATACAGACCCGCTTGAACATATAGTTTACATCTTTTAAACCCGTTCGTTCAAGATTCGAGTCTACTTACGTGTAAAAGCATCATTATTTTCGTCGAAGTACGTACGTGTGCTCGAGATTTTCTAATGAAATTAGAACCTATTCCCAGTACATGATACGGTACATTCCATTGATCCCATTTCCATTTTTATTCGTCTTACGATTCATTCTACTTATCAGCGGTCGCTTTTATCTTCCTCGTTTAATGTTACTCGATCCAGAGACCGAGAAGTATCGGACGTATCGGAAGCATTTCATTAGCAACGTTTCACATTCCTTGAAACCTCACTGGGGTTTATCGGAGTCTGCTAAACGGATAATCGGTAATTGATTCGCACAGAGACCGGCCGATTCTCGCCAGTACTTGCCAGCGTGGGTCGTGCGCGAAATTAAGCGTGCCACTCGCGTCGCGATACGATACTAATTAATCGACCGGCTCACGGTTATCCGCGTTGCACTTCTGCGGGCGTTGCATCGTCCCGAATTCCGCTTACTTTAACGCGGAACGATCAATTTGCGGTCCGATAATTGGCCGATTCTCTCGAACCGTTAAGAAAACGAAATCGATTATTCTTCGCCTCCACCGTACGTCCACGCATTTCTTCGCGTCTTTCGATCCTTTTCGATGAGAGGGAAACGCGTTCTTCCTCTGGCAGAAGCTCTCCTCGCGTTTTCCTTTATCGTTGTCGCTCCACGGAAACTCGTTCCGTTCAATTAACGCAGCAGTTAGTACACGCTGATATCAATTTCCGCGACGTTGCTTCACGGTCGAGCGTTTACTACTTAAGTGGACACATCCAAGCATTGTACGCGAGCAATTCAAACTACTCGCGGAGTAGTTAGCGGTCAGTTTATGCGCAGTTCATGAGCTCCTGGAAGAGCACGGACGAACACGCCGACGTAACTAGGGTTGAAAGTACACCGGTTTGGATTTCTAATACGTGTATACGATGTACACGACAATGTAGACTGTCTCCTGACGTATCCGGTGAAGCAATCGGTTAACAGGACGGGGGCCTATTACGTATACGGGTCATCAAAGGGAATTCCAAGCCTGTGACATATTTGATGGTCGTTGCAGACTCGCTGATTGTTGGCATAGTTAAAATGTCATTGCATTCGGTTGATCTGTTGTTCGCGTTTGATCGCCACCCCCTTCCTTTCTTCTATATAAACTTCTCTGGCACGAACGATACCGTTTTCAGTGGAATATCAGGTGAAAAAAATGAGAGAGGAGAAGGAAAATAAAACGAACAACGTAAAAATGGCTAAGGACGAATTGAAAATTAAAATTGAATTTATTGCTCGAATCGTAACTACGATTTATTTATTCTTCCAATGGAACTGCTTCTGATCGTTTCTCTCTTTTCTTCTATAGAAACTCCTCCGACATCGGCTGGATACTTTCCGCGATTGAATATCGAGCGAAAAAAACATAAAATTAAAAATGCAAAAGAAGACGAGGATTTAATCGACGATTACGGAATGCTATTTTAAATTCATACTACTTGGGAAACATAATGGAGACAGATAGCGACGCAGCTTTTTCCTTCGTCGAAACCATCGTATCGAGCCCTTGCCGGCTTAGCGGAGAAAAGAATTTCTGGCTTGTGCCACTTGGTGGATTTCACCGGACGGCATCTTGTTGGGATGGAACATTCATGAGAGGTTCCCCCGTTCGGCAATGCAACTTTTATAGGGGCAAGACTCGGGGTGGGTCATCGCATTTATACTTACATTCTCTCTTTCGAACTCACGTATCCCGTAATCGCGTGTTCCGCCGCGAATAATTGATGCGCGCGGGTGCCTTCCCCAGACTCGCACTGTGTGACGTACCGTTCGATAGAAGATTGAACTCACCGACAAATTACGATCTTTCGTGGCTAAGATCGAATTCTTTCTGATTTATCGGGCCCAATCACGAGAATCCAAAATTACTTCGTCATCGAATATTAAATAAAAAGAAAAAGAAAGAAAATCAACTATATATATATACAGGGTGAGTGTCATAACACGACGACTTAAAATAACTCGTAAGTTATTCGTTGTACGAAAAAATGTTTCGAATAAAAGTTGCACGTTATATAGAGGGACATACAGCGCTTTAATCTGTTTTTTATTACCTTACTTTTATAGCGAGATATTAGGGTCACCTTCAGTTTTTTATATAGAACGTCCAATATTTTTTCTCAAATTTGGATAAATCGTCAAATTCGTACTTTTTAATAAAAAGTGTTACACGCGGTGGGACTTAAAACGAATATTTTAAAACAGGTTTTATTTCGAGCGGTGTTCGAAGTGCTGTTCATTACACGTTGATGCACTTGCGTAATCGAATTATCAGTGAGCGAAGAATATTTTCGAGCGTTCCGGTGGTTATGGCAGCGCATGCACTAATAATACGTTGTCGCATATTTTCCACTGTCGTTGATGGCTCGCGATAAACTTCATTTTTTAGTGTTCCCCGAAGGAAATAATCGGGCCAAGATAACAAAAACTAAGGTTTACAAACACGACGTACGGCAAACAAAGACGTGTTAAGAATCACGTTGGCCGAGCGTACTTCCTAACAGAAGATCATTCATTTGAAAATACCTCGGTAATTATTCATTCCAAGTTCCATTTTGTGTAATACCTTTTTACCCAAAATTTGACGATTTATTCGAATTTGAGAAAAAATATCAGACATTTCGTTAAAAAAACTGAAGGTGACCTATATCTCGCTAAAAAAGCAAGCTAATTAAAAACAGATTATATAACCATGTGTCCTCCTAGATACCATGCAACGCTTGTTTGAAACATTTCTTCGTACAACGAATAACTTACGAATTATTTTAAGTCGTCGCGTTAGGACACTCATCATGCATATACAGGGTGGTTGGAAAGGGGATGATTCTACGCGAAAAAAGAAGTCGAGAATATAGAATAAAAATTCTTTTTTTAATTTTTTTTTTTAATGTTTCCATCGAGACAACGATCTACAGTGAGATCCGTTATAACGAGACGCGATAAAGTGCAGGCGTACCGAGCCAAAATTCAAAGTCGATTTTCTCGAAAACAAAGCCTCGAGCGAAAAATTTTTATTCTATATTTTCGACTTCTTTTTTCGCGTAGAATCACCCCCTTTCCGCTTGTACCATCAGTTACCAACCATCCTGTATATTCCTCATTTTGTCTAAACATTGACCTTTCACCGAGAAACAGATCACAAAGATGACCAGCAAGAAATAGAATTGACCTCGAGTTCCGCGTGTACGCGTGTGCTCGTGTAATTACTTTTTGGCATGGTTTCTGCTATAGGTTCGTCGATGCGGAAAATAGTAAGTTCTTCTTGTTCTGGTAATTCTCAGCAACCTCTGCCACGCCATCCTCTCACTTCCACCTCTCTTTGGTTATATCCCGAGGGTTTACAGAATGTGAATAACTTAACCTCGTGAAACTTCGTGCCAACCGCGAAGCATTAAGCCTGGTTTATATTACGGTTCCGTGTATATTGGTGTGTATTACTTAGTTAGCATACGTCTGCATCGCGCGCACGCGTGTAAGCGTGTCGGTGCAGGCGCGTATGTCACGTAGCTGCGCGAAAGTCATACATTCGGATATCAGAGTCGGAATTTCAATGTTCCTATTTGATTAATCAGAAACGTTCGCTTCCCCACCCGAAGTGTTCAGGGTTTCAAGCGGGAAACGCGACGGCAATCGCCGGAAATACTAGACGGATGATTATCAATTTCATAAAATATTACCGACGTCGCGTCGGGTCGGTGCAGTGCTTAATGCTGTTCTACCGGGAGTTAGAGCCGATTAGTCTCGAATTTGAATCGATAATGCTCGATAATTGCCGGGCAAGTATCGTGGCCAGTCATTTCGACCAACGTGTTGGGCCAAGTTACGTTGTTCGTTATCGTCAGAGGGCATTTAGCGATAGGTGAAACGATACGATATTTCGAAATTTCCATCGAAACAACGATTTTCTTTTCGATAAAACGATTTCGGTAGAAGGAGACGAGGACAGAGTGGGAACGAGCCAGCTTTTCTTGATAATTCCTTCCATTGTATACCTTTGATTCGACCAATTTAATCGCAAATATATATCTTTGGGGTGAAGGTGAGAGTATGAAGTTAACAGAGTATTAAAATATGAGCGCTGAAATTCAATAGAACGTACCTACGCTTTATCGAAACCATTGAATAAAGAATGGTTGCGCGCAAAGTTTGCACAACAATATATATTTTCTAGGCAGATACACGCGTGCTGTTTGCATTTTCAAGCGCGGATAAATTAAAAGTTTCGCATCGACATGTTTGCTCGGTAGTAATTTCGCGCTTAAATCATGACGAGTGGTACACGTTAAAGATGAACACAACGAGATACTGTCGTTATTCTGTGAAAATTTGAAAGATCGGGACGCGCGTGGCGGGTTTACAAATGGCGGGTAGCAAGTCATCTCCCTTAATCCCTTCTTTAAAGAACGCTACATTAAATATAAATGCACGCTACGGTGTAGAAAGTGGATTGAGACCCGGAGCTAACCCGAAGAGGATCTATAGGAGGTTTCGTTATGAATATCTTATCGAGATACCTTTTAACGGGTTTCTCGCCGCTACTGCTCACGGAAGTAACAAATTTTTTATCAATGTTTATTCGATCGGTTCGAAAGTCGAGGGATTATCCAAGAACGAAACAAGAAACACGAGCTCCACTCCAATCACGTATCGTCGTAGATTTAATGTACCATGGATCTGGCAACATTTTCCCTTCGTTGTATCCATTTCGATGTTACCTTTTTTTCCCCCTCTTTTCTTTTTAATCTAGTTATTACCAGCGAATAAATTTTTTCCCGTGGTTTCGTACGCTCTTTTACATTTTTGTCCGTGTTCGTAAACGAACCACAAATGGGAACTTTATGCGAAAGATTTCCGCGCGCACGAACGCAAAGAAAATAGCGCGAGCATTGAACGAAGCCTAATTATATTCTAATTAAACCACGTTGAGGATTCATGGAAACTGAAATTCATTCGCGATTCCAATGTGTTTTGCAATTAAATCGACCGGAACCGGACATCGGTTTGTCGGCCGGGTGAAAATTAAATTTCACGCCGAATTTTCCAACGACCGAAAGTTAATATACCGAGTAGTCACGCGCGACTATAGCGGTGGAATGTACTCTTTCACCATGAGCGGAAGGGAGTCACTTTCCACGCGTAGCTCGGCGACATGACGAAGAAGAAATCAAGTATTCGCGGTATGAGTAATACGAACGCAGAACTTGCTTCGCTGCCATTTACAAATACCGACACTTTACGAGGCTAACCGACCACAACTCAGACACATATATTAGTTCTACGAAAGTACCGCGAGCTGCGGTCGTAGCAACGTGTTTAGCGGCAGAGAATCCAAACCATTGCATCTGACACTCTCGTTCTAGATTCGAGATTTTCACGTGACCCTCGAACAGTGTATTTATCGTTTCTTCCTCGTTGTCATATCGACCAGCACCACTCTCTATCCGATTCTGGTCCGAACTGCCTAAATTAAGCTCAGTCATTGCTCTTAGCACGATATTCTTAATTTTATAGATGTATATTTAACTAATTCTTAATAAAGAATTCTTACCATGAATTTTTAAGTGATAAGTTTCGGTCTAAAGAATTGGAATTACAGTTAGAGTAATCGCGAAATCGATTGTCCGTCATAAATACAATCTGCATTTGTCGAATCGCAACCAATATCCATACCAAATGCACTTGTGACTCGACACTGTAAGACGATAGATTAAGCGACCATCGTAACCACCACCATCTCACAAACTCACTGCGCGTATCTTCTCTCGCTCGGACATTTACTCTAGCCTCTATATACATATAAAACACGTTGAAAATCGATTGATGGAAATTCGTACAGGTTCGACGTGTCCGTGCCGGGAAATAGTGTGTCACGTTACAGGGGTGTTGGTGTCGCAAGTCAAACGCATTCGTACGCCGACACAAAATGCGGTCCGGCCGCTGTGTTTAGCGGCGGTAAAACTAGAGCCATGCAGTTGACACGCACGGGTCACGGGATTTCGGGATTTTCTTTTCCGAGCTTTGATTTCACCAACGATAGGGAACAGAGGCGAGGGATAAAGGGGCGTGGGATTCGGAGGGAGAGAGAGAGAGAGAGAGAGAGAAAGGGACGTAGAGAACAGTCGCCCCTCTGGAAAATTACCTACGGCCAGCTCGCGCTGAGGTTTTGCGGTATCGCGATACACGCGCGGACACGGACACTGGCGCGGGGAGCACGTGTGCGTGTTCGGTCCAATTTTACATGCAATTTCGCGGTGGAAGGCGCTCCCCGCAGGATGGCGGGGTTTTTAATTATATCTAGCTGCTGCCGGCCTGGTAGAATATTAACCGGAAATAATTCCGGCTATGGAAACTCTGCTATCGACATTGTATGCTGCTGGAAGGCGGTCGATGCGTCGACCGGGACGAAACAAAAATGGAACTTCCTGCTTCTCGCGCGACTCGTCTCCTCCCGTGTCCTCGATCTCTTCCCCTTCCTCCCTTATCTGATACATCGAATGCATCTTCCGACGGAAATGCAGCGAGAATAATAGCCTCTGCGAAAGTACCGGTTACGTATGCAAACTCGCGATTGGTATCGACGCCGAGGAGAATATCAATCTGTTGATTTCACCTGTCTACCTGTCCGTTCATTGTCATTCATCGTACTCAGGATCTTCGATAGTCGCAGAGAAATTTTGTGTTTCGTCTCTATCGGTTCGATTCGACAGTTTTATAAATTACACTTTCGTTCGGTCTATTTCCTTCTTGCACGAATTCCACTACTTCTAGTTAGTATAGTAGTATAGTAGTAGTAGTACTTCTAGTATTCTAGACCGTATGAAATTTCACGTAAAAGCTATCAGATAATTAATGGAACATGGTAATTCGCAAGCGTGCTTCTTGTTTTATTATTTTTCCGTTCAAATTATCCTAGTGTTTGTAATTTGAAACCGTTCTTTTTTTTTTCGAGGCGAGAGGGCGTTTCTTCGTTGTTTTATCGCATTGTAATTGTACGCCGGTTTCGTTGTTTACAGGGCAAGCGAACGCTGGAAAAACACCGAAAACTTACGATCGACGCGTGCAATATTTTCGTAGACTCGAATTTTCGTATAGTCGAGTCGTGGAATTCGTTCTCTGTTAATTCTACTTGAACACTGATCATGTGTACCGATACTTTAACCGGGAATATTCACCGTTTGCCCGGTCTTCGGCTAAACTCGTTGGCATATTTGCGCGACTGGCCAGTTGGGCAATGTTTTTAACCGAACTTTCGATTTGATTTCGGGCTGGTGGTGTGGATAATTCAGCGGCACTCGAATTAAACTAATAATCTACCGGTAAATTCAACTAACAAACCGATAAATCCGGTATCAACGAAATTGGTTTGCTCGTGTTTATCCCGTGTAACGAAATAATTAATCCGTTCGATGAATCGCGATATTGTTGTAGGGGTGGCGTACCGGTCGATCGAAGAAACATTCTGTTTACGAATGTTGCGACTAACTTTTCGCTTTGATCGTCGAATTAACGCGTAAACGTGCGAATTGCCAGCAAACCACCACCGTCGGAATACGAAGCGTGGACACGCACACCTATGTATATAAAAACGAACGACTAGGGAACTGAAAAAAAAGAGAGTAGAAAATTTAAAAATTCAAAGGCCTTCCGGTCCCGAGCGAGAGATACATTCGGCGTATGGCGATAGGTGCGTCAGATACAGATGACCTCTTTGCATCCATGTTTTCCTCGGTGTTGATTTATCGTCGCATCCGTCGAGAGCATATCTACTGCCGCGAAGGTGATTACGCGAACGATACCGAGGGAGAACCGAGTTCGGCCGTCGTTTTTTCCCCGTGCGCGATGTTTCCATTAGACGCGACACTAGATCGTGCCGGTGACACGCGAAAAAAATCTGGGCATAAAAGCTCGCAACGAATCTTACTTTATTTTTACTATTTTTCCCGACTCGATCGAATTCCGATCTCGAGTCTCACGAGTGTCGAAACTTTTTGTCCATGTATTCTGCCTGTGGTCATCCCTAAATATCAGGCAAAGTCGATAATGAAAAATCGATGGCGAGGTTCGGCTTTACGATTAAATTTGCAAGCCGCATTCTCATAGGGAGTCGGTCTCAGCGACGTGACCTATCTACATCGAGTACCCATAGGACTGAAAGATTAATCTTTCGTAAATTGGCGAAATTACTTTTCCATTTATACGTATTGACGTATGGGCGATAAATATTTCCACGACGGAGCGATATATCGTCCTTTTCCATCATGAATTTCAAACGAGCTTCGATCCCGAATACGGATAACTTGTAGAAACTGCGCACGCTCGGTTTCCAGTACAAAGCAGATTAAAGCAAGTTGATCGAAACGATACGCCAAAGATGTATTCCGCGCGATCCTGCACACACGTGTTCCGCTAAAACTAAGCAGGCGCAGTTACAACTAAGTTTGCAGTCGCTTTGGCTTAGGCAGAACTTTAAATGCGGTTTATCTCTGTTCCTGTAGGAGGAAGCGCAAGAAATTTTCCCATGTTGTATCATACTATACCAGTCTCGTAGCGGAACGTTCGCACGTTTCTGACGCAAGGTTCGCCCAATAAGAAATAAACGCCACTTGCAACGTGAATCGAAGGTTTTCGTTTTTACGGCTCTTCGCTCGTGTCGATGAAGGATGGCAAAGTAATTGACGAAGAAAAAAGCGACGCTTCTCTTAAGCTTTTCCATTATACTCGTCACGGTTTGTCGTCATTATGCTCGACGTTCCCGGAGAAGTATGTAAATACACGGAACAGAGTGAAAACCGTGCACTCAAGCTGTCACGGCTCGATTTAGCTCGGCTTCAGAGATCCCGACGGTGTCGCGAGGTATGGCTCGCTTCTTGAAACCCTCCTCTCTCGAATATGGCTGTTATCGACAGACCGTGGTGCGCGAAGAAAAAATATTTTTCCCCGGCATCTAGTTCGCGCGCGCGGTACAGCCCCTATCCGCGCGCGGAACTCGGTTCCCTCAGTTTCTCGCGGTCGCGTTGCGCGTATACTGAAAAACCTGCACACATTTACGTGGTTCTGACACATCAAACGCAGACCCTTCGTACGCTCCTGTGCGCGAGGAACGAGTGTACTCCTGAATGTGATTTGTTGTCGCATTCCGCGGGGGCCGTGCCGCATTTCCCCCGAGCGACGAAGGAAACCGACGGTCGTTAAAGTCGAGTGTATCGTTTCGTCGCGGAAAAAGCCTGGCGCCCGTTAATGCGTAATTTATGTCGATTCTTTCGGCGTCCTCGATTCGAGACGCGATCGTGTTGGTTGCGGGGAAAAATCCGTTCGAACCCGTCGTCGTTCGAGAGTCGATGGAAAAACGAAAAGAAGAAAAAGGACAGAAAAAAATAACAGAAAAAAGAGAAGGTAGAAATTGAAAGCTCGAGGCATAGGATGGGAATAGCGAGAAAGCAGGTTTCTTTCGGAAAAAGAAAGAAGAACGCGATGTGTTTCTATCGGTTGGAATTCTTCGGAAGTTTAAAAGCCTCGTTAGAAATGCTCCGGTGGATCGGTACGAAAAGTTAGCGCACGAAACGAAGGAAATACCGTTCGTTTCAATTACAGGGGAACGTTGTAATTGTTTCGTGCCACGAAGTACAGACGAACAGACAAGGGGCTGATTCGGTTTCTACGGATGTACTCGATACGATGCGAGCAACGCATGGCTTACGTACATTTTCAATCTGTAACCGAGGAATCTCGATGAGACTGCTATTCATTTTCGTTGAATCTGCTCCATGGTATGATCGCCTCACGGGAATCGTCCGTTCGTTTCCTGTGAATATGCACCGAATTAAGTTACTCTATCGTCAAGTGGCTGGATGCAGTCGATGTCGTCGCGCAGCCATGCCACGTTCACCAAAATTTAGCTAAATTACCAACTTTGGTAAAACACGTGAAGGGACTGAGAAATGGACAGGGTGTTGGAGAATCGATGTGCCGGATGCAGGGAAGATGGGAATAAGCACGAGATTCCTGGCGAGTCTTTTACATATTCTCCTAGTAATTGGGTTTAACACGAGAATTTTGAAAATTCGAAACATTCTATCCCTACCATCGTCTTATTATACGCTGAGATTTTTCTCTTACGTTGTCAGATGTCTCGAACTGAGACGTCTATTTACATCATCGACTGATCGAAATAGAGATTGTCGATATTTAGTACGAGAAGATGGCTTGGTACAAACCTGATCTTTAACACGGTGCAACGCAGAGTGTTGCAGAGTGTTCGTTCTATTTCCATCCTATGAACTGGAGGAAAGAAGGTCAAAGGGAAGTCGAGCTTACCGACAATATCAGAGATATCGAGAAGGAGAGGGGCCCCGGGTCTTGGCCCCGGTATATTTTTAAATGTATTTTTCATGCGACCAATTTTGGCCCTCGGTCGAAATTTGTAATTCCTTTGAGCCCATCCTACTAGTAGCCGGAGACGGAAGGAGCTACCGGGAACATTATCATTTATATGAAATCCTTTGCGCGTCCTTATGCATAGTCATTATTCAGTCGCTTTTTCCTGGCAGTAGAGAAGGTAACACGGCCAGTTCAATACAAGCTTCCGTGTGGACGAAGGTGACAATCTTAATTAAGGAGATCCTCCTTCCCTCCTGCCGTCTCTGCTTCCTTTTCCCCTCTTCAACTACATTCAGTGGTGACTCTGCTGGATTTCATTTACGCTCCACTTCGCGAAGCACTCGTTGAAGTATGGCTGTTACGGAGCGCAAGAATTTAATGAAAATTCTCGCGTAATCGGAGGGGAAATCGTGTCGATCAATGGACAGACAGTAGGTCGGTCTAGTTCACGACGATACTTTCTTTACTTCTTTTTTCTTTTTTGTTCAGGGTGTACTCGAAACAATTGAGAAATGTCGTATCGCGTGTAGAATCGCGGCCTTATGTTTCATTTAATTTCAAACCATTCAACTCTGGTAAAACCCAATATTTCATCCCGGCTTATATAAGCGCCATTACGCTGACCGTACCTTTACCCAGCGGAGATTGTGGTCTCTAAAACTCAGTCATAGATCAGATACGCGAGATGTAGAATTACTTTAATCTGTATTACGGTAGCATTTTTTTGCACGAGTATCGTACGAATACAACGACGAACGTTTCTACTATTTATTACAGAATTATACGAAAGACGATCAGATCAGAGGCACGACAAATCTATCTTAGTGTCTCTCTAAAGGCGTCCTATTTCCTTTTTCTTCATTCCCTTTCCTTCTTCATATTCTTCCTTCTCTTTTTCCTCTCTTGGTAAACCTAAGCTGGCTGCGCGTAGAAACCTGTCTGCAGGTTTTAAAGTCAAAAGCGTAGTCTTTCTGGCGCCATTATAACGTTTTTGGGTCGTCCGTAATAATTGGATTTAAATGAAATCAATTGGCAATGCTCGTGCAGGGAAATCTTTGAGAGAATACGCGCAAGAAACTGGAGCGCGGCTAGCGGCAGGGACGAGAAAAGACAGAGGTAGAGAGGGAATTATTCAAATCCTCGATAGAAGGGTCCTTCGGGGATATCGCGTGCCACTTTGAAACCGGCGCGGCGGTTCCTTTAAGTCTTCCATCTCTTGTCTTCTTCGAGTACCTGCGGAGTCAAAGGTGTGCCCGCATCGAAAATACGAAATTGGAGGAAATATAGAGCGAGTATGGTGTAGAAGGTCTACGAAGGGATAGACCCGTGGACAACGTATCAGTACTCGATATCGATGCCGGAATAAATATCAAATCACCTACTCTCTACGAGAGTTCGTAAATTTGTTGACGATACGTGTCCACGTATAGTAATAATTATAAGGCGAAGATTATCAGATCGGATATATAGTTTGGCAACAACGTCCGTCGATATTTTTTATCGGCGATAACCTCAGGAAAGTACGATTTATCGTCTACGTTTTATAAGAATGGAAGATCTGCTGAAAATAAGTCTTTATTTTTAAGAAGGGTGTTATTTTACAAAGGACAAATTTATCCCGCAGTTGGTACGGCGAGAGGAAACACAAGAGGAAACGTTTGAAATAAAATTTCACCTTTTCTATTAACCTTCTTGCAAGCGACGTTCTGAAATAAGCTGCTTCGGTCCTTTTATAACGCGTTGTAAAATAAAGTCGCTCTTATCCCTAGACGTACTGGATTGTCGAATAAAGTGGCCGTTAACCACGTTAGGAGGGGCAGCTTTCTTCTCTTCGTTCGACGTAGCTCGATTTTGAAAGCCAACGGCCAGATGCGACGCCTCGGCATATCGTCTCGTCCTCGTTTTAAACAAACTACTGCCTTTTGCCCATCGGTTTACGCAGTGGTTCTCGGCCAGGCAATATCCGACCTGATCGATCAACTTTATAGGAAATAACGCTATATGAGAGCTTTTAACGAAGCCAGGTTCCTTCCGCCTATATAAGCAGAAATCCTCGAATCCGCTAGGACAGAGCTGAAAGACGGAAGTCGCGATGTTTTACATCGATCGGATGATCTGATATGCTTCCTCGCGCGGAAGGAGCTTAAGGGCCAGGACGATGATACTTTGACGAAGTCGATTGATCCGCGTGGCTGTCACCGATGCTTTTACGTCTCTCGAAAATACTTCGTATCCAATTTCCTTTCTTTCTTTTCCCGACTCGTCCTTTTATCCCTCGTTCTATAAACATTCGTAATCGAATTTACATCGGTTAATACACACGTGTCTTAATTTTGAGAGGAAAATTCGTTGAAAAATTCTACCATTGGAATTGTTTTTTCATTTTGAAAGGTGTGCTGTGCGAGCGCAATGGCGAAAGACATCGTTGTGCAGCGATGAAATTCTCTGTTTCGCGACCATGTTATTCGGAACTCAATTTCGGGAAACAGTGCGGCGTGTCGTAAAGCGTACGCGTGTTCAATACTTTATATTTTTAGTCAGCACTAAATTGTCGACGAATTTGCATAGTGTATCGACAGTAATTGCACCGAATGTGAATGGCGCGACAGTAAATTTCTGCAATTCAATGAGGTATAGCTTGTACGTTATTTCCCCGAATATACCTATCATAATGTACACGAGACCAATAATTTTCAGTGGCTTTTAAACGCACTAATCCGATTTCTCTTTCGAATTTACACGATTACACGCGAGTCGCAGTTACGTAGAATTACGTTACGTAATAACAAATCAGATGTTTGCTGGAATTTTTATTTTCTCTATACGAAGGATGTAACACGTTCGCTCGACAATGCGCGAAATGCGGGTTAATTTAATACAATACGAGTTGGAAATATTCTCGTTGTCGTAAAAGTTTCGAGCTCTTTTGTAGCCCTGTAACAGAAATAATATATTACCGAGGCTTTGGAAACGGAAGCTTAGTAAATTCACTTCGTTTCATCTCTTAATCCGAAGTATCGTTGGTTCACACGTGAATATTATGCTTATGTATTTCATATAAATGAAATATAACCCAAGCATGGACGCACTGTTTTGCACAGTTTTGTAGGCGGATCAGCGTTGTCATTGGGCCTGATTACAACTGTTTGTTAATTAGATTCAATTCGAATACACTATCATTTTACAACTTTGTATCTATACTACCGCAACTTTCCTATACATAAATTACGATAACGAAGTGGTCATACAAATTCTGATTTAACATTTCGAAATTCTGTTAACTCGATCGGAAACGTTCTCGATTCTGCCTCGTTCTGTAGCAAGGTATAGTTCAGGAATAAAGAACAACGTGTTCGTTTGGTTTCTGTATCCTTTTATTCGTACAGTCCTAGATAAATTTATCACAATAAGGGAATTATGAAAAATGTACAATAATACGGACAGAAAACATATTCCCATGGAAAACCGAAAGGAAGGACCAGCCATCGGTAACAATATCTCGCTGGGCTCTTTTCTCTTATTCTTTTTTTTTTTTTATACACTTTTAATTGACATAACGTCCCGCTTGAAGTGACGAAATAAAAAAATCCGCCGATTCTTTCTCTTTCTTTACACAGGTCAAAACACAATCTATACTTACATATTAAATGTAGCAACATTTAGAGTAACACTACGCAGCGAGTTTATGTGCACATTAAAAGCGATTTTCGGTGCTTTTCTTTATTTTTGCTCGTTTTCTTTTCATCGTTGGCGTTCAGGTGTATCCTCCTCTCTAGAGATTCTCTTTGGCAGATCTACGGTCGCTGGGTTTTCTTTAGTTTCTCTCTTTCTTACGCTTCTCTACGAACTTTCTCTCGATCGTGCAACGATCTTGTACGGATAGACTCGTCTAATTCGTTCCGAAATCTCTTTCTTTCCTTATATAAAGCGTAAAAAAACATTTTTAAGAAATTTCGCTAGAGAGAATATTCAGGAATAACTTTTGTTTCCCGGAACGAATATCTCGAATCTTGAAAATTTTCTAATAATTGCCGCGATCCGCTATCGCGAGCTCTTCGTTCGCGGAATTCGTTTCCAATTTATTTGACACCGACAGACGTTAAATATATTTTCCTTCAACGTCTTTGCGACGAATCGATTAATAAAATACTTTCTCGCGTCGACACCCGGTGTGTTTCATAAAAAAGGGAGGATCGTACGAAATTGGAGAAAGCAATCGTTAGAATTTGTTTTCGCGTTCGCACGAACAAGAAGGAAGGTGAAAGATGGAGAAATATAGAGACAGTGGTAGGAGATAAGAAGACAAACGTCGTGGCAATTTTGCCGATCTCGCGTTTCGTTTCCATCCTCTCGACGATTCTTTATAATTATTTACGCCGTTAGTTAATCTAAGCAGGTTACACCTTCGTTTATGTATATTTATTTACAGGAACACAGTAAACGTTGCCAACCACAAAATCAACCTTATCATCGGTTTTAAAGTTCTACTAATCTCTTTGCATCGTCTCTTTGGTTTCGGTTCAACAGTAATAATCAACAACAAGAATCGCTTTTGCGTAAACGAGATTGGTTTTGTGGTATTCGGCAGTATTTGCCTATGAGATACGAGACTTACGACGACATAATTAGTTATTGTTAATCTCCTTATGGCTAGTTTTCTTTTTTTCGCTTTCTTTCCCACACCTGTACGTTCCTCGTTGAGTTTCAACGATCGTTCGCCCTTTTAGTCGCTACAGCCATAGGGCGCAATTGGAAAATAAATAAAGAGACACACTGATACGTCTAGCTCGTCCGTCGATAATTATTACGTTTCACAGTAAACTAGTTTATTGGATTTTTCTGCCGACTACGACCTTCTCGAACTTCCAAAGGAAGTAGGAAGGAACGTAGTGTTCTTACCTTATGCTGCGTCCACAGTGACGTTCGCCAACAGTTCACGAACAGATTGTAAATCACGTTTGTCGACGATGCAGCGATTTTCGCGAGGGAACGTGTGAGCGAGCTCGTAAGCGAATAGCGAATACTGTTTATCCAGGAGACGAGACGCTAAAGATCTGTCCACGACATTAACAATTCGCGAACTGTTCGCGAACAATTCTCATCAACGTAGACGCGGCATTTATCGTTTCTTTCGCTTGCGCTCTAATTATACTCCAAGAGAAACAATTTACGTGCTTAACCAAGTTATTTTAACACTAGAACCACCGACGATTAAAATACGACACTCGTAACAAAGGATGAAATTGAAGAACGAAAAGGAAGAGATACGCGTTACACGGCAAAGAGCAAGACTTTATCCGTATAATTTGCCAAAAAGCTATATATACAAATCTCCTGAAACATACGTATTTAAAATATAACGATTAATATGAAAAACCATGGGTCGATCTATTTTGACCGCTCTGGTAATTCTAGCGTTAGCGGGCAACTTTTCAAATATAATCGTACGAAATAGAAACAATCGTATGGAGACGGCTGTAAGTATCGCGAGAGACGTATTCGCGAATCCTTCTGTGTTCGACTACAGGGTCATGGGAACCAGCAGGCCATTCATTATTCAAATAGCCGGCTAACGTAGCCGGATATCCGCTATTCTATCACGTTCCTCCCTCTCTTCCCGAACTTTCGGTATCGACTGGGTTATCCACCCGGCTCGTTTGTTATTGCAGGAAACGAGCGCGATTCTCGATTCGTATGCATCGTAAGTGCATGTATTTACGTGTTATGCGCATGTATGTATGCATGTATGTATGTATGTATAATACGTATACTTGTATGTATATATGTATGTATGTATGACTCACGTATTTGGCACTTCTTATGTGATCGATTATTTACAGAGATTTCGCGCGTCGAACTCGTATCGAGAGGGTTTCTCGACAAGACCGGGAATCGATACGAACGGTTCACGCGAATTCACGCTCCCCCCTTTCTTTTATTTATAATGTTTATACAATGAATCTGGAACTGAAATTTATACACTGAGCTATTTACAATTCACCTTACATCTTACGTCCCGTGGACGATCAAAACGATGGCCATTTCAAGCATTCTCTCGAATATTTTCCTTCGATTCGATCGTTTTGTTCGTCCACGAGGTACTTTTGCCTCGGGGACTTTCGGTCGTCTAATAATATAATTTATAAACCTTCGTTCGTCTCCCGTTGAGCACCGAAAGTGTTACTTACCTCGAGTCGCGGTCCTTACGTAAAACATTCGATATAATATAACGATACATTAAAGTATAAGCAATAATACTTTCAACTTGTTTCACAATTTGCCTATCGATGGATCGGTGCAATTGTATTTGCAATTTGTGCGCCAACCTTTGCGAGGAGAGCCGCGTCTCGCGAAACAACGAGATTCCTTCGGAAACCTATGTCGTTTTGAAAGCGATTCGGGAGAAAACGAGTAGATACGAGGAATTATCCTTAATGATCTTAAAAATCAACAACAAACGGAATTTATTATTACTCCTCGATATCGTGCAATTTTCTCCTCTCGTGTGCCTGTGAAATCTTCAACTTTCGTACGTCTTGCTGTCAGATAGAACGAGAATGGTATACGAAATAGCGAGCGATATTTTTGGGCCGAATTATCAAATCACGATAACATTGTTTTTATATTCAATTGTAAAAACAACACACTTTTTGGTCCAAGTATTTTACACAGTGCCGTGCGTAACCCCTTCCTTCTTCAAGGTTGCATAAAGTCTTTCCTATTGTTTCATAGATTTCGCAAAAAAAAAAAAAAAAAAAAGGAAAAACGGTAACAAAGAAAAGCAGGTTTCGAGACAATCGTTGGGCCAGCGAGAGGCAGCTTTTATCCAGGAATTGATAAAACGGATAGTTCCGGAATTCTCTTAGCTTTACTGCGAAACGTGAACGACGTTAAGGGATTTCGACGCTTTAACGATCGAACGATTGCTCTGTGTCTCGGCCTGCTCGTTGAACAGAAGTTCGGTCCCGGTGTAGAGAAACACCGGAAACTCGAAACATTCCCGCGGAAGTCGGTCGATGTGAATCTGAAAGCTCCTCGAAAGCTCCGAGGGATCAGCGTGTCTGATACGGCCGTGAAATAAATTCGCCAAGTTCGCGGAAAACTTGGCCCGTGTAGATGAAGTTCAGCTCGTAACTCCCCGATCTTCCGAGTACGCTGCGTGCTATCCTTAAATCGACAGGAAGACAAAGCGGCCACCTTTCGTCTTTAAATCAAACTTTCCGATTAGGCGAGACGAGAGCCATCTCTTCGACCCGTTCCCCGAGGAACTTAAACGTCATACATCTCGCAGCATTTCTATTATCGTGATACAACAAGACTTTGATAAACGTCTGCAACGTGCATCTCGTTTCAACCTCTGGATTTTTGCCTCGACGATAAACAAAGAGGTAGGAAGCTTTCTATGCCTTTACGGTGCCGGTGAACATTTTTATCGTGAGAGGCTCGTAACTCGATAGACTGAATTCAGTGGCTGTTTATAATTTTGCCATAGTTGCAGACACATTGCGGATGTTAATGGAAAATGTATATTTTTATCGGATAGAGAGGTGGAATTTATACGGAGACTCGATTAATTTCCTAAATGTTATAACGTATACTTCGCATCGGACGTTTCGTATATTTTCGCGTACTAATGTGTATTCTGCATGTTTAAATTCTCTGCAAATGCATAAATATCCTCAGGCTGGATATAAATCTTCGTAACTAACCACGTTTACGTTGATATATTTCTACGAGATTGAATCTCTCGATACAAAAGTATTTATTTTACGTGTTAGACGTAAAGACGATTCGGCGCAGCTTCGCTTCTAACCGCGACCGACCGAAGCGTAACCGCGAGAGTAATCGTTCCGTTTATTTCGTATTACATCGTGACAGAAAAATCGATTTAAATTAGAAAAAAATACGCAAGTAAAAAGAACTCATGGAAATCGACCTGTGCGTGTTGTAATTAATGACTATCTGCCGATGTAATTCTTACCCGGTTACGATATTTAATATAAACGACAGACTGCATTGTGTCGGCGTCCTGGTAGCGAGATTTATCGTGTTATTCGCCGATAGTTGTAGAGGTGTACAGGCAAAGGATAGCTAGTTTTGTCGTAGCAATCTGGCAATTATGAGGCGCAGGGGTTGCCCGTAAAAGTGTCGGCCCGTGGGTCGGCAACCTCGGTGCATCGTAACTCAGGACAATAGGTGTCCCACCGTGGTTCAGTAGAGGTGGTAAATCGGAGGTCGGACAATGTTTGGCGAGGTACGTGGTGCGGCCGCTGCGATAACCGGCAATACTTTTACGGCCGTCACCCTATTATGAATGGGCCGTGTTAAACGAGGCGGGAAAAGCTCGCAAGTACATCGCAAAGTGATGATACAGACTGTGTATAACAGGATCTCTCCACCCACACCGTACGACGATCTCTCTTTCTCTCTTCCATTTCCACCCTTACCAACGCTACTTACTCTCTCTCTCTCTCCCTCTCTCTTTATCTCTCTCGTTTCAACTTAGAACGCCAAACCATTTTGTCGTTTCTACCCAACTTTCGTTCTTCTAGCACCGCGTGTGTTCGCGTTTCTGACGGGATCGTCGTGATTCTCGGTGGAACGAGTACACATTTATGACGCCCGATGCAGTTGTACCCTGCGTATACAACGATAAGGATCAGCGGGGTTGAATTTCGCAGCCTGTTTGTAATTTAAATATTCGTGGCTCTTCCGTTCTTCCTTGCCGTTTTGTGATAACGACACGGTGACGGTGAATTTTGTAAGAAATTCTTGGACGATTCGTTTAAAGCGATATAAATTCGATAGCAGTTGCACGAAGAGCATTTCTCGATGTTTTTTCTCATTTTATTTTTTTTACGCGATCGAAACTAGACAAGATATTCCTGCATAGTAGCTGCCTCTGTATTCTCTCTTTAATCTCCGATATCCTGTTTTTCCGGTAAATATGAAATAACGAAATACGAACAGTGGCCTCGTTTTGTTTCGATATGTATGGGGTTAGTTTTATTGGTTCTGCCGGCAGCGGTGGGTGATTAAAACTCCGGATGGATTTTAAAGATATTTCCCGGCCAAGTTTTTTTCATATTAATCCCGCGAACGCGGTCCCACTAAAAAATTTCCCAGCTGTCTCTGATTTTTATTAAAAATAAATTTCGCATAATGCAAATTGCGAATTCAACGGGATTTCATAACAGCGAACCTACTTCCTTCCGACGTTAAATAAGCGAAACGAAATTTTAGACGTGGCTCGTAAATGAATTTCCTTTCCCGTGTCGATAGAGAAATCGCTATAGAAATCCAATCCAATGATCACAGGTGTGAAATAAAATTCGGCTAACCGATTTCATCGGAGCTGAGTCACGAAAGAAATCAAAGGAAGAAGCAACAGATTGGACACGTTTCGCAGACAATACTTTCGCGGCAGTAAATTTTGCCACGAGCGGCACGTGTTAAACCGGACGAGAAGAGTTCGCGGACCGTAACACAGATTATGTATAATAGGATCCGATTTTAACTGTATCGTGCCTATCCTTCCATCTCTCTAACCTCTGATTTCATATTATATATACAGCGGCTTGTCCGATTCCGGTCTGTTACATTTCTCAGAAGTATTATTATGCTGATTCGTACACAACCACGAAAATCACTGTCATGCAAATACGCTTACGCTGGCCAAGTAATTTAAATCGATCCTTTTGTTTCGCCACTCGCTTTTCAAAGCCCGGTAATTTCCACGAAATTCTGCGCTCTTGTTTCCCTACAGAGGAACAAAACGATCTAACCCAGCAGA
Organism: Bombus vancouverensis nearcticus; assembly: GCF_051014615.1. Taxonomy (NCBI): domain Eukaryota; kingdom Metazoa; phylum Arthropoda; class Insecta; order Hymenoptera; family Apidae; genus Bombus; species Bombus vancouverensis. The sequence continues at coordinate 15,346,538 of NC_134917.1, read as the reverse complement.
TTTCTGCCGCAATAAAAAGCTACGGATCGGTTTACGTTCCGCCAAAGTTGCCTTCGTTTCTCTCTCGCAATTGCTTTTTACCTTGGCATTTTTTGATCGCAGATAGACGAAAGGATATTTTTGTAAGGTAACAGAGACTTTACTAAACATGGCCATCGTTCGTAAAAGTTTCTCCGGTCTTTGAGAATACCGCGATGAAAAGAAATTTCCGCGTGATATCTCGTCGTAAAGTTAAATACTTTCAACTTTTTTCTCGCGTGGGTCGCGAAGGATGGCAATAAATTCCCAGGGAAACGTAAACCTTTGATTATTGTGCGGATCTCGGTCGGTTTTCAGTCCGCTTCGAATTTTCACGTTTGTTCAACGAGTTCGACGGCAACGACCACTTCGTGCCATCGTTCCATCCACCGAATCGTTTCTCCTCTTTTACGTCGTTAATTTGAAATTAACGTTTGGTTCGAGAAGCTACAGAACTGTCAGACGGCCAAGTTCAAAATGATTGTTCGCGAAACGTTATTACGAATTTAATATAACGAAAAAACATGACGAATACATATATTTTAAATTGAATTAGCGGCGATATTTGCGCTTTGAAACGGAATAAAATTTACGCGGTACCGCGCGTTATTGCATTAGTAATACGTTCCGTGTCGTGAAAGCGACGATATAAAATATTACTCGTCGTAAATTCCCTGAAAAATGAAATATTCTAATATTAGCACTAGAAAATACGATTGATTCCTCGGAAACCAAACTGACCGACCTCGATGAAATTGATCCAGCTTCTATCGTAACGCAATTAGGCGAACATTAGCCATGAATTTTTTTCACTGTCCGACACACGACGTTTGACCATGCGCGTAACACGTTTAAAATACCAATAATCCGGCGGCCGAACGAACTTCTTACTCGACCTGAATCTCGGCCAGAAAGAAGCATATTCAGCGGTTTATGATAGTCATTGAGCTTAATTTGTATAAAATGTTAAATAACAAATATATTTAAAGCGAAAGGATTAAAAAATCATTGGAGCGGAAGTAATTTTGAAATTCATCGAACTGGATAAAAAATTTCAATGATCGTCCAATATAAAATTTTCTCGTTAAATAAAATCGTTAAATTTCAATCTAGCTCGCGATATAAAGCAGAGAACGTTAAATATACAGCGTCGAGCTGTTCTCTCCCTCTCTGTCTGTCTGTCTGTCTGTCTGTCTGTCTCTCTCTCGCTCTTTCTCTCTTTTCTGTAATTCAACATAGAGAAAAGCACGATCCACGAGGACGACCATTAGTCTCGGCTTCGTTGTTGTTCGCACTGTTGCAATTTTCTGCTTATTAATCGGACCGCGTGTCACGGTGAACGAGCATGATGTCCGCCTTCGGACATGCATGCAGAAGGATAAACGCGCGCCTCGGCGATCGCGTGCGAACGCGTTTCTCGTTTATTTTGCATCGTGGAATGCACGTTGGACGGGAACGTTTTCGGACGTGATCACGACGAGAAACGGATGTTCGTGTCGCGGTGAATAACGGGAAATTTAACGGTTGGTTCTTGGTAATCGACAACTAATCGCGACTCGCAAAAAATAATATACCGAGGATAAGATACGAGCGGAGGATAGAGAGCCTTAACCGTGCCTCGAATCTGGGTTAAGTTTGGGTTATCATCTACTTAAGAGGTAATTTACATAACCTGGATTCTTTGCCTCGTCGAGGGCTTGGTTCTTACGTAAACTAGAGCTAACTTCGACCAGCCTTAACGAACTCTACGTCGTTTTATGTAATCTTGCAATAATAACGCGTTTTGTAATAGCAATTTTTCAATAGAAATCGATCTTCTTAGATTATAATACAGTTGGAAATTAAAGTGGCAGTAGAGAAGTGTGGCAGTAAGTGATTTATGTTGCTGGTCCATGTAAGATCGTATATTGTATTATAAGAGGTATTTGCACGACGTAGATCATTCTTAATGAAAGACTGGCGTTGATTGGCTTCTGTGCCCTCCGTGTATTGTCGATTGTTATTGTCACTCGTTATGACATTCATGACACGAACCAATTTTACTCCTCGCTAATTTTACAACTCCGTTGTGTCGCGTGTCACATTATGTGTGTCATCGTTCCATTGCTCTACTCTTTGATTTCCAGAATCATCTCGTAGAGTAATTCTATTGCCGTTTAATATCGGCGAAGCAGTGCGACGAAACATCCGCCAATCGATGTATTAATTTCGTGTAACGGCCGTGAAATAGAATAACGGCTGGCAGAAAGAGAGAGAGAGAGAGAGGGAGAGAGGGAGAGGAGAGAGAGAAAGAGAGAGCTGTGAATAAAATTCATGTCGCGCGTGCACCAGACGATACACGGCTCCTATCCGTGCACGCATCTAAATAGGGAGGTGTGTATTCTATCGGCGCGTGCACGGGCCGCGGACGCGGCAATACACCCGTGGCGTGTAACGACGTCACCGAGCAGTATCTCTGTTACGCCTGGCTTGCCGTGGACTGTGGCCGCTCACGCATCGCTTAACATAATCCCCCATCCGACCAGGACTACATAGATTACGAAATGATACCTCTGAAACGCGTACAATTATATTGGCGTGAGATATTTCGCCCGTGCGCGCTGTTTCGTGGTTCGAATCTGAATGCCTGTTCTCTTCCCCTGCGTGACGATCGTCTACCCGTTTTGGCCAGGAATCTCCTCGACACGGACGAACGTCGAAAAGCTGTTGGCCTAATTCGTTGTTCCGATCCGTGTAATCGATCAGCCGCGACGATATCTTTGTAGAAAATCCACGATTGTCTCAGTTTAAGGAAATTCAGGCGGATATCTTGTATAATATCGGAAATTTGAGTGGAGATATTTTAGAATATTTTACGACGAACAGGTAAATAGAGATGTCTTGATTAAATCGTTGGCGGCGGTGGTAATTACAGCAGAACCGTAGAGAGGATCGTATAATGTAGCTGTTCGGTTGGTTCGTGGTCCGAATTCGAACGAGTCTATCGTTCGACTGTGTCGGAGCTTTGCGTGGCGCCGCGTTGACGACGCTCGCTCGTGAAAGATAAATCTAAAACGGCGCACTAATTCGCCATTTCATTTAAATGCTAATCCGAAAACAGAGACCAAGCCGTTGAACGTTTCTCGATGCTCGAATCAGTCGTCTCGCGGTTTTCCAAGGAAATTTCCTCGAGCATCGCGTACGAGTTTCCACCGCGCTTTATCTCTCGTTCTCGTACATTAAACAAGAAATCACGTTTCTCTGCTTCTTCGTTCTCTTCTTTCCCTCTTCTCTCTCTCTCTCTCTCTCTCTCTCTCTATCTTTCGTTTTTTCTTCTTTTTTATGTCGATGTTTTCGAAGAATCTTTATTCCAGGATCTCGGTATTCGGCGAAAGATACCACCGTACCGTCGGTATCACCGATAAAAGGGAACTTTTCAATTTCGAAGTGAGCCAACTTTCCAGTTGCAAGACTTTCCGACCGAATGATACTTTATCGAAGCCCTTTTCGCGCGATCGAAACTTTTCATACTGGCTTCCCTGAGCCGCTTGCGTGACCGACGAACGGAGTTATCCAGACCAGACACACAAATGGTTTCTACCGATTCGTCCGGAAGCAGAATTATGCGTCAACCAGCCTACTACTGTTACTACTACTACTACTACTACTACTACTACTACTACTACTATTACTAGTACTGCTATTGCTATTAATTCCATGGCGTAGCCTCTGTTCCCTGACTTTTCAACCTGGTTTTCCTTCCAATGAAAACGTTTCGTCGTTGCAAACCGGTGAAATAGAATCCACGGCCGAAACTAGGCTTTAATTTTTACGACGTTATACGATTTCCGGAAACCAACAAACGACAACGTTACGTTTGGAAACGAATACGTTGTGGAACGTGTTGCGCGATAACGTAGAAGACCAGGGAGCCTTCGGATGTGAACAAATTTTTCGTACTAGCGATATGAATCGTTTTATAATTTTCATCGTCGAGTAGCCGATGTTTCGTTATTGGGCTCCGTGAAATTAAATTACTGGCAAAGCACCTGACCGGTTATTAATATTTGCGTTTCGTTACCGACTGGATTATGAAATGTTAGCTCAATTTCGAATTCACGACCGTCTCTGACAGCCTACGAATCAACGTTTTTCGATTAACCAGGGCCTACACCGACGTTGGTAGACGATTCGTTCGCCAGTCACGCCCGGGAATTGAATTCTCCGTGTCGTTTGATGTCTTTGTGTCTTCTTTCGGTAATTAATTCGAGCGGCTAGCGTATTTCAATTTGGCAGCTTCTCACAGACGATATCGTGAAACCCAATTACATGTCACGTGCCGATTACACGATCGGTAATGGAAAGTTTCTTAATTACAGGGGCCACGAGAATTAATACGTTCGTTTGGAAATCATAGTAATTTCGGTCTTTGAGAGCGCGTCAGGCACGAGCGCGCCGAGGGAAAACGCGCGGCTGGCTTCATGAAATGTTTCACCGGCCACTTCAGCGACACTTTTGTCGCGTTAAAATTAGAAGCGAGCCTGTTTCGTTTCAATTTCCTCTTCGTGTATCATTCACGATTGCGGCATGGATTTTTAATGTATTTCGATAAATTAGTAACGCCATCCGCGGGCCAGCGTTGTCGATGAAACAGCACGAAATTCGAACGCCGGATGCCCCATTCATCGAGGAATTTTCAACGCGTCCCGCGAATTAAAACGCAACGAAGAAATTAATTTCGACCGACGCGATGGTACGCGTTAATATTTGCGCTGATATTAATCGGGAAATCAGGGAAAAAGGAAAAATTGCGAAACGGGCGAAAAATATGAGAGTGAACGAAAATAAAAAAAGGGAGAAAATGAGATGAAATTTGTGAAAGTTGAAGCGAGTCGGGAGGAAAATCAGCGAGTTGCCGAGGTTCGTGAAATTTTTTGAGAAACGAGAACCAAGTTTCCGTCGTCGAGCAACGATCCAACGAACCGTTTCGATAATTGGATTCTCCGGTGGCGACCGTTTTTAAAATATCACGAAAACCATCGTTACGTTCCTGCCAACCTTCGTGATTTCGCTCGCGAGGACACGAGCGCCATTTTTCACGTGCCGAAGCATTAATCAAATTCCCCCTTCTCTCCCTCGAGGGTTATCTACTTGAATGCTACTTCCTGGTCGCGCTTGAAAAGTCTCCGGCATCGCAGATTCCATTCAGCGACTTTCCTACGCAACCTACGCACGTACCTCCCCTGTCTTTAGGGACACCTTGTTTCTGATCGCGGCCACGCCGTGTTTCGCTTTCCAGTTTTTCACCTCCTCTTCCTTTTTCCCTTTCCGGTTGATCGCGTAATCTGCGAGATTTATCGAACAACATCGCGTTTTTCCCCAATTGGAACGGCGATGCCGTTTTAATTGACGCGATATCGTATGTTCTCTGTGTAACGTCGAACGAGGCAACATGGAAAACGCTCGCGCATCGCAAGGAGAATCCAGAGTTCGGTCTGTTTTGTTCACCTGCGCCAAGTATGTACTCTCATAGGACAGATTTATCATTTTGAGCGTTGGGGAGAAAGGCGGTCGAGCTCCGGCGAGTTTGATTGTTTTCGGAATTTATCGCGCTACGTGTTAACCCCGGAGTATTTCGATGAAAAGACCTGGAGATGGTTTTCCTAGAGCTCCAACGTTTGTCTTGTTCTTTTTTCTTTTTTTACTCATATTTTAGCCTTGACTTATCTCGTCACGATACCGTGCTCCGCTCGGTATTTGCAACTTTATTTCAAATTTTCAAAGATCGAGTTAACTTTCCATTTCTTGCAAATTGTAGAAGAAGGAAGAGTTTACATCAGCCGGGACTGTTATCCTTTGCCTTACGCTGGACCATCGAAACAACGTAAGTGTTATCGATTTTCATTACGATTCTCTACCACGGTTTCACATGCCTCTCGAATGATAGAATTATGAAAATTGCATGCCATCATGTATGGTTGTAAATCATTACCATAAAACACTGTATAGAGGTGAAAATAAAAATTCGAGAGACATCGACGAGCGCCATATAAATTTCTCTCTAATTGCATCGATTAAGTACAGGCTCGCGGTGCAATGTCATATTGCTGCTGGAAAACGGCTCGTTTCCTGTTCATACGTCATTACTTCCGACAAATAATTTACCAAGATAATTCACCTCACAATAAATATCTGATGCTAATTAAGCCCGTAATCCAGCGGCTGCCGATACATAATTCAATTACCCTAATTAATATTCGATTGCGATTAACAATCCAATTAAAGGTATACAACCCGGCTGACAAATAATTTCGTCTGTTTCCGCTAATGTATCGCATCAACCGTCAATCTAATCGCAAATATTAATCCAACATATCGTTTCGTTCCTTTCATAGAACAAATAATTGTTCTAGATATATCCTAGCGCAAAATTATTTCGTTATTACTTTTATTATCCTACCTATCAAATTGCCATTAACGAAAAAATAAAAAGGCCACTCTCGTTTTCGTCTCGTTGATAGATTACGTTCGATACGCTAATATCGTATTTCGCAGATGCATCGTATTTTGAAGCGCGGCTCTCCGCTGCGAGTAGATCGAGATGCAAAGGTCAGACACACGTACACAGGGCGCGACAGAACGTCCTGGACGAACATGGTCCACGTTTTTCGTGGTCCATCTCCTAATTCGCCGTCTGGGGCACGTACGGGGGCATATAGGGCCCCGTGAGGATATACTGCACCGCTACCACCATCAGTTGCGGGGCACTCCATCTTATGATGTACGCGCTTCCTGAAACAGAAATGCATTTTCCTCGTTACTTCGTAGCCGCCTTATGCGCTCGTAGCCGGCTGAGTGCCGCGCTTCTGTTCCACGATAAAAAGATGTAGAGTGCACGTGTTTGTTCGTGTGTGTCTCTTACACGTTCCGGTTATGCATCGTATACAAGACGATCGTACAGGACCACGGGAATTTCGTTTCGAACGAGAAGCCAAGAGAATTACTTCTTTGGAATTCGATTGTTCTTACGCTATTGGAATAGAGAGCCTGGAAAATTCTACGCGAGCTACGAATATGAATCTATAAGGACGTACTTGGAATAGAATTCATCGTTGTTTAGCGACGATGTAAACGGGGTAAATCCATCCATAAGGGAACGGGAGCGAGGGAATTATAATTTTCCGGTTACACGACTCGAGTCCCTGTAGATTACGGTTTAGTCATTGGCTTACGCGTAAATCTGGCCACGTTAATCATGCACCGTAGCTCGTGTGGTCAGCAGACGTTCCTAATTTCCAAAGCTTATTATCGCGGTAATTAGGTGTCAAAATGGAATTCTATTCGAGCATTTGCCGTTTAAAATTTCGCGCTACCGCGGAATCCCGGTCGCGGCTGAATTACAACCGGCGATCGGAAAGTATTTCAAACATTTCTCGTCGCTGTGACAAAATTACTCGAGTACTGTTTTATCTCTGCAACGAATAAAACGAGCCGGTATTTACGCTCGAACGAATGTTTCGACTCTCCTAAAGCCTTCGGTCATCGACAGAAAGTCGCGTCGTACGGAATTTAAATTAACATTTAAAGTAGAGGAACGGATTTTCGAAATACTGGCCGCGTATGTGACGGCATACGCGGAGAACGATATCGCCGGGCGAAAACTTGTCCCAGAAAACTCGTCTAAGCAACGGAGAAAGCGAAGAGTTTCGAGTGGAACTTTTTCGTCTAAAATCCCACGGGTGTTTCTTTCGTGCTATCTCTGATCTAAGCTCGCTCGTGCAACGACCAAGATCTCATTGGTTTTCCAATAAATACAGCCTTCCTCGCTAGAACGACGAGAACGTTTCTTCTATCACGGATGTTACACCTAAATTCTCTTCTGTTGAAGATGTCGGTGTTAAATAAAATTTCTGCTATGCTTTCGTTCGCGTTTCAGATGATTGTACGAACAAAACACTTGTTATCGTATTCGAACTCTTTTTCCTCTGTACAACCTCTTTTTCGACGTATTCCTAGAATATTTCTAAAGTATATAGGTTACCTTTTTTTATCGAAAAACACTTTGTACAACGTTGGATCGCAGGCAATTTTTTACTCGATAAACATAAAGTAAAATAATACGCGGAATTATAATGAAACGATACAATAGAAAAAGAACAACGATAATTTAATTCTAGAATAATTTATTCGACACGATTCCATTTTCTCGAACCTTATTTCGCTCAATTTCAATTTTCGCTACCAATTTTTCTTATTGTTCCTCATATTCAATGCGCTTTTATAAATCTCGTATGCACAATAGACGTTCTTATCGGGTATAATCAAAATATTCACGTATCACAGTATATACGAAACTTCAACCTGCATTCTCCGAATCATTCTCCATTCAGTTGCCAATACTCTAGCATAAATATTCTCTCGGTTCTCGATTATTCGTCGTCCATATGAATTCCCACCCCCGCGATGCTCGACGATATTGAAATTTTAAGAAAACTTACAGTGTCTTCATGCTGTAGAAGCAACACGGTTTAATTTAAAGCAGAACAGGGAGAAAGAGAAACGAGGGTCGATCTTCAGCCGGTTGTCACGGACCTGCCACTCGTTCCTCCACAAATTCGCGACGGTCTCGTCGAAGGGTCACGAAATCAAAGTTACCGCCAGAAGAAGCTGCTTTCAGCGCTGTGAATTACCTGTCAACTTGACAGCGAGTCCCTCGCGTTTCTTTCTGTTTATATGCGGCATCAGGCGTTCGAGTCGCTTCATCGTTCCGTGCGACTAAATCGAAGGGGTGAAAGAGGAAACGTGCGTTTTTGTCGCGCAAACTTTGCACGCGGTGTTTCCTTTTTTCTTCTCATATGTAGTCCGATAGCGTCGAGCTTCGAATATTTCAATTATTCGCACCGTCAGAAGTTCTTATATTTATACGATCGACTAGCAAATTTCGAATGCTATTGCAGCGAAGCCTTTGGAAAGCGAACGTAATTTGTCGAAGAAAGACGGATCAGAAATATCTATGGATCAATTTGTACGGGCGGCTTTTCATCATTTTCGTTTCTCGTCGACGAGAACAGAAATAACAATTTGTCAACGGAGTACAAAGTTGAACTGTCTCTTGGCGAACCTCGACTATATTCGACTTCGCGTTGCTTTTCTTAAAAATCTCAAGTGGAGGCAAGGCTCCGTAGGGACGAATTAAGCGCCGGCTAACTTGTGAAACGTAATTTATCGCGTCTGGACTATTTATCTCGGGTTCGCTCGAATGGAGCAAATAGAGTTATAAATAATCCAGAGATTCCGAGGATCGAATAGAGGGATATGGAGGATGAGGGAGGGAATATATCGGGTAAATAACGTCGAATCGTTGGATTCGTCGAATGTTCGGGGACCGCGGTATGGGGCTTCTTGATCGCGGACAAAATTACAAATCGAGCCGCGTATCGGTTATCGGCCGATGAAAAATTTCAAATTGGATGCCGACCGAAATGACAGCCAGTGGCACCCTTTCGCACAAAAAGCTTCATTCTTCCCTCTCTACTGGCTCCTCTTTTTCGTAAGATTTTTATTTACATGGCCGCTCGCCGTCTGATTTATCGTTGATCTGCATCACGTTTTCCATGCGGCGCACTGTATTCTCGCTACGCCGGCGCGAATCTAGCTGGAAGTTTTGCGTCTGCAAATATATTGGCCGTTCCATCGTGGCTCGGGGTAGATTGTTGAAAAAGAGGCGAACGAGAGAGAAGCAGAGGGACGGAGGGGAGAGGCATACGCGTGGAAAGAGGGACAGATGCGAGAAGGGAACAAAGAAACGGGACAAACAGACGAAACGAGAAGCACAAAGAGGCGAAATGAGAAAGGCACCGGGTTCGGAGTGGAAAAATAAAACGAAGTAGGAGGGAGGCAGAAGAGCGAAAACGTTGGAGGAGAAATGGATAGAGAGAGGGTGGAAGGGTATAAAGAGACGAATAAACGAAGAAGGAAAGAGGGAGTAAGGAGAGGATAGAGAAAAGAAGAAAGGGAGAGAAGAGAGAGAATGAAGAGGAAGAAGGAAGAGGAAAGAGGGGACCGTGCGGCGTTCTTATCGCGGATACGGACTGACGTAACGGATTACTCGCTATCGCGACCAATATGTCAGACGGTAAGAAGGACGAGGAGTCAAGCATTATATCGCGAAATAAAATGGCCCGTGGCGCGTGTCCGTGACCGGGGCACATTCTGAAATATCGTCGGTCACTGGACTGGAACGCAGATATAGGTATTATTATTGACACTTTGCTTCTGGCTGAATTATGTATTTTTCATAGAGCATGTCGGACAGCGTCGTTCGCAAATGCAAAGTAACAAGCTTGCCGACGACCAGGCAAGACCACCATCATCGACGATGACGACGACGACGACGACGACGACGACGTAAACTCGATGCACCTAGCTGAGATAGAGAGACGACGTCGCTTGGAAGATTCTCGCTAAATCGGAAAACGCCACCGTGAATTTTAATGCCGAGCTACGATATCGACAGCCGTCGATACGAAGAACGAGTGTCTGATCGAACAATGAGACCGGGCGTGTTTATTACCACGATTATTACCATCCTCTGATTTCAGTTAACTTGACGTTAATTGCTCAATTGTATTCCCTTTCTACGATATTATTACTTTTCAAATATCGATTATACGATTTATTTGTCTCTTCGTGGAAGCCACGACATTTTCTCTTTGACTCGTGTAATATCCAGTTCGATTCCGTGTTACGTAGTTCTCGAAGATACTTCTTCCAGACTTTCGAAGATACCCGAACTACTCTAATTCAAGTAGCAACTTTGCTCCTGGCTCTACAACTTCGACAATTTTTAGTCCATTTCTTTTCTGGAACGTCATCCTCGTTAAATTCATTTCCCATTGTAAAACGGATACTTTTGACATTCGCGTGATAGATACGTTTCTACACTAAGGCGGTCGAAAAAGCTAAAACTTCTCCCCAGAGAGATTTCAATATTTCTCTTGCACGATACGCAGGGACGTTTCAATATTGGTATTTCATACGCGTTACCCTTCATTCGGTTGCACGGCGACGATCGAAGATTCATGGCGGAATTATTCATGGAAAAAAGCAAATTGGCCGCGTGTGGGTTGATGCGATTTCGCGGTGCTTTTTCGAAGCCACTGGAAGTTACGTCGCGAAGAATCTCGGTTAATCCGGGTGCATGCCGGTGAATTTTAATGTAACGTCTCGATATCGACAGGTGTCGCGCTGGCGAAGCCGTGAAATTTTTCGATGACACCCCGGCGTCCGCGTAGATTTATCATCATCGGCCTCGATCCATTTCTGTTCCCCTTCTGTTTCCTTTCTGGCTAAAAGTTCGCCAATTCAAAGCCAATCGAAATCCTTCGCGAACGGTTAATGTTTGTCGTTATGTCGATACGTCAGTTCTTTTTCACGACCATTGTCTCTAAACGTCACTTAATACCGCGTTAACTTCTTCTTTCGCGATATTTCTACGTCAAACCGATCGAAGGTGAAACTGAAACTTTCGAATTCTATTTCCTCTCGTTTTTTTTTATCCATTCTTTTCTCTTTTCCTCGAAAATCCATCGTAACCGACGAAATTCGTTGGATGTTTGAAACGTTGAAAGGGAACGGTACAAAACGAGGGGGTAAAAAGTGGATTAGCCGAGTCATCGATTTTCGTAACGTCCGCTCCTATCTCGCGTTCCGTTTTTGCGATCCATTAAAACGACGCTCGAACTTCCTTATCGCTAATTTAATCAACGATAAGGGAAACTTTGGTCGCCTAACGTAACGCCAGTGGCAAACATTTTTATCGGCCGACACCAGTTCGCTTTTTCGTCCTGCCCTCGCTCTTTTTCCTTCCTTTTTTCTTTCGCCTAACGAAAACTTACAACCACACACCACTGAACGAACGAATTTTATTTCTTTACTCCCAGTATACCGGCGCGCATTCTACTGCATTTTTTCGCATCGATTACGATTTCAGTCGTAATTCAACATCGTATCGCTGCTGAAGTTAAACGATGAGATCTACGCGATTAATCTTCGAATAGAATAATCTCCGATCAAACAAAATGATTCTTCCGACGTTTTTCCAACGGAACATTTAGATAAGCGTTGTCAAGTATCACGGTACACGGACGATCTCGTGTAGAAAAATGAGGTGAGAGGTGATTCTTTTTCCTTCCGGCACGTCGGAAGGGAGGGGTTGCGCGATGAGCTTATAGCGGCGATCGTATCGAGACATAAGCCGTACTGATTTACGATCTAACGTACCACCGGAAATCTACGTACGTCGTTCACCATCCAGTTGCAATTTATATTTCGTTGCAACGTAAATAGCGTATAGTACGCATATCGGACGTCATAACGCGGTGAATTTGCGAAAATCAAACGCGACGTTAACGGAAAGGCAGCCTCGTCGAGGTTTTCCCTTCTATCTTTTTCTTTCTCTTAGAAGATGGCCGCGGTGCCGTCAGCTTTAAGAGACAAGACGAGGCCAGTTATAGCGTTGTAAATCGATGGGCGGGGGAAATGAGGTCGAAGGGAATAAGAAGGTTATCGAGTTATCGGTTATATATCGGCACCGGATAGATAGAGAGACAAGCGCAGGAGCATGAGAACGAGAAAGCAGGACGGAGGCGGCGCAGGGAGCGGATCTCTCCAAAGTGCTTCGGCACTTGTGGCACGTGCAATTTGCGACGTCTAAAGTTACTTCTAACGTGCTGTTGTTTTAATGGTCGCAGACTATCGGCAACGACTGAGTCAGCGGAATGTTCCGGTGACTCGTCGCGATGCAGGAAAATGCATCTCACGAACGGCAAGAATATGGAACTTCGGTTGCCGATTACGCAACTATGGGATGATTTAGGATAAACCGTGTCGTGGATTCGACGAGTGGCAGACAAAGAGGAATATCGAATTAGCAACGATGTCTTTTGTCACGCGATATTAATCGTTTTTATATCCACACGATATCAGCGGTAGATCAAATCGATGTACTACCATCATTTAGAACCACGATCTTTCCACAGTTAAAAAATCTCTCCACTAAGTAAAATGAGTTCTTAACGATAGAACTATCGAACTTCGATACGCACTTGCGCGATAGTCGGTACTAGTTTTGACAAAAGTACCTGTATTTTTTCCGTGATCGTAAAACTAGGCTAACAAACGTACTTCCATCAGGTAAAAAGCTATTTCTCAAAATTATGTTCTCGAGCTTGCAACCAGACGAAATTTATTATTCGTAAGTCAGGCGAACGCACGACAGACTTAAGAAGCATTAGAGTTATAATTCTGGATATTTCCTCTGGATAATTTATCCTCGCGCAAGAACACCGTTCTGCTCTTCGCCACGAAAGTGGCTTAAACAGTTGTGGACAGGAAGAAGCACGCGACAACACGAATGCCTGACGTTGTTACGGCATGTAGACATTCGTGATTCCGGTTGGTCGATGGTGCACTTAGGAACCAGACGTATTTCGATCGTCGTTTCTTCTTTCCGCTCTCGCCATGCCCCAAGGTGTCTTTAGTCTCTCAGCCGGAAAAGAACGAGATCAGAATCCACGTTTTTCACCCACGCGTATCACCCACGAATTCATTTATCAAGCCCATCCCCTTTCCACTGGTCTACTGTGTATATATGTCCGGGGCTAAACGTGGAATTTCTATAGGGGTTGCTTCGTCTTCGTCGACGTATACATTACGTATGTGAAGGGCAACAGATCCAGGAAGGCTCGAGAGACTAGAAGGCATCCTTCGTTGACCCTTTTATACCTCGCAAGGAAATTACCTGAACGAAGCGATGGTTGCTCGATCCTGTCTCTCCTTTTTCTTTTCCCTTTACACGGCCCGTTTACCACGTTTCCTCTGCCATGTCGGAGTATCCCTTTTATATTTATAGGCCGAGTTCACGCGCTATTTTTTCGTAGGAAACGAAAGGAATTCGAGCGAAACCGGGGGCCAGAAGCCCTATCGTTCTGTACGCGGGAAATATGACTCGCAAATTACGTCGCCGAGAAACGAGATTTTATTATCTGCGACGTGGATTTGGTCTCGGGAGTTCATTCGAGTCGCGCATTTTTCTCCATTCTCGTGGATCTATTTCTGTCTACGCGAATTTAGAAGAAAAAGGATGGCCCTTTGCTTTTTTATCTCCTTCCCTGTTAAAAAATGAACTTTTTCAGGGTAATATTCGACTCGATAGCGAGGAGGGTTTTTAGACGAGCATTCTGACGAAATACGGGCGCGCTTGAAATGCTCGGCGACACTCTGTATCTCATTTCGGGACAACTCGTGGCCGTCTACCGACGTACATATGTACTTCTACAAATTTTGTCCACCATAATTCGTGACAACGAAGACTAATAGCTCTACCGTTCGCTGGTTCATTTATCACGCGTGTACACGTGACTTAATGCACCGTTTGGACAGCATAAACACGGCACCGAGTTTCAGCAAGACCGATAGTTCGTAGACGTTAACGCTTTACAACAATTCTTTCCATCAACGATATTTTCCCATCTTCTTTTCAACATTTCTTTAATCGATCGCGTATTTTATCCCTATACAAGTCGATCTTATTACCTTTACATCCTCTTTCCTATTCGGCTTAAAATTTTCATCGATTTTCCATCGAACCACGCTCTGTCTGCTTCGATACACGAACCTAATCGCGAGTTAATTAACGCGCCATTCACGTTCAACGTACGTTCAAATTGGTACATACCTTCGTGTTTTGTATTATAACTTGTATATCGTAATTCCTTGTTTATCGTTGAAGTACAATCGTCAAGAGGCGAAACCGATCCTTACCATCTCTTCGATCAAGTAACAATTTTTATTTCCACCTTTTCGAGCATTCACAGAAGCGGAGATATCCAAGTCTCGAGTAAACTTTCGAGACATTCGATAACAATAATCCCTACCGTTAAATGGATCCAAATTCTATACCACGTTACTCCATTCTATCGAATCAGATTTGTAACTGTGCGTTCCAGCAAAGCTGCGCAAGACATCATTGGAGGATTATCGTGCAAAGGATCTACGCTATTCTAAATCGCGATAAACGGATGGTATAGAGATCAAAGACGGCAATATCCCGGGAACGAGCCACGGGAAACTCTGTCGGAAAACGAAACGTTGTTGTTTCCATTCGATAACACCCAATCGTCTAAGCTGATACGCGTCGTACCTGGAGGCTTCCAGTCAATAAGAACATGGCTTTCGTGCGATGCGACGAGAAGCCACTTCCTCTTTCCCTGACTACTGGCGCGCGCGCAAGCCCCGGGTGCCACGGAAAACGCTCGCGAGGCACATCGAAAAAGCGGAAGCCGTAAAATCGGCCAGAAACGTCGCTTCCCTTGATCGCCACTTCGCGGCGCGGTGAAACAGAGGGCTCGGCAAAAGGATTTCGAAGCGGAAGAAACGTTTTTCTCAGTCTGCCGGGGATAAACCGGGATTCTCCAGGGGAAAGTGGGACGAAACGAAACGAGGATGGGAATCGCGCGAGCGTCTCCACGCTCGTTTCACGCCGCGACTGTTCCCAGAGTGCACTCCTCGTGCGACGAACGGACACGAAGCCACTCGAGCCGCCCTTCCGGCGGAAGTTAAACGCGCGCCGCGTCCAAGAACGCCACCCGTGTCTTCCTCGGCCTCGGTGGCGACCGTTTTTTCGGCGAATTCGCAACAGAAAATTCAGCCGAGCGAATTTAGCTTGCCGCGCTTCCATGGACGGACCTTTTCACCGCGTCGAACGTTTCAGATTCATCCGAGAGTTCGTCTAAATGGCACAATATTTTTTAATATGCGTTTGAGATTGATATGAAACGTTCGACGCGCGATGGATCAGATCGAGACGGTCTAGTTTCGTATAGGATGGGATGACGATACGCACAGGGTGTCTCGTTTAAACTGAAAATGATTTTAACTCCTTGCTAAAAGGCCTCTGAAAGTCGCGTTAAAGTCATGTAACGGAGGAAGAAAAAAGGAGAGGAGAATATACCTATACCGGAGATAATTTCTCGTTAAAACGGCAGCAGCCGATATTTCGTTTCTCCTTTCTTAATCAGCTTTAATTGATCTACGACGAGCAGCGTTGTAAGATCTACCTCCAAGATTTTCCTTCAAATGCAACAAACACGACGATAGAATAACAGAATTTTCAACAATTAAGCTCTTCACAATCGTACATATACGCGTCTAATTCCCCTAACAATACCCTTCATTAATCCGAGTCTCGATTTTCAACCGTTGCAGCATTCATTGTTTCGTCAGAATATTCTCGTCGCAGGAGAAACATTTTACAGGGGGCGAGAGAATGAGATACAGAGAAATAGTGAAGAAGAGGGAGAGAAAGAGAGAGAGAGAGAGAGAGCGAGGGGGCAGCCGGGGATAAAGTCGAGTGGAGTTTTAGAAACGAGTGAAGCGTTCGCGAATGGAACATCTTCTGACGGCGTGCGGTGTTCTATATCCCCGATTTTTCGGTGAAACGTTTGACGATTTTACTCGGCTGCTGCCTTCGCAAACAGCCTCGTTTGCTCGTCGTTACGCCCTCATTGCTGTAACATAATTCCCGTTTGATGCGGAAAGAGGGGCCCCGAACGCGGGAGAGCCGCTTAATATCGCTCCACTGCGTTATATATTGCACACGCTGCGCAAATATACACGCGTATTACGGATGTCCTTTGTCGACGATAAGGCTCGCGCGAATTCCTTTTTAATCCTTCTTTTTTCCGTATGCGGCTCTGCTTCCAGCTCTGTTTCCTGGCCCATCGATCATCTTCCTTTTGCCCTTGCTGTTATATCGGTTCGAACTCGCTTCAAAATATTTCGTTTCTATATCTCTGTATTAATAATTAGAACTATCTATTAGATTGGCAACTATGTGATTGAGGATTTTGTAATTACCACCTAATGACAAAATCCGCGATTACTTAGTTGCTGACCCAATAAATGCGAGGACGATAAAGAAACGAATTCAATGAACGAATTAAAAACGCATCTTCTTTTGGTGCTGTGTATCGTTGACGACTTTTCCAATTGTGTGGGATAAATTATTTTAAAGTGTTACAATAGACGCAGAGTCAATGTACGAGCGGTAGCTGGTTTCGATTACTCGATCTTACGAGTTTTGTTCACTTTTTTCCTTTCGGCTGATGCGATCGATGGATGCGATAGTTTTCTTCCGATAACGAAAATTAGTGATCTTTGTTATAGTATGGGCGAAGCATACCGCTAACTATAAGTACGTATTAGGAAATCAGTTGATTTTTACAACTTTACCGCTTTTTACAACTCTTACTTTTCACTTATATCTATAATTTATGTTTTCCATAGTATGGAACATCATAGGAAATATAATTTGCTAGAGTTTCTCAATAAATATAACGTGTCCGAATGCTGGAAGCGTAGACGCATAAGTGGAAAATTAGATCTCACCGCGGTTAATTTCTAAAACTAATTTTCACCTGTGCAGATTACCAGACAGAGAAATGTTAAATTCATATATTCGCTCGTTCTCCCGACTTTGCGCTATGAATCGACGACCTGCCGTCTGTATAGCAAAATTTAGGTACCTACCACGACAATGACTCGCGAGCACACTGATCATCATCGTCATAAACGCACGCCGCATTGTAACGACGGATAGTTTCAGGATCGCGCAATACCACAAAGCTAATAAACCGTAACGTTCCGGCATTCATGAAAATTATCGATTAGATCAATCTCCATTATCTTTGACGCGGTATCAATTATCTCACTGAAAAGTGAAATTACAGGCACGGTATGTTCGTAATACGTTGGTAAGAAGCGTGTAGAAAAGAGAACAAATTCTACCGTAGACGAAAACGAGATTGCGAACTGATCCTTTGAATTTTCCAAAGAATCAAGGTAGAATGCGCGACGTAGATTCCGAGGTTTTTCTTTCCGCGCGCTCGGCTACCGGATTCGCGAGTAAAGACATTAGCATAGCGCTCGCTAGCTGGCAATTTAGTGCATTAGGCGCACGCTGCAGGACGGACAGAAGCGTAACGCTTGGCAGAAAACCGAGGGGAAGAGCAGTCTGGAAATGGGTGAACTGGGGAACAGAGGAAAAGTGGTCCGAAAAACCGACAACTGGAAAGGCCAAGTTGCGGAGGAAACGGAAGTGAAACAGGAAGCGACAGACCAGCCGGAACGAGGTGAAAAGGTTGGAGAATGAGGAAGATGGCAGGTAATGCGAGACAAGAAGAGCTCGGAGAATAGAAAAGGCTAGCCAGTATCAAAGAGTATATTAAAGCAATATTTTGTCAGCGTTGCTTTGTTTCTGCGAAGCTGGAGCGTTTAAGTGGAAAACTTGGTTATATAATAATATCCATACATATACATAGCTATGTAAATATTTTCTAAAAGTGTTCAAATACATTCGCGAGCCAGTGTATGTAGATCTTTATGAACAGCTGCATATACATTGCGTTAAATAGAAAGTTCGTTCCGTTTTTTAATAGCGAGATGCTACCGAGTTTAAACAATGGCCACTAACTTCGATTCAATTGGTCTAACCCGGTATCGTTGATCGATCGTCAGACAACTGTGGAGTGTAAAACAAGTACTTTTCGGAATATTTGTTTCTTGTTAGTCCGATACAATTTCGAACATGTTTCACCGAGACAACGCAAAACCAGGCGCGTCGATCTTCGCGCGACAAGAATTCCTACAACTTGAATGGAATGTTCCATTCCGTCTACGACATTCTCTCGATCACGCACGCTCAGACTATCGCTTATTCGACACAAAATTACCTCAACGATAAAATCTTCTTCTCTTTTGAAGACTGCGGAAACGAATTGGAACGTTTCTTGCTCGCGGAGGACTAAACAACGCCGATAGATGGGATAACAAAGTTAGCACAGAGGTGGCGAAAAGTCGACGAAAGGAACGGTGCATGTATCGATCAAAAAGAGGACACGTAAAGGAGAAAGTACGTCCTTCAGTTTGGTGGTAAAAATGAAACGATCTCGCCGTTCAATTCAATACATTTCACTCTTCGAGAGGTTTTGACAGTTCGTCGAGATACGCATCCAGTTTAACGATAGCGTAACGCGAACGTTGTGTAATTGACAGGTTCGGACGAGATTAAGCGATCGACAAGAACGTTGTATCGCACGACAAACCGGTATAAGCGGTTCTATAGCCAGAATGGGCAGCAGAATGGGAAAAGTGGGCAAACGAAAGGGCAAAGTGCCGCGTTGGAAGGTTACATCGGACTGTTAATATTTCATGAACTGGGCGTGACCCTGTGTAATTCTCTATAATTCAGAATCGCATGATGTTTCGTTGGTAGTGGATTGTAGGCCGACGAAGAGAACGGCTCGCTGGCAGCAGCGGTGTCCGCGCGCTGATAATCGATTTGCGAAATATTGAAATTCCGATTGCGCCGGCGATCACCGAAGTTTGTTAGCGTTATCTCGGTTTCCTTTTTGCCGTTGGCTAATGGGATTCCGAGCAATAACACGCGGCCCCCGTCGATTACCTGGCCGAAAATTGTTTATTTATCAGGGACCGCGAGCACGGTCCTGATCGACTCTGCTAACGACACGTAACCCCTCTCCGGCGAAACTTTAATTAATTCCCCTTTTAATTAATGCGCTGCTGTCTCTGATTTTTGGCTTTATTATGCATTATACGCTGCTGTCGAATTCCTCTCCGATGGCCAAACTTCACATACGATCCGTCGCGTGAAAAATATTTGCTCAACAGCAATTAGGACAATAAACACGCGTTACGCTCGCTGGCGATCGTCGAAACGACTTCGACCTACTTCGCTTTAGCTTTACGACTGACAAGATGACGATACGAGCTAATATATACTAATATACGATGTAACGTAATAATTGCAAATGCGTCGCTCGGCGTCTCGTAAAATCTGTCAACGTCAACGTCAACGTCAACGGAACGAGAGTA
Organism: Bombus vancouverensis nearcticus; assembly: GCF_051014615.1. Taxonomy (NCBI): domain Eukaryota; kingdom Metazoa; phylum Arthropoda; class Insecta; order Hymenoptera; family Apidae; genus Bombus; species Bombus vancouverensis. The sequence continues at coordinate 15,326,588 of NC_134917.1, read as the reverse complement.
TAAAAATCAATTAATAAGCGAAACCGTCATGTTTATGAAAAAATATGTTTCTGAAAGAGCGTGTGGTATCTCGATTCAAGTTTCATCGCTTCAGACCTCGATTCTTGCGTTAAAAAGGAGAAAGATAAAAAAATTGTGGAAATCGCAAAAAGAGCTTCGGGCCTTGGAGGAAAGGAGCAGAGAACGGGCGACGTTTAAGCTTTTCACGGTACGGAACGTCGTTATCAAGCCTGGTGACACGAAACTCGGAAAAGGTATCGTTTTCTCGCCGGGGGCGGCTTGGCGCCGCGAGCCGACTCGCCGCCAAGCGAAACTTTTTCATCAAATTTATCGAGGAACGCCTTAGGCTGTGCTTCTACGCTCCGTTGCGAACCTGTTCGGCGGTCAAAGTCTCTGAAACCTGGTGCCCGAAACCTGGCTCTGTTCTTTGCCCGCAGGTGTTAAACCACGAACTAGCAGCGTGTCCTCGCCGGTTTGTATCTCACTTTCGTCTCCATTTTCATTTCAATCCTCTAACTTGCCATATAGAACGAAACGTTAGCGTGTCCTTGTTTCATGAAAATCACTATATTACTTCCATGGAAATTAATTTGCTCGATCAATGTTACAATTCATCTTGCGAACGTTTCACGAACTTCTCAATTCAGTCTTCGCAGATTTTTTTTTGTTTCCCACGAGAATTACGTAATCTTGAAAGGAGTCGTAGATCTAATCGTAAAAAATGAAGAATTTTCATCCGATTATCGTCTATTCGAGACTGTAAGTGTTTATTGTGAAAATTCTCGAACATTTAAGAAACGCGAAGAAGACAACAACAAATTGTTCAACAACTTCAAATTACAAAAATAGAAGAAAATAAATCTGAATTCGTAGAATCTATCCAGAGTCAGGTATTATATTTTTCTTAATAATCTTAAGAAGGAAAAATACCAGTCGATTGTTTGGAAATTCATGAATTTCTTTCTCGCTACCTCCAACAAACAGTTCTTCCAGATAGCTTCCTTAAATATTCCGCAGGCGAGGTAGAAGCCAAAATCGTTGTCGTTACCGTAAACAGTCATTTGCCGACAGAACACAGGTCGGTGTAGCTCGATGTGTGGGTGACGAAATTTTACCGTAACTGTGAATTCAGAGCCTCGTCGTTTCCCAGCAAATCGACAAGTCTACGATACTATCGCGTAAAAAGCTTTACGCTATTGTTTCGCGTCTTCAATTAAATAACACCGTTCGTGCGATACTTGTAAACTCAGCAAAACAAATATCCATAACTTCGTATCCAGTTTCCAAGGCGCAAACAGCATCGTAGGATGAAAGCTCGTTGACTCGAAAACGAACCGACGATCAAACGTGCTGGAGCACGCGTTCTCCGACGAAACATCATCGTGTGAACGTTCAATTTCTGCTGTCGGAAGGCGGCATTTCCCCCGGCGTAACCGTTTCAAAGGAGCGGGATATTTCGAAATACCGAAAGAAGGTTCCAGGAAATTTCACAGGCGAAGGGCAATTTTCGCGAGGTGCCACACGTCCGGCATCGCGACCTTAAGAATCAAACTGTCGATATTGGCGCGGATATTCCTTTGACGAGGGAAGCCTCGTATTTGCGCGGTTATTATTCCAGAAAAGGCCAAAAATCAATCCCAGACGTTTCAGTGCGAACGTACGTTTTCCCGCTCGCCGTTTCAATATCCTTGCGTGCCGATTTTCTCCGCGTACTTCCTTTTGTATCGCGTTCATAGCTCGATAGAACAAGTCGAGAGCTCGACATTTGCAGACGATGGAAAGATCGAAATCGACCTTCTCGTTTTCCAGTCGCGACACTCGCGACCAGAGACGCGGCACATCGAGAACGAAACGCGAAGTTGCGTAGCACGGAGATGGAAAAGAAAATGCGGAGACGCAGGAGCGAAACGTCGGGGATGATGAAGTCGTCGTTTATACTTTATATCGTATGCATGAAATTTTTGGATCCCGAGAGTCGCCGTTATTGCGCCACAGGGAGGATACGATACGAGTCTCCGTGGAAGCTTACATTCTTTATGGATACGGATAGCAACGGGCCGCAGAAACCGCGATATATCCGCACACCGGGCGGGGCTTACATCGTGTTAAGCTCATGCCGCGCCGCTGCAAGGAAGCTTCGGAAACGTTTCTCGCCAGAGTTTTCCGCGGCAAGACGAATCGACCAAGAAGCAAGACGTATATTTCTGCCGTGAGCTCTTCTTTTCCCGCGAATCCGCGTCTCTCTGTGTCACAGCAACGTTATCCTACCAGGATACTTTATTCCCGCTTTTCTTACGAAAATATCATTTTGTGTATTCCTGATCTTGTAGAAATAGCGAAGCGTAGACACGTTTTTGTTCGTTACGTATACGATAAAATAATCATTCATCTACCTTAAGAATTCTTACTACGAGTCGATTTTTATTTAAACTTTGTCTCTTTGAATTCTCCCGACGAAATTTCTATGAGATTTTCAAGCGTCTCGATCTTAAAGATCTTACGCGTAATCGAATCTGCACGCCGCATCATTCATGCCAAATCTTCGCGTGTATTCTCTGAATCGATTCTTTCTTGCTATCAACTTTCCGGCACAGACATTCGTTCGACATCGAAATGAATTTTCACTTGGACAGTTTACGGAAGAAAATATCCACTATGGTTGCTGTTATAACGCAAGAACGAAAATGATAGAATCTCGTAGAAATTTCGTGGGAATGTACGATATCCAAAAGCTTCGACCTCGAAAAGCCAGGGCAAAGATATTCCTGCCAACAAAATGCTGTGCCATATATCGGTAAAAGTTTTCTCTTCGATTCTCAAGTGCCGTTAAGTTAAAAGCTCGAGGTCTGAAAGCAGTACAACCTTAACGCTTAGATCGCGATAAAATCCTCGGGTTACTTGTACTATAATTTGCCAGCTTTAATCTCCGAGGAAGATCCACTGGCGTAGATAAACGCGTTAGTACGTGGGTAAACAATAAATCGTCCAGATAAAAATCTACTCTGGAGGCGTGCTCGTCGCATGAAATATCAGAGAGAAACGAACAAGGGACGCGAGATTTGTCACTTAGCGTCACTTAGCGTTATTGGCTTCAGCCGGTACGCGCAAAAATTAACGCGTTTCGAGCATAATTGTTATAGTCGACTGTCTACGGAATACGCGGGTCGCTTTCGTTCTTCTTCTTTTCTTCGTTGGCACGCGACAGCAGTTTTTCCGCGTGCGCGACCTGTTTGCGAAACGAATTTTCCTCGACGCGACGCCCGGCGCGGCACGTTTTATCGCGCGAAAAATGAAGACGAAGGACAAGACCGAGCGACGCCCTGTTCTTTTTTCTCCGTTGTTAAACATAATTGCATAGAAAGCGAGCTTGTAACTCGAGGCGTTACAGACGGGATAACAGGAAACATTTGCCTTGCCGTTTTTGTCACCGGGACTTTGCCTGTGTTTCACGCGAAAAGAATGGCATGGCAACGGAAAAACAGAAAAGAGGAATAACGCATACCGTTGGATGACCAATTCTGCGCTCCACTTTGATCTACGATAAGTATCTTAATTGTAAGATATCGGAGTAAATTCTTCGACTGAGGCAAATTATGTGTATAATGGTACTTTCATAGATCTACCAAAGATTTCATCGAGAAATAACGAGAAGAACGCTTCTTTGGAATTTAAGAATATATACGAACGCTTTCTGTAGAAATTGCAAAAGATTCATTCTAAATTTATATCTATATTCAATCTTCTACTAATTGGAAATTAATTTTCCGAATATAGAAACGATTTTTATTAGCTGCGAATCTCTAGAACCTCCGCGTTCCAAACGTATCTATAGATTCTAGTGAAAGGACGATGGAAAGGCGGGGGTCCTGATCGAACGACCGTCGATTTGTTCCGCTTAATTCCTTCGAATGAACACCCTTGGTTTGAAACGGCTCGCGGAGAAAGTAGATAAATTTCAATCGTTATGGGCTTGGCGGAGTCGTCGCTTTTTAAAAAGCTTCTGGATAGGTCTATCGATGGCCGTGAGCAACAGGTGTATTCCGTGCTTCTTGCGCGTCATAGCGTGATAGACAGCGGTAAAAAAAGAAAGTTTCTGATAATGCTCGCCCCTTGGTTTCATCGATTATACCCTTGACTGAGTCGTATAACGTGTCGTTCAAGAAATGGACGTAGCGTAATGAATCACGACCGGTATAATGGTACTAATTAGCGTACGAGGTTATATTTTTTCAAACTTGCCACGAGAGGTTGTAAGCTCGCCGCTTTAAGTCTACACGATATTTTTCCATTTTCTCAGTTCCTTCTTTCCCAAAGCGTGTCTCGTATCTCGTCCTCTAAAATCAAATATACTTTACAGCTATACGTTGAAACTTTTTTAGTCATATCTCAACAGAAATATAGACGATATTTTCGATAATTGATCGAACCGGTTATCGCGTTCAGTTCGAAACGATTTTCCATCCCGTGGAATACCCATCTTCGGGTTTGTAACCCTATCGCGCAACAGGTACCGTTTTTCTCCTTTTCCCGTACGAATCTTGTTTGCCGGTCGGCGTCACCGTGATTGATGATCGATATCGAATAACTTGGAAATTTAATATCAACATTATGCCGGTGAAAAGCGGCAGCAGGCCGGAGATTCCTCGATTGAACGGCGATCTGGGGGATGATAAGCGATTCAATTTCACCGCAAACATCGTACTCCGCGTATCGTTTATTTCTAAACGATGCGTCAGCTTAGGAAATTCCAACGGGCGGAGAGTATGGTGCCCGCACGTGGAAAAATTGGTTCGTTGCGAGGGCAACGCCGGCCGAAACGTTTCAATTTCACGTGTTCGAGAACGTTGTCCAACAATTTAATCTGGCGAACGTATCACCGCTCGTCCATCACAGATCATTTTCATCCGGATTCGATAGGAATATACGCGAACGCGTTTATGCGCGGATTTCGCGCTCGTGCCGAAGGTTTCCACGGCTATAACCTGTATTTGCTCGACAAATTTGTGCCGGCGTTATTGTCGAACGTCGCGCGCCGTTACATACCAGCATTCTTTGTGAAAGGAACTCCCGCTTTGCCGGTTATTTTTTTCGATATTCTATCGATGCCACGTTACAGGTAGCAATTTTTAATTCGCTTTGTCCCTTCCTTTTTTACCTTTTGTTCCGTACAATACGAGCGATTTTTCGATACGCGCCACGTATCAACTATTGGAGGATGATAGAAGTGGAATCGACGAGAAAGTTGGTAGTTTCGCCGTGAAAATATCCGAGCTGGTTAATCGATGTTTATTTTGAAAGAAACACGGTGGCGAGCTGTCAGCTAATGGGCATTAGGCGGTCGCTAAGTCTTCGTGATTAACTTCTCAACGGTGGCGAGTTTATAAGCAGGCTGTAGTCCTTCGGGATACCGGGGGATTACCAACTACTCTGGTCACTCGAGTGCGCCGATCGGAAATCGCTTAGAGACCCTGGACTTTGTTACACGCTTGCTTGTGTGAAAGAACTTCGTTTGATGTTGTCGATCGATGTGTTCGATGGGAACGTCAATACACCGAACCAATTTTCAGGTCCAAAATGAACATAGAAAAAGTAATACATATTCTCTGAACGTTCGTCTGCAAGATTGCCAACGATTCTACAAGGGATGTACGATTTCTGATCTTCTCTGTATTTCACACTGACAGAGGCCTGATTTTTTTAAGCTTTCATTAAATTTCTATCTTCAAATCAGTCTTATAGTATCAGGAAAAATCGAACGAGTATCCTCAATTTTTCAAGCTTCTCGTTTTTTCTTACAATACAATCTATCTCGTACTTGATTAAATCCAATAATTTTTATCAAAAAAAATAACACGTCGAGGATCCGAAATTTGCTACCGTCTCGATAGAAGGAAAAAAAAAGACTGGAAAGGTGTACAGGGATAGGTAGATTAATAAGAAAATACGAAGGCCAAGGTAGGTAGTTTAGAAGCTGAAATATCCTTGGTTGGTGGAAGATTCAGGGAGCATCTTCCTCGGAGGAAGAAAGTCGTCTCTGAAGCTGCTGGCAGAAGATACAGCGGAAACGTGGTCCGCTTAACCAACACGCCTCAACTGTACTCCTTCTTATCCACGGAGACGTCTACGCGAAAGAAGAAGAAACGTGGATAGAGAATAACGCGGAGAACAGAGGGGAAAATGGGAAACAGACTGGCAACGAGAATGCATCTGGCTGTAACGCGGCGAGCTAGCTATTTACTGCTCGTCAGCCGGCGCGCCTTGGAACACCGAGCCCCGGAAATTGAGATTAAACGCTGCTGCTACCTAACAGATACACACGGACAGCCGGCACGGTGATCCTTGTTAACGTTACCATCGTGTCGAACGCTGGAAATTCAAGCCGACCGCGAGCAGCACGGATTTTCGTTGCAGACAGAACTCGAGATTCACGCGTCACGAATAGTCGACATTTTTCGGAGAATACGTTCGATCTTCGTTTGAAATAACTTTTTAAATAATTTGGTAGATCGACACTGAGATTAACGCAAGTTTTCGTTCACGGAGCGATTCGAGTTTCACGTTCCGCGAATAGCGGAAATGTCCGGAGAGTATGTTTCTTTTTTTTTAATGAAATTAATTTTTTCAGAATTTTTAGCATTGAGATTAATTTTTTGTTCAAGATACGGTTCGAGATTCGCGTGTCCTGAATGATGAAAATTTTCCCTAGAGTATCCGTATGATCTTTTTGATTACTTGGCTGGTTGGTTCAGAAATTAATAAAAATTTTCGTTCAAGAGAAACTGGAGATATATGCGCCGTGAACAGTGGAACGTTTTCAGAGACAACAAGTGAGATTTTTAGTGAAAATAGCTTTTTGAGTATTCGATACGTTGACTCCGAGGTAAATATAGATTTCCATTCAACACGTGATCCAAATTCACGTATCGTGGATAGTGGACATTTTCAAGGAAAAATACGTCCGATTTTTAACGAAAAAATTTGTTTGAAAATTGGATAGACTGGTTCACAGATCAATAGAGATTTTCAGTGTTTTTAACTGCGAATTTTCCTCTTTTTTTCAGGATCGTACGTTCTTCTTTCTTGTTTGTTTTTTTCCTTGGATAATTTTGCATATCGATTCAGTTTGTCACTTACATCTCACTCCCAGGTTTTTCAATTTCATCGCAAATGGAAAGCGGTGAAACTTCCGCGCCGGTTAAGCCGCGATCTGGGAAACAATTATATCTGTGACGTAGCGAACGTGAATTCGCGCGATGACATATAACCATTTGTAAAATTCTCAAATAAAATCTGCCGCGACCTGAATAGAGCCACAGGCCCGAGAAATCTGTTTGCGAACAAAGAGAACCGCATCAACTATCGCTATATTTTTCGTTTGCTTTTTTCGAATTTTTTCCCTCAAATTTTTGTTCTTTTTGAAGTCGTAGAGGCACGACGATTGACGGACGTAAAAAGTGCCGCGAGTTCAAACAATTCGTCATAAAATCACAGAATAAATAAATATACCTAACTCTCTATTACGAATATCCATCGAACATCCAGCCAATATCGAAACAGCCGCAATACCCGCGCTAGAAAAGTATCCAGAAACTCATGAAAATCGATAGAAATATAGCGCGGTGCTGTTTGTCGAGAGCATTAGCTGGTTATCGAGCTAGCTGTGAGTTCTTGGCGTATACGTTTCCGAGGCCAACCCCCAATCGGTGGAAACGGAACTCGAGTGCACGGAGGGAAGCGAGAAACGTTCTTTAAGAGGAAGAGAACACGCCAACGATGTCTGCCGGAGATAGTGGCTATAAGCGGTGCTGGTGAATTCAAGAAGATGCGATCACGAGGAAAACCACGATCAAAACTGCTGTTACGCGTTACGGCGTTCTGAGATTGCTCGAGACCTTGCTAACTGTGCCCCTTCAATTCTTCAGCATTCGTCCAAGTTTTATCGAAACGAGTATTTACAATTTGAATCGAAAATTCACCGATCACTACCGGTGTAACTAGATCTTGATCGTAACTTTTCTTTTATCTTCGCACGATATTAAACCTGTATTTTCGAATAATAATGCCGCAGGAATATTTGAAAATACCCGCTGCAAAGCTTCGTGGATCGAGAATGGTCCTCGTAACGATGTCAGTCGCGAGAACTCGCCGTTTGCACATTCTACCTCGGTCGGATACACCGACAGGCAGTTTTCTTAGGTGGAAACACCGAAGCAAGAAGATAGACCGGAAGTTTATCGTCGGTCAACCGATGTTAATGCTAAGAACGCGCGGGAAAATTGAGATTAGACTGAATTTCCGGGAAACGCGAGCGTGTTGGCGGCTACGTACACAGGGCCGTGGTTCTTGTTAGAGAGCTTCGTACTACTAAGTGTCCACGAAATTTCAAGGAGTCGAGGATGCCTGGCATGGTAGACATTAGCAGCATCAACCGCTCGTGAGATTACATTGCGTTCATAGATTAGATACGCCAGTATGCAGAACCGCTAATGCTTTTTGTTCGCGGCCCCGATACCACCTACGAAATAGGAATTTTCGAGATGCTGATGGAAATTGCTGCCAACTGTTCGCGCCATCGTAGAGACCGTCCATTTTCTCACATAAACGTGCTTTTCCCTCCTGCTATCCGGAGCTTAATTTCCGTTTCAAACACTTCTTAATTGCCTAATTAGATCTTAATAAGATAATCAACGAATAATACTCGTCCTGACTAATTCGAAATTACGGATCCCTTCATTAATGAGACGATCTCCAGAAACAGACATTTCCACGACATCGTCGTTTCTTCGTCTTGAAAAATAATATCATGTACTTTGTAATTTCATACAATATTCTCCGCGACACTCCTACGTGATCTTATTTCGCTGACCTGTTTTTTTTTCTCATTATAAACATAGCAACATGACTTCCTGCTTCGTGAATTATGGCACCTTCCAGTAGCGTCGTCGCTGCACAGCCACTGCAGTGATTTTGTGATAACGTTTCGATCGTTCAAGAGGAATCCAACGAAAGGAGATAGAAATTATCTACGAAATAGATTTTTAAAGGAAGAAGTACCGTCGTTCGAATAAGTCTTTATCGCGTTATTTAAAAGTGGTGTCTTTTCGTCCATTGTTTCCGAACCACTAACCTCCAAGTGGCGGAGTCTCGCGATACTCGTCGCACCTTTAATCCCGTTTTATGCAAGGAACGTTCGCGCCGTTAAATTGTCCAATCCGCAACAAGTTATTTAAAGTCCGCTTGCACGGAACGCCGCAATTAAAGTCTTCCTTGCAGGCTGCTTCGCGTGCACGACAGCGTTTTGCAACTAGACCGCCGATGATGTAACATCTTCCTCGTGGTTTTACTCGGTAATTTCTTATCGCTATTCTTTGCTTATACACACCCGACAATTTCAAAGATAAATCTACCGATCAATTATGTACGTTCCTCCATTGATCCTATGATCCTCTGTTTTCCTTCCGTGCTAACCATTATCATCCAATTCGTCTCTAATTCGCTTTGCGTCTTATACGATTCGTTAGCGGATACGATTGGACACGGCACAGTTCGTCTTATATTAATTTCGATATATTACGATAGATCGGTGGAACAGGAATGGCCTGAGGTATATAAGTAGCAAGAAGATTATATTCCGGTGTCTACTATTTTATGACATCGTACGATATCTTTATAATTATCATATTTTTAATACAGTGCTAAACGTGGAAGTTTTATATGAAAATTGGCCGATCGACAGCGTAAAATATCTTTAAATCTTGCTATCTCAACTTTTTTACTTCGTTTCCCAGAGACTTCATTACTCCGTTAAGTAGTACATCTCAAAGACTTCACCTTCGCCTGGATAAGTAGTACAGGTAAATGGATCTCGCGCCAAACGTCGAACTTCTTTCACCGCTCTTCCCGAACACTTCGTTACTCTGTTAAGTAGTACATCTCAAAGACTTCACTTTCGCTCGGACGAGTAGTACAAGTAAATGGATCCGGCGCCCAACGTCGAAACTAAAATTAGCAATTTTCGCCGGCACGCGCACGCGTTTCGGTGGCGAACTGTAACCTAAAAGCGTAACCCACTAGCAGGTGGCTGCGCCTCGGTTCCGCTACCCCTGGGATAATACTCGAGAGGGGTGTAGTTAATATTAACGGCGTGCTATAGAGGCGGCGCGTGTTGTTCCTACGTAATTTCCTACTAAACGTACTAAGGGATGCCCATGCATATTTCAAAACGCCACCTACGACACTCTCGACCCGTGCCTGTCTATCGGTGTGCCCGTGTCTTTGATGCTGCGAGAATTTCCAGACGCAGGCGGTGGCTTAGAAATGGATAAGTGGCTGTCGTTTAGCGTGCTCGCAGGTTACGTGCAAATGCATTGGAATTCTTCCGACAGGTGAATATCGATTATGACAAGGAACAAAGTAAATTGTCAAGAATAATCAGCTGTCCGTTTTTAACTGAATTTCATCGACGTGATAAATCTCGGTTCTAATAAGCCTATTGATCCCAACATTTACGAATACACAGATTACACGGCGCTACCAAATCTAGATGGTAGCGCGTATCGCTGATTGATCGAAGCGATTCTTCACGCTCACCGTCTATTATTAATTGCCGCGGTGTCTGACTACGCGCGGTATTATTTACCGCGACAAATTACAGCGTATTTTGTAGTATGTATAACAGTTTCATTCGAGCGAAGTACCTGCTGTTCTATTCTATTCCTCCTTTTCGTTTTTATTGTACTACATATTACCCGGAGTTTATTGAGAACTTTTAAGATTCTCTATGGGAGTAGCGAGTGCAGCGAGTATTCTTTTGCCCCGTAACGACGCAGTGTATGCAATTGTAACCGGTCGTAAGAAAGCCAGCGAAATCGCGCGTGTTGCCCGGGTAACGGCTGCCACGGCACGAACTTATTTCACTATTTTATTAGATCGGGCACTTATGGTCGTGCGGTAGAGAGAGGGTAACGACCATTGGCCGAGGGAAACGCATCGATGGAACGAGTTCGTCGTTTCGGCACGTGTAAAGGGAACCCGTTGAGAAGGTATCGTTGCACGTTTAATGTGTCGCATTGAATCGATCGACTGGAACGTCTCGCGTATATTTTTTACAAGACTCACGGTGCTACAGATTTGTCTCTATTCCTCCAAGAGAAAGGGGAAGAATAAAAATAAAAGGAACGAAATAAGGGAAGAAAAAGAAAATCTTTCTATTACACTCACAAAAGCGAGCACTTCAAGCTTGAAGTTTACATTCGCAGCGAAGATGGAGCATTTTATTCGTCAAACTCGCGTTACGACAGCAATTCTCATGGTAGTGTCGTACGTTCCAGTCGATCCTTCCGTTACGTTCGATTCCGTCTCGCTTTGCCAAAGAAATATCTCCGAGTTTACGCCCCTTTATCGAACTTTGTTCTGTCCGTGTTAGATTTTCCCACGTTTCACCAGTGTTAGATACGTCCGACAATCCCGGCCACACGCGGCCGGGTACGTGCTCGCTGACTTTCGTTCGAGCTTTCCGCGCGTGTTTGCCGCTTCTCGTCGCGGTGACATCGGTGCAGCGGCCACGGTGTCGCGTAAAATTCCGGACGCATTTTCCTTTGGGAACTTAGTCTAAACGCCGTACAATTGGTCACGTTCGGCCGCGGTGATCGGCTCCCACCGTACAGTAGAATGGGACCGTACGAGTCAGACTTTAGTTTGCATAGTGACAGACGAATCGGTTGCGAAACTGTTTGCCCCGGCTTTAACGACACTTTGAAACTCGTTGATGGACTATATCTTTACGTTGTCGCACGAAAATAATACGGTATGACGCTGTGTGTATGCAGTTAGATCATTAGACATCTTCCAATGTATCTTTTTTAATGCCGAAGCTGGCAAAGTGGACGAAATGACTGTTCTATAATTTCTCAGAGAAATAATTCTACGAATTTGACGCCGTGAAAATGAAATGTAACAGCTGATAAAGAATTTTCATTCGCTTTGTATTTATAAATTTGTATCTACGATACGAGTTTCACGCTTTAGTCAAGGCTGGTTCTATCGTTAAAAATGTTGACGCCATCTAAACTTAGAGTTGCGTTGTTTTTGTGCCATTCTGTGTATTACGATTCCTACCAAAGACAGTGTTTCTTGCAATTCCCAAGTGTACAAATTGAAAACGTTATAAAAGCTTAGGTAGAATATTCTTGATCGGACATTCCATTTCTCCTTTCCCGAAAATAAACCTATGTCATTTGCCTGTCAAATTGTTTCGTCGCTGAGGAGTCGAATCGATAGTGGTATTTTAATAAAAGATGAACGTCGCACGGGCGTTCGTTCGATCGTTATTTAAAATATCGCAGAGAAGGCAAACGGCGAATCGGGTGCTATTTCACGGCCGAAAGTTCGCGGATAATTGACAGATTCCCGGATAGACCTCCCGTTGATTTTTCTCCGGATCGGCTAAAACATTACCCCGTTAACGGTCGTTAATGAATGGAAATGAATGGGCATCAGTCGGCACGATGCTTCACCGGTGACACGAATCGCCACGTGATAACACCCTCGAGGATACTTTATGGCCGGTTTGCACCGAGCTATTTGTATCACGACAACGAAACGATAAATACTTCAACGAGGCCTGGTATTTACTTTTTCCCCAATACGGTTTCGCGAATGATTTTCGGTAGGAAAACCTCATTCGAAATATAGGTTGTCCGGAAAGTGTCTTTCCTTCGCAAACGTATTTTTTACAACAATGCACCTTCGTATAAACGCGAAACCAAGTCCGTGAAATCTCTCTTTTGTCTCGACAGAACAACATGGATCGTACGTAATTCGACAAAATAATATAAACCAAAAAACGTGCGTCTATTATTTCCTCATAAAACGAAAGAAACTTTTCGGACAACCTAATAGATTCTTTGAAGAGTTAAACGCGATTCATTTACAGCTTGAGTCGCGGACGTTTTAACGCACAGTCGTAGACAAATTTTCAAAACCGTTAAAGCTTCAATTTGCTACAGATTCTACGTTAATAATGCACAATTTTTTGCCTTTGTCAAAAAATTGTGATAAACGAGCCAGTCATATTTCCTACTTTCGCATTGGCGACGATAAATTTAACTGTTCGAATTTTATCGACATAACAATGGTAAATTCAGGTCTACAAATATTGATTTTGCACGAATATGGAAATCAGATTGCTGAAGCGCCAGATGATATTACGAAGACTACACGAATCGTGGTGAATCGAAAGCATCGTTCCATTCATCGGCTATTAAGATAAATATTGTGGCCGACATTGGTCATTAAGGGCTAAACGTCTTATTAAAGGTTTCATTCAGTCGATCCATGGTTCCGGTTTGAATTTAATGACGTTGCCATGGAATGGCTTCCCGGACCATTTCAGTGAAGCTCGTTATCCCGTTAACGATTCGAGTGGCCATTCATCTATTCTACGCTTCATCAAAACGACCTGATCGCAAACTACCGGTTTCTCCGCGGTGGTCCGTCAACATTCTAAACACGTCCTTTTAATTCGACTCTTTTTGCTATCTCGGATCGACAAATTTCACTTGAACATTTATCGTATACAAATTTTTACGTATTATCGTATGTATTATACGAAACATCTTGACGTTACATTATCAATGTAATGAGATATAACTGTCGTAATTATGAAAATGTATTAGGTCGTCCGGAAAGTGTCTTTCTTTTACAGACACGTCTTTTACAACGATGCATCTGTATGCAAACATTAAACCTTATACACGTATAATCGCGATTATCGGTTCTTGTTACAGTGCTAATCAAATTTCAAACTGTTTCGCATAACGCGTATAATAAATTCGAGACTGAAGCTTGAGTGTGGCGATGATATATCTGCAACGTGTTAGATTCCTCTTTTTAACATCTCAAGACGAATTTTATTAGATGGTTTCGGTTTGGAGGAACACGGCGGATAAACGCTGCTCGCATCGTCGTCTCATCGCGTATGAAGCGTATGAAGTGAAAGAGGAACAGGATAAATTCGACTTCGGCTATTTCGATGGAACAAGGCAAGGACAAGAGCTTTATAAAAAATTTACAGGTTGCACGAAGGAAGGGCAAATCTTTTCTGTCTCACCGAGAGAATTCTCGAAATTATACGCTACGCTGTCCGAATTACCCCGTACGTGATTACGTCGTTGCTACTTTCAAGACCGTAAAGAAGCCGGGTCGCGATCTTATTTGCGTAAATGAGAAAAGAGGATGAGTCGAAGAGGGCGACGAGACCAGGTATGCGGCTGTTTTCGCCTAGCCCGCGGCTGTTTTCCGCTCCACGCGCCCCTTAACGCATTAAATTCTTGTCTACGCAAGGATTCTTGTAAACACGCGATGCATTATGCAGCGCAAACAGGGTTACCCTTAAATTTCAAACGCGAGGATGAGTTTACAGCGAGCTGCTTTAGACTAAGACGCCTGATGTCTTACGTAAGCAGATATCTTGGGTCTGGAAACGAGGACAGTGCGATTTAACGAAATACACACGCGACATAACTAAAAATGTCGTGGTCGTTGTCGGCCGTTGACCGTGAAATTTAAATCAGCGTCTACGCCGTTCTATTTTTAAGCGTTCTACGTTTCAAAGAAGCTACGCGCAAACAAACCACTAGCATCGTTGAAAAAAAAAGAAAGGAACAAAACAAAATGTTTGCGAAGCTTGGCAATCGTAAGAGCGCAAAATATGGCAGCAAGATTTACTTTCATACGTTCTACCTTCTAAACATAAGATTACCGTAAACGGAGAATACCGCTATTTTCCTTGTACGGCGAGAAGGCAGCTTTAAAAGCACCGATAAACTTGTGCGTTACTCTTAAGGACGTTCTTTGGTCATCCGTAAAACGTTTGACAGCGATACTAAGGAAATTTTGTATATTTCTCGTACGACCGAACCTGGAAGACGCGTATATTCTTTCAGCTGCGCGAGCTCGAGTTCAACTTTCCTCCCCTGAAACTCGTGCCAGCGTGGTTATTCCACGAAACGGCACGAGTCTTCCTCGTTTCTTAATAGTTTCGAAGCAAACGGCGGAGTCTTATCGAAATCGAGTATCGAACGTTTCGGCAACAATCGTCGCGAATCAACCCCTTCCCGGCCCCAAGATCTGTCTTCCTTTCTATTACACGCGCGTTCCAATCAATTTAGCCTGTGCGCGTGGGATGCATTGGTGCAGAATATCGCGTAACAGAGAACAGCCTGGAAGACGCGCGGCGAATAAAAGGGTGGCGTGTTTGCGTGTATTTATGTGCGTGATGAATAAAATCGAAGGGAGTCAACACAGAGACACACGAGAAACGAAAGAAAGAGCGGGAGAGGGAGGGCCAGATGAGAGAATGCAAGCCTCACCTGTGCTCTGGCTACCACGTAGCTTCTGCTCTGGCCTCTCGACCCTCTCCTCGCTCGGGGGAGGCGGCCTCTCTGTCCTTTTCGTATAGTAGGGGTTGTACGAGGATGGCCACACGGTGGTCGGCCTTTTTGCTGGTGACGGCGTGCTCGGTCGTCCTGAAAATAGATTAGGACCTTTCTCATCTAACCCAGCCAACTCTCTTTCTCTCCCTCTCTTCCTCTCCGTTGCTTTCCTCTTTACGAAAACATGTTTCCCTTTTTTATTTATTTACTCGTCGTTTCTTTTTTTATTCCCCCGCTACTCTATCATTTCTTTTTCTTTCGTTTTCTAATTTTTGTTTCGCCTTTCTATCGTTTAATCGTCGTGGATCCGGTCCTCGTGCAACCATCGCACACCATACAAGACCCGGGCGAATTTCACGGCTAGAATCGTTGCAATCGGAACCGATCTCTTCCCGTTTCTTAATTGAATCCCGATCACAGCTGCGCGAGATCGTTGCGTAACCATAGGGACTTAATACGATGCGCGGTTAAGGAAACCATTTAATTCGTTTTTTCTATTCGACCGATTAAACGAGGCTGGTGTATGGATGTCGTATCGCGCGCAACGGTATCGACGGTTATTTGGAAACGGAATCGAGACGACCGAGGATTCCACCGGTTTATATATGCATTTCTCGAATACGGGCAAAGAAAGTTTAGGCAAATTCCGGCGAAAGATATTTTATCCTGATCCGGCGGAACTTCGAATACCCTTCATAGTGGAACTTTCTAAAAACGTGCTCGGAGAGCCATCAAGAGCACTCGACGAACATAGAACGGGAGAGCGAAAGTTGGAAAACTGCGAAACCACCGAGCGTAGCCCTATTATCCGCTAAAGTCAGTTGGTAATCCGGCGCGATTAGTTCGAGCTTCATAATCGTCGTCTTTTTCTTTTTTCTCGATGTCGAAAATCCACCCTTTCGAAAGCAAAGGAACGCTCAGCGTTTCCTGCGGATTTCGTCGAATAAAACGAAACACACCGTGTGTGAAACGCAAGCATTGAACGAACGAGGGTTGCTCGCGGGTTTGGGGATGGCCGCGATCGTTCATCGGGAAAGGAAACGCCAGCCAGAATGTCCTCTATCGTTTCACAGAGAACGGTGTTTCGAGTGGACGAGTTGAAAACGGGCAAGCACCGACCGCGCGGCAGCGCAGCGGTTTGATGAATTCCGGCAGCTTCTTTGAAAAGCAGCCAAGTTCAACTTGTTGCGTTCGATGGTGACGGACGTTCCATTGAACCGTGCGCGGTCGACAAAGAGGAAGAGCCGCACAAAGAGTCGCGATGGAAAGAAAAAAAGACAAGAGTGGATACGGGACGAGCGATTCTTTACGATTTTCCAGGATTCTCGACATCGATGATTCACGCTCGACCAAATCTTCTTCTTTTCGTATCTAATCGCTCTCGACCAAGTCAGGCGCTGCTTTCCGACCGTTTCTGGTTTGCGTGCTCTACGTTTCGATCGGTCGAAAAAGAGGAATATCGACTGGCGAATAAATGGCCCATGAAGTCGGAAGTATTATTATATTATATGGGAAAGCCAGCTACGCGGGTTTATACGAGCGAATTCGGAATTCCACGGATCGAACGCGGGTCAGGGATCCTCTCGAGTTTGCTCGAGGATCTGTAAGTTCGTTCACGCGAAATACGTCCTCTCGCAAACCGCTTGAAACTGGAATTTTCTTTAAGGATGCGAGCACGTTACCGTTTCAAAACTTCGCCGGAATTCAGTCGTTTCGATATTACCCTTGGCTTCTTTTTGTCTTCTCCATCCAGCCGCGCCTGCCGCACGTCCTTCGCAAGGATCGAGTCCTCTCTTAATTCTCAAACTCGGCCCGGAGTTCTCTCAACTCCTCGCAACTACGACGGAAGCCGCCCCTCGATCCGAGAATGTTACACAAATATGTCTGTTATGTCTGTTACTCCTGTTTCCTCGTTTGCCCGTCTCGAGTTCTCCTTGTAACTGACAGTGATAATAAAATACTTGTATCTAATAGTCGTGGCTTCTGAATCGGAGAAAACGATTTCATCGAACAAAATACAGACGTGCCATATGATTCTATCGAATTACGATCGGTTTGAACTAGTCGATAAACAAACTTAGAGCCACTATACATACAGTGAAAACAAAGCGGAATAGCCAGACTGAAGTCCAAGGTCTACAACCGCTACAGCGGTGGCCCTAAGGCAATCTTTGCGCAGAGAAGATTGAAACTTCGCTCGGATGGTAATTTTGCATAGCGCGCATCAACCAAGGGCGCAATTCGGATTCATGTCCAACACGGGACCATATACCATCGTACATATCGTTAGCCTCTATACACATTTGTGGCTTGGTAAGATGGTTCGCTAGTTATTTCTGGCCTCTATAATCGCTCGGAATATTCCAAGTTATCCCGCGTGCGTCGTATAATTGTACAAGACGATGTCAAGTTTCGCGCCTGTCCCTTAGAAGAATACTTATTCGTCGATAAGAAATATTCTCCAGCTACGTATATATCCATGATATAGTTACCTCGCGATTAAATTTACGCTATCGTATGTCTGAGCGAAAAGCTAAACCGATTACGGAAGGAGAGCGATAGGAATTTCACAGAAAATTTCGTCGGCTCGTTAACAATTTACCAAAAGCATGCGAGATTAAACGCCGGTTCAGGGGACAAGAAATAATTAATTTCCAAGAGGGGAAGTTTTCGCGTTGCGAATAAGAAGTAGCTTCGCCGACGGAGCTTGGTCCGAAAATAAACAGGTGAGCAGGTTAGCAGGGCGAATTTCGAGAGAGGCATCCGCTCGATTAATTCCCTTCCCGGATTCATAATCCCGAGTCAACTCGCTCCTTCGTACTTCTGGTTCGTTCGTTCTCCTGAAATATTCCATGTTCTCGAAGGTTCTAGGAGAAGCGGCGCGTTGCTCGCGAGTTCTTCCTATGCAAGGAGCAACTTTCTCGCAGAAGCCTCTTTTCTTTCATTTCTGGCTGGCAAATAAGCGGCCCTTTAAACATCGTGCACGGGGGTTGCACGCGAGCAACGATGACAACGGCATCGTCGACGATGCTACGGGGTGACGCTAAAAAGTTTTCGAATAAAAGTTTAAATACGCCCGCACCAACTTTGTTTCGTAGCCTTTGCACCCACTGCTACAACGTCGTCGCCGTCCCTGGCTCGTCCCTGTCCTCTCTGCTTTCTCGTAACAATATGGCCGGGGCTACCATCTTTGCTGAGTCAAGAACACGGCCGGCTCTTGTGTATCCTCGTCCTACAAGCGCACAAAGACCGCCTCTCTCTGCAGGGTGTTTCCTTTCGTATACCGACGGCCCGAGCAATCGCGACCAGCCTCGTATTTCATCCGGTTTTCGTCCGCCACACCTTTGTACCATTTCTCCACCCTTATTTTCTTCCTTGTTCCTCAAGCAGCCTCCGTTTTCTTATTTCCTCCGTGTTGCCGCGTCCAGGCCAACTTTCCGAATAACTTGTTGAAAATTTAAGGGCTCTGTGCCACCTTTCTGGTTTCTTGCGAACGCATCCACCGTGAAACAGGAATCCGCGGATCGAGTAGCGGGGTAATCGTGGATTCCTCCGGTGCATCCAGAGGGAACAGGCTACCCTTGGACTCGAGCCACTCCTATATCTGCTTTTAAATGGAAAAGTTCGGCCAACGAGAGGAAATAGACGGGTCAACCGTTGTCTCGTTTTCTTCTTAGAGACGACGAGGTGCTCTTTGTATCGCGGTATTGTGTACTTATTAAACGACCGCGTGGCTCGAACAAGAGATCGCCTCGGACAAATCGAGAAATTAATTCCGTGTCTTGTTCGATGCGACGCGGAGGAAAGATCGGGACGAGAGTCTTGCCCGGCAGCGAGATCGCGAACGGTCAGGGAGATCGGTCGGAAGTAATTCAATTGGAAGTTAGAAGCGATTCGGATCGGACCTGATCTCCCGTGCGTATAGGAGCCTTTGAGCCGATTGAAACGCGAATCAAACGAATCGACGTGTTCAGGGAGTTAACGCTGATTGTTCTATCCGTTTCTCTTGTCTCCGAATAATAGCTTAACCAACCCTGTAAACGTTGAAATTTTTCCCTTGCGCGAGAAAGGGATTCTGTAGACTAATTTACGTATAGAGAAAGAGATAGATAGATAGATAGATAGATAGATAGATAGATAGAAAGAGAGAGAGAGAAAGGAGACACGGTTCGGCTAAAGTTACAATTCGCCCTGTCGCGAACGTGTACTGAAACCAACAAGTAAGCGTTAGTATTACGTTTTCCATCGAAGACGAGCGTCCCTAAGGAGGGAAATATCGTTTTTAAGGAAGCATCGATCTCTTCGTCCGGTGTCTAGAGTCGATGGTTCGATAAAGCATACTCGCAAGTAAAAAGGTCGACGCGTCAGAGCCCAGAGGCTAATACCAGAAATAATTCCGGCCTCCTTGCTCCACGATAATTAATTACGGCCGGTAGGATCGATGGGTGTCCCGAGAGGCAACTAGTGTGTCGAGGCATTATTAAATATCGTATATTCTCGTGGGCCTAATCCCAACCCTTCGGCGAGAAGCAACCATTCCAACGAGACGAAGGGGCACAGAATGGAGGGCACAAAGAGGTAGAGAAAGAGAGGAAATTCCAAGCGATCGTAAAGTTCACTTTTTGAAAGGAAGATTTAGAGACGTGTTTAACGAGTTATAAGCCGGTATAAATAATGGGCTCGCTCCGTGCAGATTTACCGGCTAGTTCGACTTTATAGCAGCGAAATTTGTAATAAGAATTTATCAGGTTACATAGTAGATTCTAACGAATCATCGTAAGTTAAGCACTTTTCTTTTTTAATTCTCGCAGCATCCCGGAACTGTTGCACGATGCATATTGGTAACGCTAAATCAGGCTACATTTTACACTAAACTAAAATGGTTATCTATAAGGTGGAAAGTATACATATATACGAAGTTTCTAGATCTAAGATATCGTTCAAAAACATACTTGTTACAACACTTAGTCTATACTAAAAATACTAATAAAGTAAACGTGTCTAAAATCATAGGAAAATTCTGCATCTTTTAAACATATTCGTTATAGCAACACTACATAGTAGTTACATAGTTACACAGTAACGTGACAAACAGCAAAGTATACCATTCTAAATCGAATAGAACTTGGAATATTTCTTTAACGTTGGCATTGGCCGAGCGATTTTGCGATTCTTACGCGAGCCGATACCGATTTCGTGAAATATCTGTTCGCAACAGTGCAATCTGGCCTCGCGCGGCCTCTCGCCAGGACAGCGGTAATTGAATTCTAAATGCGGCTAATTGGGTCACCGGTTGACCCGACAATATAATGCTCCGATATAAAATTAAAATCATCCTTTAGATTCGCGGGTGGTCACCATGGACCGATAAACGCAGCAACATTCCTTTTTCGTGCGTTCGGAAGTTCGATATATATATATATAAAAGGCGAATTATTTTGAATTATTGTATTATCTTTATACTCGATGGAAAAGAAATAGCGAGCTCACAAGATAAAGCACCAAGCCGAGATACCAGTTCCGTCCGACTTGGTTAAGATGTCTTCTATATCATTTCAAAATTGATAAGAAGCGATGTTTCGCTGTTTTTCTTTGTGCCATTTTTGTCTGTTTTATTCGACGTAAGCTACGTAACGATTATCTTGTAACGATCTATACGATGTCTTGATCTATAAATTTTTTATCGTAGACATATGTGTTTTTCACTTTTTCGTTATCACGTTACACCGTAGTAGCGTCTTACGATATATAACTAGTTTGATTATTCCGTGCGACGTTCAAGATTGAATCTAATAAAATCAATAACCTTATGTTACCTTACCGCGAAGAAAGAATTGATTTTGAGGTCCCTACGACTCTCCATGTATCTTCGATTAGATGTTACGATTTATCGAAAATTGTAGACTTTAACTACTGACCGATTTCACGATCTCGTTGTATATCGTTTCCACGAAGTATATTTTGTAATTGTATCATTTCGACACGGATTCAAAGAAATGATCTGTACATGGTTGAATGGAGGAAAGCCAAGTGTCAAGGGGTTTGTCGATCGATACGTCAACCTCGAAGGTCTCGCTTCCTCTTCGAGTCTTATCTGGCCAGATAAGGAGCAACGCGGTCCCATTGGAAACTGTTCGGTGGCGCTTAACGTCCCATTCGTGAGTTATTGCCCGCCACGGTCGGGTCATTAATAATTCGCTAATATTAAGATTGATTTCGAGCCACGGAAGGCGACGAACACGAACCACCGCCCGATTTCGCGAAACTTTCTCGTGCACGGCAGTCAATCATCCGCCTCGTATATTACGATAAAACCGTGCGACAGTTGCACGATGCCTGACTGGAAACAGGTTGGAAATCCTCGCTCGAGAGGATTGTTACGTCGTTACATTTCGTTTCCCTTTTCCAGTCATCTCGCAACCTTAATGAACGCGTGAGTTACACGCTCGGAAAATTGCACTATATTTAAGTTCCGTTAATTATCAACACGAATAAACCTTTTCCCATTTATTCGTTCAAAGATAGCCTAAATTTCATTCTCTTAAAATTCCTTAACAATTTCCCGCACTTCCAGCCATCGATAGCTGTATTGCGCGTACGTGTCCGAAACATACATAGACGATTTTTGGATTACGTTTGCAATTTCGTTAAATGGCGAAGAAAAATGTGCGGTATTCTTGTATACGAAATTGGTAATGTCGATTCGACCGGAGATTACATTAGACCCGCGAGATGAAAATCTGACAGCAGACAATCTGTCGATACTAATGAAATTGTCAATAATATAAATAATTTCTTTGGCGTAACATCTGTCAAGTAACCCGATACGTTTAAAACGCTAGTATTGCTTTTCTTATCGAAATATTCCCTCGAGATATTAAGATTTCTACCGTCTTTGATCTATCTGTACTTGAAAATCCAACGAACGACATCTTTGGCGATACTTTTCATCTTCTTTAGGATACGTATGGGTTAATCATGACTCGATCGTTCCGCGTGTTCAGTCTTCGACAAGGCAGAACCCCTTGAAAATTGAATCTGCGCACGATAGAACGGATTTTCTATTCGACAAATGTTAGCCGTAGGTTGGCAAAAACGGCGGGACAAAGATCGTGTCCCAGGTGAAAATCTGTAGCTAAGGGCAGTTGCGTAAGTCGTAAGATCTAACAATAATCCATGGTTTGCCGGGCGAGTCAAGCTACGAGTAAAATCGCGAAGCTTAATGGTGGTAATACCGTCGTGACCGAGCCTTGTATGGCGTTAATAATGCAGCATATTGAGATTGGTTTCGTTGCGAGAACACCGGGCCAGAGCCACAGGGACCTGACCTAGGCATCCGCCCAAGTTATTCGCGCTGCTTTAATAATACACGCGCCACAATGTGCACACCTAATGCAAAGATTACATTCGAGAGTTAGAATCGCTAGTTTCGCCGAGGATTGCGCTCCTGCGTAATTGCTCGTTCAGAGATGTTTTTCTTCGAGAATAATCCTCTGGTCGGTCAACGCCACGGCGTTTTACCGTCAAACATAGTCGCACATTTTCATGGATTTGTCTTTGGCCTTGATCGCTTGCCTCGTAAGCTTCTGAAATAGCTGATCGAGCAATTATTAACTGTCGTAATCTGCAATACTGTGCCGGCTGTGAAATGTCAAGCAGAATCTGCCTTTGTCAAACTGAAACGGTAACTCGATATCAGACAAAGGGTTAATTTTCAACTAGAAATTTTCCAATTTTATTACTGTGAAATTAAAAGGAGGCCCATTCCCTGGTCAAAATTACGTCAGTGGACAAATTCTTCGAATTTCTAATTGTATAGGAGGAGCGTCTTTAACGGAAAGATCAAACTGGCGAATCTAAAAGAGATGATATACTGTAAGGCAAAACGGATGTCGTTGGCGTATCGAGGATGTTCGTAGTCGATTGTAGGGAAACGTATCCCTTTTCGAAGGAGATGGGACAACGTTCCTACTGTGCTCCAACCAACCGTGAAGCAATCGATACGGACACGGGACTCTCGTCTAAATTGTTTGGACTACCAAAGTAAACCTCTTGATCTCTCGTGAAATTTAATGGTCGAGCATGTTACTACGAAATTTAAATATTTCGCAATTCGCCTGGTTTAGCCTCGACCATTCAATTTCCAGCTGTGCTGTTTGGCCGCTTGGTGGCTGCAGCTGCATGGAAACGCAAGGGGTGCAACTTTTTGGCAGTAGATTCGAAAATAAAACACGGATATAATGAGTTCGATGAAGAGGGAAGCGTCGGAGAGGACCTACGTGATATCGATTTCGGGGCTCGAAGTGCAATATTCAATGAGGCTCTCACCTTCTTTGTTGGCGCTGCTCTTGATCTCCGTGGCCTTCGGCGCTGCGGATGGTTTCGGAATTGCTGAAATAAAAATTATGCATCTTGAAGGTTCGGCTTCGAAGCTATTTTCCCAATCGTTCAGTCAACTTTAACTTTATCACGAGTCATCGATCGATCACTGAATTTACGAAGATGCCACGAAGAATTTCGCCTGAACAATCGAATTACGAATCTACCTTGAAATTACACGAATTCCTTTTTACGTTCTAAGATGTTTAAAATATTTGTCCATATTTCAAATGGGTCAAAATCGACAAATCTACTAATGGTATTACGTAATAAAATAACGAAGTCGCATTTGTCTGACCACTAATTCTACTTACAGTGGTATTCTTCTACGAAACCTTTAATTTCCTGCCAACTAGCAACACTAGTAGAAAATACACGGATTAATATTTACTTTTATGTTATTTAAGTATTTACAATTAACAAGTGTCGCTTGAATTGTGTACAAAAGTGTATCATCCCACCAATCATACTTCCTACATCTAATTACACAGATACAAAAATATGACGCAAAGATATGGATAAGAAAAAAACGGCGGAAAACTTGAAACATCGTTTCAACGATTTTAACGTTCTTCGATTATTTATTTATTATTATCTTACCATACAATCTGATGGAACCCTCAGTCTCGCCCAGCGAGTTCTTGCTGATGCAACGATAGTTGCCGAAGTCACCATCCTGCAGATTTCTTATGGTCAGCCTCATGTACGCCCTGTAACTGTTCTCCATGATGCTGGTGGTATACTTCTCGTTGGACAGTATCATCTCGGCGCCAAGGAACCAGTAGCTCATCGCCCGTGGATAAGCTTCCGTGTGGCAGTCGATCGTTACGTTCGTCCCAGCTGGTGCACCGACCAGCTGATTCGGCACGAAGATCATCGGCGAGACTTTAACAATAAACGGAGGAATCGGTTACGATTAGAAACCGAGAAACCTGGTCTACGGTGAATGAATAATTGTCCGCGGTGACGTCCACGGCAACGATTAAGTCGACGTGGATGTTTATGGGGGACTATGCTCGAACCGTTCTACGATTTATCTTCCACGAAATCACTGGCTGTGAATTATACCGAGCTGTTTCAGCGATTATGGTGATCGATAGCCCACAGTTATAAACGGTTGAGAAGCTTAAAGCTTTCGTGGAATATGGATCTTAGGTTGCCAACGTTGAAGTATCAGTGTCGTTAACGAATCTCGCGCTTTAATTTATTTTCCTTCTGCCGCTGAAGTTGACGGACTCGTGGATCCTGACCGTGGATCGTGAAGTTTGATAATTAAACAACTCTGTTTAGAAAGAATAGGAGAAGGAGGTCTTCGGAGATATTCGACTCGATTCAAAGTTTGATGAATGAAACAAGTAGTAAAATCAGGAGAAGAGAAACAAAGCGGCACCTCTTTGTCGAGAACAATAACGCGGATGTTATTCGATACGATACTATCTTTTCTTCTCTATCCTGTTCCCTGCTGTAAATAGAATTGCTCCGGAAGAACTTCTGGATCCGCGAGTCCCGCCAGTTCTCGCGCATCATCAACCCACTAAAAGCAAAGATTCCAGCTGAAAAACTTCCTTCCTTACGAGCGAGTTCTTTTTCCCTTGCTCAACCATAAAACGAAAACACCAGGCTACGACGTAATATTCTCCATCTTTCTTCGTTCTCCTGGGACTGATCAAATGTAAATACCACGCCGAGTAGATGGCGCACCGCGTAGAAAATAACCGTGCGACGTTCGTAGTTCAATCCGCCGGAATAAACAGGAAACTGGCAGGGAAACTTTGTTGCGGCTGCATGAAACCCCGGATTAGAAACCATGCAGGCCAATCAACGGGGATAAAGTCGAATTGGGCGTTCCGTGGATTGAAACGCGCCAAAGGAAACGAGGACCAAGAATTTTTTCGCCTCGAGCTTCCGACCGATCGAGGATTGCTAACATTCAGAACGTTTGAGCAAGTTATTTGGCGCAACCTCGCCGACAATTTGATTAGAACCGGTGGAAACTAGCTAGTTTAGAGATTAATCTGGAGGATGCAGGTCGCGTAATTCGGTCAGGCTTTCGGCGTCATCGGCGACTTCCCAAGCAAATTCGACTCGTCGACCTTTCGACGCGAGTTCGTGTCCGCCCGATACGGACGTTTCGGACGATCGGGCGATTTAACGAGAACCACCGTCGGCAATTAATTACACGAAAGTGCAGCAGATAGGCCGTGTACGTAGGCGTAGACGACGACTGGGGCAAAACTGGTGGCGGAACGAACGAGGTTAACCGTAGACGAATAACATGGAGCTGGCGGCGCAGCAACCATCTCTCGAGGCTGGCCATCGGCGGTATGCATCAGGCTGGCCACAAATCCACAAATTGCCAGCGCTGACCCTAATTAACGCATACTTCTCCCGATTTCCCACCATCGACTCTATCTACGTTCGCCTTTCCTTCGTTTCCGCGCCTTTCCTCTTCGTCATCGACGTTCCCGCGAATTGTTGCTCTCAGTGAAATTAATCCAGCGGACGCGCGCTGTCGATAAATCGCTTCAATGTATTTCCAATCTTCCACAAGATTGGATGTTCTGGATTATGTAAATTTTCGGCGGTTCATGAAGGAATGTGTTAGAGAATAGTAGCAGGCATTGCTGAAAACTTGACTAGCGTGACGTCACAAACGTTTGTTCCGCAACTCCAGCTTTGATACACGCGAAGTCTCGACTGTTACATTTTTCACGACACACGCTCGCATATCGCAAAGCACGTCGCGGCCTTTAGGTTGTGTTTAACGGTCGAAACGCTGAATTCACGTTGTAAGACAAAGCACACGGTTAATTATTGAAATGAAAATCTCCGAGCAAATATTTCGCAATTAATCTTTGCAGCCTTCGATTTAAATTGCCTCAATGTTCTTCCATCTACGATACGTATGCTATTTGCTTCTTCTCCGATCTGTAGACGATCGCAGTCAATAATCGAGACTGGAAGATTCGCATTCCTTCCACTGGCTAACTCTGAAGCGACAAAAAGCGAAGAACACGGAGAAAATATGTTTCGTTTCTGAATGTCTAAAAACACGCGAGACTCGGAACAAAGGAAACATTTCGAAGCAGGTTTACTCTTCCATAGGATGAACTTTGTTGTCTTCAAAAGGATTTTCTGCTTCAGCAGCATCTTAATTATCGAAACTAGGAATGTAGCCATTAATTACCAAGGGCTAGGCGTACTTTGTTAGTTCGAGTTTCCAGTTATCGCGTAATCGAGCAACAAAACTAATCGGATTCTTGCTGGTACTTTGCCTTCGACTTTTTCCCACCAACGCGAGATTAAAGAACAGTTATTTTGTACCAATCCGTTGAATCTACCATCTTCTATAATTTCCTCGAATAGATTTAAGATTCGAATGTACGTACGATAATTTTTGTTTCTTTTTCGTCTCACGAGGAATTAGGTTGAAATTAGGTCAGGCGAGAGAAGATGACGAACGAATGGAAGGAAAACGCGGCCAAAGGACGCCGCGAATCTATTTTTCTGTCACTTTGGTCTGTCCAAGGTTGGTTAGAATTTGTATAATGCCTCCCAGGAGACTTCGAAGAGCATTAAGCGAGACGATCGCGGGACTTTTGTAATCCAGCAAGGACACCTCAGATCCCGCGCGTTGATCGAATATCTTTTTCCGTGGTCCCACCCCGGTAATCCCAGATAACCGTTTCACCCCTCATTTTTCACTGGCCGCAAAAAAGCCCATTCTCCAGTGCGACCGGCTCTTTTATCGCCTCCTCCTATTCGAATGATTATTTCTACCATCGACGTGCAATATTTTCGATTTACGCTTCTTTACACTTGAAAGAACAGGATTTGTATATATCGCGAGCCTAATGGTACAAGCCAAGTTAGAACAATTATCCTCGTTTTTTATTTATTTCCACGCGCACGGTAACCTGCTGCCAATTATCCAGTTTTATCCAATTGGAAATAAATCAACTGCATATTTGACAACTTTTCGAACTCAGTTACCTCGAGAACGAGGTATCCATTTTCTTATTCTGCATTTTCGTTTTATTTCGCACCAAAGAATCTGCATTTCGCTTCGCTCGTACTATGGATTTAGCCACCTCGGTGACACGGAAGACAAGACGTCGTCACGAATCGTTTGGTAAATCCGCGACTGTTGACATGGCTTCGTTACGTATATGAAAAATGTCGCACAAACAGCCTGTTTCGACCAATCGATGTAAAAAGACGGAAAACTTTCGCGAGAGACAAACAACGTCGACTTTAAACAATGACATCCTTGTTGGCAAGATGAATATCTAAGATGGAGAATCTTTTGCGATCGCAACGCAAACCGAGATTATCTTGTGCATTTGAATAAAATATGTCTCCCCTAAGCACTCAAAGCAGCCAGCCACTCTGCCCCACGTTCTCGTTCCCCTTTTGCCACACGCTTTCGAACAAAGCGGGCGCAAGTGGCGCTAGTAGAATACGCGAAACGGAAATCCCTCCGATACAATCTGGATTAAGGGGGAGGAAGTGTATTCTCTTGATGTTTCTGGATGGCCGGTCGACCAGGAATAAATTCTTCGCAAGAGGTGGGAAGGGTATTGCAGTCTTTAGTCCCGGGAGAGAGACTGTTTCTTCCAAAGAGAAGCAAAATTACTGGTTGTAATTGTGCTTGCCACTGATTCATGAAACGATAAAACAACCCTATCGCTGGAAAAACTACGTAAACGTGATAACAACGACGCACTTTAAGGGCCGTCGACGGTATTTAGCATGTTGCTATTGTACGTTCGAACGATTTATGGAAGGTACTTCTTGAAGTTCGGGCGCTGCTATGCAGATGGGCGACAGCAGAAATTACATTGGCCTATGTTGACGCGCAAGTTCACGGCCTCTCTGCTTGGTGATTTTTAGCAACAGCAATCGCTTAATATCCCTTCTTGTCTGTTCCGTGCGTTAAAATAGATCGAAATGAAAATGAATTAATCAACAGTATTGGCATGTCCATTAATCGAAAGATAATTTAATCCATATCCAACGTTTCCGTTTTTAATATTCATCGAATAATTAATAAGCGATACGTGCAATTTGAGTGTCGATTCTCGCTGTTCCGACCATAACAATTCTTTGGCACGTGAGGCTCTCGCAATGGCAAAGGAATAGAAGTATCGTCCGAAAGAACACGAATATTCTTTCTAGAAGAGTGGATCGCAAAACGAGAAAGAAAATCCTTGCCGATAACGCGTGCGTTCTGAGTGATCCGCCCAACTGAACCAAAATCCCTGACAATTATTTCGATGAAAATTTTCGCGATCTTCGAATCGTTAATGTACTCTTAATTTCCTGATTCGAGATACCGAAGCAGGTCCAGGAATCGAGCAGAGACGGATCTCGAGAGGGCTGGTGAGAATTATTCAAACGCGTCACGGAAAGCAGAAGGCACAGGGAAACAAAAGTGCTGGAGCGGCGGAGTTTCGTGAGCAGAGAGCCGGAAGCCGGCTGTTTTCTCGTCGGTCTAAATAAAATATGTCTGCACCTTTCTAAATATTCAAAGGACAGCGCCTGGCTGTCCTGCGGCCTCTCTCTTCCTCTCGTTTGGTTGTTGGGACGCGTACGCACACAAAGCCGGCGTCAAGTGACACGAACGAATGGAACGAATAAAAGGGAAAAATGACCAGCAGCGGCGGGACGCTGCGCTCGCTCCCGTCGACCTGCCCTGGTATTTCCCTCGAGTTTTCCTAACGGCGCATCTGCTCGCCCTCTTCTTCCCTTCTTTCTCGTTGGATCGTCGACGCCGACGTCGGTGCGTTGCCTACGCCGGAGCTCGATGCAATTCGTGAAATGAAATTCAAACAATACCGTGTCGAAGCATCTTTTCTCCAACTTCCCTCTCGGGTACTTGATTATGGAATTTACTTTCTGCGGTGAACGTTTCGAGTATCATTAGCCTCGATCATTCTCTGTACCGCTTTCGTTTCGCATTGATTACGTTTCTTTTAGTCAATTGTCTCGTTACATCGAGAAGGATTTGCGTCAGATGATATCGTTTCATTTCGGACGAAAGTTAATTTCAATTTGAATCTTCGCTGCAATTTTTTTTAGCGCAAGGTTCTCCGCGGTCGAATTTTCTTAAAGTTTGCGAGAAGATCGTTGAGAGAAAATTCGCAGGGGAAACGTAACGCGCAAAAATTTCAAGCCAATTTCGAAAATCCAGACTGGCTAGTCCTTTGCGGATAAAACTTTCTTTAAACAGCGAAAAATATTGCTCGTACTGATTAATCGTAATAGAAACATAGGCTCTCTGATGTTTTCGTAAGACCACAAGCCGATCGAAGCCAACTGTGCCGAGAAGAATTGTTTAACGTTCAATCGGTTGATAATTTATAAAGTCCAATGTCGCGTATAAGTGTACGAGCGTGAACGGGTTAAATATGAATTATGTACACTTTCAATATTATGCTTTTGACATTATACAAGCTAATTAATAATCACATCGTTGAATAATTAAAACTCATTTAAACAGCTATAGTAAAATGATAAGCAAAATGCGGTAGATATAACATTGCCGATGAATATAACGATTTTACGGACTCTTTTACGGATTCTTTGGTCGATCAATTTCTACGAAATTCCACTTTCGTCCACGAGTAAATAAATATTCCCAAGTAACTAAATTGGAAAGAAACCTAAGGAAACGCGAACCAACGCAGCTGAAACTCGACGCTCCTTTATTTTATCATTTGCCAGCGTTCGTTAATAATAACCGAGCATCTTGTTTCTCTTATTGAATCGAGTATCTCTGACAGAGAAATCCTTTTCGACTCGCCAAAGCAAATACAACGGGTAACAGGAGATTAAAAACGCGGTGGTTGACTTAGATACGCGTAACACGATGAACGAACACACACACAGACACGGTGTATCCCTTCAGCGTATCTTCAAATCCACTCACATTCGACGTCCACGGTGATCCTTTTGCTGACTGTTGGTGGTACGCCATTGGTCGCGATGCACAGATACGCGCCCATTTCATTGCGCGTGATCCTCGTCAAGTTTAATTGTTCGCCATCGTACAGAGACACTGAAACCAAAAGCAGAAATTGATTCAGCCCGGTCGCCCGTGCAAATATAGCGTGTAGCGCCCGGAACAAACAGTCGCGTTCGACATAAACGTATAAACAGGATTCTCCGAAGAGAAAACCGGCATGGTTTTATCGACGAAACTTTCTCGGTTAAATGAAACCCTTTTTCCAGAGCGGGTTGTAAAAAAAGAAAGAGAACAAGTGGTTGTGTGTCTGTGTTTGAGAGAGAGAGAGAGTGAGGGAGAGTGAGGGAGAGACAGAGAGAGAATTGGAAGTAAACAAAAAAGAGGAAGAGGTAGGAAAAAGCGAACCGGCGAACCCACTGGAACACGCATCAATCTACCGAGCGAGTTTTTCTATCCTTTTTATTATTCCTGACGTCATCGTTTGTCTTCCCTTTATCGATTTCACCGACCCTTAAAAGAGAAATTTTTTGAGAGACGTTTAATTCCTTTTTACGAATGCAGTCTGTTGCGATTCATAGAAATGACCACTGTTTTCTATTCCACTTAATCCTCGGTTGGTATCCTCGAATAGGATGATTCACGACAATTTCAGTCAAATTACTTAATTTTACTGTACTTTTCGTTGAATTTACTGTATTATCGTAGCTTCGTCATATTAAAACACATTCGACGCAATTCGTAGGTAACTTGAAAAGGGTACATTATATTTTAATTTACATTAATTAGCTTATCCTCGTCGATCGTTCTTGCGTTATTGAATAATAATTATGAAGTGAAAAAGAATCATTGTTTTGAATGTTGTTTCAACAGCCTCATCTTTCTGCTAATTTACACGCTAGAGCTCCCATTTCATTTTCTCCTTTTCGCCAAAGCGAGCTTTGTAAACGAAGAACAGGGACGTGGTAAACAGGAATGGAACGTTGTAATGTAAAACTTTGTTGCAACGTGCAGTCGTAAACAATGGAAGGCACGATCGAAACGTCGAATCTTTGGAACTCGAATCCAGGCGCGAGCGTTCGTACAACTAGAAACCAATTCATAGTTAATAGAGAAGGGGTCACGATGTCCTGCCAGTCGAATAATTTTTAAGCCATCGTTCGACGAAGCGTTCCCGCGACGACGCGTAAAAAGTTAGCGCGGCGTTAAAAGTTTGGCCGAAAGTGCGGCGGTAAAAGACTACGAAGGGAAAAAGACGGCGAGGCCGGCCTTTACGGGACGAATATCAAAAACTGTCGTTCGCCTCCCAAGTCGTTAAGCCGTCTTTTAGTCCTTCATATCGTCGTAGAAGCGAAGAAAGAGAGGCAGCGAGGAGAGGACGAAAAAGGGAAAGAAGGAAAAGCTGTGCGAAATACCGAGCTCCAACGGTTTCGTAAATGAACTGCTTCGCGATTTCGATTTCAAAGGTATTAACATTGAGCGGAGTCAGCTTCCCGAAGGTGTTTCATCGACCACGTACGACCGGTGTTCCGATGTCTTTTAACGATTCTGCGAGTAAAACCTAACTCACATCGAAGAGGGAGAAAAAGCAGAACAGAAAGAAGAAGAAGAAGAAGAAGAAGAGAAGTGGAAGGTAAGAGAAACGAAGGGCAGAAAGAGAGAATAAACCGTGAAAGAACGATACTAGGTCACGAGGAACTGCCGCGTCGTGGCAAAAGGCTCGTAATTATTATTATTATCATTATCATCGCAGCTGCGAGAAAATGGATCGTTCTTTTTTCCCTTGCGCTCCCCGTGGAAGACAAAACGGCGTCCCGTTCATTAGCCTGACACAGGCGTCGCGTCGTTAGGTTAACGCCGCGTTCGCGAAGTGTCGTTTCACGCAAAAATTATGATATCGATGATAAAATTTAATTGCGTTCGAAGAACGGAAATTAGCTTCGTTTTGTAAATATATATTTATACCGGTGCAGTGATTCTAATTAACGAGCTCTTTGTTCGGAGCGATGCGTATTCATTAAAGGAAGAGAAATTTCACGAGGATGAACCGGATGGGTATAGCTTCACTTCTTTCCCTTAAACTCGGATCATCGATTATGCGGATTTTAGAATTTGCATCGAAGATATTTTATCATAAGCGCGGGAAAAAATACGAGTAAAAATTGCGAAGGAGCGAATACCAGAAGTAATTAATGAAATTACTCCGGCAGAGTTTGGACGACTGTTTCGCAGAAACAGTCTGCGGATACGGTTGCGATTGTTTAATTCATATCGCTGTTGGAAAAAGTTGCAACCAGGTAATTCTCGACTGCTTAACTAGGGTGAACCGACGGTTCTTTGGACCAGGGACCGGTATCTCACCACTTTCTTCATACTTTCCTCGATTCACAAGGGTAAAGAGATTGTACTTTTCCGTCTTTAAACATCAAATATTATTAAAATATGCGGCCTCGTTTTCTCGCTTCCGGTCTCGTTGACGCGATGGGAAAGCCCTGGGAAAAATATTTCCACAGGGATTAAGAGCAAGTCCTCTGGTACGTCTTCGGCTTCTTACGACATCTATCCGTGAAAATAATTAATGAGAGCGCCGGTGAAAGTCGATAAATTAGAAAGAAGACGGTCCTTTTTACGACCATCCGACAATATCTAAGCTCTTCAACGCGACTTGTTAACGTTCATAAATCTCCATCCGGTTCCGCTCGATTTTACATAAACTCGATTTCATTTCCTTCGAAAATTTCCCCATGTATTTTTTATCATTTTCGAGCGTTTCCCCTCCTTTCTAAATCCACTCTCGATTCTTGAAAATAAGCAAACAATTTTCAGGGGCGCGCTCGGCTTTTTCATTCGCGTTCGTATAATCGCGCGCGCATGTTTTTCTTGGAAACGTTACTTCATCCAATCGGCGGCGCTCTTTGGAAAACAATCACGAGCCACGAGAATCCCTGAGCGGACAGATGAAATCCCGCGGCAGCCGCGCGGCGAATCAGCAATCTCCTCTTTTCACGGTGCGTTCATAAATCTTTACGCGGGTTTATTCCGGCTTTACTCGCCTCCTAGTCGCGATTAACCCACCGGCCATTAGTGCGTCGGCGGGTGGCAATGTTTCTTTCACGAGACACATACCCTGCCAAACTGTCTTTCCGCGTGTACGACAGACCGGCGACACTCGTCGCAACGCTTGCGTCCGCCAAGGCATCCGATCGATACCGACGAATAATTGAGAGGAACCAGAATTTCCCTGCTTCCGGCTGTCGACCTCTGCCCCGCGAGATAATTCGCTGCACGCGTCGTCCTTTCCTCTCTATTTTTCTGTTTCGTTTCTGTGATTCGTACGGTTATTCATCGAAGTCTCGTATTTCGAACATAATAATGGAGAAACGGTAAGATTGACGAGAAAGATATACGTATTGAGGTCGTAAAGTAAAGAGTTAAGTGATGACATCGATCGATTAGCTGCACCTAGAGCCGTACGTACTTTATACGCACGCAAGCACTCGTGTCAGCTTTTTTGAAATTAATTCTTCTTGTCGTTAGTGGCTCGACGAAGTTTCAGAATACAAGACAGAATTGGATTATAAACGTTCCATTTTACGAAGAGCTCGTTCTTTAAAGGATATAGTGATGGATATACTAATTTGTTTCTTTTTTTAGACGTAAAGGAAGACGTATCGTCTTAAGCGAAATTCCACATCCGTATGTTCGCCGGAACACCTTAAATTCAAAAGCAAACTTTAAC
The DNA here is from genome assembly GCF_051014615.1 of Bombus vancouverensis nearcticus. Lineage (NCBI taxonomy): Eukaryota > Metazoa > Arthropoda > Insecta > Hymenoptera > Apidae > Bombus > Bombus vancouverensis. The sequence continues at coordinate 15,292,072 of NC_134917.1, read as the reverse complement.
TCGTGACCTGATTTTACGATCTCGTTATGCCGCTTTTTGCTGACTATAATGAACGTTTCTTCGGTTACGGTCAACGAATAAAAATATTCAGACATATTGTTGGACAACTGGTTTATCGGACATTAGAGCAGAAGGGTACGCGCGACAATCGTTTGTCCTTCTATCGGAACGATATCGACTTCCTATACAACTTTATTTCACTATCGCTTCATTCTCTATTAATGTATTCGTCTATTGGTAGCAGAAGAGTGTTTAGGGAGTAGCGCCTGGTTCAAAGCCGAGAGAGATGCAAATCGATACATCGAGCCAGGCGGTTGCTAATAGCCATTTCGAAAGAAGAGTTTCATTGAAATTTTTATGCTGCATAACGGCCAGCGACAAGCAGAAACTTCATTATCGGGGGCTGTGCTGGTGTGTCGTGCGAAAGAATATCGTTGGAACTTGTTTCAGGGCTCGTTTTAACATCGTTTTTTCCAAAGTAATGCAATTTCTCTCCGATGGAATGCAATACCGAACGACGAACGAGCGTGGAACGAAAATTGCTAACAAAGATTAATTTTTACTCCTCCTTCGTTTCCCTCTCGTTCCGTAATATTTTTGTAATTCTCCCATTCTATAATTTTATGAAGCAACTTTCGTTCGAGATACTCGTAACACGATAAACCGTTCAGAAGTTGCGACCGCAGAAAATTTCTCTAAACGATTCATCGTGTCGTGTCCGACCATAGACGGTCCCATTCTACTTTCGCCCGAAAACTATCTGGGCTCGAAGGCGATGAGCACATCTCGACCGATTTACACTCGGCGCTAGTAAAATTTGATTAAGCGATTAATTATTCGATTCCCGGTTTAATTAAACGTCCCTGTCGTCTTTGTTCCACGCCTCTTTAATTTCATTTATCGCCCTGACGAGATGAAAGGGGGAAAGAGGCGGCATTCTTTTTTCTCCGTGCTTTTTCTCTGCCAGCTGGCACGGTAGGCGCGAAAAAACGAATGTAATCGCGAGAAAAGCCCATGGTTTAAAGGTGTCGCGGTTTTCAACGAACAAATGGCCCGGGGGGCCTGCAAACAGCGTTACAAACCGCGCGTACGCGAACGCCACGTGTTAGAACATACGAAACCGCCGCACGGCCGCCTATCGCCCCAAAACTTAGGGGAATGACTCGCCGCGAAATGGTTAGGCCAGCCGGTCATGAATTTGTATGAAGCTTTAGAGAGGCTGCGGATGCCCCGAAGCGTGGCTTCGCGGATGTTTGAGTAGAAATTCCAGCCTTTTACGATCCACACCGACTATGCGAGCCACGGACGAGAATTTCGCGAGAAACCGCTCGAAAAACGAGACAGCTGGGTGTGTCATGAGCGGAGACTTTAAGTGGCGGCCGCTGACGATCGCTATGAATTTGTCCGCGCTGAAATTGCGAACATTGCGAAACCGTTCCGCCAACTAACGCGATAGGATTTGATTTAAGTGGTGCTTGCGCTTTGGCGGCCCGAATGATTCACTTTGCAGTGAATGGCGTGTGATAACATGCAACGGGTGACGTATCGCTTACTATTTACTCTTTGTTATCGACGGGTCATGTTTTTTCTTACAATTTTTCTGTCTTATCAATTTTTAAACGACCGAAGTTAAAATTGTAAGATAGATAGTAGCGATAATTGTCTTCGACGATTGTGATAAAAGGCACGGAGTTAGAACGAACGGTCGTAGCCGACGCAACGAAAGATAAAACCGGGAAAACTAGTTAAAGTGTAAAATTATAGGCAAACGGGGATTAAACAAACAGCAAACGAAAGAGTAATGGAATATCGACGTGGCTTATTTACCTGGCAATATCGTATATACTAAATCAACATCATAAGCGTCTAGCGAGGGCCGGCGAATTTCGGTCGTATCGGCAAATATTGATTATTCTGCCTGTTAACGTTCACGCAACCGATAACAATTCGGATTTCTCTGACGTCGTGGCCACGCGAATATATCTGGGGTCAAGAGACAATATTAACCGTCGGTCGGGATCTATGCAACAGGATATTTTTTATTCTCCTTCCTCTCTCTCTCTCTCTCTCTCTTTCTGTGCTTCTTTATCTCATCAGATCTTCGGATTGTAGTTCGATCATTCGACGATATTTCAATAGGCGTTCTGTACACATCGAGTCGCTACAACTTGGTTCTGCAACATTCATGCGGACCAAAATGGCTGGTTGGCTAATTGAACGGGAAACTGTTCGAACCGGCGCACGTAAACAAATTAACCTCCTTTCGGCCGATAGCGTTTGATCCGTCTGGACGTTCGATGAAAGACGATTCGCCGAAGTTTCTCTTCTCTTGCGCTTTGCGTTTTGGTGCAGCTTTTTCGCTAGGGAATTTAGTTTCGACAGGGACACTGCTCGGTATAGTGGATAGGACGATGGCAAACGGAACACTTTCAAATGGCAAACTACGAGCAAAGGTTCGTCAATCATTACTCGACATTTAATTACGTCGGATGGATGCCGGGACCGAGCGATATTGCGACGCGCGTCGCGACTCTCGGCCGCTATCGATACAATATTGACACGATTGCTATACATCGAAACATCGGTATTTATGTGTAAATACTCGCCAAGCGCAATAAATAGAATGAAGTATAAATATTGCGTGAGCGCCGTTTAATCCTGCGTCGCCCGGTGAAGCGTATGTATGTACACGAGTGCCATTCCGGAGAGTTGTAACTCTTCATTTTTCAAATGGATCGTTTTCCCGTGGTTCGACACTTGATCAACGCCGAATTTAGATCGAGCTAAAAACACTCCATATCCCCTTCGCCTTGCTTCTTCAAAATCAATACTCGTCTCGTACACTTGTTTCATCATTGTATAGATCGTATCGTGACAACCATTTTTATATGTCGTAAAACACGCAAATAGATATGCCAACGTCCGAAACAACGGATAACGTTTAATTTTTAACGTTGAAGTGTAACAAAAAAAAAAAAAAAAATAAAAAAAGAAAAGAAAGGAAGAAGGAAAAAAAATGGAAGAAAGAGTTTCATTTACATTAGAATTTAAACGTCTAACGTTAGATAAAATTACATTTCGCAGGCTGGCGGCGTTCATTTTTCTGCGAGGAAGCAGGCAACGCGCCGTTTACTCCCGGCTTCATTAAATACGAACAAACAAAAGTTCTTTTATTCTCTTAATTCACTCTGCAGCTTTCGAGAACCGGCTAGCACAGATGTAAGATAACTGAGCAATTTCTCACACGGTTCGAGTTGGCTTCCTTTCTATTGCACCGTCTGTTACACAATTCTGCCATATTATGGCGCGTGGGATGGTCAAAGGACGATTAGTCTTGACACGATTATAAACCGGTTTCAGTAGTCGTTTGATGGACTTTCGGATGTGTGTACGCGTTCCAAACGCGTTGATGCGTGTATATTGTGTAGCGTCGCGTACGTATTTACGCTATAATAAAGAAGAAAGTCTTGAGAGCCAGTATCGCCAATTAGTTTGTCATATTTTTCTTCTCTCGTAGGAAAGTGTCTGTACATATAATCAATTCACTGGTATTCGACAAACGTTTAACGGACTTTTTCAAATTAAAAGCATTTGAACATTAAGGAGAATTAAAATAGCGGCAGTTCATTCGATCCAGCACTAACTAAAATTTTCTTTAAACCAACAAATTTTATACAAGTGGAGTTCTACTCTATCTACATGTAAAAATAACGTCGAAAGTTTGTAATAAAATATTCGAAAATTCTGTGACTATGTAGAGACGTGGTTCAAGCTACGAGTCCTTGAAAACGAATCTTCTATTTACGTCGTTTTATTCTAGCTTTCCCACTTATTTTTACACGTAAAATAACTTTTCATCCAGTTGTATAACACGTTCTGCTGCACCGCGTACGAAATCAAATTATCTGCCAACGCTAGAATATCACTCTTACGCGTTTCATCTCTTTCTAACAATCTAGTCGATTCAATCCGAAAGAATCGCTTCCTAAAATCAAGTAAAGCTTCTATCTTTCAATCCACGTTTTCAGAACGATCTTTCCCTGATCTCTGTCCTCGGCAATGTTCCTAGAACTGAGCCCGATTTCTCGCCACTTTACATTGTGCCCACGTTCGAATGGCCCTGGAGGACCGGTCAATCAACATCCATTGACCCGTGGAAAACCTTTGAAACGGTTGGGTCTCGTTCCCTGAGCCAAAGTCAGAGGAAAAAAAAAGTTGCTCGCGAATTTGCGTGGCGAGTGTGTGCGAGCGAACGATCGAATGGCAGCCCCGATAATGTCGCGTCTCCGCTCGAAGCGGGTTTCGCAGCGTTCTCGATTCGCTGGCGTCGGTAACTTTTAACGAGACTGTAACTCGCTGCGCGCACCGAATTTCATCTCCCCGTTGAACGATATTAGGTATGGGATGTCGCTCGTTATATATCGGCCGGATTTCCATGCCGACGAGCCACGTCAAAGTGATAGTCTGAGGCGATGCAGGACAATCGTGAATACCGTTGCATTTTGTCCACTTGCACTGGCAATTCCAAGTTTCCGCGGGATATCGCTAATTGCCTTGTCAAGGTTACACAGTTACGTTTGCACCGCGTATTTCTCATCTTTTGATATTTGATATTTTGCTCGTATAAATAGACGAGATTTGCCGAGATACTTTTGGAAGAGTGTAGCTATGTGGGAATTACAGCGGCTACGAAAGGTGCGTGTGTGCATCATTATACGTATTATCGTATGTACACGCGGATTAATTCGGTTCAACTTAAATTTCGCATCATTTAGTGGTACTTTTCTTGCTACCTTCGTGCGATCACAGAAACGAAACGTAGAGTCTGATGGAAGCAACGCTTTATTGAAAAATAGAGATACAGGAAAAGATACTTTATACAGCGTCAGTAGATGGAAAATTGGCGGTAATTAGAAGATAGGATAATACAAGAGCATAGATAGATCCACTTATACATTCAACCACTACACTCGCTATGTTAGATCATAGCAACGATCCATCGTGTTTCGGATGAAAAACTTCAGAAACGTGTATTTTACAACATCCAAATTGCGTTAATCCATCGTGAAAAGCTTGACAAGGCTCTCCGAGTAACGTGTCCGATGCGACGTCCCTTTGCGGACCATCTTTTTCAAAGAGCTTTGAGCTTGAGGTAAATCCACTGGCAATGTCGAGCAAAGTTTCATTGCTGAAAGCGGAATTAACGAAAGAAGTTGACGGTAGAAGTAGATGGCCGTTCGATGACCAAGACAATTTGCCGCGAAAAAGGAACGAGCTGGTTCGACTGCGTCTTCGTTCATCGTTTCGATCAAGCGAGATTTAACGATCGATGGCGAAGAAAACAGCCGGTGTACATGACGGACAATATTATATTTTCTCCGTGACCTTTCCATCCAGCGTTGCCTTTTCTTGCCATCTTTCCCTCTTCCTTCTTTCTTTCGCTGTATTTATGACTTCACTTGGCGTAGTGCAGCCGCTACACACGCTTTGGAAAAGCGCAGACCGCTTTAATTAGCAGAAATTAGAGCGGAGAAGAATCCGCAACCAGAAGAAGAAGAAGAAACAGAGGAAGAAGAAGAGCAACACCTTTCTTATTTGGAAGCTCCGCCCAGGCGATTCATCCTAGCTGGAAGCTCGAAAGCTTTCGTACTACTTTCAGGTCTTTGCTCGGTTAATCACGAACAACAAAACGTTGACACGGCTTAACGAACGGAACTATCGTCTCCAGTTACCGAGTACGATGGTTTCACCGCTAATTATTTCGTTTCTTTCAAGTTTTCTCAAACGTAATTCACTATCCAGTCAACGAATGTTAACCTTTTTCGTATCTTTCCATTCCTCGAGAAATTCTGCTTGTTCTATGAGGATACTGTCAAACTTCTGGCCTCTCTTTCTGTTTATCGAATTGATTGAAGATTTAGGGAGAGAAACTTCTCTAGCCGATCTATTCTAATTCGATGAATATCGAGAAACAGCGATCATCGTTCATTGTTATTCGGCGAAGTTCCTACTTGAAGAAAATGCAGACAGAATGCAGCTTTCTGTACTATGAAGGACTGTGCAAGAATCGTGTCCAAGATTCCTATACGGATTCAAGCGAAAGCCTCGAATTCCAGCTACGATCGGATCGGTTCCTACGTAATCTTCCGGATGGATGATTCGGTTCAATCGTGTTTACTTGCACGAGACAGGATGATGTTGAATTTCCGATAATCCAGCGGGACCGACACTGGCTCGTGCCAATGCTACCAAAGTTACGAGCATCTTATCTTCGTGATACGTTCGAGACCTCCTTTTCCATCATTGTACGTTTGTTTCTTTTGTTTCTCTCGTTCGTTTCTTTTTTCCGATTGTAGTTTGTTTCAATGTCGGCTACCTAGTTTCGTTCATCAACGTCAGTCGTTTATTTTATCGGTCGGTCAATGTTAATCGTCCTATCAGTAATAATTTCAGCTGAATCGTTCAGATATTTTAATCTTGAAATACGGTTCGCTGTCAGCGAGGAAGAGAGAATATTCTGATGTTTAATTAAATTATTCGCTAGTATCGATTAACAGTAAATTGCAAGCAACCCGTTTGGATCGTGTTTCCTGAGAGTATCGAGAACAGAGCAGTACCAGTGGCAACGATGACACGTAAAACGTCATCAGGCTTTTAGGCGAATACAAGTTGCAACCGATAGAGGGACGTTTGACCTCTCACAGCCAAACCACAGCAGCTCCGTCAGCCTAACACAGCGGTTGGTGCACGTGTACGTTACCCGTGGGCTAATGTCTGCGCCACCTGGGACATTCTGACATTCGGATGCTTCGGTGTCCGAGACGCCAGGACTCACGGTTCTTCCCGGAGGACCTCGCTGATCTATAGCACTGACTGGTTTTAATCCATCTAGTTTTACGATGACAGAGAGTCCACCAGGACTGTCGGAAGTTGGTCAACTTAGCCACGGAATTATCCCACGTAGCGGAACTAGGCTGTGCCATATTAAAGTTTTATCCTCGCTCGTATTACAGGTCCCGAAAATTTTAAACAGCTAAACGCAAGACACGGCCTCCTTCTTCCTCGTACGACCGAGAAAATTTAGCGCAAAATATCAATTCACGTCAACTTTCCCTTTATCTTTTACGAAACTAAACAGCACGAGGAATTAGCCGAGCACCGCTGACAGAGGATTCTGTTTAATCTTCCCCGAAAACAGCTACCGAGAACGCCACGCATCTTTAGCATCCAGTGAATATTTCATGGATATGCCATGTGCGCGCATAATTTTCACGTCGCCGCCACTGCATCCCGCTCTGTACCGCCCCTTGATTATCCCCACTCCTGGCCATTGCGCCACTGGCAGCCGGCCACGTAGCAGTAGCGGCGTAGCACCGCGCTCCGGAGTTGATTAATCTATACAATATTTAAGAAGCAGCCAGCCGGAGAAAAAAGACCTTCCGCCGGAGCTTTGTTTCTCTACCGTTTTTCTTGCGAATTCTGTCTAGTTTATCCGTCGTTCGCATTGGCACGTTTTTTTCTGTCGCTCTTACCGTGACGAGCCACGTGCACGTATCACGAGCGTATAATCGCGTTATCGTCCGTGAAAAAAAGAACGTTTTTCGAGAGAATCGCGAATCTTTCGGTTTAATCAGATTTCAGCTTGCATATTTTACAAGGTCAATATCACGGTTGCTAAGGAGCGATGTAACGATCAACTTTATCATCGATATTATTGTCAATATTTAACATTCTCGAGATTATGGTATGCACTCTCTGGACGATCAATACAATATTGTCAATACGATATCGAGAATAATATCGACCGTCGTGTCGCTCTTTTACGACATACCTCACTTCGTCTTTTCTTTCATCGTACAAATTATCGCACGATCCATCGATCCATCTGACAAGTTTGGTAGTCGCGATTTCTTAGATTAGCTATCGGAAGCGGTGTATGCACGAGAGCAACCGGTCGTTATGAAAATTTCTCGGCACACAGCTTGTTTGTTCCCAGTTTGCACGAACATATCCGAGAAAATGCTGCGCACGCCGGCAACAGTCACGTCCGTGCAAACACGCAACTGCATTATTAATAATATGGCCAGAGCGAGAGAGAAGGAGATTACTATAGCTGTTCGCAGTCCATTGCGTTGGATCGCACGCGGCAAACCTACCTGGAATTTTCTCCTAGGTAATTTCAACCAACGACTATCCAATCTTAAACTTAAATTCCAAAAGTCTATTCTGACTTACTTCGGAAAATAATACTGTAGGGAGCGTGTACGTGCATGTGCGACGGTTCGGACGGCACCGGAGCCGTTACTGTCGGAGAAAGGTGAGAAAAGTAAGAATTGTCGGCGAGGAAACGTGTAACCGTCGCGACGACGCGATGCGTCGCATCGTATCGATCAGCTGATACATAAACCGAGGCAAATGGGCGAGCCGCGAGAATTAAGAATCGAGTCGTTGCAGAAACAGTTTTAAGGAAAGAAAGAGTTAAGAATTGCACGTTGATAATCAACGAGAGAAAAGTAAGTGAATCGTGATATTGTAAATTTTGCTTGCTTCCTGCTTAATATAATTTTAATTTCAAATGAAATTTATCAGTCGTGTTCATGCTGTAAGAAAGTGTAGCTTCCCATTCGCTCCTGATCCTACGATATCGACGTTAGTAATAGCCAGACTTGAACAGCGAGGACAATGAGTCCAACTTTTGTCGTGGAGTTATTTAAGATACGTTGTTCGTCACTTATTTTAATCAGAGGGAAATGGAAGAGAAAACACTGCAGATGTTCTGTTTGACGACGATACCATACAGTTTTGAATTCTTAATAGAATAACATTGATATTAAAGTTTTATTCGAATCGTTTTCATTGAAACTTATTTGTAGACGTAATGGAATGGAAAGAGGGGCAGAAAAAGAGACAAGTTGGAATTCGCGTGAAATGGTAATGAGTAAAATTGCATGGGCGGCTAATTGCATTTCTAATAATGCGCTGGTAAGGGCGAGCTTATATAGTTTATTGCGCTTTATTACCAGACCAACTGCAACCGCTGGGAATTTTCCTACTGGATCTGTGCTGTTTTCACGTTGTTCTCAAGTGTGACGATAGTCGTTTATCAAGAAGTCAATAAAAATATAACGTCAAATATATTGCGTATATCATAGTCACGTTGAGAATGTTTTTAGCTATCATTTTTCCAGAATTTTAAAATTAAATTATTTGTAACTTTACTAGTTCCAATTACAATTCTTTCTTGTTATCCATAACACGATCACGTAATTTTATTCACCTTCGTGATATCTTTTACTTGAAAACATCGTTATCAGTAAACAAAGAAGTGGATGAGATAGTTGTAACCATATTCCAACATTCGTTGGAAAACGAATGATAAATGGGCGAGCAGAATCGCAATCATCTACGAACGAGCTTTACGAGGCAACCACGGGAGTGCAATTTTTTGAGTATTTTACAAACGAAAATTCGATCAAATTCATACTCGATTTCGTTCTCTTTTTTATGCTTCCGTTCGCTGCGAGTAATCGGTCCGCGATTGTCTTCGTGGAAACAGAGGATGCTTTGAGCATAGCGCATGTGATGCGAATGGCCACCGCGAATAAAAAAAATAACGCAAACGGCGTATGAAATTTTCGTCAAACGAAATCTAAAAAAAAAAAAAAAAAAAGAGAAACAAAAACGGGTGACTCATGATAAAAATTTATATAGCAAACACGTGCCAGTGAAATCAGGTGCGATGAGTGACTGGCGGTCTAAAAATAAATGCCTGGCATGCGAGATCGCGAGAACCCCGCTGTACAATAAATGTATTAGAAATTAGCCTGTTTCGTATCGCGAGAAAGCATCAGGGAATTAATTCACAATTTTCCAGCGTCGTTTCGCTCATGGTGTTCGCCCCGCCCCATAACTTTATACGATCTCGTATCAGGCGTGAGATCTACAAAACGTTCGTTATTAAACGCACTTTCGCGGCAACGGGGTCGCACGTTTGTTGAAATATTCATCAGCTGTTGTCGCTTTTAATCCGTGATTTATATCAGCTGATGTTCAAAGTCGTGTTCAATTAACGGGCACTAATCGCGATATAACATTTCGTCGCTGAACCGAACTGGAACGATGTTTATAATTTTGAAACGTCGCGATGCACGATACGAACGACGTTCCGTCGGAAGTATAAGATAACGAAGCAGGACAATGACGTGGTAAAGCTCAGTAACAGAAATATGTACTCGCGACAAGCTTTGTTTTATTCGACAGTCACGTAAACCGAGGAGAGGAGTCTAGAGAACGGTGGCCATGCAAACGAGTAATTACCGTAATACTAATAATATGTCGGCGAGAATGGATTTACGTGTCCCATTGCATTAGGGAAATTACCGGAAACATTGCCGCAGGCTTCGTTGTTTGACGTGTAAAATCGATGACGAACGGAGCAACAAAAGCAACGGAATACTCCGATTCTGTTACTGTCCGCCGACATTACCTTCCTCTCCTTTCTCTTTCGTTCGAATTGATTACACGTACGCGGTACGCTGCGGACGAGACGTTCCCAACGTACGTTCGCGGCTATTTTAACGTCACGTTTGACTCTGAGGTTTAATCACCGGAAATCGAACATCTGTCCGCCGCTTCCAGTTTTAATGTTTATCAGTAGAACGACTCGGAACATGATTGTTTGGATTTCTGATTGCGCGAATATCGGGGACGTTGGTTTCCGACTCGTACGGAACCCGTAATCAGACGTTCTTCCGTCTGGGAAATGGAAACAGCTTTATTTCAACGATCGAACAAGTTGCTTCATTTATTTTCAATATTTTGAAAATTGTAGTTTCACAGTTTACGCTTATAGGTATGTACAGTGACTCGCGAACGTATTCGAGTGTTTACTATAGTAAAGCCTTTAGAGTTATATTATGCGCGATAAATGAAACATTTTGAAATTTCGTTGACATTATGACGACGTACGATCATCGTGATTATATTGACAAAATATCAAACTGATTTGAATGTATACATAGAGGCTACGATACATTTATCGCACGTGAACACTTGGATAAAAATGATTACGCGCTACAAACAGTGAATAATCAACTACTCAAATACGATGGTGTATTTTCATTTCAATGACTTCTATATTCGCTTTATATATAACGCTCTATACATACATGTAACTTTTATGTACGGTTTCAAATTCGTCTCAAATTTCATCAACGTAGTAATCGTGGTTGTCGTGACATATTATAGCGGCAGGAAAATTTCAAAATACGTCAACGTACACGTTATATCCATAAAAAGTTTGTACAGGTGTCCAAATACTTTCGCGAGTCACGGTATCAGCGCGTAAATCTATTTTCGCGATAATTGGTGATTAATGTTTAACGTTTACACGTTATGCAAACGAGATTTTTGACGTTGTAGCATCGAAAACAACACGATTTTAAATCGAAGATGTTATAAACTATACGTAACAGCTCGCAATTCGTTTAATCTGCGCTAATTGAGACGAACAGCGGCGCGCGAATATTCGAAGAATCGCGCTTGAATAAATACAGCATTTCGTGAAATTTCCTGTTTCCCTGCGATTTTCGCTAATTGGTGAAATTAAACGGCCGGTCAACGAGTGGAAACTTGAGAATTACTTTCATTGCTTGTAAAGCATCGTTTCGTATAATTAACGCGAGGAGCTCGGTTCTCTCTATGAAGCACACGCGATTACAGTCTTTCGTCTTATACTTCGTGACACTGGTCGAGAAATTGTACGCTCACCTTTGTAATGCCGATTGATGCTTATACTCTGGCCGTCTTCTCTCTTCCACATCAGTTTTGGCGTTGGATATCCGTCTGCTTTGCACGTCAGCGTAATATTCTGGTTCTCACGAACCGCCACTGTGCTCTCGGTGGACAACGAGTCCAAAATGTTCGGTGGTACTTGGAAACAAATAGAGAAGCACAGAAGGTCAGTAGATCTAATTAGAAGCTGATAGGTTGCCTAGTTCGACAAACAAGTTCTCAAAGCTTTTAAGTATAAATATCGTTTGTCACGTCGGTGGTAAAAAGATCGCTTTTTCCTTCCGTAAAGTAATTCTATCGAACGTTTCGCGATGGATTCTCGTTAAAGCTGCTCGGACGTCTTTGACGCACATAATAATGTAACAACAGCATGCCTTAAGTCGATGGAAGAAGATTAAATATGCTCACCGACAACTTGAAGGAAGCCGACTTGGCTCATCATCGGGTTCGTGTTCAGTTGGCACATATAATAGCCTCGGTCGTCTTGCTGCACGTTGTTGATGTGAAGCAGCCAGGTCTTCTGATTGTCGTGGGACACCGAGAATCTCGGTATCTTCACGACCACGTGTTTGTGAATGGTCAAGAGCATTTGACGACCTACGTGAATCCACGCCACCTGCGAATTAAATTGGATAATGTTCTCAGATCTTTCTTCGTCTCTTTTCTTCTACAGTGATACAGGCAAAAAGCTCTTTCTTCTTCTATTTGAGAAACTAAACAGGAGTAAAAGCCATAACCGAGTTGATTAAATTTAAGACGATTAAATATGTTAGCGGTGAAGTTTCGGTCTTGATCACTTGGTCTCGATATAGTCGATATAATCGTTTTTCGACCGTATCAAAGAAAATGGACTTGCAATTTTTATTTGCAAAGGAGACGTGCATCAATTTATAGCGGTATATACGATCAAGTAAAAAAAAAAAAAAAGAAGTAAATTCGCGTATCAATTTCAGCGGCCTCGACTTTACTTGTAGCGATATAGTTCGAATACTTTAAGAGGAAATCCATAGTTTGCAAAAGAACCATCAACGGTATATCGAATCTCCTGATACACGAGCCAGAAACGAGCGAGTCGTGCGACCACTTTGCGCGCGAAATCTTTCAAATTTCCGCTCGTCAATGGGTCGCGATCCATCGGATGCTCTACAAGTGGAGGAACCCGATGCGGGGAACAAGCTGGGAACAACCGAAGAGAGAAAGAAGATGGCCAGCGCCGGGTTGCGCCGCAACGACACGCTACGCAACCCTCTCTGCATCAGAAATGCTATGAACTGTTGAAGTGGTTACCACTTCTAAGAAAACTCTACATCCGGTCTTTTTAGTTTTCTCAAGCACCGAAGTCATCGACAGTGTGTAAACAAAAGACTGCGACGAAGACAGACCATAAACAGTAGACAGGCGACGTTGGCTTCGGGGTTTTCAGTTATTGGGTAACACAGCTAGCGTGCGGATCTGGACCAGCTCAAATTGTATTCTTACTTATAATTACACTTCTATTTAAATATATTTTCTGCCTTACAATTTATCCACGAGTTTTCTCTGTTTACACATCGAATAACCTCAACATGAACAAACATTATTACGACCGTATTTTACGCTCGGCTGGACTAGCGTTCCCCTAACTAAGCTCATTCCACGACAAAGCTTATGCACTTTCGAGGATTTCTGGGTTAAACTGGCTGCCCTCCCATTCGCCGTGCTCTCCTGCCACGCTACTTCTTCTTTTTCATTTCCTTGCCAACACTCGAGAACGCTTCGTTGCACGAAAGCGCCACTTTTCCTTGTTTTTGCTTTTCCACCTCTTTCCTTCTTCGCCTTTGTTTCTCGATATACATTTAGTCGTATCTCCGTACGAAGGTAACGTTCTAACAACTCTCGGCTTCTTCGTTTTTGACGAATCACCTTCGTCACACGGACGAAGTTGTGTCTCTTTTCTCGCACGATCGGTCCATCGCTCTGGTTCATTGGAAATTTATTCGAAGAACGTCTTTGTGACGAAGAACGACAGATTTCTAATCGATTTTATGACATAAACCAGCCAGATATAAACAGATTCTACGCTCCTTTTTCCTGTTTCTGGTCCCTTCTCATCTCATTTGAGAGTAGGAGGGAGTCGAATGCTCCAAGAGGCGACGGTTCCCTCTATTTGTAAGGGAAACTATTCGGAAGACATTGTCCAAGTCGCACTGATTATTTTCTTTTATCTTTCCTGGAGAATACTTGCTCGCATAATTACGTAACAAGCGTACCATGCCAGGGGAATTAAGCGACTCGACGAGAGGCAGATCATTCGACGATTCAAACTCGTGCAACAGAATTTGAAACTTTGCTAATTGTTCTCGAAAGAATGCTTCGGTGGAATCGTTCCTTTCGTAGTCAGACACAAACTACTCGATCTTAGCGAATAATTAAAGCAACCGACCAAGACTTTGTTCGATTGCAACGATTTTTAAAAACACCTCTGAGCATTTCGTCTGAAAACTTCCGAAACACGAACATAGATTAAAAACATACGACTAGGAAATTACGCAGAAATTGTTTCTACGCTAAACATCGATCAAAGCGGATGGCTCGATTCGTTGATTTAATTTATCGAAAGGATCAAAGGAGCGCAGACGAGGCAGCTAACAACCGCTTGGAGGAACGCCATATCGAGGAAGATTAAAGCTTAGTTGAAATCGGTTAATCCTTAGTTTCCAGTGTAGTCATATACGTCGTTCTTTACATCCAACGTACCTCGTATTCCATCATATCGAAACTTCCACCGGTAGTCTCCTCCATCTCCCTTTATAATCACGTCGTCATTAACCGCGTTCCTTTCCAAATGAATCATTCAAACTCATTAATCATCTACTACGCTACCATTTCATACGAAATATCGTTCGTTCTAAACCGATTATTAAAGGATCAAAGGTACAGTTACTGACCAAAATTTGGTCGCAATCCCGGGCGATGGATCGTGAAAACTGAATGGCGCTCGATCGAGAAAACGAGAGCCGGCTCTCTGATGCGCAAAGGTAGCTGCCGGCGTTATATTGGCCTTTAAACGATCTCGAGGTAAAGCTCGCGCCGCTTGCGGCCTCGATTGAAATCCCTGGCACTGGTTCAAAGTCAAGCTCAACTGCCGCCGCGATACTGGCAACTGACGCTTTATATCGCGAGGAAAAAGCGTTATGTCGGTAGCGGCGAGTTTTTGTAGCGGTCAACCTGTTTAAGAAACTTCGATCGATTTTGCCTCTTCGTTTTTTCTTTTCTTTTTTTTTTTAAGTGGGTATTGCCTTTGTGGAAATTTCTTGGTAAACACCAATGTTTCTACCCTTTTTTTTTTTGTAAAGGTAGCGATACTAAATTTTAGAGATATTTTACAAACTATTTGTCGACGTTTATTGAACTGGAAACAATTTTTAGAAAGTTCCTCCTTTTGTGTTTGATGTTTTCAGTAACGGCTATCCTGTGAGTAGGATTCGACACTTTCATCTTGAACAGAAATCAACGGTGCAGGCTGCTCGCGCTTGTTGCTATCTATCGACAGTCACGCGGATGATTCAGTGCAATATAGATCGACGCGTTCATCGTGCTGGCCCGATCACTTTTGGGTTCGTGTGCCAGCGGCTGTCAACCAAATCGAGTTTTTTTGTACTCCGAAATGACCGGCACGTATAAAACCGATAAAAGGTGACGGGAAAAGGAATAAACGCAACTCGTCAAAAATGAAAAAAAAGGGAGGGAAAAACACGCTTCAAAAATGGAAGAGAAATAATTTTTTTCAATTTCACGGGAAACATTTTTTTAAAACCGAGTCGATGGTTGTTCACCGATTCCGATCTAATTTCTCGCCACTTAAATATCGTTTACAACCTTCTTGCTCCACTCCCGACTCAAGGCTTGTACGTAATAAACGTAATTAAAGACGCGTTCCGTTGCTAGAACATACAGTGGCTACGGAAAATATTCGCCGCAGGTTTTATATTTCATTTTCATGGTATCAAATTTTCGTAGTCATACGAGAAAGTACCATTAACTGATGCAAAATTTAATGTACTTGGAGCTAATTTAATTACTACGTAAATGCTGTATAATGAATACAACGGTGTGCCGATACTTCCTTCGACCATTGTGTTTTCAACATTCGGTCGTCACTATTTTGTGTCTTTTAGATTAACATTAACCATCGATGATATGTCCTGAAACCATCCGGAACGCGGTTCACCCGTCTCATCACGGTCCAGTTTCGAATGACAGCAATTACTCGGCGACCGTAGTTGTTGGTAGCTCGGAAGCAGGACGAGTCACGTGCCATCTTAATGTTACAAACTCTCTACGGAATCTACGCTTGTCTCGCTTTAAATACGTGCTTCGTCAGTCGTCTACAGTCTACAATACCGACGTGCCGTTGACATTCACAACGAATCTCCATTTGACCAGCTGAAACGTTCCAGCTGAATATAAACGTGATCTCTTGGCCATAAATGTCATCCAATTACTCAGTTCATTTATACGAACCGGTCGATAACCTACATAATTATCATCTTGCCAAGGAACTCGGTTTCAGTTCGTCAAATTCAGATTGTGTAGAATTTAGCAACATCTTCGTTCATCCTTTTGGAAAGCAGACGTCGTTATCCAGCGTGACTCTTCGTAAATCCTTCGGAATTTGATTCGAATTCCAGCGAAAGGGGTGTGTTAAAGGGAATTCTAAAGCGCTGTCGTCCGAGATCCTATCTGCAACGAAGATGAGGCGCATTTTCGAGGAAGGACATTAGCATTAACCCGTTGCTCTTCACCATCTACATACTTCTTTTTTTACGCACGCTCGATAATCAACAGCGTGGCTCTAAATTTTTTCCGGCAAGTAATAACCCTCCGAGAAAATTCTCAGCCTCGTAAACGATACTCGTTCGCTCTCGTTCGAGAGTCGTTACAGTGGCTGTAACGGGTGCGCGTTGCTGCAAGGTGAAATTCGAAAGTGCTGCAGCCCAGGGTTGGTTAAGAAGAAACGAGGAGGAAGAAAAGACGAGAAGAAAGAGTAAATTGAGAAGAGCCAGGGGGAAGTTGGTCAGAAACGAACATGGTGAACTTTTGGGAACTGAGGCTGGTTTGGCAAATACTAATTTAGATGCAAACTGCGAACTATAAAAAATGTTAGAAACCATGGCCTGGTGGTCATCCGTGAAAATACTTTTCGCGAAGCTTCGATAAAACGCACTTCAGCTATATGTGTTTTAATAAAGACTCTCGCGAATACATCAACCTGGTTACAGGCGGATCTTCGTTTTTCTTTTTTCCTTTTTCCGATAGAGGAATTCCTTAGAGCAGCGTAGCTGTTCAAATTGACCTTTTGGATGAAAGTACAGCGGCTACACTGAATATTGGTACACTATCGCGTATGGTGTAGTATTTACGCGCTAACGAATTCGGACCAAGTAAAAATGTAAAATCTGATAGAAAGAAAAATATTTCATTGGAAAGTACGAGTGTACGTCCAATACTGATTGTAGTCATCGTATCTCGGACTTTGCACTTTCGCGTACTTCAAAAAAGAAATATAAGAGAAGAGCAAAAGGACGATCGATTGCTCGTGTTTCCGCAAGAATGTTCCTCGATCTCTTTAAATATCGTCCGAAATTAAGTCGTGGCGTAAGATAAAAAAAGAAAGGCAGGGAAGAGGGACAGGAAAGGGGGCAATAGTCGTTGGAGTTTACGCGGAGTTTCTTAAAACAATCGACCAGTCGATCTAGAATTTAATTAACCACCGCATGGAATGGGGCGAAGGGAGAAAAAGTAACCGAGTGGCTGGAGAACATAACAAGAGAGAGAGAGAGAGAGAGAGAGAATACTAGAACGGAGAGGGGGAACGCAGGAGTGGCGGATAGAGTCAAGGAGAAAGGAGAGGAAGGTCGAATCGACGCGCAATTCCAACAACGGCCCGGCGTTTAGCGTCGAGGAGGGGAGTTGCTCGTTTTAATCAACTTTGCGAAAATATTCCCGACGTTTGCCGGCACAGTCATTAGACCGAACTTGATTTCCCACAAGGTCGCTTTTATATTTCTCCGCGGTTTCTAGCCTTAACGTTGTTGTGGCATATTTTTCTCCCCCGCCCTTCTTTTCTTTTTTTTTTACGAATGAAACATCTGCTGACAGCTGGTCGTCGTCGGAGAAATCCGAACATGTCGTCTAGTAGACCAGATGGGAGCAACTTACTCATTCCCTTTGCCGCCTGTCGTTCGACGCTTCTTTAAAATGTGCGAATCGATTCGTTGACGTGGGTAAAGGGAGTTTCCGTAGTTCAGAAGCGGAGACTAGAGGGGAAAGTTGATTGGTGGAGAGATCAAGGGGAAAGATTGGAACTCTGAAAGGATGAAGTTTTGCTTCACTCAAACGCGATGGAACGTCCTTATTGTCTTGAGAAAGTTGAAGATGTATTACGGAATGTGATTAGTATTGATATTTGCAGTATCCCAGTGGGAACTATACGTATAGTTCCTGCACTTTCTAATCTGATAACAAACTTGAAAGGCGTAAACAATTGCTTTGACATTGTAATAGAATAAATAGTGTAATCTATAGATTAATAACGCAGTTATTATTGTATTATTATTATTATTATTATGAGTAATATAGTAACTTCTATGCTTCTATGCTATCTGTATCGTATGCTTTTGTTTAGCCGAGGATAACGTTTAGTATAGCCGATAATGATTATTTTTAACTCTGGATGTATCTAGATTGATAAAGTACAGGATATTTCAGGGTTCTACATACTCGTATTACATTAAAGGTATCTACACATTTCAAAATATCAGCTATAAGAGAATCATGTTCTCGAAATAAAGCGATCTGTTCTAGCGAAAATGTTGTAGCTTAAAAATAGATTTTTCGAGGAAATTAATATTCATCTGTGTGGTGAATAGTGTCGAGGATCATAATATAGAATAACGAGAACGATAGATTGCTGTTGCAACGTCAAATGTATTTGGAATAAATTAAATAAATTAAACAATATAAATACTGTCGAGAGACGCTCGTACAAACGTATTCGTAAAGATAGAGTATGATCGCTCGCGGATAACTCGATAACTCGTATACTCCGTTAGTCACTGTGAATAGTTCGTATAATAATTCGTATGATAACTCGGATAATAACTGATTGGCTCGCGACCGCGTCCGTTTATTTATACTGGTCGGGGGAAAGTCGGAAAATTTGTATTCGTCTTTGATCGACGGTTGCGCGTAGCGGCAACATTGTTTTGCCCGGAGTTTGTTTATCGTTATGTTTCAAGGCGGTGTCCGTGTCCCGAGGCTAAACGACAACATGAGTCGTTCTCAAAAACATGTGTCGCTCTCGACAACATGTGTCGCTACGTCTGCAATCTTACCTGTAATTTGAAATGACCAATAGTACTGAAATGTCTAAATCTATGTCTAAATAAAATGTCTAAATAAAGGAAGATTCGATAAGATGTACAATAGACGATGATAGACTTTATCTAGGATCTAGAAAGAATCAATTTGTAGCAAATTCTATGTTGGACGCGATTAAAGAGGGAGAAGGAAGGTGGCGAGAAATGAATTATTCTCTGGCGCGAAAGTTTCGCGTTAATCGATAAACGTTACCACTACCTTCTCACTTGATGTTTTTCGTCGCGAAGAATACATTTCCTGGATGATGTACCACGATCTGGCACTATTTCCTTCAGATCTCGAGCACGAGTTAACTCGACGATTTATCGGCGCGGTAATTAAAAATAATTTCACAGACCACGAGAAGCGACTCACGGCGACACGCGACGTCCAAATCGTCGGCGCGTCGTGGCGCCGACGCCTGACGACGCACGATCGCACCGCTGTAATTCGGTTAGCAAATTAATTATTAAATTCATTTCCTAATTAGCTAATTACAGAGTACGCGCAACCGTGCTGCCTCCACTTTTTCCCCTTTTACCGGAAGAGCTCACCTCCCTCGTCTTTCCGTTCTGTCAATAATGGACACGCGTTTCAACGTGTTCAATGTTTTTGATCTCGTCGTGTCTCACACGTATTGTATTCTAATATCTTGATAACGCGTTAATACATTCATAAGGAGTTCAATGTAAGAGGAAGTAAAGGCGATATCGTTTCATGTTTTTCGAATGGTGCTTGTAATTACGAAAATATCAAGATTGATAAAGAACATATTTACTTTTCCAGAACTGAATTCGTTTACCTTCTGAGAAATATTGTGTTTGTTAATCGTTAATAACAGAAACATGTTTTGCTACAGCTGGTTTTGTAAAGAGGACACGACGTATTAAAATTTGGGACCAATTTTACTGAAAAGAAGTACGTTTATCGTTTAATCGATTAGTAAGCTAAATAAAGGGCACGATGCTGCGTATATTCAACATCGAGTATGAAAAAGTTAATAAGTTACGAAGTACTTGGTAGATCCAGTATAATGATAAATTAATTTCATACTTACAAAATGAAGATGGCTTGTTTATACGACGGACCAAACTAAATTACATTATATTTCTAAAATATTTTTAGTAGACTGCGGATGTTTATTCAAATTCACGTTCACGTGAACATAATAAAAGAAACGAGAATTAAATAGAGATTTATTTCATTCTTTAAAAATATTATGAATACTTTACTTTAATATTATAACGAATATTCACTCTCTTTACTGGATGTTTTATACATTTTTGCATGTTACGCGTATCCAGTACATTTCTGCATAAATTCACGAACAATCGCGGTGTACTGATTAAAGGTCGCTATATATGGAACAACAAATTTTATACGAAGCAATCGTTTACCTTCTTCTTCGTTGTAGAATATAAAGATGCGTTATTTATTAAAGAATTTTTCTTCTGCGTTAAATCGATTCTTTGCTTACCGGCCTTTCTTTTGCAATTTAAACAATACCGTACACCTACAGATACGATAACTGATAAATGAAAAAATAACTGAACAGGGTAAAACTGTAATTGTTTTTATAATTCGCGGAAAATTTGAATTCCTTATATTCAAGATAACGAACGACGAAAGATCGATGACAAACAAGGCGACCATCTATGTTCTTCATATTCGGCGTATTTCGTCCTCGCGTTGTAATTTCCGACGAGTATAATGGAACAAAATTGCGGCACGTCTGCTTCTTCTTGCAACCTAATCTACGAAACCGTACATATGGCGAGCCATTTTTTTCAATTTGCCGTCCATCGTACCTCAAGAGCACGTAACGAATACGCGTGCCGAGTATTCTACAAGCGGACCAAGCGTAGGAATTCATTTGAACGAAAGAGTTTCATCGTGATTCCCTGGCTTCGTGGTATAATTAAATTCGTGGAAATTGACAAAGTCGTACGGTTTCTTTCGGTATCGGCTGGAGCATTCTAAATAGGGAACGAGCGAAGATACTTCGTTGCAGGCGTTAAATAGAATTTTCTGGCGTTCCGATCAAAGAACTGGAAGTCGACTCGGTCCCTCGGGACTGTACCGGTGAAACGTCGAATCTAATGAGACTGTTAGATCGGTGAAATGGGTGATACACGATTTCAAAGTCGAGGGAAAAACTGGCAGACCGATTGTTTCTCGCTGTTCGTTCTCGAAAATAACGTTCCAACGTCGTCTGTGCAGACTCAAACGCGTGCTCGTTGGCTGGCGAAGAACGCGGATAAAAAATTGATGAAACCGCGGAAAAGTAGATTCTCTTTTTACGTTTGATCGAAAGCCATAGGTGGAACGGCGAGCAATGATGGAACGACGAGGAGAACGGGAGGAAGGATCGATAATGGTTAATACGTTCCTGGCGGTGGTTCTCCAGCCCAGGCAAGGTATCGTGATTCGATACGATTTTTCCGGATTGATTTTATTGGAACAGATTAAAGGACAGACTACGCGTTCGTGAATTGCGTCCCATCGGTAGATCGTACGATACCGATGGAAAAGCTGGGATAGCGACTGACGTGTAACGAACCCCTTCGATTCGGTAGCAAACGGAGAACGTGGTTCAAAAGCGTACTCCATCACGCAAAATAATGTTTCCGCGTGTACCGTGAAGCAACGAGCTTTAATGAAACGTTAATCTGGAATGGAGAAACGTAAGCGAACCGGCATCGAATAAATTGTTAAAATATACCGGGCGAAATTTCGAGCTGCGTTCGGCCCAGTAAATTTCCAGATAACATTTCCATTTGTTTACTCCAATATCGATCAGTAACCTTTTAATACCGGACAAATTTCGCTACGATATTGTAAATCAATTTTGACGTTTTATAGCGCACTATAAAATTGTTTTGATCGCTCAATAACTAGGCTGCGGATTCTCATGTATCTATGAACAAATTTTAATCTCTGCAAGTTTATAGAACCATCGTAATACCACAAAATCTGTAAAATAATCGAAATGAAGTATTCGCCATTTAAAACGTGTAATAGATCTCTGTTTTAGATTCCATAAAAATATAACAATTATTTTGCAAACGTGCCAGGCGAATTTCATTTTTTCTTTTTTCTTTTCTTTTTCTTTATTTCTACAGAAAATACATAATTTATATAAGTATAGAAAAGATCCGAAGATTCTTGAAAGAGTAGAGGAACGGTCGTGCGGCGTGGGACATTTATCGACCTACCAACCTTCGTGGTAACATGTCCATTTATGGTTTCTTAAGGAAAAGGAAAATGACACCGATCGTCGGGGGGAACGTCTTTCTCCGTGAAGTTATCGGTTCTGATCGCGGGTGGAATCGACTGAAAAGGCCTCAATTTTTATTCTTAGAACGTAGAGGGCTGCGAACATCTTTATGTTTCTCCGGTATAATGGTCGAAGCTGTAAACGCGGATGAGCTTACAGTTTATTGTCGCCGCATAGTAACGTCCGTCTCTTCCTTCATAAAAATGGATCAGCCGAATTATTAAAATTCTTCTGCCGGCTTTGCAACGTTCGTTGTTTCTCTAAGAATTCGCACACTTTCGTCCCGTTACTGCAGTTACGTATAACGAATTATCATCGCCTTGCTTATTAACCATTCACCGTCTACCATTCCTTTAATTCCCGTTTATACTTCCAAGGTACTTTCGCCGTAATATCTGATTTTTCTAAGACCTTTCCTCTCAACCAGGATGATGTTCAATGGATAGGTACTGGATGTATATTAATTTGCATTTCCGCTCACGTTCCGCCACCTCGAAATCTTTCGTCATTTAATACTATCTTGATTCAATCCGAGAAAATTATTATTTTACCCTGCAGAATTTAAGGTCCTAAAAGTTGTAACGTATTTGAAGGATATACAGTGACTTTAATCTATGCAGTATTAATTTTTGCATGAAATTATACACGAATAATTGAATTCAATTTAATTAATACAGATAATATTTATAATTACTCACTCTCCTTTGACGCAAACGTAGATATACACTTATCTCGAAAAGGATGTAAAGACGAATAATTATTACTCCTTTCATTTTCTTTAATCCACTCGCGTTTCCCTTCCTTCCTCCCTTCTCTTAATCCTCTGTCGATTTTTCTTCTTTCCCAATCTCCTCCTTTCCCTCTGCGTACTTTTTCATCAATCTCACGCCCACCGAAATATATACGAAATATGTATCTATCCAATACCAATCAATGGGGATACAGAGATTTCACGTATCACAGAATCTACTTTCCACTGACTACATCTACGTAGAAAATGTATCTATTTATACGAAGAATCTTGTACGTATCCGTCAGATCATTCGCGATGTTCGCTTATTAAATTAACCTTATACGTGTCCTTTGTCACCGAAATTCTTTACATTCAGCGCCCAACTCTCCCTTTACCGCAAATTGTCCCTTCGTCGGTTGAAAATCAAATTTCCATCGGTTGCGTTGGATTCCTTGAAAGGGATCGAACAAAGGAAGGATTCGAATCCCTTTGGAATCCGGTTGGAAAGAGGACGAGCGCGAGAGTGGCAATTTTCCGGGTACGGCACGTTGTCGTTCAGGAACTCGCGTTCGTAATTGGCTCGGACTAATAAGCGCCTTCAACCGACCGGCAATGTCTTCTCCGGGGTTCCCGCGTGCAGTCACGTGCACGTGCGTGGAAGACATGCAGACGGGGATGCGGCGCAAGTTTCGGCCCGGAACACGTGCCGCTCCCATCTACCTCGCAGCGGTGCTCAATCATCTCTTGGCCACGTAATTGCGCGAAATTCTTCGTGATAACGGGATCGTGGCCGAGACTATCGCTCTTGCGACTTCCTCGTGCCACGGTCGGGCGTATCCTCTCCCATCTGCCTTTCCGGCGCTATCTATTTTACAAGAAAGAGATCGCAATCGCCGTTGTATCGTAAACTCTGAATTTACCGAGAAATTTCGTTATCTTACGTTACACGGGCAACGCAAATCGGCCGTCGTTTCGAAACCGTTTCGGAGGATTCAAAGAGTATGAACGTACACCAAGATTATCGAGAAATCGCTATTTTAAGACATTTCGTAAGTGGAAATAATTCTGTTTGTACAAATAGGGGAAATGATCAACATTTACGTCTATCCTGTCAGTTGTTTCGTTTCATGGACCTTAAGAATGATAAATACGAAGCGCAAACAAGATAGAGAGAAAGATTAGCCGGTATAATGCTAGCGTAAAATGAAATTGTTTGTAAGTTCAAAGATAAGTCTCCAACGACGACTTTTTACACGAACCTTTTTATCGCTTTGACTTCTAGAATCGACCCTATGAATAGCACCCTCGCCCCCCTATATTTTGTGGCAGCCTATAAATATATATATATTTGAATCGTGGAGAGATCGCTAAATAAAATTAGTCAGAGCATGAAAAATTGCCGAACGCAGAAAACTTGCTATATAGGGCAAATTAATCATGATATACAATTCTACCAGTTTTCAAATTATGTTGAATTCGGTGAAACGTAATGAGAAAATCCGCTTGGCACGAAATCAAATTAAACGTAAATAAAAATCGCATCAACCCCTTAAAACTTGGCTGACGAAATATTTACCGCCGTCGCGCCACTCTCTACCTGTTTCAAAATTTAATTCGAACCAACGCGACGGCACCAGTCGCCGAACCGTCTGCGCTTCTCATTTCCTGCATTTAAAAACGAAACAGATTCCGCGTTGCAATTTCGAAATGCCGATGCTTCGAACGCCCTACTGAAAATATTTCTCCCTAGAATTTTCCAATCTTAACGTCTCTATCGTACCTACATACGCTATAAAATACCCATCTATATACACCTACTATCTCTATATATGTACACACACAGGAGAATTTTCCATAATCTCTCCTCCATGGACAGAATATAAAGAGGACACTATTCTCGACAAAAGTCCCGCGATTTATTCGCCAGTTTTTCAGCCTACGGTAGAGTTGGTTCCTCTCGATCCGTCTCGTGGATGGTCGCTGGTTCCGCTGGCCGATATGTTTGTTCGCGTGTAATGTCGATCTTGCCGTAGGCTGGCCTCGTAGTTACCAACATCGAGCTCCTTCACGGGACAACTGATGCGTTTCCAATAGCGGTGGCGAGGCGCAGTGGCGGAGGCGGTTGCATAACAACGGTCCTCCGATGCTGGTCGGTGGGAGGCATCGAGCTGGTCTGAGATACCGTCGAAGAATCCGCCCCTGGATCGTGGAGATTGCGGTCCACGGCAGAAAAGAACCGATGGAAATTACCGACACGCCGGCCAACGGGAGAGGAAGCATTCGTCGGAATCGCGGTAATGCTAATAACTCCGGGATCTTCCGATGCAGTGCAAGTACATAATTGAACGTCAGAGAGGATAGG
Source organism: Bombus vancouverensis nearcticus (assembly GCF_051014615.1). Lineage (NCBI taxonomy): Eukaryota > Metazoa > Arthropoda > Insecta > Hymenoptera > Apidae > Bombus > Bombus vancouverensis. Next base: position 15,266,506 of record NC_134917.1, on the reverse strand, counting down.
GAAAAGACAGCGAATAAACCGAAGGGACGAACGAGAGAAGCGCGCGAGCCGCGTTACGTTTCCGTTTGCTCGCCGTCTCCTTTCAACCAGGCCACGTCTTTTGTATTTTCTCCTCGTTTAATGGTTTACGACCGCGAAACTGGTAAATGCTCGAGTAATATGGAACACGCGTTACGCGCTCCACCGATATTATCCTAATGAGCGATCGTGTGTACCAATGCAAACGTTTCTCGTAGTACTTTTTCTTTGCTTTCTTTCTCTCTTCTATCTCTCGTCCTTTCTTTTTTCTCCGATCTTCTTTATTACTATACCACCCGATCTTTACCCTTTTATTTTACTTTGCCCGCTGTTCTATAACCTTAATCGATGGCTACGCGTGCCGGCCAACGGATGAATTATCGCGGCGATCTTGCTCCGACGTGGTTTTACACGCGCGATAATAGCAGAGATGTTTAAACGATCGTTTCCGAGAAAATGAACGGCCATTCTCGTTCTCATTTCCCTTTCTGTTTATTCTTAATTTTCTTTTTCTGCTGTTCCGTAACTTGAAAGGAACGGCGATTGCTACGTAACGTAATGCTATTTCTACTTTCGTTCTTACTGATATTGGTTCTTTAACGACGACTCCTCTTTAGATTATATTTTTCATTCGGTATCTGTTTCATGTCGAGTCTCTCGAACTTGTTGGATTCTTCAAAGGAAAGGAAACTAATTACAAGCTAAATGAATTGTCTCTTAGCCTCTTTTTCTGTCGTTAAAGATCACTATACGGTTGATAACCAGGCAGTCGGAATGAGTCGAGTATAATGGCGAGAAGTATGCTGAAAAGCATTATTTCTAAGAACGCTTGGAAAGATGGATCACAAATAAACTCAAACCAACTGTGCACTAAATCGGCCAGAAGTTTGTCTTGTACGAGCATGATAATTTGGTTAATCCGAATGAAACTGACACGGATTAAACGTGTAGGTGTATTTCGCAATAGTCTGACGTATTAAAATCAGTATAAGTACAAATACAGAGATAATGTATGCCAGTTGTAATCGTCGCCTGCTCAATGTTACTATGCCGATCGAAGAAAAGATAATAATACTCTGTCACAGGGAGCACGTTCATACATTTATATCAATGAACGTTACCACAAAAAGTTAATCTTCCTATTTGCGTAACTCTGGCTGAAGAGTACAAGAAACGGCAATAACAATCTGTTCAGAGTTCATTTGCCTCTAGACATTGTAAACCAAAACAACGTTACTATTCAATGGCACAATAATAATGCCGCTACAAAACTATCCGTCCAGACGACGCAAAATAGTTTTGGTCAGCTACTACGAATATGTTCGATTATGTTAATCGAATTGCACAGGACAAGCGAGAAGACGGAAGTTGTTCGTCGAAAGGAGCATCATTCGCATCCTTTGAAAACCAGCTATTCTGCACGGTGACACGTGTTTATTCGGTTTTTGAAAACGCTATTCACGTTGTAGTGGGCGACACCTAGAGCTCTAGTTCGGTCGAACGGGCTCCTTCGTGCGCGTCGTTCCATTTAAAATCGTCGCAACAAAAGTATTTCGAGCGTGCACACCGCGACAAAACGTTTCGCCAGCAGCAGCGAATATTTTGCCTTGGAGGGACGGCCCAGGGAATCGATATATCGGGAGCAGATAGCGTAAATATTTTAGAACGCGGCGATGTTACAACGTCTGCGGCGGCGTTTATTATTTACACGCGATATTGCGTAATAATGGAGCCATTGACGTGCGCTTACGTAAGCGCCAGGTCCTGCTTCAACCGCACACTTCTCGCGAGATAGCTTTCACAGAAAATTCGATAGTGCAAACCGAGATCGTGACTGTGTGTGTGTGTGTGAATCATCCCGTTGCGTCATTTTTAACTTTTCGTCGTACCTCGCTCTCTCGTGTGATCATTTAGAAAAATTTCAATCTCGTTGAGTCTGGTTCTTCGCAAAATACGTTCATAATTCAAAGACGTACATTTACGTACTTAACGCGTTATCTCCGAACGTTCGATCACAACGAACGGCCGAAAGAAAACGTAAGAAATTTTAGATAGGACTTGTTGAATCGAATCGAGTTCTCTTGCAATCGTAAAGAGAGCTTCGGCACAAGAAGCTTTTCGACAGCGCAGAGAGAGAAAAATAGAGAGAGAGAGAGAGAGTTACGTGTACATATATTAGCGAAACTCGGAAACTGCATAGAACGATATGGCATTGATTCTTCGATTTAATTACCTTATAATTACCGAGGTTTTCAACGACACAGGGTAAGCTGACGTCTCTCCCCAATGGCACCGTGACGTTCGGTATTGGCTCGGCAAACATTGGTCGATCGGAGAGAGCTGCACAGATAGAAAATTCCATTAATCGCTAGTTTCTTCCTCGTGTTAATTATTTGATGTTTCGAGGAGACGATTTCACAGATCGACCCTCGACATGGGTAAATTTATCGTCCGATACAATCATCGAGAATATTCATCTTGCTTTTTATAATAACACGACGAAACGATATTTATTAGCTATTACGTTATTCGCTTTTAATATTCATCGACGTGGTTCGTTTTACATCGTAAACTATCGATACCTTGTCGAAATGAAAGGTTAGAGGATGTTTTTCGAAACAGTTACATACGATGTCGGTGGAGATAGAAACGCATGGTAGGTGAGAAACAAGTTTCCAAAGAAGACGAAAAGGAAGAGGAAGAGGAAGAGGAAGAGGAAGCGGGTCACCGCGAGTCATACCAGTCAAGAAATCCGTTGGGAAAGTTTCAGAATTGGTCAAGGGTGAAGCAAGAGGGCAGTTGGTTGATCGTTCGAGTGGAAGAGGAAATCGTCGATTCTATCTCGAAGCGTATACAGAAGAAAGCGAGTCTCCAACTGGAAATTGTATAATATCACGTCGTGATAAATTATTTCGCTTACCGATATCTTATGTATCGTAAAATCCGTCAAATATTTTCCAACTGAACGTTTACTCTGCTGATGTAATCGTTACGCTATGTGACTGTCATGACATTCGCGACTATCATCAGCAACCTACGAATGTTCTTATAAAGTCATATCTTATATGACGTATTATATATGAGGTATTAGATTAGGCTGGATAAAACGATTGGTTGTCCAATATTTTTATAAATGATGTATATAATTAAGCCTAGTATTATAAATAAAAATGGAATCTAGATATAAATCACTGTTAACGAGCTACATGTACCATCCTCGGCTTAAGTTATTAAGATATCGTAAGAAATTATTTATGAAGTTTATGAACTAGTTTATGCTAGAAAATCATGTTTATGCGATACTTTGTTAATCAGTTACGTGACAACGGGTTTGCCCATACATATGGATTATACCAGCACGATAAATCCGTGCAGGAAGACTTTTCGAGAGACTTTACAAAGTAGCAGCATCCTCTTAAACTCCGATTATGATTGATTTCGCAGCGTTTCGAGCGGCGTCAAAGAATAACGTCGCAGATACCATGATGATGGATCGGTCTGTGATTAATGAGAAGAATTAATCATAGCGTCGCTGTTCGATGTTGCGAGATTACCAACGCTGCCTTGCTTCTTGCGCATCTTCTAAACGATCGTTAGTTCTTCAAGGTTTTCAAATCTGTACCAACCGGTACAACAGTCTCTTAGAGAATTTCCGGTTATTTGATTAGAAGAACGAGCTTCTGATTCTAATTATCGTTTCATATACCGTTTCGGAATCGCTTATAAAGAAAAAAGAAAAAAGAATTTATATCTTGATAGCTTGATACGACTCTAAAAATTACATAAATTGTGTAACGCGTGTGTGTTACGAACGTTCTGTGCCTATAGTAACTCCCGGAAAAGATCGATTTACAGAATGCTCACTTATCGATATTCTTATCTTATCAATTTTATTCCTAACCGTCCTTATGCCACTCTTTCTAACTTGTTAGCATCATTTCGTTTTAGCACCGCTAAGTTGTAGCTTTAAAATTGTCGTGCTGCTCATGGTCAACTGATCCTTTTTCAACTCAACGTTCATATTCTCAATCGCTATTATTGTCATGGAACTGTGTATCATTCCGCGAAGCGTAATTTCGTAACCTAATCGTGTACAGTGCCTTTCTATCCGCGTCGTGGTAGTACCAATGTCGTATTCCGAACTTTTATTTTGAACAGAGCCACCTGATATTCTATTCAGGAATAGAGCTAGACACTATCCTTCGGTAATCATTGAGTTCCTCAATTAATCCTGCAGTGGTGAGACAATTTCACACAAAACATATACGAAGACAAATTTTCGAAGCATTGTACAAAAGTTTGTGCGTGAGTAATCTCGTCTCTTAATCTCATCTTTGTAACACTAGAGTGATAAAATCCGGTAAAAGAGAGAAACGCTGGTGAAGCGTGAACCTGTCGGCAATTTATTTCGTTTCGTTCTATTTAGTACGTTCTATCCGTCTTTCGCGAAATTTGATGTGGATATTTGATAAACGGAAAGGAATCGCGGCCAGATGATCGTTAAGGAGAGTTGTCGCGGTAGAAGTTCCTTTCGTAAATCACGACATCGGACGCACGTGATTCTCCGTCTTCCTTGATACTGTCCCGACGGAAGTTGCGGTGTCGTTCAAGCACGATTGTGAGGGACTAAGTTTTACGATTGAGTTGATATAAGGAGCGAAGTTATACGCCGCTAAGTCGCTCCATTTCCTCGAGGAAAGCCTCTTAATCGAGCGATCCGCGTCACTCGCGAGCAAGCTGTACTATATAAGTTTCAATTTCGTCGGCGATATGTCGATAAAGTCTGTTCGTTCCGATAGCGAGCTCGATTTCAATCGTTTCGAATCGATTGTTGCCTCTTGTCTTGTTTTATATACGTTTCGTTCGCCCTCAATCTGATTTTCATTTACATTTTTCACTATAAATTAACCCTTTCAAGTTCGTCTTCTTATTCCTCTTTCCTAAGGTATCATAAATTTCAAGGGAACAAGGGAAACAATGTTTTAGGAAACGGAGTAGGTGGTTGGAACACGATCTACCAGTACTTTGCTATGACCTCCGTGATCCGTCGAGCGTTTCGTTTTCCCACAAGTAAACCTGTTACAGTTACAGTTCCATATGGATATGATACACAACGGTACTACATTATTTCATTATTTCATTATTTACTCCTGTCCAGCCTGTAACAAGCCATGTTGGGCTATACAGTAGGACCTCTAATAACGCGAGACATACGTTCTGTGTTATACGAATTTCGCGTTATACAAATCCAGGAGCGAAAAAAACTATAACTAAATAAATATATAGCCTTTTTTTTAATACGATAAGATAACATGCGTTCCGTGATAGTAACTGTATCATAATACATACTGTAAACAACTCTAACTTACGAGTGTTTATTGTAAAACTGTGCCTCGTATCAATTCAAACACGTACATGTTTTCATATTAGAAACGAGTCATTTTTATAATTATATTGTCAATATCTATACCTCTCCATACGTAGAACGATCCGATAACGGATACCACCGATAACGCAACGGTTCCATGATACGACCAACGACTATTAATCGGTTTAAAAAATAATAGAATGTCTCTATTCATCCATAGTTCCCCCACCGAGCACAGTCGATGCCTTCTTCGGGACTAGCATAGACATAACAGCGTGCACATCGCATTTGACCACCACCAACTCTAGACCAGTCGGCTTACAACTGCTGACACAGTCGGTAGTTGCGCGATTCGTGGTATTTCTATAGTGATTGCTGTTGCTCTTGCATTTTACAACTATCTTGTATTCTCGATATTTTGCACGTTTGATTGCGCGAAGTCTCCATTTGATTTCATTCGATCGTTCGGTTTTCTTTTGATTGTTTAGTTTGTCTTAAAACGAAGTTTATCGGTGCAAGTTAAAAAAAAAACCGGATACAAGGATAAAATAAGAAAAAACCATCGATGATAGTCGAAGTTAGCGAATCACGATTGAAACATAGTAGGAGGAACGAAACATCGGATGTTCCTCGAGATGAGAACGCGAGGAGCACACCGAAGGACGAGAGGACAACCGAGGCGAATACGCGAAATTTATGAGACTTTCAGAGAGTAAACTGCGAACTGCGGCGATTTCCGACAAATTCCTTCATCGAACACCTGTGTCCCACATTCGGATTCCATGTTGGACGCGTCGTGGCAATGGTGAACCATCGATCACACGCTTTATCATTCTTTTCATCGTCGATCCTTCGCCGGAAACGGACTCCTCCCTTTTTGAATTCGACGCGTTCCGATACAATCGCGTCTCGATGCACGAAATTTCTAAGAATCGCGAACGATTAAAAAAGATCGCGAGTGCAGTGTCTATGGTGAACTTTAAAATCTTACATAATGATTTTACGTAGTCATAGCTTTGGGCATAACACGCGAACCAACAGATTTTTAGCCAAACTTCGTTGTAATCCGACGGAAAGATTTCGATTTCCATAGACTTGCCTCGATCACGCAATTGTTCAATTTTCGATTGATTTCGCTTGAAAGAAAAACTCGTTTTCATTGGGAACCTCAAAATTTGTATAATCACGTAAGTTCGTAATTTTCACGACGTTCGAAGTAACAGAAATTTAGCCAAATATCTTTTAGTAAACGAAAAAACAGAATGAGAACAGAGATACGTTTGATTTGATGCGTGTCCATTACAGAATTTTCGATCGACAAGAGAGAGGCAACGATTTTGGAAGGCATTTTCAATTAAACGAAATCTGATAATATCGCGGACTGTTTCTTTTACTCTCTGTAGCGTTGTTATCTGTATCAGCCTGTTGCGTGTGTCAACGAAGAGCACGATAGAAGAAAAGATAGAAGGAGAAACGATAAGAACGATGCTTTGTTAATTTTCTTTATCGTTTATCTATTAGGCGTCGGATAATTTTTACGTATTCAATTAGCTTCATTGTCGTAATCTACGCGCATAGTACTTCAAGTAATAAAGGAACATTGTATTTAACGTTTACGTTCCTTTAAATTGTTTGAAAGTATTGTAAGTCCAAAGAAAACGTTCATTTTCATACTAGATTACGTGACTCGCAGAAAAATCTACTTATAGCTTTAGCGCATAATCGATCTACTACCTTTGAATAATATATTATAAGTGACTTTTTTAGGTCGTGAATTATTCAAAAAGTTACGATAGCTGTAGCGTAACGAATTGCATATCAGATGTTCTTAATGGATTACTATCACAAACAATACATTTGCTCATCATTACGCTACCTCTACATGACTCATCAACTGTTCGTTAGAATACTTTGCACAGTGAATTAAGACTCGAGAGATCGAAATCTGTTGCTCTGAGCCTTCTCCTTGTCCGTTGTGTTTCATTTAAACTCTCTTCAAGATCAATTCAGCTGGTTATCTCGAACGTAACAAACGCATTTTTGACTGCGCGACAAAAAAAAAAAAAAAAAAAAAAAGAAAAAGAGAAAAGGAACTAGCTTAACGATAGGTCGGGATTTCCGTTAGTTAAACAATTACAATACCTCGATAGGAATCGGCAAGACACAGAAAAACAGATGAGAACGATCTCGTCAATGAAAATCACGCAACAATCTTTTTCAGCAACGAGACAAAATTCGAAACAAGACGAATAACCATAGATGACCGATATGAAATTATGGGTGATTGGAAAAAACAGCTTGATCGTCCTCACGATCTTCACGATCGCTCTGTACGTTCTGTCTTTCTGCTTCAACGGGAGCGACGACGATCTCTTACGCTTCGGGGGAGTCTTTGACCAGGATCTACGATTCGCCAATACGACGAAGAAAATCCTATATTGGACCAAGATGTTCAGCAGCGAGACATTTTACATGGGCACAGGCTACATCGCCCGCGATTGCCCCGTGAACGATTGTTACGCGACTAACAACAGACATATGGTGAATCCGACAGACTTCGACGCTGTTTTGTTTCATGGGAACGATCTTAATCTGGAAGACTTGCCAAAGAACCGGAGTCCACGGCAGTGGTACGTTTTCGTGAATTTGGAAAGCCCGGCCAACAGGCCGGTGACTAACTACTTTTACGAGGATTTCTTTAACATCACGATGACATACAGATTGGACAGCGATATCGTGTGGACTTATGCAGTCGTTAAGGACGCTCGTACCAACGTAAATGTAGCGCCTAGCAGAAGTGTGAATTGGAGCGCCTTTTACGCTGGGTCAGGTAATGAAATCGGGAAAAAAAGAAAATCTTGAATCTTCTAAAGATAGCCTCGTTTAAGCAATCCTTGGATATCGATTATCTGGTTGAGAAATTTTTCCGTTTTGTTCATCCTTCGCTATAATTACGACGATCAAACTTGATACCTGAATGTCGAACTGGTCTACTTCTACCTAATTCTTTTATATCCGATAATTCAGTAGTTAGAAGAAGTATTTGCTCGGATCGTGTCATACGAAAACACGTGTTCTTATTGTCGATAATAAACGAAGAAAAATTTATTTACAATCTAAAGGGCGTACTATTTTGAAAGGCTAAGATACTCTAACATAAATCATTTCTTGTTTAGTCGAAGAAACGACACTGTAATAAATCATATACATTCCTGTTTGGATCTGTTAGTACGTGAGATAGTAAAAAACAAAGCAATAAATTTGTACATCAAATTTGGTTGTCCCGACTATAGAGAACGGCGCGCGAAAATCGTTTCACCCTCGGTAGTTGCTTCGTGGAGAACGCATCATCTTGTCCCGCGTGCTTCATAATCGTCGCTGTGCGTAATTAATCTCGGTTCCCCCTCGTTGCTTTTGCCCGGTACGACAAAGAACACGGCCATTTGCTGGCGTAACACGAGACACGGGTAGCTGTTCTTTCCTAGCCGCGCAGCCGCTTGAAACGTGCTGCAAAAACGTTTTGCGGCTACGAGTTTCTTCGTATGCGACCAGGGAACAGCCGGGGAAAACGTGTCTTGCGTGGCGAAAGCAAAAAATAGGATACAATTATAAAAGCTCTAACGAGGTCGTTGTAACTGGTTATCGAATGGAGAACGGATTACGCGTTGATGCGTGTAATTAAGTTGAAATTAAATTACGATCGTTAGCTTATCAACGTTGATGTTATGCGCGCCATAATCAGATACCATCGTTAGCGTGTAATTTTCCTCGGGGAATCCGTGTGTGCGCTGTGGCCAAAGGAAAGAGGAGGTTTAGTAAGTCGCTAGAGGCCGGAAAATAGCCGCAGATTGTAACAATTCTTTTGCGTAATAGCGTTGCGCAACGTACAAAGCCTGCACGGAATCTTACTAATTACAGTGTCGCCGATGACTTTATTAACTGTTACAAATTAGCTGTCCTTCGCGTTTGTTTATCTTTACGATTGGTTGCTCTTTTCAGCTATGTCATGTTCGTTTTCCTTCGATCGTTCCCCGTAATTTTCGATAATTACACGTCACAAGAAAGAAAGATCATAAACGAATACGTATTTGTGGTTTCTTTGATTTTCTTCTTTTTCTTTCTTTCTTGTTTCTCTTGATCTTGTCCAACCGAGGCATTGCACGAGGCTGTGTTTGTTTAATGTTTACTGTGATTCATGTTTATTCGAGAGATTCGCGATAAAAACATACAGCGCATTCTCAATCGGGTAAATCTAATCGTCACGATACGACGTAGATGTCGATCATGAACGCAGAATAAATTTATTTCACACGAACGAGCTTGGGCGGTCTTTAGAGCGAATAGAATGCCGGTTAAAGTCATCGATGGTGTCATCAAAGCAACGATCCGTTTGCACAGGTAACCGAACGATCGCCTACGATGTGGACGCGTCGTTGTCGAAGACGATTCGAGGCAAGACGAAGCCGATAATCTGGTTCGTGAGCAACTGCGTGGCAAAAAGCGGCCGGGAAGAGTACGTGAACGAACTGTCCAAGCACATACCGGTCGACGTTTATGGAGAATGCGGCAACATGTTTTGTCCCCGTAACGAGGATTGCTTCGCACGAGTCGCGGAACCTGGCTATTTTTTTTACCTGTCATTCGAGAATTCGTTGTGCGACGATTACGTAACCGAGAAGCTGTACAATAGCCTCAGGTAAAACAATGGCCGCGGGACGATCTCGACTATAAAATTGTCAGTCGCAGCTCGTACCTGCCGTGTGCCCGCTGACCGATTTCAAATCGGCTGACGGACTCGTGTTTCGAACGACGAATCCGTATAAAATTGTTTCGACACGTGACCATGCTCTGCGAGCGATCGCCATCCTCTCCCTCCCCGACAGGCTTGCCCCGTCTTCTACCTTTTTTCGTTTCCCCACGTTTTGTTCTCTACGATGCTTTCTATTTTTTTTTTTCTCTTTCGTTGTCTCTTTTTTGTATACCTGCACCTGTGGCGAGCGCGATACGAATAGATTAGAAGGGGAGCGCAGACTTGAGCGACTGAAACAATATTAATCGAACCGTTCAGAAACCACATTGAATCTAAATCGAAAAGTAGAGGCAGATGGTCAATTACTGATTTCTTCTTTACCTTAGTATTCGATATCGTTCGTTTCTTGAGAAGCGAATACTGGAACGCGAATAAACGAGGGGCATTTGGAAGCGTAGATATTCAGAGCGCATGTAACGTGTAGAAACATATATATATATGGAATATTTAATGAGAGGAGGGAATCTGTGTTTAAATTTAATTTCTTTAAATACGTTCGTAAAGATTGAGAAAAAATTGAGAAGCTTACAAAAAGTGGAATTGACCATTTTGGTTCTTGAGTGGTTCTGACATAAATAGCGCTTAAATTTCACGTACACTTTCGACCTTGCTATCACACGTTGACATTTCATATTATCGCGCCTGTTTAATTGTATATATTTGATATTAATATCGCGTTTAATTACTCCTTACATGCTCGTTGTTTGAGACAACAATAGGCGGAGGTATAAAAGGTGTCACGGCTAAAGGAAACCTAACAAAGAGCATTGTTTCCGTTCTGTTTCCAGATACAACGTGGTTCCCATCGTTTATGGTGGCGCCAATTACAGCCGCTATGCTCCACCACGATCTTACATAGACGTGTTCGACTTTGACACGCCAAAGAGTTTGGCCGAATATCTAAAGGAGCTAATCAAAAATCCGCGAAAATACAGCGAGTACTTTGCTTGGAAAACGTATTACAAGATCGAGGATGGTGTTCAACAAGGTGTATGCAATCTTTGCGAGTTTCTTCATAAGCAGAAACAGCCACGAACGCAAAACTTTTTGTCTGATTGGTTCAGCCGATCGAAATGTCACCTCCAGGAATTTTTACGTGATCGCAGTTACCTTACAGGGTCTATTTTCAAAGACTGATTTAGCGCACATTTCTCACATATCACCGTGCAAATTTAACTTATCGTAAAATACGTTTAGTTTACGACTGTCGAATTTATTTAAGCATTAAGATTTTATCAGGGTTATATACATTATATACAGACTCGCAAAAGCGATTTTAACGCTTGCCATGGAGAACTTTAATGTCCACAGACATATATATTTTTATTGGTTTCCTTATCAACGTCCCACTTCTATACACATCTTAAATACGATATAGAAAAACCATATTACATGTCTCATATTAAACATTTTCAATTATTTCTCTAATGAGACACGACTATCGCGATTACATCGGAACTACACTTACGTTTATTGAAAATACACATTTACAATTAGTAAAAGATCAGTACACGGCGTGAATAGTCGTCTAAAACGTGTAGTTAGTGGTAAAGAGATGATTTCTGTAAATGTCGTGTCTTACTAGTATAACGAACAATTTAACATTTCTGCGATATTTGAAAAGTGTATGCGATTACAATAAATATCTTGTAATTTTTATACACATTGCGGGATTTGTTGCAAACTTTACCAGCATATCATGATAGTCGAACCACGCAACACCGCTAACGAAATTTTCTAATGTTTAGCGTAATACGATATATCCGTGAAAGATGTGTGAACGCGTTCGAGTACTTTCGAAAACTTGTACAAATGGAACGAATTGTTAGATTTGTATTATAATTAGCGCAGTGTGAATGATATCGAAATATGTAAAATATCGATGAACGGTTTATGCCATCAGAGCGAAATTCGTAAAAAATTGGAATCTCGACTTTCGATTAATTAAAACGAAATCGATAAACGACAAGACACGGATCCGGTTCTGTGTTAGATACGCGTTAGTCGCGTAAATGAATCCGAACCAATCTATTTCAAACGCAGTTATCTATCTGCGTCATTCAGCATTATTCGTAATGTAGCATAATTAGAATGTTTCATTCGTAATTTAAAGAATTAACGCGAAGCTCGAATCTACCGTTATATTACTTGCCATAAATATTCGCCGATCGAATCGGTATACAAGTGCTCCGAAGATCGATGATTTTCATAATTTATTTCGCTGCACTGGTCTACCTTCGATTCCGAGTTCACTGAAGTGGCAATTAAACGATTGAACGTTTTGCCGTTTTTAAATGAAGAGTTTATTATTTTTCAAACATTCGTTAACCTGCGAAACCGACAGCGAGAAAAATTGTAATTAATTAATTTGAAATTTATAACCACCTATGAGCATTCTCAGGCTGGAAACGATGTATTTTCAAGTGATTCGTAAAAACGATGTACCGTTCGATTCGCGGTGTTCGTTTAGAATCACTTATCAGGCGACGAACTATTTTTAGCAAACCATTCATACAACACCTATAAGATAAAGCCTGATTTTAACGAACAATAAAACCGTTCGTATTACGTCATGAAAAATCGACAATGTCATTTTAAAATTCAATGCACCAGTTTCGCATCATCGTTTTTACAACGAGCAATATTCGATCAATTTTCTCTTACGCAACATTTGTCCGACATTGTTTAACATTTAACGTTCGAAGAATTCTACGATCGTGTCGCGATTCGAGAGAATATCGATATCAATTACACCTGTCGTATTATTAATATTTATTAAAAATACTAGTAGTATTATTTGTATTATATTTATACAATATTCTGTCCTCTAATTTATTCAGATTCTTGAGTACGCGTGACACGTTCAAAGCAGCTATCCGACTGAGTTTGTCATTTCTAGGTCATGAGTCGAGTAAGGCCCAGTATCCGCCCACGACGCGTAGTTTATGTATAAGTCGACGATAAGTTCACGACAGTGTTCGCACTACAAAGCGTACAAGCTTCGTCTCGTCGTTAAAATGTCGAGCGATGAGGAAAACGCGTTCATCCTATATCGCTACATTCGTTCGTACTTGCAACGTACGCCTCGCTACTGACAATGTTAACGCCAGTCGTCACGACGAAAACGCGCAGCGACGAAAACGCGCAGCGACGAAAACGGCTCATTACTGTTTCGTGGACAGTTGCATATCACCGTGGGCATCTGTGCATCTGTAGTATTACTCTATCTATCGTTAACATCGACGCGTCTAATACGCGCCTGTAAAAAGCTTCGCGGACAGAGGACCTACCTGTACATTATTTTGTGTATGTTATTACCTGTTTGTACGGAAACAAAGGACTGGTCATCGAGAAATGAAATACTTTCGTAGATTCGTTCGTACGATCCACGACGACCGATGGACCTCGTAAAAGCATTCTCGCGTCCATTATCAAGAAAACGAGACAATGGCTCGTTCGAGCGAAGAGAAACGCGGATAAGACTTCTCCGTTTTGTCGTATCCTGTCTGTACGTTTTAATTGAAGCTCGCGCTATTTCCTGGAAAGTTTCAGTCGCCAAAGTCGCCAATGTCGCGTGTCTTCGCTACACTGCCTCGTAAACAACGTCTGTCTTCGAGATTCTCGGTACTGGTAACGGTATTCTTTCACAATTTCTTCGACGACGGTCTTGCAGAAATTTCAGACCGTTGGGTTGGTCGGTCTGAAAAGATTTGTAAGACGACGTTCGAATCGCCGAACGAAGAAGTTCGCGCGAATGGATGCGAAACACTTTGACGAAACGATTTGAATCGCGTCGAAATTGTCGTTAGCTCGATTCATGGATTCTTTGTAAACAAGTACGGTCCGTTGATTAATTATGAGCTGGCTGAAGATTCGTTTTGAATATACTGTTGAAAGTACCGTTGAAGTTGCAACGTTTTTCACGGTATCCTTTGGAAAAATCGTTCGTAAAGCCGCAGTTTGAAAAGCAGAAACATTTGATCCTCTCTACGTTCCTCTATCGCGTTAATTTCGGCCTGATAATTTATTTCGTAATAACATTAATTACGATGTTTGAAATTCTACGCGAACACGAAACAGCTTGCTAGAATTTTATATCATAACGCCTGTCGGCTATTCAAGTGTAAATTTCTGTCAGCGATGTATAAATTTAATAGAGTATTCGTATAATTTACATATCATTGACCGACTATTGTAAGAAAATAAAGGGGTCTCCGATCTTATGTATGTCTTTCCTGTAACGCCAAAGGTGATTCTACTTTTGTAAGCAAAATAGTAGAATAAAGAATATATTATCGACGAACAACGTGTTAGACGATGAATATCGTGAACGATATTTTTCACGATCGTGATAGAAAATACACGAGCTTGATAGACTTGGATGCCACGTTCTCTCACGGAATGGAACTCGATGCTTGGGACCAGTGAACGTGAAGAAGCGCATGCCTGTGGTACGTTTTTGTGGAACTGGAAAACTCGTACAATAGACCATTGGTTAACCACTTTTACGAAAGCTATTTCAACGTCACTGTGACGTACAACTTTTTATTGTGACATCGCGTGGTTTTGTAGTGCCGTTAGGGACAAAAATGGCCAACGAAATTGTCGTCTCCTCTTTTCGTTTCACCGGTTCAACTTCTTTTATCAATCATCCGAGTAATGATTTAATGTTTCGTGTATTTTCTTCCTGTTACCTTATATCATTTCAATGGACAGATATGTCATTAGCGTAGATCTCATGTTAAACGATTACAGAGATTCAGGATTGTGAAATACACGTTAGTCAGCGTTGGCGAGCTCATCGATTATTCGAAAATATTCCGTTCTTTCGAAATGTAAAGATTCTTTTTGCGTTCTATAGTGTGTCTGTTAAATATATATCGTTTATGCCATTGAAATAGACGTTTATAATACAAAACTTTCCAATTTTTCAAATTTATCACAATCACCTTAGAGTAATCTGAAGATTTAAACATCTCGGTTTTGAAATTCTTAATATTCCGAAACTGTGAGTTTGAGCATTTTTAGACTTGCAGGTGCCATCAGCCAGCATTGGTCGTGTTTGTAACCCATTTGTGAGTTATTAGGAGAAAGCGAATTCGTATTTCCAGATAGCACGGACGACGTGTTGCTTGAACGTGAGCAAGACTAGCAACGAGAAGAATGCGAGGAGCAGCGTCGGTCGGAGTACAATGCTAAACTGCCTAGACGGATAGACGTCTTTGCGGTAAGTGCGGTAATTATAACTGTTCTTGCGGCAACCAGTGTTTCTCTAAGATCGCGAAGAATGTCTACTTTTTCTGTTTCTCGTTCTAAAACGCTCTAACCGATAACTTTGCTGCTGGGCAAATTTTTCAACGATTATAACGCGAAACGATTGTTTTGTTGTAACTAAAATACTCGACGTTCTTGTTCGTTTATCGAATAGATATAGTTCAGCATACTATTTGCGGATACAGCATGTTGTCACGACTTACAACATCTTCGCTTTGCCATTGTCTTTGATAAGTTTCTAGAACGTTAACGTATCCAAGCATTTGCATAAATATTTTACATAATTGGTAAAAAAATACTTCGACTGAAAGAAATATCGCGATGAACAACTATGTCTAAACGGAGTATGCTATCTGTGTACATCTCATTAAGAAGAACAAAGGGTGCGTAAGTATTGTATAATACTGTATTGTACAATACCTGTTTCGTAACGCAGGTGGTACGATGTAGGAAAAGGTGTCGCTGGCAAAATTGTATGACACTCGGAAATACCCACATCATCGTACGTTAAACAATCGAAACTGACAATCGTTACTAGCAGTTAATTATACGCCGTGAATCTCGTTTATTAAAAGTGAATGACTCTTTTCGGTGTCAAATTTGTTTGACAATGTTGGTATTGTCCTCAAGGTTAACCGACACGCGATAACAACTTCCGTTCGATGGCGATTGAAAACCGCGAAGCAGCTGTTATGTCGGATTCGCTAACAGCCAAGAGTGCCGCGTGCATTCTATTCAAAAGAATCACTCGATGGGAGTGTTTCCAACGTCGGCACAATGCGATGCAATAACATCGCTGGATAATCGAAAAATTACATGGGGCGTAAACGTACGTCCTCCACGCGAAACGAACTGACGTAACTGCCTTCCATTTTTCCGTTTTTTTTTTTTTTTTTTACCAGTCGATTAGCCGTCGTTGTGTTCGTTAATTAAAAACAAAAAAAAAAAAGGGAGGAGAATCGTTACGAAATCGTATCCATAAATTGAAACGATGGTTGCGTGAGACAGATTCGAATTCTGTTGGAAATTACGATTGACCCATGAAACTTATTCGGTTTCGCGTGTGTCTGAAAGCAACGCGCAGTCAGCGCGGATGAGTAGCTGGATATCTTCTATTTTGTCGTCGTGACTCGTGGCTGATCGTGTGATTCATTCATTATATGAATTCTTCAAGGTAACGAACTACGTTTCACACCTTTTGCAAACCGTAAATCGGGTGGCTATATCAGTGGAGACGAGTCACGAATCGGATCTGTGTATTCAGCTGTATTTGAATCCACTGTACTCGTTATAGCACTGGCATACTAATTAATTAGGTGTATCTAGTCTGGAAGTAACATTAGATACTCTGGAAGTAAAATATATAAAATCCGACAAAGAAAGATGTGTTTTCTTGGGAAATAAGGATATAGAAAAATGCTTTCTGTAGCCACTGCATGTGTTGAATCGTTAACTTTTTAATTCGTAACTTTTTAATGTCTAGAGGACAAGGAAAGGCAGTGTTTACGTTGTCTTTACTTTTCGTACGATAAATTAACAAAGTTAAAGTTAAAGTACCTGCTGAAGTTTGCCGCTATAAATAGGTTAATGCTCTTTTGCAGAAAACGTCTAGTTAGATCGACTAATGTTATAAATAATATATCGTGCCATTCGAAAATCTCGGTTAGCTCGATCTCTCAAAAAGTGTAAGGTATTGAAACGAAATAAAATGTTCTCGCCTGACGAGGTTTCTTAAATAAAATAAATAAATAAAATTTAAATGTTAAATAAAATTTCACTTCAAACATTCCTTTATAGAGTCAATGGATAACGAGTTATTTAAAGTGGTAATTTTTACTGGCTCATCCTGTATATCGGCATATAAAATTTCTCCATATAGAATTTATGGAAGAAGCAGAAAACGGGGAAAAAAGTCACGGTCGTTTGACATCGTGACAGTATAATCTTCAACGTTTCGAATCGACAAATTGACATAGAAACAAAATAAAGAGATAACAAGTTTCGGGACGTTCTAAACTGTTAAATTTGTTTGACAAGCCGCTGGTGGACGGCAACCTTTTGAGACCAGAAAATCCAGTATATAAATTTTCCCTCTGTTGTTTTTTAGAGTTTCGCGTGTCATGGATTGGCCAGCTTTGACGCGGAATATTAACAGCGAGAGCGTTTGTAACAAAAACCGGCCGAAGTATCGCGAAACTAAGTCACTTCGTTTTCCATCGCGATAAATTCGCCAGCTCTGTTTAAATCTTTTTCCCTTAATAGATTTTCGCGCTGACGCATTTACAATCAGGTTTCTTTAAGCTTTCAACGAATAAACACACTTTTTCCCCATTGAATCGTACTGTCGGAAATTTCGAAATTTTCGTCGTTTAAACTTTTCTGTAGATCATCGTTCTTACGGGATCCGATACGTTCGAAGAATCCCTTTTCTCGCGATCGTTATTTGTTGCACGATTCTTCGGACTAACTTTTTCCATGCAGAGACGCGACGGAATTGCCCCTCGATTATTGTCATCGTAACAAAAGCGTAGTTGCTCCGGGGCGAAACACAAAAAACGCTGGCGAAAGAAATAACGAGGTCCGCGTGCGCTCTCTTCCTCCGAGTTTCTTTCCGCCCCGAACGAAGGAAGCATCCCCCGTACCACGGTCTGAACACGTTCGATTAAGTTTCGCTTGCAGGTAGTTGCGTCAACAAACTCGAACGGTTAGACCCTGTTAATACCAGAGCCAACGGATTGTTCACGGATGAAACATCGCGCAATTTGACCAAGTACATTCGGAAATGTAGCGTGCAAAGTAAGAAGCACGTAGACGCGAGCCACGAAGACGAAGCTGTCACGATTATTCTTTGTCTGGTATTCCTGACAGCCTGTGGATGATACCAGGGACATGGAGCAGGAGACAGAGCGAACAAATTTTCACGAGCCAAGTTCTCACGAAGTAAGACGAACTTACGTTTCGAGGCTCTGGAAACTTAAGGTTGAAACTTAAGGTTCCAAAATACGTTGATTAATATGCATGCTTAAATCTTCAAATTGGATTAATCCGTCGGAATTATTTTTCTCATTGGTACAGCCCTCTTTCTTGCTGAATCTAACTTTGCGAGATGCCCGGTCCCTCGCGTCGAACTAACTTCGATTCTTATCCCGTCACCGCGGAAACTTCCGGTCCGACCGGGGAGAGCATCGTCATCGAACTTGCCCTTTCCGAATAAAGAACAGGAAGAGTCCCTGCGGAGTAATCTGTCAGACGCAGAACGCGCGTTAAGAACCGCAAACAGCCCCGTCGTGGAATATCGATCGAAAATCGATCGAACTTCTCGCGTCTCGCCATCTTCATCGCTGACAAACTGCGTGGATCTCGTTCGATGCGCGATCGAGTCACGATAAACCGGACGAGAATGCCGATAGATGGTGAAAACAGATAGTCACGGATGAATTCGAGCGTCCCGAGGGCGGACATTAGTCGGTTTGACACTGTAAAAGTACTCGGGAATCGACTTGATGGTTCTCGCGCCGCCATTTCGTTCGTTTCCAACGAACCGGAAGTTGCTCGATAAAGTTCTCGTCGTAAAGTCGAGCGTGGCGACCCCCGGCGAAATTTTCGGCAGATGAAACGGTAACTGCGAGTATAAGATCGGATTGCTCCCAACTTTCTTCGATTTCGCTGGTTAAGGAGGTTCTACGGTGCAAGTCAGTTTTATTCGCTCGCCGCTTTGCAAAGAGTCGCTGTTTCACTTGGGATAGCTGACAGGGTTTGATAGCGAGGGAATATCGAAGTGAACAGGTTTTTGGGTTAAATGGCCGATCGATGAATGCAAAAGTTCAGCAGGTTTGCAATTGGATCGTTCGAGATTCGGTTAAAATTCGGCGAAACCTTCAAAATTGTATCGTTTGAAATCTAACGATCGTCTGGATCAGCGTAATCCAGCTAGTATTACTAATATCTCCAAGTTTTACACCTGATAAATTACAAGTGTCGTAAATTGTTTAATGGTAACAATAAAAGAAAGTTGTAAAAGAATAAATTTTACGAGTCAGTGGACTGCGGCTATTTAATTCAAAATTGTAAAATTACGAAAGCCGTTGATACAACAGCAGTCTATCACCTACAACTTGCAGTTTGTCAATTTGCTGCTATTACTTCGTTGATTAATTATCCCGTACGAAGAGCTTTTTTACGATGTATGAGCAGAATCGTTGAGTCGTGAAGAGAAGCGAAGGTAGAAGGAGAAGGATGGTAGTAATCGCGTTGTTTCTACCACGACGGGTTTGGCTAAATATTTAAACAGCGGAAGAGCGTCGACACGATCAAATAAGTAATCGCGCAGGCATCGAACTGTACAAATCGCACACAGCCATTGTGTTTGATCATTATAAAATAAACGGATCGGTGTTTCAAAGTTGCTCGTTGATGGATCGTTCGCAAACTCCCTTGTTATTCAGCGAAACTACAAACTATCACTTAGTCGACTTCCTGTACGTATTGTACACACGTGCGCTACCGACCAAGCTTCGACGTTGCGTTATAATATCGTAAATTAACAAACGCGACATTAATTATTGCGATTTAGAGTGCACGGAACCGTCGATCCGGTATCGGAAATCCGGCAAATATTATTTGACACGCGTCCCATCGCACTTTGGCGTCGCTTATTACGATAAAGGGAGTGAAAAATCGTGGGAAATGGGCTGTAGAATGAAAGAGTGGGAAGGAACGTTGAAAATCTGACAGCAGAAAAATTCGAGAGTCTTTATACTTCGCGTCGTTCGATTTTCAATGTTGTACGTGGCTATATGCCTACGTGTATATCCACTGTGCTGTTAAAAAAAAAAAAAGAAAAAAAGAAGGAAGAAAGAAAAAAGAAACGAAAATATAGAGAGCACTTCGCTGATGGAAAAAACTATTTCTATTTTTATTCTATTTCGATACGTTGATTTACGAATAGCGTTGTAATATTGTTCGAAGTAAACAAAATTGTTCCATGTGTTGGCGTCACGCGACAGGAAAAAAATTGGAACGATAATGTATCCGATTTCGTGGTACGGTATTCGAGCTGGATAACGCGTTCGATTATTATCGAATCACCATTATGAAATTACCGATTGGTACTAAACGGCGGAGGAAGGAGAACGATAAGGGTTGCCTCGGGAGGGAAAATATCGATTAGAAGCGATCGCTCGTGACCGAATTCTGGAGCAGAAGGAAATACGTTTACCCGAGGTGAACGCGGTAATTACTGAAAAATTCAAAGTGCAATCAATCGATTGGTAGATAGGTTCATTCGTTTAACCTGACTTTCGACGCTGTTCGAGGAAATGGAAGATTCCCGATATGCTTTCGACTCATTACGCGTTTCCTTATTAATTACGATGCTTTCTTATAAAGTCGTTAAAATTTCAGATAAAACGGGGACATCGATAACTCTGTAATATTTACCTTACAATGAGGCATCCTCTTCGATACCCACGCCAAGCGATCGTGTTTCAAGACCTAAGACTTATTGTTAGATCGTGATGGATCTTCGACGCGGTGACTCCGAAGAAAAAGTCAATCCCTTTCATTTCGTCAATATAAAACTGTCAATATTTGATTCAAACGTCAGTATGAAAAGTTCTTTCCAGAATCTTATAGACTTCGATCTACATAATTGCATTTTATACGGTGATCCTCGAACCTATTTTACCAACGTGTTCGAAATGTTGTCAATAATATAATATAATCACGTCTTATTAAAACACCAATAAAATCTTTCAATGTTTCATATAACGCACACATTATGTACATAAAAGTTTTTCTATGGTGTGTTCAAATACTTCCACGAGTCGTTGATAGAAAGTGCGCGATATCATAGCCATAATGCAATTTGATTGTTTCAATAGGACGTTTGTCTGTAGCCGCGTATAACCGTAGAATTGTCGTAGAACGCCGACTGAGAACCGCTTTGTTAATGAGTCATCGATACTCTATCACGCCTCTAGACACCCACCTAATGGCGATGACTCATGGGCGACTTGTTGGCAAGAGGCTCTCCAAGCGGCTTCCAAAACGTAAGCTGAAACATCGCCTCTCGTCGCGGCCAAACAGACGCTTTCGAATCGGTTGTTCCGCGTCGCGTGGTTTCACCCGGCAGGTTAAGAGCATCAGCGATAAATACAAGGGATAGGACTGTAAAATATAGCCTGTAAAAGCAGCGGCTCTAATCACGACGAATGGATGTAAAAAAAAAAAAAAAAAAAAGAGAGAGATTACCGACCTCTCAGACCTACTTGAGCCCTCCTGAGCGAAGCTCAAATCACCCCCATTATATCCACGTGCTCTGCTCGCTTCTATACCTACTTTTTTCCGCGAAATCGTTCGGACTTATTCTCTCGATTCTCCCTTGCTCGTCGTACTTCTAATCCAATTTTGCAGATATCCCTTGTTAGATTCTAGGTCTTCGTTTCCTGATGTTATTCGAGTGGTGCTACAGTAAAAGAATTTTCTCAGATTAAGTCACGATGGATAATAATTAATCCATTGGTATTTACAATCGTCTGACAAACAGTCTGAGATTTAGCAACTGTTCCTTATTAATTTCTACATAAGCTTCTCAGAAGTCTCGAATCGATTAACCCCAGCGTTCAGTAATTTCTTATCATATAAGCGCATTAATATTCAAGTCTCGGGAAACGGATGACCTACTTGCACGAGTTCGTTCGTTGCAAGAAGACGACGTGTAAATAATGGAAAATTGTAAAGTAAATTTTTAAAAAATTGATACACCTTCCCTTCCTGCTTCCAGTATTTGTCAGCAGGAAAGAAACGGATGCTGTTGAAATATAGTAATTTTTGCTGAGAGAAGTAATGGTACGTATAAAGTAGGAACGTTCAATGCGAAGGTATTATAGTCTATCGGTTGGTTTATGCTTCCCCGATCGTTAAATTTGAAATTGAAAAATTGAAACGTTCAGGTGTGAAATCTCAAATTTGAAATTTATACATTTAACGTTTCGAATTGAAAACGAATTAAAATTATCCAGAATTAAGTTTGGCAAGCCGAAATTCGGAATCCGAAAGACCGCGTCAAACTACTTACCTCCGTTTCAATATCAACTAACCGGCAATAGGAGCGCAATCATGCAATTACAGTTTGCTCACCAAGTATTAATAACAAGGACTGAAAGCACGGAAAGCACAATTCTCCAACGTATCATTTTCACCCCGTCTGATTATTAAGACGCCGTTATCGCTTCAAGCCGAGACTTCCCCTAGATTTATCATTGTTCGGCTATATCGTGCGAAGTGGCAGTAAAGCTCGAGATCAGCAAAGGGTATCGTATCGCCTACGGGCTTCTCCTCTTCTTTAATACCGTTTAACGCGCCACCTTTCTACCCCTTGTCTCCTGGACTGGGCAGTTCGATCGTTCGCGGCATAAAATCGAGCAACGTTAATTAGCGAAATAAACTGGCCGTCGAACGTCGTTAATCGACACGGTCATACGCGCTAAATAAGAGACCCGAATAGGTGGCTACGATATTCGATTTGGGAAGAAGGATCGATGAAATCCAAGCGTCGAGCTGCAGCTTCCCCGTTTTCTGTCGGCCGTGTGCAACAGCCGGTTAATGGAATTGATTGGAGCCGCACGCAAGAGAGGATATCTCTGGCAATTAATCAAATTATTAAGCCGCGTGCGGTGCGTCGATCCGCGTGTTGTTCCGTAAATATCAGCGCGACGATGGAGGCGTGAACCGCCGATAAAGAGAACGAAATACCAGCCGATCGGGTCGCCATCAATTTCTCGTTCAACTTTTCCTTTTTCAATTACAGCAAGATACAGTATTCCGAGCAAAAATCGACGCTTTTTATTCCAACTTCGTTTTGTTGACAAACGACGACTCTTTCAATTAGCGATTTTTTGACACGTTTTAAATTATGTATTTGTATCTTTATTATTCCATTTGACGCCTAACTAGGAGCCGTGTTTATTTGAATTTTGTACATCGTTGTTTAACACGACGATTACCACGGTGACCGTGGCAGGTCATCCGCGTTGCTAAATTCTTCAGAACGATTAAAATATGACGAATCTAAAATATCTCCGACAAGGCGAATGACCTAGATAACACTGCCAAAGTAAAATTGCGCAAATACAGTGTAATATCTCGCAAAAGTTAACCGTTACGATGTAAAAATATAGCATAAGATTCGCGCGGTAGTCAACGCGTTGATCCATATGCATAATAAATAATTCGAAATCACCGCCCAATTTCTGAGCTTTCAAAATTGTCGAGACAACCTAATACCTCTGCCGTAGTACCGACGTAGTATATCTTTTACTGTCATAATCTGACCGTAAAACTAAAGTCCCGTATACGCTCTCCTAGACACGTACGAAAGAAACACGACGGCGAGAAACCAGTTCGAACGAATCCACTGGAAATTTTATAACCACGCGTGTCCCTCGGTGTGTTACTACGGGGAAGAATAGATATTTATAACGCGGCACGCGTCCGTGAGGTGATCCGAGATTTCGGCAGATGCCGCGAATATGCGATCAGGCACGGTTCCAGCAACGATTTTCTTCGTCCGTTTCGCGCCGGGAAAGTGAATCGAGGTGTCGAATAATGGGCTGAAAGGGATCGTGGAACAGGGACGAGAGATTGGGCGGTGTGGGTGGTAGACGAGAGGGGGTGGACGCGACGTCGTGAGAAGAGTGACAGTAAGCTGTTCGTGGAACGTCTGCTCGCGCGTTCGCGAAATTGCCACTAGCAGAAGCTTTCGAAGTAGCAGAACCGTCTGCATCGGAACGAGATGGAGCGCATTGGGCGCCGGTTGCATCTGCAACAGATAGAAGACACTTTAGTCGATACGTTGCGCCAAGTCGTTGACGTTTCTCGGATCGATCCGTGCCGACGATAATTCTTCGGGACGCGTCGACGCCGACGGCTGACGGTATTATTTGCTTTTAAGGGAATCGCCATCGATATGGATTCCGTTCGGATAGCGACAGGCACGTGGTACGTTCCTGTCGATACGACCCACTAGACTGGATCAACCGAGTAGATCGAACGAAATAGCAGATTTTGCTGATTGGAACTGGATTGGCGGCAGAGTGACTTTGTTATCGCAAGATTTGATAATTGAGTCGTTCGGAAGCTGCGCTAATCACCCGTTCACTTCCTCTTCGTTTCTTAGTTTCATTACACGGATACAGAAGCAGTTTCCAATTCTCAAGAAACAAACTGATTTGCTTTCATAAATTCATTGACTGCAAAAGTATGATAGAAATGTAATAATAAATTGTCAGGTAAATTTAGAGTACGAAGTTTCTGTAATATTCGACAGAGTTAATCAACGTGGCTTGCGAATAGCCCGATTCGTCGCGATTTTGTTTTAGATAAGATGCGCGTGTTAAATTTTACCTCTGGCTTTGATTATCCATGAATTTGGTCCAACGTCGATTTAGATATTCGCTGTACCATTAACTCGCTATTTTTGGAATTCTAAAGATGGAATTTATTTTTACCCTTGGCAATTAATATTAGGGTTTCACTTCGGGCATTAGTCTTAATGAATTTTATTCTATATCGATCTCTTCGTTGCATTATTAACCGAATGATTTATAAATCGTAAAGATCATCACCGCTGATATAGAAGAGGAGCCTGTATATTCTGTTAGATAGATCCGGCAAACGAGTGTATCAAGACGAATAGAAATGGAAATCAAGGTAAAGTAGAGGCACGTTAAAGGGCAAATTTTTATACAACAGCGAATAACAATCTCGATACACACGTACACGACGAATATATCCCGCATCATTCGACTTTACGTAATATCTGCAGCCCGTCGAATACGTGATCCGATCTTTGTAACGCGCCTGTCCGACCATTCAGCCATCCATCCGTCCAACACGTATCCCAAGATGTATGGACTCTTGAAAGTGCATCGAGCCACGTCGCTATTAATAAGCCGCAAGCATCGAACCCGCGCACCCTTAGAAATGCATCCTGTGAAACTGGAACAACCGTTCTCTCTTCGACGTACGATCGTACACCCTAACTCGGATCAAGTTCCTCGTTACTCATTTCCAGGAACTGCACTGATAAATCCCTCAGTCTCGCTTAAACGGAACGTTTGATACTGTCAAGATTCGTAATTTTAGCAGAAATATTTTCAGCACGAGTTCTACGGTTCTGGCACGTTGCACGGTGTTCATATAGTAAAAAGTTATTATATGAAAGTGAGCATTTGCGTGGATGACGAATCACCGAGAACCGAGCGAATATTTGTGTCAGAGTATCGGTAGCGAACGAAGAGCAATTGGGAAAATGCACGCAAAGGTAGAGATTCGGTTACACGTGATAAAACTGCTATTGTACGTGCGAGATCTTTAACTCCCGCTTCGTGCAAACTGGATCATCGTTATCGGCAAGATCAAGTATTTTATTTTACAGCTATTCAGCGAGCGAATGACCGAAGCAGTCTTTTGCTTCTACACGATAATTAAATTAGTTCGGAAGTTAGATGAAATTGTTCGTACAGTTTCATGGGATAGTAATATTTAAATGTAACACAGAAAGTAATAAACGTGAAACCCCTTTGTGAATCGTAATTATCCCATTCATCGTCATCCGAGAGTTGAACGAACGAGTTTCGACTGAATCATGGAAAAATTCGAAACCGTAAGAAGATCGTGGAAAAATCGAAAGTGAGACTTCACAGAGGCAGAGTTTAAGGGAACCGAGTCGTATTCGGCGAGTGGATCGTTGCAGAACAAATCTAAATCACCACTGACTGAACCCTACCGAACCAACATTCCTCTGGTACATTCGGGAAGACGCATACACGGTGGCTCAAAAAAATATGAAGAAACGGCAAGGTAAGTAGTCGTATAAATTGCCCGCGGCGCAGCGGTCCACCGGTACAATACGACTTCCAAGCGTATGCTCGCTCGCTATCGCCAATAACTCCGGTCCTTTCATATCTTGCCAATAATTCGTCCTCTAGCCAGCGGCGGAACAGAGAGAAAAAGAGGAAGAGAGAAAGAAAGAGAAAGAGGGAGAGCGAACTAGAGGATGGCCAGAATACGACGCGGGTGGATGGGTGTTCTTTCGGGTAAGTTCGTGGAGGGCGACCCAGGGAAATTTATCCAGCAGATAAAAATGTCTGTTAGAGTTTATATAGGGAACGGTGAGATTTCAATAAAACCCTCGATTGTAAAGTACAGATAGAGGAGGCCGTCCGGACGTTACACGGGTCAGTGAAGCTCAAAGTCTCCTTCTGTCCTCTCTTTATCGTCTCTTTCTCGCAGAGGCTGTTTCTCCAAGACTTCCACCGTTCTCGCTCCCTCCCTGATTCACCGGTTTATACCCCGCGAATACGACACGCCCCCTGTGCAGCGTCGCGTTATCGATACGTGAGCTTCTTTTTTCGCCGTGGAATCGTTTCTCGTGGAGTTAGAGGTTGCTGCAACCGGTTCAAGACGTTTACTCGAGGGATGATCGAGGATGGGCTGGAGCCTGGCCACCCGAGACCCAAGTCTGGTCTCGTTGTTGTTACTGTTTGTCGAGGATAAGGATGGTGGCGATGGCGGGTGGACGTGTCGTTGTTGGAATTTGTTTGATTCGAAGGTTTACTCTTGAAAATGTCACGGATTCACAACGGAGGCACAGTCGAGTTTAATGGGAATTCTGTTTGCTCTTTGATTCGTTTGTTGGTCCAACGATTAGACCGCGTTTTCTAACATTCAAGGGGGGCGTTCTATTAGAAAAAGAAAGGTTTAAAATATTTGATCTGCCCGAGGTACGAGGAACATATAGACGAGGGAGAGGGATCGAGGAAGTGAGATTTTTCTATAGACGTCGTTAGTCATGGGGGAATCAATAAGCGATAAAGAACCGTCTACACGAGCGGTCGCATCGGGAACAGTGATTCCTAAGCGCAGTAACGTTCTAACAGCCCTCGAACATGTGGTCGTCGCCGCTCAACGTGGCAAGCCTTGAATCAGTCCGACTAGTAGCTACTATCAATCCCGCTCGCGCGTTCGCTTTAAGGCTACCCATAAAGACAGAATCGGGCGATTTAACCGAGGACCTGTGCTCCATTCCTTCTCGTTCGGTTCGACGGCCGAGAGACGCACGTTCGCGACGAGCTTACGACCGATCAAATGCTCGTCCGCTGGTAAAAACACATATTCCCGGGGAATTAAATGAGAGAAGGTTTACGGCCGACGAGGACTTTGTTCACCGCGTAATAAGCGATGCCAATGGATCCGAGCAACGTGTTCAAAACGAGGATGGAAAATGTGGCTGAGAGTTTTCACGGCCGTTGATCTCGAACTGAAACAAAAGAAGTCGTTCCGAGAAGAACGTCGTCTCTCGTTCTTTCGAATTCTTAATTTCAGGCTCTAAAGCGCGTTTAACTGGCAGAGTGAAGTAACAATTTTCCGGATGAAACGTAGCTTGTTGTTCCTCTTGTTGGTACAACGATATCTATCGTCCAATTAAAATTATTGCTGCTGGGATTTCTATGGAATAAAAATTGAACGGAACAAGTGCAGGTGGAACAGGATGATGGAATAGAGTTTCAGTTGTTACGTCATTTATTTCGGAGTGAACAACACGAAGCGCGAATGAGATCCAAAGAAGATTTCGTCAGTTGATTCCTCGATACCGGTACATTTCTGGTATAAAATAAATTGTTCACAATTCGTAACATAAACCTTAAACGGTGTATTTGCACGTGAACCTTTCTGATCATTTTGATATCTAGTATTAGGTCTATAAATTAGCTCGTCTATTTGGTGGCCGGCTGTACATGTGTCGATAGCGAATGGTCGTTCAAAGGGAAATTTCGAAATAACAGCGCTTGTAGAGAAATTTCTAACATTGATCAGCTACGCGATGATCCACAGTACTCTATACGCGCGACGTGGTCGCGCGAGAAGTGGATAATTAGTACAACCGATCCGAATAGTCTCACGCAGGATTAATTACGCAGGCTGCGATGTACGCGCGTAACCACATACACAGCTGAACACATAAATATTACACGTAACACGTAACACGTGCCCGTGTCGCCGTCGACGCACACGCGTTTATATACATCTCTGTATGACCATCCATCTAGTTATAGACAGGGGAATACGTCAATTTGTGAGCATGTGTATCTGTACGTGACTAAATAAACTTCCCAACACTTGCCACGTACTACACCGCTCGCGTACACTCTGGACACCACTTAGTATTATCGGCCGAAGAATGACAGAACTCCCAAACATAAATATATATATATATATATACACATACTACGTATGTGTGACTTTGTCTCTGCTGATGTGTTAAGTGTGTATATAATATATATATTACCTAACTGGTGCAACTTTTAGACACACAAATGCAGCTGACCGACCAGTGGCAAAGTAGCACAGGTGTTGGCGTCTGTTGGCGAAATCGAGTTTCCTCTGCCACGCGCGAGACTGTGTGGTTCTATGCGATCCGACCATTTGGTGGTGTGTTCTACACGCGTTTTCCTAAGGTGAACCGTAGTAGCCGGCTACGTGAAACGACGAAACGGTGAATCGAGGGTGTGTATGTGCCGGACCAACGGTAGTTTAGACCACGATTTATAGGGCATTAAACCAACACGCGACCAGCCAACCCAATGCTCGTTCCGAACTCTTCTAGGCACGCGTATAAATATGAGCCACCCTTCTTCCGCAAGATTATTCTCCCGCTTCTACACCGGGCTATTTTCTTAGTCCTAAACCAATGAAATACGCGTTGCGTTTAAATATTTCATGGTAACCTGGCTTTTACTACTTTTCGCTCCATGATTTCTCTATTTGAAATTTGGACGACCAAGAAGCTTACTCGATACTCGATACTTACTGAAGCTTAGAGGATACTTGGATAAACCGAAGTCCGAGTCCGCTTTGCGAACCGTATCGTTTGACCAGGATTAAGAATCATCGAACGAACGCAAGTGCGTCTGTCCGATAACGATAATAAATAACGATCCCATGTCAAAGAAGGAATTCCCTTGATCTATATCGATATCCTCTCTGCGTGTTTTTCTTTTACGACCCCTATCGTTCGTCCCCTTCCGCGTATCAACGCCGCTCATCATTACGAGCTCTCTGCCGCGCCAGATTAGAATTCTTATACGTTCAAGATGGGAAATCGATTGCTACAGGGAAGCGGATTCTCTGGTGGACCGTACGAGGTACGGTTATAGCCTCGTATCTCGGGGGTATTTACAATATGGAAAAGACAATTTTCTGTTAACCGTTAGACAGTCATAAAACATGCAGAGGTTCGTTTAATGAACGATCATAGTGTATTTAAGAGGGAAATTAACGCGAGATTATTTTCATCCAATTGTCGGACTAGCTATTTTCTTCTGCTTAAATCCATGAGTCAGCAGAAGCGAAAGTAAGTTTACTCCTAATGGCTTCCCTTACTTCCCGTTTCCTCTTTCTTTTCTATTATTTCCTTATTCTCTTTTCTTTTTCTTTCCTTTGCCTTTCTGCGAATTTTGCAGTTTGATTTCGAACGATATATCTGCGCTTAAATGTACGTTGTAGAATAAATAATACATAGAGCGCAGATGACTATGCTAAGTCACGTTTTTAGACACAAATAGAAAAGAAACAAGTGGAGATTAAGTAGAATTTTCTTCCATCCTGGAAATATCACAACGAATAATTTTCTCACGTCCCTTTCGTTCTTTTCTCTCGTGCCTGTTTCTTCCTCGCGTTCTCATCCCGTCACTCGTGTCGGACGAACACGCGTCTAAATTTGTTTGTTATCCGCCTAAATCGTCCAACATTTTTTTCTCTCTCGAACGAGCAAGTGTGCACGTTGATTTTGCACGAGCGTGTCTTTTATTGCGCACGCACGTTTCCCAAAAAATAGAAAGCCCATCAAGAGAGAGAAAGCAAAAAAGGAAAAAAAGGAGGGAAAGAAAAAAGAGAAACGAGAGGCAGAAAAGAAAAACGCTAAAAATTGATCCTTGAAATCGCGTGCAATTCCGCGGGAATGCTGTTTGTTTGTTGCACGGGAGCGCGCAAGAGAGCCCGACCGCTATTTCGAAAGGGAAAACAGTAAACGGTTCTCACGCGGCGTCCACTTGCGAAAAAATGTTTCGACGGGACTACAAAAACGTCTGTTATTCTTGCGCTGCCTCGAGGTAAACTCGTTACCGCGGTTCCACGGGCGGTCGCACGGTTTTTCGTTCGCGGCCGCTTGATACAGCAATTACGATGAGGCAAACATGCGATAAAACTCTTTCGACCAACTTTTATTTTCCGCAGAAAGCGGCTGTATTCGAGCGAACAGAACCGGAGGACAGAACACGAGCTGGACACAGCCGGAGAGAAAGAGAATGAGTGACAGGAGGGGGAGGAGGGCAGTGGTGTATAAAAGGAGAGTGGTCCTAGACTTTCTCTCTCTCTCTCTCTCTCTCTCTCTGTTGCTGGACTCGTGTGTTTGCACTGCGAGAACCGGTCGTACACCGGTTTCCCAAATAGAATTTCAATCTGGGATGTAATCGCTGAAACTTCCGAGATCCCGCCGGCTGAATTGCATCGATAGAAGTTTCATGCCGTTCCGGGAACGAAATTTTCCGCGGGATCGACCTTCATCGAGAATAAGCGTCCTTCGATTACGATTTATGAGCCGCTTAATCAAATTTTGATACCGGCTCCTTCGTCGGGCAGAAGCTTAGTAGATCGAAACGGCCGTATCTCCATCGATGGTCGTACATCGCGGCTGACAACTCTCTGGCTGTATTTTCTTTAGCCGCCATTTTCCATTTTCATCGAATTCCGAAGCCGATTCCACGTCGATTCCATAGAAGCGGATACTCAATTTTTTCCCTGGGAATTCTTTCAGAAAAAGCTTTCAGGCCCCATTCAGGTCTCCTATCCTTTCGAGGTCCTTAAAAGCTCTCCTCTTACGTGGAACTCTTTTGAACGAACTCGAATTACCCCGATAAGTTTTTAGATTCGATATAATTTTGCGCAACGCGGACCACAAAGCTTCGAGTGGAACGGGGTCTGAGTATTGGCCTTCGTGTCGTGTGTATTTACCGCAAACACGTAGCCAAGTACGTCCGGGCCTGAGTGGAAACGAAGGGGAGGATTGCGTTTCAACGTACGTGACGCAAGTAACGAGAATCGGAGGCTTTCCTCGCCGGATGAACAACCGATGATGAATCGCATCCGAGGCATTCACGCGATCGGCCCGTGCTCTGTTACGTTGTTTCCGTGCAGATTACGGTTCGTCGAGCCCCAAAGAGCCTCGCCCCTTACCAGCCCCTACTTTCCCGTTCAAAATCAAATCTTACGAATTTACAACGTACTTTCGTTCGTTCGTACTTTCGTTGCTGTTCTTGCAACGCGATTTTCACACGCGTCGCTTTACCTTCAGCCATTCGACGTAGGAAGCTTTAGAAATTGCACCTATGTGTCGTCTAATCCATTCGATTCGTTCGATTCCTTAGAGTGCGATTCTCTGGATGAGTTTTCAACAATTTTCAAAAGTATCTCGACAGCAGGCGTTCTCAAATGTATAAAGTGGAAACGATGAACGACGGGGCAGCGACAAAAGGCAAGTTCTTTGGCGAAATTGAAGTACGCAACGAGTTAAAGTTGGCTCGGATAAGCTTGTTGGTTGGCCTGCGAGGTAGATGACAACGTTCGCGCGAAGATTCCGGGAAACGAAACGAATCTCAAGGCGGCTGCTCGTGGAACACGGTAAACGCATTCTACGGTACGAAAAGGAAGGAGAGAGGGAGCTCGTCCGTATGTCTTTCAGACTGCATTACTCGAATTGGAGAAGGAATACACTTACTTGACAATACTCTAACTAATGACAAAATCCGCATTCCTTAGCTACCAAACCAATAAAGTGTACATAAAATATATAAAGACGTACAAAGATACGTAAAGATTCGTAATACGTCGAGTATACTCGTCGAGCATTTGCTAGACGAGAGGAATATCTGTTTAGGAACCAATTTATCATCCATTTGGCAAAGATCATGAAAATAGGAATTTTTTGGGCTGGCAAATAAGTCGGTGCGCCGCTCAGGTTGACGACTAAGTAGGAGGAATATCTGTTTAGGAATCAATTTATCATTCATTTGGCAAAGATCATGAAAATAGGAATTTTATTGGGTTGGCAATTAAGGATATGCAAATTTTGTCAATACCAACTAATGGGGGAATATACGTTGGACCCTGCACACGTTCCCCACATTTCGGACTGTTTGAATACAACGATATTAATCGCATACAGATGAGGTGATTGATCGAACGGATTCTTTCCTTCGTTGTCCAGCGATATCCCCACTAGTGGCTACCACGACGGCTAGCACGTGAATGCCCTTTCGAGAATGCGGCGGAAGAAGCGTAAGGATATGGATGGAACATTCTCGATGGGCACGTCGAGAAGCTACTAGAAGGTTCTGTGGCACATGTCACGCCACACAGACATCCACACAGGTCACACTCATTACTGCATAGAGAGTGGGGTTCAAAACCTTTTCAAGAGCTATGGGTCACTAAGCCAGTCAGTCTGTGAATAACTAGCCAACTGTCTACATTCCATAACACTTACTTATATTCACCGTAATAATTGTTTAATAAATATCACATTATATAATTTCAACACAAACATTGTGTCTGCCACAGATTATTAATCTTAATTCCAAGATTAAATTCTAACACGGACAAATGTTCGCGCTCATCGGCCAGCATCGCCTTTTCTGGCATTTCTGTCTTTTCTTAACAATAAGAATATACACGGTACCTGATACTTTCTATATTCGGTAACTTTGTCACTATATTCATCTAAACGAATATGAATCGTTAATCGAGCTTCTCAGAAGTCAAACTGATTGACTCCATTTTTGTGATTTCTTCAATTTCATCGTCTTGAAACTTAATTGGCGTTCAATTGCTCGAGGAATGTTTAATTAACTTTCATGAACTTATTTGTCGAAGAAAAGTCGTACAAGCAATCGAACATCTTAATACGAATCGTAAAGAGTGAAATTTCTAATATCGTTCGCTCTGCTTAATTGATAGAGTTGCGTTGAATTCTGAATAATTCTTTAGTAAAATTCACCACCAGTTACCACCAGTCGATAAAATTGTCCGGGTACTTGTGAACGATCTTCTACTTATCATCATCTTCTACTTATCATCTACTTACATCATTTTTTTTTCTTTTTCTTTTGTATTTTAACTTTTCTTCGCTATTTTTGGTATTCCAAACGATTCCTTGAGAAAATCATGACCGGTGATTTTCAAACTTCGTGTTCTATCTTTTTATCAGACTACAGGATTTTTACGTTAGTTTCTTAGCTGTTCGAACATTTTGTTCTTTGAATCATTTTGTTTTGTGGGAAATATTTAACTTTTCTTTATATACGGGACGTTTAATGGTCGGAATTCTAGCCACCAAGGAATAGGTAGATATCAGCCGTCCATGCAGGGGAATCTCAAAATTAATTTAAAAGTTGGTTCGCGTACACGTTGCTGCTTGGCCACCGCGTATAATGACCGCAGAGAGAAGCAGCAGTTCCGGTGGAAAAATGAGCGAACCGTGGCCACCAGGTTCGTTACTTTCGCCCATTGACCAAGCTTCTCTCAATTTTATCCTGCCCTCGTTCACTGCCCTCAAATTTCCATGGCCAACTTCATCGTAGCGTCGTTCTTCCAGCTTTCGAACATTCTTACGTCGCGCCGCGTCTAATTCTCTTCCCAAATGCGAACTCTTCCGTGAAAATATCTATATAATGTATATACGCAGAATGTACAGTGTACAGTCTAAGAGAATCCAGCATTTTCATGACATTTCTAAAAATCCTACGAGAAAATGTACGAAGCAAAAGGTAATCAGTCTGGAACTACGAGCTGCGATAAAAAAATTTTCCAAAAATTTGCGTTTTCGATAGAAAGGTAAAGGTCATCTCGATTTTTGCAAATAACACTATTTTCCCCCAAATTAACCTGTTTAATAAGCTTATTAGTCCGACAGTTATAACGTTGTTCCGAATATGTAATTCGGTTGAAATAAAATAATTTTCCATAGTAACGTATCTAATCATTGAGCCCAAGTTTCTGAAATCAAAAGATTATCAAGTCAAAAATACGTAGCCCTATTTGCAACAATCAGGGTGACATTTGTCTTTAGTTGAAAAACCAATAAAAGTGTTAAATATGGTCCCACTGAATATTGAGATTCAAATAATTCTGTGATTTTTACAAAAATATATACTTGTGCTAAGCATCCCGTAATCTCTATATACATTTTCACATCTTAATCTTCATTTATATTGTTACTATACCAAATAATTTTCAGATCAGCTTTCAAACTTAGCCGACATAACCATAATAGTAATACGTAATACGATTAACAAGGATCCAAAAGGTTTCGCATAACGCGTATAATATATACATTAAACGTGTCTACAAACGTTCAAATATTTTATTGTGCCTGCGTGGATAGGTCATATATTCCGGAAGTATCGAAACCTCTATCGACGTCGAAAGCGAGGGAGGTCTCGTTTCCGTTCTTCGACAATTAAATTGCGATCGATCACCGATTGACATTAAAAGCAATTTCCACTCTTTCCAGCAGGAAACTGCATTAAGGGGTTCCGATGTCGGAGTGGAGTCGACATCGCGAAACAACGCGAATCCCAACATTAAAAGCAATTAATACGCGGACCGTTTTCATTACGATTCCATTGGCGAATCCCGATCGAATCTACCGATATCGGCGTTATCACAAAACCCACTGCTATCTAGCTTCGCGTACGTTTTCCTTCTATCTGGCTTCCGTGGCAGGAATATTGCGCCGAGACGTAGAGCGCAAATGAAACGGCCCTCTGAATTGCCCTAAGAAATGTACACACGGATTTCTACATATGTACGTGACCCGTAGCATGGCATATGCTTGCTCCAGTTCCAATTTCTGGCTTCGCTACCCTTCGGTTGGTCGAACTTAAAGCGCCCCCGTATCGGGGCACAGTGATTCCAGTGGCGATAGAATGGTTTGCGGAAGAAGCAGCTGATACAGTCCAGTTTCGTCAGCGAATGTGCGCAGCGATTAGTTTTTTTCTTTTTTTCTTCTTGCAATTGTCCGTGAAATTTTTCATGCGAGTAGTTAGGTTGATCGGATAATGATCCGATTTGTGTTCCTCGTGATGAACGAATAGTTTCGACTAGAATTTCTAACACTCGGTCTTCGACTTTAGCTTTTCATTTATTCGGTTATTCCCTCGTTATCGAGTTTCCCATTTCGTTAATAAAATATTTCTTTAGTCTGATGAGATACAGCCTGATACTCAGCAACGAACATTTTTCTACGAGAAAGTATCAGCAAGATTTTATAAGAAACTATCTATTTAAAAAAGGCCATGAAATATACCTCCATTTGCATATTTTGCAACTTCATATTCATACAGAATATGAAAGTGTATTTTTTTATAGAACAATTTATTCAAGGGTATTTAATTAATATCAATTTCTCGCGCAATATCGTAGTATTTTTACTGCTTGCGTTTCTAAACTAACATTTTCAAACGAAGTAGCAAATATCTAAGCAGCACGTAACGAAACAGCAAACTCGTGCGTCTAAGAACGAAACTGTCCATAATGAGAGAATCGGCTGCAACAATGTTAAATCATTCTACTGTCAGAATTGATATCACATTTTTGATATTATGCAGATACTTGTATGCACGCGACCATATTGCGGTCGCGGCATAGGATCCTTGGCGGGTTCGTTCGTAAAAACTAAAAAGTAATTTCGCGTAGAATCGGACGGGCGAAGCTTTATGCGGCAAGGATTGCCGTTTTCGCGGTCGAATTTAATTTCACCGTGGCCACATCAACGGGAATAACAATATGAGCTGCGCTCCACGAGAACGCGCCATTCGCGAAGGGATTTGCATTTGCGTGCCGTGATTAATTATTACCGAAATACCGTTCAACATCGACGCTATCGTAAAACGAAATTACGCTCGTTCTCGTTGATTTGCATCGAAGATCTTTCGATTAAAAGCAACAATTTCGCCAGTCATTTGTTCTTACGACGCGGCAAGTTCGTGACAGTCGAAGTATCGCACCGTATAGACGTATCGTGGCTTCTAACGACGCGATTCGCCGCGCAAAGCGTTTTCTATATTTTTACCCATTTTCCACGCCTACGTTTATATGGGTACATTATGGACGCGTGAATTCTGCACGCGCTGAACCAAGATTTTTACGTGTGAATTTTGGATACACGAATTTTCCACGTACAAATTCTCACACGCGGAAGCAAATTTTGCACGCGTGTATTTTTATACGTACGCAGGTTCACGTATGCTCTTTGCAATAACGACGAGAGATAGATTTCTTTATACGTATTTTCGCGTGTAACATAAATTTTAATATTTTCTGCAACATTACATATCGTAACGTAATAGAATGTTCACATATCGTCACGCGTAACCGAACATGTCATTAAATTCCATTCGGTAAACTATTGGATTGACAATTAAACGATTGCGGATTTTGTCATTAGATGGTAAAATTAGATTGTAATGAAAAAATCCGCGACCATTTAGTTGTCAACCCAATATAACATCTTTGTCTAACCCCATAGCTGATTTCATATTCTTCGTTTTAAATCATCTGAATGCCGAGTTCCCTAAACGAAACTCCCTCTCGGGCAGATTCTCACCCTCATACGCAAGCCTCGTCCGCACCCTTCGAAGCGTCAAGTGAAAACAGACATATGAACGGGAACAAGTTGATACAAAGGGAGGACAATTAATCATCGATATTATTTCCCTTTACGCGTGACATAATGCTTCGAACGTAGCGTGTCATCCAAGGTCCCACCCTTGCGATAATTTGTCTAGCGGAAATTGAAAAGAATGACGAATCGTCTGGGACCAACAATTCCACTACTCTGTCAAGCTTCTCCGATATTAACCTTACTCAATTTATTCAGAATTATCTCAGTGTATTCGACGAGGTTACCGAGTCGACTCTCTACGATGCACTTTTAAATAAAGCTATGCAATAAGGGGAAAATCGCGAAAATGTAAGAGAGACGAAAATAGAGACAGCGATATTGCAGACAGGCAGATGTCAATGACAGAACCATCTGGTTCTCATGGATGCTCTTTCCTCGGTGGAATCTACTATCCGCACACATGCACACACATATATATCTATGTATGCATACAAACGTGTGTACGCGTCTGGAAGAATATACATCATTACCCCGTCAGTCTTACTTCTTCCCGAGGAGCGTGTAACAGCTGCGTTGAATAGAGAGTCGCTGCTCGATAGGCTCGACGACGTTATCGCGTCGAAAAGGGACGACGAGGTTTCTTCTTCAACCGTCGGTGAAGGATTCATTGAAATTACGGGGAGAATGGAATCGCGGGAGTGTAAAAATTCAATCCCGAAACGTCTGGGTACTTTGGCCAGTTATAAGCCTAGCTTGGTGCGCGTGGTTCGCGTCTTAATAGCTCTGGTATTCGATTTGACCGTGGAGATATCGCGAATAGAGACGTATAATCGCGTGTAAAATAAATAAGCGTTCTCCTGGCGAATAATATCGTGTTTTCTCTTCGATAGAGCTCTTCGGTG
Organism: Bombus vancouverensis nearcticus; assembly: GCF_051014615.1. Classification (NCBI taxonomy): domain Eukaryota; kingdom Metazoa; phylum Arthropoda; class Insecta; order Hymenoptera; family Apidae; genus Bombus; species Bombus vancouverensis. Next base: position 15,228,392 of record NC_134917.1, on the reverse strand, counting down.
GAGATTAGAATTCTCGTGCAAGTGCCAAAGCACACTGCAAACACGACTTATCACGAGATCCTTGTTTGCAGAAACCAGCGTGTCGTTACGTGTGCCCTTCGCGCGATACCACTTGCTTTGTCTTGTAGGAAATTCGGCTATTTTCCAGCTGGTGAGAACCGTTTCACGAGAAGAACAAAATAGGGAGAAGTGTTTTTGTATTCGGACGAGAGCCAATCGTTTGTCGCCGGTCCCTTTGTTGAGCTAAGAGGAGGAGAATTTAGAGTAAGAGAAAGAGAGAGTGAATAGGTTTTATTTTTTTTATGGATTGATTCGAATCCCAATGGTCGTTTAAACCCTCGCGTTCGACATTAAGTTCCACAGAGACTGATTTAGCACGTGATTCTATCGAGTCCCTACCCGAGGTGGAGGCTGGGTTATTGAAACTATATTTTTGCTTTGGCTTGCGCGCCTGAGCGCCCGGGACACCCTAAACAAAGACTGCGGGACTGCGTATCAAAGAAAAATTGCGAATTTTCAATTTTACGTATCGAAATCCTTCTATACTTGGCCATTAAATATGCAAAATATTCGTTGCTTGTCTATCTACGAATATTTTCTATTCCTTCGTAGCGTACTCGAAGAATATTTTCATAGTCAGACACGACACATCTAACGATCTTCTCACAATTCTTTTACGAAAAACAACAAAAATTCTTCACCTCCTAAATTACCTAATCCGCTCGAATCCACGCTACATTCTTCGACATTTAATAAACTGACTACTACGCAAGTTACGCACGTGGATCATAGACTTTCCTCTTACGATTTTATAATTTTCGTAAAATTTCGAGAAATTTACTAACATCGACATTTACTGACAGTTACTAACATCGATAAAACTTCTGCCGATAATATCAGTTCGATAGCTCAATTACAATATCACTCATTTTATTCTTCGGTGTATATCAAATTTCACAACCAATGAGAACTATCTTCCAATAAAACGCCCAGCATCGAATGGATTAATACTTCCAACCTTTCTCAAAGATCTCTAAATCTGCCATCTTCGTGGACGCACAAATACAAGCGATTCCACCCTTCAACATGAATACACGTAATAATCCAGGTATGCCTCGATTCGGTGGTCCTATCGATCCGAACCTTCCATTTTTGGCTGGGATTATTGGACGCTGGTTTACCGGATCTTAATTCGTATCCGAAGTCAAGGTACAATGCGAATACGGTTCGGGATACGCGTTTCGAAAATGGGCAAAGGATCCAGGTTGGCGAGAGGATAGATCCGAGATTCCTGGAGATCGTCGTGCTCATCCGGATACGAGACTAATACGCAAGGCGCAGCGCTGGTTGGATTGTCATTGCTCGAATCTCAATCGAAAGCTCGCATGACCGATGAATCGATATTAAAGCACGCGGAATCCTCCGAGGGATGATACGAGATATATATCGGTTGATAATCCCAAGCTACCAGGGAATCGCTCAGTCTTCGCTCGATCTCGTCGATCGTTGGATCGTTCATTCGCGAAGCTGAGATTTAGCAGGAAAATGCGAGAGCAAAGTGTATCGTGAGAATAGGTGGAAGGAAAAAAGTCGCTTGGCATCCGAGAAAATTGATCGGAGATTCAAGGAAAGAGGCAGGTCCGAGCGTGGATCGGGCGACATCCTCATGAAATTCCATGAAATTGCATATTCCTTTCTGACGAGGACAGTGCCAGTGATTTGAATATCAAAGATCGCTTGCTCTTTTTCGCCATTGATTTCTCGACTGGAAATTCCAGCGGAGATCGGAAAGGCCAAGGGTGAAACAAAGCTATCGTTTGATTTAGGTTTCGAACGATGGTTCTCGCGAACGAGGCGCGATTGACATTTCCAGGGAAAAATGCATCGTCGATGAATTCGATACGTGGAAATCATGTAAATAGAAGGATCGTGGAGATAGTGAAGATCAAAAGGGAAGCTTTCAAGCTCGGTTTTCGCATTTTCGAAGTAACTACTTAATGGTCAGGGCATAGTTGACACGGTGGGCAGATATTTCATTAAAACTTGCAATCCGATTCGAAACGGGAACGAAAGTAAATCCTGTTAAAGCTCGCCATTACGGTCAAACGTTTCTGCTCCTCCAACTTTTTCGAGGAACCCAAGTGGACACGAAATAATTGTGCTAATAGACCAGAAAAACCGACGTGCTTTGTGCAAAGGGAAAAAAGTTTGGAAAGTTAACGAATTAGTATTATTTTTGTTCCATTCTCTTTTCTCTTTCTTTTTTTCTTTTTTTAAGTTGCGGCGTGGATATTTTGACGAGGCAAAAGTGTAGATACGAAAAATTGATTAAAGAGACACGAATTTATTATCGACCGGATTGATACACATGACCGGTGCCAACTCACCGTGTATGCGCGTGATTTGCACGAGAAGATATTAAATTCACAGCATTCTCGTTACCGTGATTGACGACTTCCGCGAAAGTTCGCGAGATTAGTGGATCGACTAGCACCGCTGCGATAAGGCATTACGATTTTGTGGTTGACACGCGAGCTAAGCTACAGCAAGAAACGTACACATATTTTGCTATCTGTCAGTGCCAGCGCTTGTTAGCCGAATCGAATATAGATCGTTGAAGCGAATATTTTTTCCTAAAAAACGGGTACACGATGTTCTTCAAATTATTCTCCTTTTAACTATGTCGTATTAAAATACATATTTTCCAGCCACCACACGATATAAAAGTCCAAAAATTAACAAAAATCAGCTTATATCTTTCCCATACAGTGTTCGTCTGTTTCAATGCTTTGAAGGGTTTTACACGAGCTTCACCGGCTTTTTAGTAGTTCCATTTGGAAACATTTCTATTTTTACGAACGAATTCACACGATCATCGAGGAATGTTCCACGCGATTATTACACGAACCGGAAGGGATTGACGATCGTTTTCCATCTCGCGTGAATCGATTCGTTTAACCTTAATGAAAAGAGCGCAATTGTAGCCGGTGAATTAAGAAATCCGCAGCCATGTATAACCATGGAACTTTGTCTTAAAATAACTATTATCGGCGCGCGTACAATTGGACATCGTAGACGATTCAACGAAGAAATCGAGTTAACATCGAGAGTGATCGAAGTAAGAGCCGAGAGGAAAGTACGGCCACTTGGCTGTCGGTTCCGAGAGAAGCTTTCCGTTCCATTTCTACGAATACGAGGCGCAGTGGTGGAAAAAGTTTAGTAAAAATGTTGGGACTGTTCTTGGCTGCGGAAGCTGGACCTTCCGCCTTTTCTCAAATTGCTCCACGAATCTCGGCGTCTCTTAAAATTTCCATGCCATCGAAGTTTCGAAAGAAGCCGGCAGTGGCTTTAATCGAATCGATTCTTCACCGAAGAAGATCGTGATTAAAAACGCTCCCCTTGAACGCTTCGCGGTAGAGCGCCGGGTCTCGCGCTTTCATTCGGGCTGGTACGGCATTAAAATCTCGGGCAACTCTCGGCGATCACCTGTTCCACATTTATTACGGGTGCGCGGGAGAAATTCTCGAAGAATATGGAGATGTTCCGCCGGAGAACATTTCCATTTTAATGCCGTTCCGAATGTATTCTCGCGCGGCGTGAATTCTAAAAAATGCAACCCCCGCGTCTCATAAATTCTTCCGCGGTCGGTGAAACAACGTTTTGCCCCAGAAAAGATTTAAAACCAGGCGGTCGAAAAGAGAAACTTTGAAAAATCCGCGTGCGCGATAACGAAGTTTCGAAAAGTCATCTGAAGGGAAACGCGAAACAAACAACGTCACACTTATGTTCGGCTCTGGCAAGAGGATCGTTCGATGTTTCAACAGCGAAACGTTCACTATCGTTTGAATGGTTGGCCAGCGAAAAGATCATGGCTCGTAATAAGATATTTCGAGTGGCAGAACCGTTTCTTTTATCGGCGCTTGCATTTAAATGCAAAGTATTATTCAAATGACACCGGTTTCCTCCACCCCTTTGCTCTGTCTCAACGCCTCCTCTTCCTGTCCCTTATTGGTCTTTCTTGTTCTCTTTACCTTCTCCCTCTCACTCAATCTCTCTCTCTCTCTCTCTTTACTCGGCCACGTTTCATTCTCTTCGTACTTACGCCTTCTCTCATCTTCCTTTTTCCATCTCGTTTCGTCCACGCGATTCGATATTCTTTACCTAACGTTTCTCCTCTTTCTCGTCGGTGGGACGGTTCGCACGCAGCTGAGACGCCCCTGGGACAAGAGGCTTCATTTCCTGATATTCAAATGCGCTCAAACATCATACCCGGCCATCGTGTGCCCCACAGAGGCGCTACGCCGCGGTTTCCGCGCGGATAAGCCGGTTCAACCGTCGATGCACGCCGCCAACGCGGCTGCATCCTACTACCGCGTCCCGCTATGCTCGCACCTTCTCTCGCTCCTCTCTTCTTTTTCTCGCCTTCTGTCTCTCCCCCTCTACGTTTCATTTCTCGTCTCTCTTCGTTCCTCTCTGACGGCCAACAAGGCTCGCAGCTCGCGTTGGAAAATGCAAATCGCCACCGGTGAGAGCAACGGTTATGAAATCGTAAGGGACGCTGTGCTCTCTTTTAGGACGGATCCCGTTATAACGAAGTCACAGGGCTCGTTTTTTTCGTCCCACGGAATTGCATTGGTCGCGATGGTCGGTCTCGGTTCCACGCGAGCTAATCTTCAGGAAGAATATTAAAGTCAGATATCGGGGAACGATGGCGGAACGGTGAGGGAAGTTCGAAGGAATCGAGTGGGAATTCCTGCTGATAAAAAACATTCTTGTTGTTGGAAGAAGTAACTTGGGAAATATGAATAAGTCGAGGCATTCTGCGAGAACGTTCTACTTACGAAAGAGACAAAGAAATTTGGTTGCGGTGGACGCGTATTCGGATAAATCAACTCTCTGATGAATTCGATGCGTCCAAGTGGTCGAATACGTACACGGATTTCCACGGGTGTGTGCATTGCACGTTCGAATGTTTCAGATGTTCCGTTCGTCGGAACGTCGACACGTATTCGGCGTAACCGTAGCCTAGTAAGCAACGCGCAAGAAGATTTATTAATTCCAACGAGTCGAAGGAAGAATAGCACGCGATTCTTGCCGCGTCTCTTCGTTCCTTTTCTTCCAGATCGAGTGGCGCATTCCGATAATCAGAAGGAAGACTTCTTGGCACTCACGTCAACTCGGAAACCAGATCGATATGAACGACTTCCAAACACGTGAACTCGCCGCGTTCCGCGAACTTTCCACGTTCTTTTCTCTTTCTCTCCTTCGATTCGAGTTTGTTCTCTCGACGCGCCTGAGAAACCAGTCTATACGTATATTGCGTGCACGCTGTTCAATATGCCTGGCTGTCGAATCGTACGATATTTTCCCTTCTTTTTCCAGTAACCGAATTTCTCTTCCTCCACTTGCCAGAAAAGGAAGCAGAACGTATGGGAGAATGGAACGGAGCGGCGAACGGAAGAGCAAGACACGATCGTGTGAATTAGAAATGATTCGGGACTTAGAGAGTGCAACGGTGCAGCACGAGAGAGTGCCGACTACCGGTCGGCTCTGCGTTCCAGGAATCGTCGAAAACCACCAGGATACGGTGTACAAGGAACAAATAAGGCGACAGAGAGAGAGAGAGAGAGAGAGAGAGAAGGAGGGAGAGACTGGCGAAAGGGACGGACGCGATTCTTCGGACAGTTTTCGAGGATCGATAAGAGGAAGACGGTATTGAATCTTGGATGAGACGGACGACGACAAATTGAAGGATCAAAGCGACCGAGGGAACCACGCGACGCGGTTTTATTGTTCCACCATCCACGTGTCTGGGTCTGGTATGTTTGGTATGTTGGCTGGGGCGACTTCGTTTAATTATACTTCGTTTAATAATAATCGTCCGCATAGACTAAAATCATTTTTCGTTGGAGCAGAGTTAATAATTGATCGCTGAAAAGCCATGCTGATTAACTTTATAGATTTGAAACGTTGAAAAAACCGACAATATCTAGCGCAGTGGTATTATACAATATGCAATGTTCTTCGATTAAACACTCAAAATCTGTGTGTTTCTTTTTTAAATTACTATTAGATACTAAATAGTATCTGGTATAGTGGCAAGGTTTCTGATTATGAAATTTGTTGGAGCATCTCTGTTTATACGAGAAGAAAGCCGTGTCTCTCTTTCGACTTTCTACGGCCCTTAAATTGCATCGAGCTACCACGGTTCCCACTAAAATTGAAGCGCGCGAAGGTTTCGCGGCGGTCAGCCATCTGGCCACCACACGCTAAATACCGGCACTTGGACAAAAAGAGCGGGACTAAATGCCCGCCGGGAAGAGAAATAAAAATTTTATTCAATATTCGCGGTAGTGAAGCGGTGACGAAGCGGTGGCGGTGTTTCATGTTTATTCGAACAGGTATCCCCGTTTATAATATCAAATATTACGATATGCAGTGAAAAGCAAGATGAACGAACCAAGACAAATAAACAAGACAAATTGTTAAGAAATGATGGAACTTCGTTTGAAATATTAAGTCGACGTTAATTTATACGAACTGTGAAATTCATATGAATTATATAAATTTAGATTTCGTCCACGTTGACTGCCTCAAAAAATTCCGATCTAGGCTCTTTCACCGTATTTCCTCTTCCATACGCCACTGTTAGATTACATATTACAAATACCGTAAGTCAGATTCACACTTTGCACCGTTCAATTCATCTTCTTTTCCAACGAATTTTAGATCGACATGTAATTACGAATTCGTTATTTCGTTCTAGAATTCTTGCGGATATTTCGACGATTCGTCGCCTCGTACTTTTCTATCGTTACTTTTCACACGTACAAAATTCTAACCAATTAATTATTTGCCTAGAAATCCTAGGAGATCTGTGTGTATGGTCGCACTCTGTTTTCAATGTCAATATTTTCCTCGAAACTCTGTGCGATCATTGAAAAATATTGTTACACGTACTATCAAAATCGCATTTCATTGTCTAGGAACAGAGCCAGACGTATTCTATCGGATAAATTTTCACACCTTGCCAAGTTCCTCCCACTCGGGCAGCCCATCGTCGTTCATTCGTTATCGCGTCGTATTTCATTAGCCTCGTAACGAGGAAATTTATCAGACGAACCGGCGTCACTTAGAACGACATCGTTCATTCTTCCGAGCGTTGGCCTCAAGATGCTTCTCGAAAAAATTCATGGGTCGCGTCGTATTTTACGAGGGTGAACCAGTGCGCAGATCAGAGTATCTCTGTGTGTTTCTCGGCCAGGGCGACAAAACTTTTTCGCGCTTAAGACGTAATTAATAATCCTGAATACGCCTGCCGTGACGTCTTCTACGTGGACGTATACAATTGCTGCACTAGCTATTCTAGTGTCCGGATAGGAGAGCTTCAACATAATGGAGGGGTCCCTAGAAAACACAGAGCGAACATCGCCATCCGACTACACTCTCACGCCCACCATAGTATGCACGTATATACGTTCGTATATTATCGCGTGAACCGACCCGCGTGCATGCTTTTACGCAAATTGTCGTGCAATATTCGCGCTAGCTTTAAACCGAATTCATAACGTCGACAAACTGCATCCTCCAAGTATTAAGGTATTAAAGTAATTGTTCGCAGTAGATATAATAGGAGCGAACCGGACACGAAACGCGAATAATTAATTATCGCACCTCCTTGTAAATGACGACCTACGCGATATTTCATCGACCTCGGATAAATTCGTGTGTCATCGTCGTCAACTTTTTCCCTGGCGAGTGGTTTTCTCGCACGAAGAGAACACAAGCTTGTGTTTCTTTCTGCAAGTTGTAGGTAAACGACGATGCAATCTACGAGAGGCCTGACATCTCCTCTCGTTGGTTTGTTTCCATGCAATTGGCTGTATGGCTTAATTAGAGCGGTCGTAATAAACGAACCCTGCAGGGAAGAGTTTAGAGTTATAAAGAGCAGAGAAGAACGGTGGAAGGGCGAGGAGGAGGAGAGGGAGGGGCGAGATTGCGTGTCGTTTTGTCCCGGTGAATCGCTGGCCAGATTTTCCACCGGTGATAGTAATTCGTCCCTAACGTGGACTTTGCTCGAAACACGCGGACATTCGATGCTCCGGGGTTTCTTCCAATTTGTTCTGCTTCTTTGTCATGGTAGCCGGGTTTTTGGTCGTTCGCCGAAAAGCTTGGTGCAGAGTTAGAAAAATGTAATTACCAAGAGTTACGATGTTTCGTGGTTTTGCTTTTTTTTTAGTACGTATGACACGCAGGATAGTTAATCCTGTAGACTGAATTAGATTTTCAAAGACGAGTCTTTCAAAGATGCGAAGTCTTATACATGCTGTGTAAATATTTGTGGTTTGCTATCTCGCGCTTAACGTTACGATTATGATAACTACGCTGTCCGATCAAGTGTAATCTAATACGCCTGTATTTCTTTGTGAAAATAGAAATAAATTCGCTTCCTTTCGTTACTTCGCGGTGACAACGCGTGTTTCCAATCGCGTTGTTTTCTCGTTTTTTCTTCTTCCACATCGACTCTCTTCGATTCGCTACCACACGAACCAACGACGCAACATTGATACGAAACAATCATACAATTGACGTTACGCAACTTGGCAAAATTATATCTTTAAGAAGAGAATCTGTCGATCCTATACACCGTGTCATCAAAGATACAAACCCACCGAATCTCCTAACACAACTGTGACAAAACTGCAACGTTACGTCGAAGTTCTGTATACTTGTATAACCAGAAAGAAGAAACACACCCAGCTGTTTTGTAATTCTCGCTGGAATCAAAAAGACCCGGGTGTCAGAAAACGACCAGTCCTCAAACACAGGTAAAAAGACACGGAAGCGCGGGGAAGATCGGCAGGACAGTGTAAACGAGACGTAGCCGCGAACGATAACGAACTAGAAAAGTACATTTGGAGATTAGTTTTCGCGGTAGAGTAGAAAGCGAGTTAGCCTAGATGCTACATAGAGGAGAGAAAAAGAGTAGATGACGTCACGATCTCGTCGGGTCTCGAACAAGCTACCTCGTGAACGAGATAACACGAAATGGAGAGGGCGGATGAGTCTGTTAGCGATGAAAATAATAGGGCCGCTGGAAAGTGCAGGCCGCGCGACGCAAGCGCCAGGGGGGGTTTGCTCCAAGTGGTGCTCGAAACAGCTTCGGCATGAAGAAGAACAGAGACGTCGAACGGGAAAGACGACAGAGATAGAGGGAGACCGTCGCCTATCAGGGTAGAAAAGTGTAAGAATGGAGAGTGGCGGCGGAAAGAGCACAGAGAGGGTGGAAAAGGATGGACCTGGGATGGCTGTACGTTGAGAGCCGAGAAATAAGTTTCGGGAGGGTGATAAATCGGCGAGCTTCGCGAGAAGTGAGAACACGCTTGCTATACTACGTGTACGAAACGAGCCTCGGTAGAGACGGACCACCGAGGAAGATGAGACCATAGGAGAGAAGCAAACACGGAAGCGAGATTCGTTTGTTGAGAGGTGGACACAGTGTCGAGAGAGAAGTAGAGGACGAGAGAGTGGTATCGCAAGAAACGTGGATCTCGTTGGTCGAGTTTTCGCTCTTTAACCCTTTTACGAGGCGGTAGCCACGCAGACGTATGGCTGTTCGGTGCACTTGACCGAGCCCTTATGATTGTGCCGCACGAGCCGTGTCACACGACGTAGAAAAAGATATAAAGTTGTCGCCGACGTGGATACTGACGTCTTTACCAGCGTATCAAAGAACGACTTTGACGTACAAGAGAGTATCGTCGGAGTGGTATCGAACCTTTTAGAATGTGAAACGTCGTGTAAAATATCGTGGATCGAGAGAGGCTGTACAGCTTAAAGACGCTACGAGCGAAAGAAAAAGATAGTGGAAGAATTCGGTACGCGTCGGACAGTAGAAAGCGTCTTTCGGTCAGACTCGCGTCGCTTCGCTTTGGTATTCTCGTGACATGATCATCAACCATATAACGTTTGATTACGTAACGATTTAAAAGATTAAACGCGGCTACAATGAACCGGTTCTTCCTGAAAAATCTTACCATTCAAATTGCTTAACTCGATCTTGGTTATCTCCGATCATCGAGCCGCCAACGTCTAAATTCGCTCTACCGTTCCAGCAACGTTGAACGCTTCCCTTAATGATACCGAAAGAAAACAGACTCACCTGAAACAGAAAGATTAACGGGTTCGTTAAAGAACGGTAACTCGAGTTTAATGAAATTTCAAGCTATTTAGAATCTCATCGAAAGAACAATAAATATTCCAGGTCGAGCAGAGAATTCATCGCGAATGAATTGCGTAATGACTGGTCCGTGTTCTCGCTTGGCCTTCGTTATAAGGATCCCAAAGTTATTGGGTAAGGATAAAATTAATTAGCTTAATTAGCATCTTTGGGCGCGCCATAATTCTCTTTCATTAACGGAGCAAACTAGAATACCTGCACCCGGTATATATGTACGTATGTTTGCATGTACATATAATATATGTACAGGAATTACATCTTGCCGTTTCGCAACCAAGCAACCGGACGCCAGAAATGCGAGACATTTTTCTTCCGGAATAATTTTTACAAAGAGCTGAGCGTGCTCGCGCGCGCCAATGCCGCACGCCCACCGTTATGCTTGCCTTTTCCGCGTGCAGCTTCTGCGGTTTCTACCGGAGGTGCACGCGCTCTTCTCATCAGCTCGAAATGCGAGGTCTCAAAAACCGTGCCATCGACTCTCTCCGTCTCTCTTTCTCTTTTCTCTGTCCTCCCCCCTTTTCCATATCTTTCTTTCTCTTTCACTGCGGCGAGTCGAGACCGGGAGAAAATCCACAGGAAAAATCGCGGGGGATATTCAAATTTCGACGGTTCTGCCGGCGTGTATCTCACGGTTTCCTACTCTACCCTTCTATCTCTCGCTTTTCTCATACTCTTTTACGCTTCTTCTTCGGGCTCAATTTATGTTAGTGCCGGGGAAAATCCGAACGCCACACGACCGCAATCATTATGAAGATATTTTTCCGCGTGAAAGTCGAGTGAGAAAGCTCCTTTCGCCGGGCTTGAAAATGTGGCTCGGTTTAATTATGTTAACTACAAAGGTGATTAATGATACCGGGAATTTTTTTTAATAGGATCAAGAATTTGTTCGTTAACATTTAATTAAAAGTCTGATTAACTGTCTCTCAAGTAAAAAATTTTAAATCCGATATAAAGCTCTCGTATTCTTATTCGGGAAGATCGATTATAATAAAGTTGGAATTAAACCGTCGCCGCGGCGTCGCAGCGCCGATCAGTCAACGTAAAAATATTTTAATATTACTCGCAATGATAATAGTTACACTACGGATATTTATACAGATTTTTATGATTCCGTTAAATATATATTATTTAAATTCGTACGTATTTCATAAAGAGAAATTTGTTCCATCTATTATTCCACGCAATATTATAACGAATACTTTGCTTTAGATATTTTATGCACTTTCCTTTCTTTAAACTTCAAATATATATTTTTGCTAATGAATAAACATCGGTAATTTAATAGTCACTTCTGTAATAGACAATCACAACGTATGGGATTGACAAATTTGTATCGCTACTCCGAAACAAATGCGACAAAGTTTTCCAACTGAACCCAGTTTCGATTAATCTTTCTCTCTGTGAATCATCATCGTGGTAGTTGAAATTTCGCCGGCTGGCCAGGAACGTCGATTTATATCGCGCCAGTGAATAAGAAGAGATTTTTCCAGTATCTCCGACAGCGAGTTTTTACGCTTGCTTTCGAGATTAAAAAGACCGATCGAATTGTCCGGTGAGCGTCCAGCTACTGTTTACGAGAAAGGGAAGAACTCATAATTTCAAAGCGTTGACAATATCTCTCTGGACGTTGACGCGGAGTCGCGAGGGCAAAAAGGGAGAACGAGGATGCGGGAAAAAATAAAAGAAAGTATGAAGTGGATAATATGCATATGCATGTAAAAAGAGAGGAATAAGGAAATGAAAAAGAAACAAGAGCGATACAGGAACGAGAAAGTAGTGAAAAATGTTCCGCGAGTGGCGTCGAGGGGAGCAGCATATTTGAATTATGAGATTTAAATGTGCCACGGACGTGGTTAGCGTCGCGCAAGGTGTAGCTTTTCCAGTGTGTGCGTGGCTGTGCGCGTTTCCATGCGTATTCGTCGTACCTCTCAATTTCGTAACATTCTCTGGTTACGCGGATTCAAGCGCGAAAGTACGAGCGAAAAAGTGATTAAAGGCGAAGAACACAAGCGAACGGCGTTACCGGATAAAAGAATAACGCTTCGTTAGACCGAGTCGGATACTTCTTTCATGACTTCTGCCGGTTCATGAAACGAGCACGTCACGGAAACTATGATCTACAAGCGTTGTTGTTCGACGCACTCCAATCATCCGTCTTCCTGTTGCGCTACGATGAAACTTGAAATGGAATTGAATCTTTCGCTCTTCTCGTTCTTTCTATTCTTCTTTTTTTCTTTTTTTTTTTGTTTTTGTTTTTCATCCTAGATATTCTTTCAAGATTCCCGAGCGCATTAAAATTTTATGAACTTTAACAATTTGATGAATCGTAGCTCAAGTATCTTGCCACTTGGATACCAGAGTCGTCAGTTCCTTATCGTGGAAAATGAATGTCTTTCCAAGTGGCACGTTGAATTGTTCCATGTTGGATGCTTTCGTAAACCATAGTTTTATCCGTACTCTTATACCAAAATACGATAGGACGCAACGATTTTTGGAAAGCGACGATAGTAGCAGAACGACGCAGATACGTGGAGTAGGGTGGGGGAATTGGACGCGGTTGGAATACGAAAAGATTTTCAATAGTCGCAAAGAGTCTAGCTAAGAAGCCCCTTCTTCCCGTCGGTTCGTTCGTCGGTTCGTGCGAAATTTATACGCAGCCAGAGTAGAAAACCGCTATCTTTTAATTTATGCGCCGTCCTGGGAATTTAATATTCTCGAAGCGTCTGGGGCGCGTGCCGCCACCGACAGCCTTTTCTCGCAGTCGACCAGGCAAAAGGGAGTCGGAAAACCAACCGACCAACGAAAGAAGGAGAAGAAACGAGAGAAAGAACGGAAAACGGTGATGAAGGTGGATCGAGAGAAAAAAAAAAGAAGAAAGAAGAAGATCTGGAAGAGGGAAAAAGTCGGGGGAATCGAGGGCTGTAAGAGTCTCGAGGGCCCTGTTTTGCTGGGCCCAACCTTTGCATCACAAAAAGGGTTAACGACGCGAACGAGCGACTCGCGAATTAGGCATAGCAGTCTCTCTCCTCTCGTTTTCTTTTCTCCTTCTCGACCGTAGCGATTTCGTGAACCATGAAAGCACTGGCATCCCTTTGACGACCGGATCGTTTCGCGTCGCTGATGAAATTCCAGTCTTCCTCCGGGCTCGAACACGGGACACGGAACACGGTACGTACTCTACGATTCTCAATGTATATATTTTTCGGCACGAGGATCGCGACATCGAGCAATTCGCGAAAACAAATTCTACCTTTCAGTCGTCTGCGTTTAATGCCGCTTTACGATTAAACAAGAGATTTTAGAAACGAAAGGAATTTGTTAGTTTCAAAGATGCAAGTTTTTTGATAATAGTCGATGAGCTGACAACATTTTGAAAAATGATTGAGATAAGCGATATTTTAATGTCATCGACATTTTTGTATTACGACGTGTAATATTTTGAAATCTTAACGATGCATCCCTGTAGTCTTCGTATATCAATATTCTTGTTTTATGGTGCTATAAATTTAGATGTTTATAGACGCAAGTAAAGCGTCTATCTGTCTCACCCTTTAAATATTCTAACCGGTACTTTCCTTTAGGTATTTTGTACATCCTTGCGTATCACGTATACAGTTTTGCATCTTTATATTTTCCATAAATGCGTCAGCATTCGGTATTCCAATAACAACGAGTAATAATTCGTTATTCGAAGATAAGAAAAAAAAAATGATCGAAACGGTTAAGGTATATCGAAACGTGGCGAATGTAGCGTTACAAGCGACGACTAATTAGGAGTATCGCTATCTTGCGAAGCGCAGCTGAGCACACCGCTGAAATGTTGCGTTGTTTCGCGCGAGGAGATCAAATATGCGCTTGGATTACTCCGGATTATATTCGTACATCGGTAACGCGGCCGATTGGTGCCCAGTAATTCGCCGGAAATAATAGGGCACACGTAACGCGCTCATCCGCGTCGCGAATAACATTATCCGCGTATAGGATAAAACAGGGAACACGGATTTCTGTGCGCGTGGAATTTCCTGTTAAACGCCTTGCGATCATCCGATTAGCGAGTAAATTAACAATAATGTAACAGGAGGTGAAATTAGGTAATTATACAAAATCAAATATCGAAGGAAGCTTTAACGTACATCAAACATATACGAAACAAGTGTATCTACGTTGTTATCGAACACCACGATACTTCTTTTACTCGTGTTTTAAATCCGCGCTTTAAATTTCTCAGCTAGCAGGAAATAGTTTCAAAACGGGGTATAGCTAGAAGCGTAAATCGCTTATTAGCCGGCGCTGCGTGTCGAAGAGAGATTGCTGAGCTAATTAACGACGATGCCAGCACTTTCGGGCACGTTTCTTCCGTTGCCGCTCGTTAGAAATACGCCATCATCGTGAGAGTTGCCGCGCGTAAAGTCACCGGATGAAAAGCGTCACCGCTCGCGAATTAATATCGCGAATTTGCCGGCTGGTTCTTCTCGCTTTTTGTACCACGCCAACCATGAAACCCGTGCTGGCATCCCTTTGACATTCTATCCAATTCGCTCGTAACGTCGTCGTCGAGAACGAAACCTTCGAGCGTCATTTTGGACCGTATAATTGCCACCAAAGTAGAAGCGTAAGGGAAAGGCGTCGAGACGGCGAGGCGGCGAGAAGAAAATTCCAAGGCGCTCGGTGACAAAGTCCAAGTCGAACCCCTGTTCGTTCTCGTTTCTCAGAGGTCGAACATTGATACCGACCCCTCTCGTTCTACGCAATCTCGCGTCTACTAGGCTGCATGTAACGTCTCACGAAGCGTGCATGTAAGCAAACTTTGAGAAACGATGAAACGACGTTTATTAGAAAATAGCCCGTCGTTTCCGCCGCTCAGGGAATGGCTACGATTAGATTCTTGCAAACGCTCGTCGCAGTTCGCACCGTGTTACACGTAACCGAGTTTCCAGTCGCTACGTAATGCGATAGCTGGCGCATTTACATGCGTCTCGGGCGTTTAAACGTAACGCGAATCGTGCACGGCTGGCTACCTCTGAGAGCTTTTAGCCACGTCGCTTGCTTCTCAAGCTGACGCGTAATGACGGTCAATTGGGGAATGCGATACGGAAATCCTTGTTATCGGCACGATAAAACGAGTTCATTCGTTATACGGGATGTTTGTGTAGAAAAGGAGGATGAGTTGTTTGATTCTTGACAAACGAAGGCTGAGTCATTGTCATCGTGAGCGTTGGAGCTTCTTACCCCTATGCGGTATTTAGAGTGCAGATAATTGTAAAGAAATTCACATTTCGGCGAATACAATTTAAGAAACTTAGGTAGAAAATTATTTTATCGAGTAAATGTCAGGGAAAGAGTATCGTGTTTTAGATACTTCATGAGCATTTTGCGCGTTTTTGCATCTTGTAATTCTCCATAAATTATGTTGCAATTGATCTATTTTTAAAATAAAATCGTTCGTATCGTTTGATCGAACAACGCGTAAATCTAAGTTACTTTAGAAAGTAACAAATGCGAAATACGGTACAACGTTTTTACGATACAATCCTCTTCGCGGGACCGTTATAAGATGTCTGTCTTATGATAATTCCTTAACGTTTGACATCTTATATCGGTCTACTTTATGAAGAACTTGCGAAATGGAAAGGAGGAGAAAATTAATCATGCGCGTGTATATATGTTAATTACGCGAAATTGGTTATTCAACGCGACAGAGGTCTGAAGCGAGGGTGTCTTTACGGCGGAACTTTCTTTCCCTCGGCGCTTAATGGGCCAAAGTTTCAGCGGTAGCGAGGACGAAGCACGATTTCAGACTTCTTAACCAGGCTGGAGTAACGTCCGCGGATAATAACCTAATTATTATTTTGGCATTAATACGGGAAACACTCGAGCTCGTGGAAATGAAAGTTAGAAGAGTTTATAGTATGGTTTATATACACCATGTAATTAGTATACTATATCGGACATTGATATCAAATACCTATAACTTGCTATTGTACAACTAAACCCGGTATAACATTGAATGGACTAGTTAAGGCAAATGTCAACAAGACAAGGCAAAGTGAGTTGCTTAATTTACTAGTTGACTCAGTCAGCTATAATTGACCCAAGCTAAACTAGCTCTGAGAGGCCACCAATTATACTCGTACGTAGATACTAGACTAATATCTCGCTCAACTTGCCCATTTAAATTATCATCGACTCATCTGGAAAACAATCGTGTCCCTCCGTACGATATTTTACGTAATACTTTCTACACAATACCATACAAATTGACTATCGTCCTTCCACCAGGCGAGTATGACTGTACTCAATGTATAGATGATCATTTATAATTTTCAAATGCCTGCAATCTAAATTTCATCGCCTCGATGACTTTTACGACATCCAAACGATCCTGAGTTTGACTACGTTATCTTTATAATCTCGAGACAAACTCGAGTGCCAACAATGCAACGATCCCCGTAACTTTAATGTAATTTCCTCCATTTATGATTGCTATCGTTGATACGACTGTCGTGACTCGCAACTGTCCTTCGCCATAAATGACACTTTTGCGTATTTCGTTCGTTATCCATGAACTAGCGCGATTATTATACGTTGATTTTGTTGTCGAAGCGCGTGACGAGTTGGAAAGACATCGTTAGATGACGCGACTCTCCACGGGAGAAAATTATTCCCCAAAGGGTTAGAGCAAACAGGCAGCACGGTACGTTCTCATTAAGGTGGACGTCGTTTATGAGGAGAGAAATGAGCTCTTCCATCGAAGAACACCGTTGGAGAACTGGAAAAGGAGATAGAATAATCGGGAGCGGTCCTCGCGGCTTCCTCGTTTTTCACCGCGACGTCAGTTACAAGGTTGTTCCACTCGACGGAGCAATTATCTTTCGCCAAAGTGATCCGTCGGCCTGATTCTAGTGTCGCGAACACCGCTCATGGAACGAATTTCTGTTAACTGAATTTTTCTTATCGCTTTTGCCCGCTGAATTTCCGTTGTATCCACTTACACCACTCTCACTGCCCCACCTGTTCCGCGAAATTGAGAAAGAATCGCGATGAACAATCGTGTTTTGCCATTTGTCGGATCCCGTAATCGAGGTAGAACCGTTCTATTGTTTTTTCTAGAAACACCGAATGACGTGAATGGACTGCAGGCAAATTGCAAATTTATTTACAGGCACAAAGCCTTCTTGTTAACGCAGCTTGTTGGAATTAATCGTTAAATAACAATTCTGTCCCGCTATGCTGCCGAACGCGCGCTAATAAACAGAAAATACGGAAAGCGTAACGTTAAATCGCGGATTATAAAACGTTGAAAGTTCAAGTGGCTTTACGCGCAAGCGAATGTACAAAAATCTAACTGCATACGGTGGATGCGTACCTACCTATAACGACGTCCCTTGTTCGGCTGACACACGATAACCTGAGTCAATCTCGCTATTCGTCCGTGAAACACCGCGATCGATAGAAATTCAGCAGGTGAAAAACATCTGCTTTAAATTCTCTCTTCTGTTACACCATTCGAACTGCATCTACGAATCGAAAAATATCCACGTTTCTCAACGGCTACTCTATGATACAATTTCTAAAGATCGAAATCGTAAATTCGACCGACTAACCAACTCGACTATTCGTCCAAAGAGTATGAAATAGAACTTCTGGCAATTTAGCCCAAGACGATCGGATCTGCTTGAAATAAATAAAAAGCAGAATCACCATACCGACGAATCAAAACCATGTCTTCGCTTTAACCGGTCCAACTATTCGTCCGTGAAATATCACAATTTATAGGGAGAGATTCGTCAGGCCAAAAAGATCCTTTCCAGCCTCTCCTCCTCTAATCTTGCTCAATTATCTCTTAAATAACGGACGATAAGCGTGGCGAGGGGTGGGGCGAGGTTAAAGAAGAGGGACAGAGTTGCGACCTTAATGATCCTGATAGAGTGTGAAATTGAAAAAGGAGGACGGATCCGAACGAAACCATTAAATCGACCAAGTGGCCCGACCTTTCGACCCGCTGCTGCCCGGAATCTTCCGGTTCGAGTAAATTGAAAGTATAAATTACAGATAAGGGATGCGGGGTCTGAGGGTGGCGCGGCATCACGGCCTCGGCAATGGCTCGGGAAGTCAGTCAGTTATGCCTCGAGCGTGATGCTCGTACCAAATCAAGCCAGCTCGAGTTAGGACTAGCCGGCCGTACATCCAGATATCTCTGCGGAACCTCTCCTTTCTGAACGTCTAGTCTGTGGACGTGAACGACCTGTATGGCAAGTATCTTTGCGAATCGCTTCAGTGTATGCCTGGCACGATGCTTTCGACGTAAGTGGAAATATTTCAGGGGCTGAAGCTTGCCGCCATTTTCCGCAAGAAATGGGAACGTTGGGTTATTAGTCAACTTCGTGTCTTGGGGAACCGGTGGTCTTCGAACGGATCCCAACGATTGACTATTAAATTTGAATCAACATTTACGAGAAACATTTACGAGAAACAGTCTCTCGCTTTTTATCGTTAAATATACATCGCTGTATTTCACTGTATATCGACACGCATTCGTCGTTCGTAATTTTATTGGAATTTTGATGTATAGTTAAGAGATAGAGACGTGGGGTCGACAAGTTTGATCTCGAGAATACTCGGTCGTTCGAACGGTTCACTGTATTTTAGAATTTCTCATAAATGAATAAATATGCTAATCAATTTATTTTATCTCTTACGTCTAAGAGTGTATTCATTACTATTCATCGAAATAAATACAGAAAGCTTTTTTATTCTTAGATCGTTAGATATAGTTGAAAGAACCTTTTACGAAACATGTATTTTGACATATAGGTGTATCTTCTAGTTTGATTATTTTGGCAAAATTTTATTTATTTTGCAGATATAAAAGGAACAAAGTTTTCTAAAAAAAATCTGTTATAACAATCAATTTAAACTTCATCTAACAAAACCAAAACTAAAGCTTTCGATGTAATTTACTTAATTTGGCATTTTGCGTTCGGAGAAGATCTCCTCAATTAGCCCGTATAATTTTACTTCGCTAATTGAAACACGCAGTAATGCTGTGGTCACGGGTTAAAACAATTGTGTCGTACATTCTTCAGGGAATCTTTCACAGAAGACACGCTAATAATAGAATCGACAAATAAAGACCGGGCGTATTTGATTCGCCTTTATTCTATCTACAGAGCTACGCGACATCCGCAGAGTATCAATTTAAGCTCCATCATGCGACTACAAGGGAGAAATCTCGAAGCGAGACGCGGCACGCCGGTATTGTGCATTATCTGATCAGCCCGATCGGAATCAGCGATGGATCTTTCGCGGCGGAAGAAGTTCCGGGCGGTGCCGATAAAATATTCAGAGCGCGCCATCAGCCCCGGCCTGGAAAATTAGATTCGTCCGGAGTTGGAAAACCTCCATTACTATTACGTCGCTGGGGTAAAGTAATCCGAGAATGAGACTTGCGTAAGGCCAGAAAAGCGTTTATATTTTCAAGATTTCGTGCGACGCGACGCCATTGGAATTCCTGCCTGCGAGTTCTCCCCTTATATCACGGGCAAAACAATTTTTGCAAGAAAATAAACGTGACGCGAATGAATATCTGGATGGATCGAAAAGGCGTCTCTGCCGCTACCTTCGTACAGGAATATTTCAATGTTCGTTATTCTTATTTCTCTTTTTCTTCCGTCTTTTTTCCCTCCTACCTCTCTTTCCTTCCCCGATATCGTTTCAGTTTGTCGCAAAGTCTATCTCATCATTTGCGCTGGTTAGTCTGATATTTACGAAGATCCGCAACATCCAGAGATATTATGAGGAGAAAAAACGTATCGTTGGTTTACGGCGGATGGAAGGGTGCGTGAATTTATGGGACGAGGGCAGCGTGGAAAGAAAGAGGGAATCCAGGTTGTTTGCCCATAAATACAAATAACAGGCACATTTGGAGACGTAATGGTTAGCTCGCGGTGGCAACCCTCTTCTTCGACTTCGAATCAAAGTCAAGAATCGTCGATAGATACACGAAATATTTTACTTATCGTTATATTCTTGGTAAAATATAAACAGACTAAATAATCGAACAACAAGGGCAATTATTCTAACAGAATTTCATGTCGAGTAATTGTACGCTTCGTGTGCGGAATTGATACCAGAATACGTATATATATATATTCCATTATCCTGTGATTTACAGGCGAATAGGAACACGCGAGCTTGTTAATGACAATGGAGCACAAGATGCGAGTACATTAACGTGGCAGCCAAGTTGACACTGAAACTCGGATCGAAGCACTCTGGTTCGGGTGTTTCGAACGGGGCCGATAAAGATCTCCAAAGCGACGAGGTTCAAAGAGTTTCCGGGGCCACGTTATTATGCCTGCACCGGCCGGTGTTCAATTAATTGGAACCGAAAATGAAGTCCCTCGGGAGCTGTCTAATTAATCGAGTCGATACAAAGCGCACGATGACGCAAGGAACACTTAATTGAACCGATCCTGTGATCGAGTTGTCTTTCCTGTTTTTTATAACGAGCGTGTCCATCGCGATAGAAACGACAAATCGTACTTTTAAATTCTTCAAAGAAGGAAAAAAGGAAAAGATGAGATCGTTGACTTATGGAATTTAGTAGAAGTTTTAATAGAATAGTAATAATAGTTAGTAATAATACTCGACGTTATCGTAGATAGACTGCGCACGTTTGCATATTCTCGCGAAAGTAATATTTATATATTTTTGATCGATATACTTGGTTCTGCTAATTTTTCCACCGTAAAATTTCCCATAAATGCGTAAACATCCGTGGTTTAATTACAACTGAATTTGATCAAAGTATTTCAAGTATACTTACGTTATTTCATCTCATAAGGTTCAATTTTCATATTCCCTACGACACCTCTCGTTTCAGAATTCAAAGCAAATTTACACAAGACACTAAATTACTCCATTATTTAATAACGCATCATACTTCACCCGCATCTCACGAAATCTCGCGCAAATCTCAATTAATTACAGAGCACCTTGCCATTCGTTTTCACACGCAGCCGCCATCCCATCCGCGCGTCGGCGATGTCTCGAGGGGAACTATTCCGAAATTTGGCTCGCGACATATTTTCGTAATTCATCGGCCGTAATTTACGATAGTCGGCCCACCGTCTTGCTAGACTTCGCGTGTCTCGTCCCCCGGGACTATATTCGTCTAATAAACATTATGGAAAACGCTCTGGATGATACACGGCCGCAGTTAAATTACTTTAATCCGCTAGAGCGGAGAGTGAGGGGGCGAAAACGTGACGCGAGCGGACGAATTTCGCGCCAGCGAACTCGTGTTCGCGGCCGAGCGGCGAGATAAAAGGCTATTACCGAGATGAAACATTTTTCGTGTACGGCCGCTTTCCGCCTGATTACCAGACCTTTGATTAATCCGGCAGCTACGTTCCTGCTGAAACTTTAATTTCTCGAATCACGACGCCGGATCGGTAAATTCGCGTTATGGTACACGGGGACGGCTCCTTATCCAGCTCGATGTAAAGCAGAAATTCCGCCAATAGATAATAAAGTTATACCGCGGGATAATAGGATTTAATGAGCGAATAAGGGATCGTTATGCTCATCTCGATTATCTTGGTTAACATAAAGTATTTAGGTGGACGAGCACGTCGTACCATTAAGTTTCTATGGCCGGCACGTTGATTTCATTAACTCTCAGATGCACAACGGAGACGAAGAGAAATCGTTACGTATGGTCCGTTGAAGGTAATTTAAAGGGAACCGTAAACACGAGTTCCGCCATTTCCAAGTAGCGCAGGTATTTGTTAGAACGTTCGTGAAGGATGTTCGATGAAAAGGCGTGGGAAAAGGAGGTCTGGCGCCGCATCCCCGAAATTTCGAATGTTTCGTGGAAAGCAGCAATTCCCAGCGGGCGAACGTTCGCCCGTTAACTAAACTTATCGCGCTTTATTTATCGCGCAGGCGTTTAGCCGGCATTTAATTAGCTCGGCAAATGCATCACTTTCGTTTCGCGGCAGCAAAGTTCGCGCGAGCATATTTGGAAAACAAGGAAACTAACTTTCCCCGGGCCCAGCTGCTCTCTCGCTCGTCGATTCTCCCCTTTGCCAGGTGAGCCTCGGCGATTCGAAGCGTTCGCTACCCGATACAATCGCGGCCCGCCATAAATCTAGATTAAAGTCGACTAGATTTTAATTAAACTTACTTCGTTAAGGGGAAAAGTATTTTTCTTCTCGCTTAATCTTGTATATCTAACACTCGACCTCCGGCCTGAGTGAAATTTCTCGTTTCATAAACGGCCAGACGACGACGCAAGGTCGTACGCTGTTTCGCAAAATTCCTTCGCGTGCCACCATCGACCAAGGTTAAACTACCGGCCAGACAACGAAGCTGCAAGTTTCCAGAGTACAAAACGGTCGATTTTCGCCACGCCCTATCGGTTAGGCATTAAGTACCGTCGACGTCGAGAACGACAGGACGCCAACGAAAACGACGTCGAAAGCGACGAATTAATAAATTCCAAAAGTACGGGACGACAGAAAGGGCGAGGACCTCCGTTCTTTCAGCCATCCGCCAAGGCCACTGAGGGAAAAGGAATTATCGCGGTACGCGGTCGCTCCGCGAGGCTTAAATGAATCGAATAAGTTTCGAGGGCTATTAAAGTTGAAATTTGATTTACTACCTACCGTCGATTACCGGCCTGACTGCTGCCTGCTTGCCTGCCTGCCGGCCTGGATAAGTGAATCGACGAACTTTGACTTTGCACTTGAGAATTTCCCCTTCCTCGAGACTCGCGCAGACACGAGTACGCTTACCGAAGCAATCGACAGAGACGCATACACAGTTACACGTAGCAATATACGCAGCAATAAACATATAGAAACACGATGGTAACCGAGAGGAACGAACGAACAAACGACAAGATCTCGTGAATAATTCGATACAACGCGTTTATACATTTCGTTAAGAAACTGGAGCTGGCGCGAAGAAGGGTAGGAAATGCAAGGCTGAGTGAACTCACTCGAACGTAACTACAACTCGTAATATGTCGTCCGTGTGTGTGTGTGTGTATTTGGTTATCTGTGTTGGCAATATTTGCGCGATCTTTCGCCGAATATTTCTTATACACACAGAGAGAAACTCGGCTGTCGTTCTAAACTCGATCAACGTTAATTCGATCGACCAATCACGACCAGATGCAGAGAGCTTCGAAACGCGTTTCGCATCTTCGACTTAACGAAAAACGATACAGTTGAATTTTTACAGTTGGCGATTAGTAAAGCGATCGGGTTTGCCTTACAGAGCGTTAGATAACACGTTCCACCTGTAAAGAGCGAAAGTAGAAATGTCTAGACCTCGGTGATTTATACCACTTTTAATTACTTTCGCTTATTAGGATCAACGCAAGTACTTGATAAAAACTTGGCGTAAGATCGGTATTCGATCTTGAGAAACGAGAAGCTGAGCTCTTCCTCATTCGTAATTGAGAAACGCGGAGCTCGTGAATCCCACTCGAGCAACTTGCAAAGTAAATAAGAGACAGTGGCGCGACGGGCCCCCATACTTTGGAAAAGCTTTTCTCTGTAGTTCGCGAGCAACCGTTGCTCGGTGAATAGCAAATGCCGTTAAGATTATACACACGTGTTTATGCAACTAGAAGCGTGTACGAGCGTACACGTTTACGTGACGGAGGTTGAGTTTCATCGTGCAGCGAAGAAATAAATGTCCGACGTGGAACGTAGCCAGTGGCCACGAGAAGGTCCAGTTTATGCTCTCAGCTGGGTAAATTTCTCGACGATGAGATCGGAAAGACGGTCACGTAGCTAGAATTTTCGGTTCCCCACACTCTCGTTTCTTACCGAATTCACCCTCGAAAACCGGGAATGTTCGATTCGGCTCTCTCGTTTCGGAATCTCCACGTTTAAGCTTCCGAGATGTAGCTAGCTCTGGCGCTGGCCATTTCAGAAAGATGATCCACTCTAGCAGGGTCATTGCGTAATAAATTTACCGTTGATTCCATTTCGACCCGATCTATCGGTGCTACGTGACAGATTTTTCCCCTTCCAATATCTTAGAAAATTCAGCCGGACGACCGCTAATTCGTTTTCCTAACCAATGGCTAGGGGAGAATACCAAAAATTGATGTGCACACGTACGTTCATAACCGTTAGGACACCTGCTATTCGTTTTACGCACCTGATATCGATAATCGACGTACATTGTCAATGAAGATTAAATTGGTTAGAATTTTGTACTCTACGTAATATTCTACGTAATATTCTACGTAATTAATGTCATTGACATGTTTTTAACGTACAATGCAGTACGTTACAAAAGTTGAAGGAAAGATACATTTAATCCCAAGATCAAATGCACAGACAGTTTCTTCGGTTTGCAATCGCTCGTGAAATGTGACTTATCGTGTTTTACATGTCTGGTCGTTGCTCACGAACCAGAATATAAATCGTAAACGAGAATTCTAACTGGATTCCTCTGGTAAAAGAATTCGAGGATCGGCTTTCCCATCGCTGTTACCTTGGGTAGCCACGGTAATAGCGTAATCGCGTAATTCGACGAGAGGATAATTTATTTTAATTTCGTGTTTCGCGTATCATCGAGGTGGAAAGAAGAGAAGGACGAGAACCGGAAAACTCGCATTGTTCGGCGGATAATCCGCGATGGAAATCAACGTTTGATCAGCTTCGAGTTCTATTCAATTTCGCGTTATTATCGAAAAGTTGGGAAATCGTATCGATATCCCGCGAGAGATAGGCAAAACGCGATAAATCACGAACGTTTACGCGTAAAATATGGAGAATGGCTATGCTGGAAACGCAGCGCGCGGGTCCGCGTGTCCCCGACTCGGGCCTTCGCTGGCTCTCGGAAAAATTTATGGGGGTCTGGTTTCACGTAAAAGGAAAAATAAATAACGCGTGCTAGAACGGTCGGGCTAAAACGAGGCCGCGTTAATTCCTAACGCGTGTATCGTGCGCTGTTTACGGGCCAATAACGCGATACGCCGGACGAGACAATTAAACATCGCCAAGCGAGCGCCGGAATCTCGTACGAGATAATTATCGTTTATTTTCCAACAAACGTTTTCGTGCGAAAGACGCTCCATTTTTCCTTGTCGTATCGTTTAGATTCATACCTTCGATCCTCCTACATCCATAAAATAAAGTAAACCTATAAAGATAAAAAAGAAATCAAAATGGAAAAGGAAGGATCTGTCCATCAACAAGCGGGGAATGTTATCGAGTAGTTTGACCCAGAACAAGATCGTTCTCTCTAAGTGGTACGACTACGTACTTACACCTAGCAGGCGAGACGGTGAACAAAGAACAAAGTGTCGGAACGATTCGATTCGCTTCGAGGCCAGAGAAAGCTACGACGAGGTGAAAAAGCAAAGAGGGTGGCAAGTTTCCGTTTGTCGCGGATCACGAGCTTGGCTAACGAGATGCGCTCGTTCCGCGAAATGTTTGGCCAGCAGCGGCGTGCTGTAACAATTATTTGAACTGCGACAGGCCGCCCGCCGGAGATAGAAGAGAGGGGAACGGGAAAGAGGTTGGAAAAACAGAGGGGAACAGAGAGACGACTGAAGAAAACCGGATGGAAATCCGAGTAGACCGTTACGGGGAACGACGAGGACAATAAGAGCAGTCAGCCACCCTTTTCGCAGCGTTTCTCGGCTCTCGTGAAAGGGGCAAAGTGGTACGGAAATCGAAAAGCTGCTCATGCTCCTGCTCTTTTTGACGCTTCAGACGACGACGGACGGTATGGAACGGAGACCCGAAAGGAAGGGAAGAGAAGAGAAGAGAAGAGAAGAGAAGAGAAGAGAGGACAGAGAGGCAGAGAGCAGAGAAAACCCCTTCTCCGCTTTCTGCCGCGTATTTTCCCCTGTCGGGGGTGAATGCTTTTGCGAAGAAATTCCGAAAGGTGTGAAAGTTTCACGAACGACGGTAATGATTCTTCGAATAGTTCCTCCTTTCGCGAGTTTGTTCGTCGCTCCCCTTCGCTCGGAGACACCCTTCGCGCGGAGTGTTTCAGCCGTAACGATAACTTGATTCTTCCGCGTCGCGTCCATCCACGAAGATGGAATTTCCTACGAATCGATAACGACCGAATTTTATTGGTTCATCGTGGCACGATAAAACTCTTCGGCCCCGTCTCGACCATTCTCGTCGAGCAAACGTCGGACGGGAATAAGAGGGTGAAATCGGACGGCTGAGATTTTTGAGTAACGTATTTCGATCAATTTCGCGTACCATTATACTTGGAGTAACATCTCGCGATTGAAAGAAGAAAGATAATATTAGTTTTAATAGGACAGATGAAACAGATACTCGTAGGAGATAAAATGGAAGCTTGAAATTTTTTGAAATAAAACTCTACTCCGTCTCTGGTCTCTGTGTAAATGTGTGTACATGTGTGGTGTACATGTGCACGTGTGTGTATTTTCTAAACGTTCATCCGATGTCAATGAACTCCGATGATGGTGAGCAACAGTAAAAAGCAAACGTCGGTGTACTCGTTAGACTCGGCTATCCCTGGCGAAAAAGACAAAAGAGAAGAGCCGGAAAACCGGATGAGAATCCGGTTTCCAGCGTTACACCGGCGAGAAGAAGAACAATAAGAGCGGTCAGAGAGCCGGTGTTCCCCTTAACCGCTCGGCTGAAGAGGATCGAAACGGTACAGAGATCGCGAAAATCGCGTTCCGGTGAACGCTTCTCCCAAACGGCCTCATTTTTTTTTCCAGCTTTGCGCATTAAAACGAGCGGTGATCGCTGCCAGCCGCTTACCAGCAACCGTTCACCCCTCAGGGCTGAACCGTATCCAACGCCGACATCTGACGATTCGCAGGTTGTTCTTCTTCCACCTTTACGAACGTTTCAAAATTCAACGTTTAATCTACTTTCTATTTTCTCTCTTTTTTTTTTTCGAAATTTCATTTGACATTTCGTAGCTAATTAATTAATTGCATAGAAATTACTGAATCTTCCTGCGAGTGTTCTCGAGACTTTTACCCTCGAGTTCCACGACTTATCTAATTAGTGCATGGTGCTGGGCGATGCAATTAGAAAGATGAGATAGATAGAGAGAGAAAGGGAAAGAGAGAGAGAAGCAAACATCGTAGAACTTCATCCATTCTTACCTGTCTCTTTCTTACGAGTTCTTACGCTATAGTTTCGTGTAACCGCCAAGCTGCCACGGTTTTGCAAAACAAACGAACGAGAAGAAGATAAAACGGATATTTATCGTGCGAGACAAACGACACACAGGGATGAAACCCCGACCGCCTTTTACGGGTCGCGGCAAGGCGCGCCACGGATTCTTGGATTAGGGTGTAACAAAAGGCGTGCCCGGAGGGTAGAGCCGTAACTTAAACAGCGCTTCCACCGACACATTTCCTGAACCCTGAGCACGAACAGGGAACAAAAATTAATATCGATAGCCATTAATTTCTCGGCAGCTCTAACGTCTCCTTCTCTACTATATACCGTGTAAAATTCAAGGATCAACAACCTCCGGTAAATTCATTTATAAGAGACGCGAGGCTCAAGCTATTCCGGCGCGCTGTAATATTGAACAGGCAAGAGAAGAACAAGAGAGAAGAAACGTCAAACGAACGTGCTAGTCGATAAGATTAGCAAGAAGAAAGAAAGGAAGAGAAGAAAGAAAAGATAATTAGACGAATAGGATCGTATTTTTCAATGTCGTACGTGGAAGAATCGACGTATCCGTAACGAACATTTTGTAAGAAACGCGAAAAGACGAAAGCAGAGACGAAGCGTATCGACGTTCGTACGAAGATATTCGCAAACCAATGAAAAGCGCGTTCGACGAAGCGACGCGACGGGAGCGTTTCGTCGCTTAGACGAGGAAACCTATGCACGTAGACGAGATGAGTTGCGCGAGAAGAAAGTGTGCCACAGCGTCGAGATTGACTTCGCGCGAACTTCTTATCATTCGCCGTGCAAAGTCGCGTGGACTCACTTTTTCCCCCTCCCCTTCCATTTCGGCGGGAATTACTTTTGTTGGAGGGCTGTCTGCGACGTCTATTTGCCAACTGGAGGTTGGAACGATTCGGAAAGCGAATTCGAGCCCGGACAAAGTCTCCGAGAGAATCAACCCGCCCTTCTCTCTCTCTCTCTCGCTCTCATTCTCCGTCTTTTTCTCGCTCGTTTTCAACGTAATTGCTTTCTCGTTCTCGCCTTTCCTCGTTTGATCCAGCTCCTCGATTCCCTTTTTTCTCTCTTATACCGATGTTTCCCCTCGATAACGATAGTTCATGACAATTCATGCAAAGCAGCCTGCGAGATTTTAAACGTTCCCCATTGTTGCTCTTGTAAATTATAGTTCGCTCTCTCCATGAGTGTTTAGGAAGTGGAAGTGGTATCCATTGTAAATAACGCGTTGCAACTTCCTTCCTTGGAAGATACCCTGATACACGAAGTAACAATAACACGCAACGGAACCAGGCAAGCTTAACAGACGATTTCCGTGATAAGGCACGGCTAAGTGATCTGCATTCACGACTAAGCTCTTTGGGACGCAAGGCGTTACCGGAGAATCCATATCCATGGAGCGCTGCTCTCCTCGAAACTTCTAATTCACGTGTATAATATTATACGTAACACGTACTATTAATGTAAGAAAAATACCATGTCTAATTGGTTGATGTCGGTAGATTGACGCGCGTTATTACTTATAAACTCTTCTCGGAAACGAGAGGAGAAATTAAAAGATATCATGCGTAAAATTCTCCGAGATTTCAACGCACGTATTTCGCCTCGCACATTCTCTGACAGCTTTTAATTGAATATTATTTTTGACATTGTATCTAGAGTTCTTCTTTTCGTTGGTAACTACACTGGTTAATTACACTGGCACCAGGCTACGTATACGTTAAATTAAATATTTAGCTTAACGAGTTTCAAGAATACAGAGACGTTCGAACACGATTTTACTTCTCTTTCCTTGCTTCTTCCAAGATGCCATTGATTTGATAAAAATTTCAGTTCTCCTCGATGGGATGCATTCTTATGGCAAACCTCTTAAGCAAGAAACCATGTATGAAATCTGCGCGGCCAATCCTTCGTCTTGTTAGCGTTAGTTGATGTTTCCTGTCTAGCGACAAGACTGGACTTATCTCATCAGATACGGCGGATATCCGTCTCGAAGGTTCCAAACCGCACGTTCTCTTACATTAAAGCCGTGTCGAGCAATCTTGTTAAACAGTCGCATCGTTCGCGTTAATCGTAACACCGTAATTCTCTCTTCGAAGAATTAATCGAATAAATCGAATACGTGACGAACGATTGTTCGTGCCTGTTTATTTTGTTCTCTGGAACCTGCATCGATCCGCAAATCGTCGAACGATAACTGGATCAGTCCCATCCTTTCCAGATAACACCGTCCGTTACACGAAGCCCTTCATCTGGTTGTTACCCGTAATCCCATTGTTTCCAGCATCTCGACGTTGCGAGCGCTGCATAAATCTCGCCGGTACACCACGAGAAACAACCGAACGCCGGCCAACCACATATCGCGGGATATCGACGTTTCCTTCCCTTTCAACGCAAGCTTCTGCCCTTCCCTTCTACTTCTCACCCTTTTCCGCCATTCCTTCCGCGACAGGTTATCTCGACACATCGCCGGTTAAAATCTCGTCTCCTTCCTCCGCCTTATCCGTGACAGTCGTTAATATCGCATAAATCCAGCAGATATATATCGTAAATCGGGATAGTTGGCGGGTTTCAGACACTTCATGAGATGGATCATGCACGCTTCTTTTATAAATTATGATCGTTCTCGGCTTTGTCGTTATCATTCTCGTTTAAGGTACGTACGTAGCATCCTACGTTCCACCATGTAGGACACACTGCAAGTTTGGCAAACTTGGCGGATATACGGATATACGTCAGAGGATGTTCGAACTGTATAAGATACAGTCATCTTAGGAGAGAATTTAACTATACGCTATTTCGATCGGAAGATTTCTTAGCGTTAGACTGTGAACGATTATGCGAATTTGTATTTTTAAGGATACAAGCAAAGCCGGATATTTGATATATTTTTGCGTATTATGCGCAGTGTTGTGGCTTTAAATTTTCCGCGAAGATACAAAAATCTTACAGGGCCTTCCAATGGTAAATAATCGAGTCCATATCGATCTGTCAGTATCCTCCGGAAATTCGAGTGGCTCTGATAATTGGTTTTACCGGGACATTAAAGACATTCAGAAGCTTCCAAAAGCATTTTCCGAAGTTGAGGAGATTGCTTGGCTTCGCACTCGAGCAGTTCGAGTGTCTTTAACTGCGGATAAGGTCTATCGAGGAGCAGATTTCTCGCACAATCATTGTCTTATAATTCTATAAAAAACTTGATTACGATCTCTTCAAATGTCGACGATATTAGCCAAAATCTAACAGAGTTAAGAAAAATAAAAATATTTCCCTGGTGAATTTTAGTCCTTTTTCTATTTCTCAAAGACACATCGAGACTACTAACAGCAGCCTGCCGATGTAAATGATGCCAATGTAAAGCTCTCCACCGTATCGAGTGGACAGACTCAAAACGGAGAACGAGAGCGCCACTTTCGAGAAATCAGTCGTTTCGCAATCGGTTAAAAGGCTGACGTTTGATGGTACGCGAGACAGTTCGCTTTGCGTGGATGTATCGTGGCGTACGAAGAGGAGGGAATCGTTGCCGCGATAACGATGTTGCGTCGTTTCCGATGAGAACGAAGCTTTGTTCGACGGGCCGGAAGCGGATACCGCTCATCAAGCACCATCGGTCCGGTCCACAATGCGCGTTTTTCGTTTCCACTGGCCGAAACGTGAAAGGGGTGAGAGAAGCGTTGATCGCGATGGAAACGGAGAACGGATCGAAAGTTGACGCGGATAAAGCGAGAAAAGAGATGGAAAAGGTTGAAAAGGGGGATAAGGAAGAGAGAGAGAGAGAGAGAGAGATAAAGAGGAAGAGAAAAAGAGTTGGTCGAGAGAGAAAAGGTTGAAAGAGAAGCGTCTTTGTTCCGCAATGTGCCGGTAGGCATCGACAGCGATTCCGGGTTCAGCGACGCGATTAATGGCTGCAAGATCATTTGCCAACCCCTTTTCTGTGCCGGCACTCCCTTTTACAGATGTCAGCCATTACGACTAGTGTGAGAAAAAAGTCGCGAATGCTGTAATGACTTCGATCCTTCGGGATCGGACTGGTGGTTACCTGACGTTAATGGTTTCCAAATAAACGCTGCTACGATTTTTCTTTCCCCGTTTGATCTTCGTTTCGGAGTATGGAATTATTTGAAGCATAGCAGCAGTACACCGTTTCTACGAATGTATCGGTGGATAAGAGTTGAACATAACAACAAGCATAAGGATAGACTGATATTTTCTACTGTCTGTCATTTTTCGCTCGCGCAACAACGGTTCGTGTTCATTCAAATTTTACTGAAGAAGATGGCGTGAAAATTTCATTCGAACGAATATGGTTTAATAGCGGTATAATATCAGTTCGCTGTTAATTTTTGTAAAGCAGTGCTCCGCGTTTACCGTTCTAAAACGTCGACGATACTTTCCCAAGCGATACCGAATTATCGTGCCAGAAAGTAACATCGTATAATTAGAACATAATTCACGAGGACCTAACTGAGCGATACGTTTGAAAATTAAAACACCTGGTCAAATTGAAATCCCTAAAGTTTTGATTTACACGGCCACGATATTCTCAGTCCGCCCTATTAGCTCGATACGTACGAAACGTGAAACTTTTCCGCTCTATCTCGTTTAAGGAAACGAACAACGGCCGTAATATGCAAAACCCATAGAAACGCGATCCCTACGAACATCCCCTACGAACTCTCCTATAGCGATGCGGAAATCCCTGGTTAAATTACGCGGACCGATTAAGATCTGCGAGATCTATAGCTACTTAAAACAATCATAGCTAAGCCGGTGGGACGGAGGAAATAGTCGCTCTCGCGAGGGAGCAGAATAAGTGGTGGGGGAGGGGGTGTAGCGCCGGGTGTCGGAGCGGGTAGATTTAATTAAAATTTAATTCGGGGGTTTTACTAATCCGCAAGTTTCAGTGGCGGCAAGCCGTGCATGTGTCCGCCAGGGACTGGTAGCATCCGCCGGACCTGACGGCTGACTGAAGTCGTCGCGGCGGGTTGAACGGTGATTCCAGATTGCTCGGGGGTCGTTGCAATACCGGATGGAATGGTCTGGCGGCACGGAAAGGCGGAGGGATTACCGCTAAAAGCGTACAAATCCTTCGTAGAGCGACGCCGAGCAGAGAGACGGGGCTTCGGCTAGAAACGACGGGCCAGAGAGAGAGAGAGAAAGAGAGAGAGAGAGCGGGTTCAAGACGCTAGAGCGAGAGAGAAAGAGAGTTGCTAGTTTAGGCCGCCGTCGTAGTCGCAAGCCGCGAAAACTTTGCGACGCTCCGCGCCAGACGAAACTCCTGCGGGCTTCTATGGCTCGGGCCGGTCCCGTCTTTCTGCTCCGCTTCCTTTCCGGAAACGCGCCAACTCGATGTTCGTTATTTAACCCCACGTAAATGATCCGACCGGAGGCGATATCCGGAGGAATGGTGATAATTGGACTTGGACTTGGTCTTGTTCAAAGTATAGTTGTAATAAGCATACTTCTGCGTGCGTGTTAGGTACGTGGTAATTTTATGGAGATTTGGGGCGGAGAGATGGGATTGTAATAGCAACTACAGATACCTTGGAATACAGGAGTATTCGTGAACATAGAACACAGACTGAGGTCGAGAAGCATTCGAACGCTTATCATACGTAGAAAGCTTTCACGTACGGATACATATATATTGCGTGTGTAGTATGAAACTTTAAAAAATTTCATTAGGACCAAAGAGATTTGAGATGAATGATCTTTGAATTTTCAAGGAATTACGTACAGTAACCGACATGTCGGACTTGTAACAAAGAGTAACTACTACAAAACGACAGAGCTCCTTGACAGTTACGCGTCTCTATAACGCAAAGTTCCGATATTCGATGTCCAAATCCAAAAGATTCACTCACGGCAACGAATTGCCAAGGAGAACGTAGAAGGAACAAACCAAAACGTAAATAAACGAATGAAACGTGTAAACAAGCTGAGCAGAAATGTAAATAAATCTATTAAAGAACAAAGGTGTAATTTCCATATCTGGCCGGTGAGAGAATTGCTCGTTCTTAAATAACCATTTATCAGAGAAACACAAGGCACGGCAACACCATGCTCGATCAACGCCATCCGGCTCTAGGGCTAAACATTCCGACTACAAGTATAACGCGATGAAGCATTTGTAATCTGTCATCAACGTATACGAACGAAGGCACGACACGGTCGGGGGCTGATTTATTCCATTTCAGTACTTTAATTACGTGGCAACGGTACTGCTCGTTATTGTAACTCTGGTTAACGAACAGGCCACCAATTCCCGATATGATCAAACGGCCGAGCATCAGCAAACGACGCAGCCACGGAAAAGGGGGTCCATTAAAAGCCTCGTGAATCTTTTCCAATTTCAATATCGGTGTAGCTATCGCGAAATATAGACGTCTGAGCGTACAACTGACCCGGCACGATGCTACTCCAATAAGATCTCGACCAATAATAGTCGATTCCCGGGAACGTCATTGGTCAATATCTTGTACACGTGCCACCGTAATGTATCGGCGTTTTGCAGTTCCATATTGAACACTTCCAATATAGAAAGGCCAAGAGAGGACCTGATTCTCCTCGTTTCCTCCGGCTAACTTCGTTTATCGTTATTACCTTCTCCGTGGAAAAATAGCTTATGTATAGCGAACTTTCTTCTTGTCCCGTTAACCGTCTGCGGGACATTTCATTCCACACCAACCAATAGTTTCTATCGTTACCACAAACTCGTCAAAGACTCGATTCAAATTTCTCGGATATCAAACTTTCACGATGACCGAATGTCGTATTTGTGATTCTTCGGGTTTCCGATAATAATCGCACTTACGTATTGTTTCGTCGACATTTCCATTGATTCTTTCAAGTCTCACCTGAAAATTATATTTCATCCGAGTTTCCTGGGCACAAACGTAAACATCGTGACTGATAGATCGTTTGAAAAAAGACACCACCGCTAGTAACGATATATATTTCGTCCTCGCGGAAGTACTCGCCTTGTCGCGTGTAGAAATTCATCCATTTCTAGGACGAAGTAGATGCGGGATACAGCGACGCAGGAGAAACAGGCGAAACCATCGTAGACAAGGCTAATCTACGCGCTACGATCGATCTACGCTGGAAAATAGAGAGATCTACAGCCCGTAGAGGAAACACGGAGCGTCCCGGGGTGAAAATTCTAGGAACTTTCCCCGGGAGGAGCAAAAAACGTCGCTCTCAATCACCGTAGCTTGCCGGAACTTCTCCCTCGGAAGCAACAGCCCGACTGGCCGGTATTCCAAGTTCAGGAACACTGGCCGGCTTCGACCAATGGATCTCGCCGGGCAGTCGGACACGGCCCGCACGTAGAATCCATTCCTCTGCTTCGAGATACGAGCTTTTAAATGTAAAACTGACTGGCCGAACGACGACACGTAACCCAGGAAACGAAAGGAAGCACGATGTGCGAAGAGCCGGACAACGAGACAACGAGACAACCAGAAGCGAAATTGGGGAGAATAATGGAGGATTGGAGAAAGATAAACAGGGGAAACGAGAAGGAGAGAACGTGCGATTCGCCTGTACTCATCTTGCGGGCTTCTCCATTTTCCGCGACACACGCTTCTCTCTACGCTGACGAACAAGAAAATGGAAAATACAACCGTTGTCTGGCTGGGATGCTTTATGAAATTTAATAAATACGAAATGAATCTACCTCGTATCCGGCTCGCGGCCAGCCAACGCATAGCAACCGGGAGACATGTAGGCTCCAGGGTGGAAAAAGGACAACCGACGAGAATCGCGAAAGGGCGGAAGGACCAGGAGAGTTTGGGTGAAAAGTCTCGCTGTTAAGTTACCTCGTTGCCCCAGTTTCTCTCTCCGTTCTACGGTTGGTTCGCGAGCTTGCGGTCAACGCAGACTTGGTTTCCCCGCGAATTCTTAACGTTCGAATCGAGATACTCTCGCGTATCCTCTCGCGTATAATTTGTGGAAAACTTTCCTCGTGAACGTTCCTCGCATACGTTCCATACTATCGGCCATTTTAACCCGCCGCAGTTCCTTCGGTTTCGTGCCGCCAATTGAATATGAACGAGGTCATATACTTTGATAAAGGAATAAAATCTTCGCACGAATCTTAGAATATCGTTTCACAGATTAGATTATATTGGCGCACTTTCGTCGACACTTCGCTACTACTTCCATAGACGTACAGAGGACAGCGAAGCTGGTAAAACAAGATCGCCCGAAACGAAGCTACGATTTTATTTCTCTCGGCAACAGTATTTGATAGAATTCGAATGCATTTTAAAAGGAAATAACGCGCGCGTCGCGAAACTTACGAACGGCGCGCACGCGATGTTTCCGTGTTCGTACGTGACCTGGCTGCCGCTACTTAGAATGCATTCGCGTAGGTACACGTGTTCCGTGGATCTTTCGCTGTGGGAATAAAAAACGGGAATAAAATCGAGCATGATTGATGGATTAGGCAGCAGCCACTGTGTCTAAGGTAACGAAATACCGTGAAACCGAAGGGACCGACTGTTGGTATATCTGCTTTGCATGTCAAACGTTAACGAAGTCGAGACCGACGAAAGAAAAAGAGCAAATATTAACATGATAAACGTGTTACGGATAGGAGTAGCCTATCGTTGGTTGGTATGCGTGGGAAGGATCCGTCAAGTTTCGAACTTCTTAACGAAGGACAAGTTATCGCACAATGAAATATATAAGCCACTACGCTCAAATAAAATGCTGCAAGCTTCAAGAGTAAATATTTGACGAGTAAAAACTGCGGTCCTTCTACGCGCCATTACGTCCTCCGAAAAGTTCCACGAAACTTTTCGAGGCTGTCCGCGGAAAGTAATGTGCATTTAGCCGGCATAAATAAGAACTTACTTGCGGATTCTCTGCGAGTGCCTGTACCGCGCTTCGAGGACTGTCTCTTTTTTGAAATTTATCAGACGCTTATGTAAAAATCCTCCCATCCTTTTCCCCTGTCCTCTTTCAATCTTTTTTTTTTCTTTTTTACCTTAACAGACGAAAGATAATTTTTCCAGCAGGTTCTCAACGCGGTTACGTTTGAATCGCCAGAGTCATTGGAATATTTCGACGGTTCCGGGCTTTTTCCCGGTCGATTCTCGCGCTCTCTGTTCCGGCGATTTCGCGGACGGAAAAACGAACTTCCGGAGCCGGTCGGTGAGCAGGACGAAAATGGCGCGGGCAATGTAAATTCGTTAAATGAAAGGTATCCAGCGCGTTGTATCGCGTTGCGGATCGTGAATCCTGAATAACGGCTGAAACGAGTAACCAGAGATTGCAATTTGCGTCACGCTCCACGAAATTTCTGCAAATGCGCGTCATTTGATGTAATCACTGGCGTGCATGGAACGCAAAAATGTTTCCAGTTCGGTCGAAATGATAATCATCCTTTCTTATTCACCGTATATCTGCGCTTCGCGTGTGTGATACGCTCTCGAATATATTTCACGGCGCGACATTACTGTCACCGCGGCGCCCAACGATCCGCCAAACACCGCGTTCAAATTTTCTTCTTCGCGGAGGCTGGCGGGCGTGCTTTTCCGGTAATAAGTTGTTGCTACGGTATTTCCTCGTTCGTCCGTGAAACTTCGTTTACGAAGTAACGTCGAACACCATCTTGCTGCGCGATGCATTAATTATTCGCGAAATTGCGTATTCAGGAAACTTTTCAGGCTGGCAACGACTCGCGGCCAACTCGTTTTGTCGTATTGCCCGCGCCGCATCCCGACGCGAAATTGCCCGTTGCGCGGCCAAGGACGTAAAATGGAATTAATCGGCTCGGTAATTGGAACGGTTGATCTATGGTTAATGTAACGAGTTGCTTCAGCTTGAATAACCGTGGTCGAAGCGGGACGAGATTGTTTGCGGCCAGCGAGTCCATGCAACGAAATACAAATTGCGAATCAAATAGCTTCCAAAATAATAGTTGCGGCCACGATCGTAACGTCTCGTCGATCGTCGGATACGTTTTAACGGGTGGTTGAAATAATTTTCCAAGGAGGAAAGTTTTTGCGTGACAGTCGCAACCGAAATGCAGAAAGAAGAGAGCGGCGCGCGTGTTTGCGAAATAAGGAAACGAATTTGCGAAACGTTCGTGCGAAATGCAGTCGCTCGACGCTCGACGTGGCGCGAGAGAGACGAGTGCCGTGTACGGTCCGTTGATTCCGACGAAGGTGAAACTTCCCACTTTGCGGTTCACCGGCAATGAACTTAGAATTTCTAATGGACGTGGACAGAGCGACAGCTGCCGTTGCTCCCTGGGCATACGTACGTTCGAATGACTTTTTAAACTTCGGATAAATATGTTAGCAGTTAGCGCGAACGGTGGCGTCCAACACTGGCCGCGAGCACGCTCGATTCGCTATGATTTCTCGCAATCAAGCCATCTTTGAAATGGAAATAGAAAAGAAACGGCACGCCGAACGGGGCTAGAAGAGAAGTACGAGCGTTCGTTTTTCTTAATGAAACGTCCCGTTCTACTGTGTGAATCGTCGATTAATAAACGCAACACGTTGAAATTCCACGAAGCCGATGGATCGACGAAATTTCATCGAGCACCGTCGATGAACCAACCTCCGTTTATTTTCCTACGGAGGCTAATGTATTCCGACGATTTAAACGCATCCTCGTTTCCCGTTTCAAAGATATTATAATTACGAAAAAAAAAAAAGGACAAACGAAACGAAAGTAGCTCGACCACGAGGGTAATGAAACACCTTCGTGTTTTGGAAGCAGACAACGAAGGGGCCATCGAGGAATGGTTCGTGCCATTTCTTGACTGGCACGCCGCTTTTCGAGCCGAGCCCGCCGTCTTTCGCAACGAGATCACGTCGTTAAGCATTAACCGTGGCTTCGTCCGTGCGTCTGCTCGTTTCCTTGCTAATGGTGTCGTTACGGCGTACGAAAGACGATGGATTTACGTTACGGAACGCTGTTAGCCAGCCCGCGTACCACGACGAACGAATATATCTCTTCCCAAATCGTTTGTTTCCTGCGGTAATTTGGCCAAATGACGAGTGCTTCGAACTACGAGAGACGGGATCGATCGTTGGCGCAACGAAAATCGGTGTCGGATAACGATATACGATGAAACTTGGTTCGTGCAAGCGTATTCAATCGGCAGGAGTTCGTTTAATCGAGCACCGACCAAATTTTCGTTCCAACGAATGAAATTCTACTGTACCGATCTTCTGTTGAGACGAACCACAAATTCTCCGCGTATCTCGATCGAGTTGATCGTAAAAAGATACCATCCAGGTCAAAGTTGTTCGTTTTTCGTCGAATCAATTAGTAGGCCGGCGTATCTCGAGGAAATCAAGCAACTTCGTGGAAGAACGAAGATTAACCTCGTTTACGTAATGCTAAACAGAAGGGGAGGAGATACCGGGGTTCAGGGAACAGCTTCGTTCATGGAAGACCGATATCCATATTTTCCCACCCTTCTGGTGACCTTTGTTTGCCCATATCTTACCCCATCCCCGTACACCTTTCGTTCTCTTTTCCCTGTTGGTTCGTTAGCTCTCCCCGAACCTCTGTCTCCCTTCGTCGATGGTGGTGAAAGGGGACTCTATTACCGGCGCCGAAATGAAAAGTTGAGAACCTTTGACCGTTCAGCCAGTTTATTGCTACACGAGAAGGGTAGGGTTCGACGCGAGGCGCCGCCTGGCACAAAACCACTTCGAAGGAAAACAGTTGGGCTTGGCACGACAGCCTTCGCCATTCCTCTCGTTCGGCCCGTTTCTTCCAGTTTATTGCCGACCAGACGAAAAGCTACCGGCGCGGCTGACTTGCCGATGTTCGCTACTTCATAACCGCTGCCGATACTGGTAACCACCAACCTAAGCTGCTTTTCATTTTGGATCCAGACATTCTGAGAAACGTAATAACCTCGTAACGCATGGGGGAAGGGTTAACAGGGTGAGAGCAACGATATCGATACACCGAATCGAAAGCGTATTCCACGTAGCGCTAGAAGAGTAATCGGAAATAATATCGTTACACGAGAGGTAGAGTCTTCCTGTTCCGCGATAATTTATTATTTACGGTTATTCTCTGTGGTACGTGGAACAATTTTGGAACGTGGAGAGATTCGAAATACAAACACAGGCTCGCCAAAGTATTCGAAAACTTGTAGACTGCTTTTACCAATACATTGGTCGTGCCAAACCAAACATCTTGGAATGACATTAAGATTCTTACCGTTGAGATTCTTGACTAATCATGGCCGTATTGACAAAGCTGGAAAGAGAGCAGGAAGAAGAAAATATATAGATACAAAAATTTCTCAAGCTATTAGGTACAAGGTATTTATCGCGAGCGTATATTTCACAGAAACGACGCTAGTATTTAAACGGTAGATTATATCAACAAACCTCGACGATCCTTAATTTTCGATTATCGTGTTAATTTTCTGTTTCGCGGCACTTTGACATTTCACACTGTTACCGTCAAACGCAACGATACGAAAAAGGAATATAAAGAAGCCGCGGTAAAGAATATCGAATATAAACATAAAACAGCGTGAAATAAACGGGGAGGCGTCCTCTCCTAACGCTAATGCTACTTTACATAAAAGTAGAACGCAAAGAGTCTGAGAGACCGCTTCCACGGGTGGAAACAGCGGTGAACAAAAAGTCTGCCGGAAGAATAATAGCGAAAGGAAGCTCGCGAGATGATCCGCGCTCCGAAGCGGAACGCTAACAATAAGTGACGCAATTAAAAGTTGCGTAACTCAATTAGGCGAGCGATTTTTCACGACGAGGCACGAGAAAGAAAACAAAGAGGAGGCGATTGTTAAAGCGGTCCAATGAAATTTTCCCCGGCGTAGACGAGGCAAGACGGTAGCGTTTTTCAATTAGATGCGATCGTTCGTTCCTCGCGTTACTTTCCAATCCTTTTGTCGGCATGGATTCCCGGTTTCCGACGAAAAAGCGGCGAACGGTAGGCAGAAGAAATCGATGAACGAGAAGGAAGGGGTTGCCGCGAATTGTTATCCGTCGCCCCTCTTTAACGAATGTTTCGAGTCGCGTCAAGGCCTGCACAGTTGCACTTTGCCCCGAGTTATCACCACAATTGTGACTACGGAACGAAACTTCTGGCCGGATCGTCCTCCGCGTTCGTTCCATCGAGAAGTTCGCTCGTTAAGCAACGATACGTCGATCGAGGAAAAGCTGCGATTCTTCGTCGCCTTCTAGAACCGAACAAATATTCCCAGACATGCCAACGTCTTTGGACGAAGACGTCTTTGGATGTATTCTTTGAGACGTAGAAAAAACGATCTTGAAACGTAGCAGACGTTTTTAGAAAATCTCGTGGCAAGATGCTGTGACGTGAATCCTCGATCAAATATTTGAACGTTTGTTTTAACGTTTTAGAAAATCGTTGGAGGAAAGTTCAGAGCTAAATCGTCGCGGTTAATTGCGGATGATTAGTACCTTTCTGAGAATCTAATTTACCTTTGTGGAGGATGGATGCAACAAGCGATCGGAATATTATTATCAAGAGGAATTAAGAAACCTTTGAACGATATAGTCGGCAAACCCGCAGCGATTGTGCATTGAAACCCGGAAGCAGGTAGAGGAGCACGAAGCGTGCATCCTGCAATTTCTCGAGTGCACACTCACGAACACTTGAGTAATTTAGCGGTACTTTGGCGTGACGTATTTTCGCTCGGCGGAGCGTATGATCAATCAGCGTAAATGAGTGCGTATAAATTCTGGCTCGCGAGCTTCTCTCATCTTTGCCTCGAGTTATTCGTGGATGCACAATTAGCCTCGCCTTGTTCGGTTTGCCTTCAATTACAGTCACGCCATCTCTTCGCCGAATTTTATCACGTTGAATTCTCTCCGCGAATCCACTCGGCTCGTTCGACTCGACAGAATTTCCTCGATACTTCCCAACAATTACTGCAGCACGAAAAAGAAACAGGAGCACGAAAGACAGAAAGAAAAAAGATACGATGAAAAACGAGGGGAAAAAGAACAGTGAAGTTCGTGTTCCGCGTAATACAAACGAACCGAAGCTTAACGAGGGAAGTTTCTTAATCTGCGCGATAGACAGCGTAGCTCGTTGTCGAAAAGCGAAGCTGCTCTTCTCGAAACGAATGATCCCGATCGATCG
Source organism: Bombus vancouverensis nearcticus (assembly GCF_051014615.1). NCBI lineage: Eukaryota > Metazoa > Arthropoda > Insecta > Hymenoptera > Apidae > Bombus > Bombus vancouverensis. The sequence continues at coordinate 15,186,860 of NC_134917.1, read as the reverse complement.
AGCGCGTCGCTCTCTATCTGTAGCCGGTGCGCATAAATTCCCAATAACTCGCAACAAATAACGAGGTAAATTCTCAGCAAGTAAGACGGACGATGTAAGCTGCTTTGCGTGCTGGCGCGTTCATTTCTTCGCTTCTGACGTGAACGGTGTAAACGAACGATCAAACGGTAAACTGGAATTTCTTTAGCGACGCACGATGTTTATATTATCGCGTAATATTCTCGTAAGTTCTTGCCGCCTTTGTCTGGATCCTGCAACCTCAAGCGACGAAACCGTGAAATTAAAAGAAGATTCAAAGACCTGCTGTCACAGAAGTAAGAACAGAGGGAGCAGAATCTTCTCATTTTATTTTTTCACACCAGTAACTACCGCTCCTTCCGTATCTTTGAAACGAGAAGCCACTTTGATCAATAAATTGAAAAGTACAGAAAGCTGACGGTATTACGAACACTATTCTCTTTTACCACAAAGTTTACCATTGTTTATATTATCTTCTTGCAGCGAATCTTAAATTACGAGAGTAAATCATTCATTTGTCGAGAATCGAGTATTAATCTCGTACTTATACAATGCGATTTAAGAAACGTAAGGAAGGCGAAGTTGATCAGTTTCACTTCCGACAGACTGGAATGGTTAAACTGTCTCGAAAATGCTGAATATCATTTACACGAAATTCTATCCTTTCCAAACACTCGTCGACCATTCCTCGTTTCATCTTAGCGGCCGGCGCGTCGCGCGCAACGCGGCGTTTTCTTCGCCCCTTGTGTTGTTCGTCTTAAAGTTTTAATCAAGTTACGTTCTTACGCGCGACAAAGATACTGCCTCTCGAGCGCGCAGCCACTGCAAACGGTTCTAATTTGACGTCGGACGAAGACAAAGAGGCGCGAAGGAACTCTTGGGCCGACTGCGACAGAAGAAACTATCCGCGACGTCCGAAAAGAGTCGAGCAGAGCGTCTTTCTTCTTGCAAGTGGTTGAAGACGCTTGATTGACCGAAGTTTGCTAGGCAGCGGCTGGTTCTTGTCTCCCTTGGCAATGTTTTTCAAAGTTGGAAGAAATAGGTGCTGGCAAACCGCTTCGCTTCTAAACTATGAATATTTGAATAATAAGAGGAAAGATCGATCGCCCTCTGTAACTCCGAGGATGCCTTTGTTTAAATCTGACAAATACTTGGAGATTGTCTCGTTCGCCAGAAATGCAATTGCTTGCAAAACATTTTCAACTTTCATTAGCAACGTAATTGATTTTTTAATTCTCGGGTACCTGCGTTTAAAATTATAAGTCTTCGAAAAATAGAGAACGCGAAGGAAACCTATGTTCGATCGGGAATTCCACTGCGAAGAGAATTTTGTTCAAACGGATCAACCATATTCTCGGAATTTTAAAATTGTTACCATCTATTCTCTTCGAAGAATCCCATGCAAACTTTGGAAGCGAGCCCAATTCGAACATCTTTCTATCAAATTACAGTATGTGCGCTCGAAAAAAGGCCCTTTTATGAAGCACTTTTCCTAGAAAGTGCAAGAGGCGGGCGCGGCGCAGAAGCACACGAGTAAAAGTCAGACCGCGACAAAACCATAAAGAATTTACGGCGAGGGATGGGTGTTTCCGGTTGTGGGGCGCGGGACAACGCGTTCCTACAGGCTTCGTTTACAGAGCAAGCGAAGACCAACCCGTTACCACGAATCGTGACGCGAAAGAGCGTGCGCATGCGAGGCGACACGTTCCCGCCAAGCGTCGTAAAAAGCTTCGGACTATTTTGTATGCTGCTGACCGTTCTAGGATCGAAAATTCAGTAGCCTTGCGGCCCGATCGACTGCTCGGCTCCGAACAATAAAACGGAAAGAGATTCGCCAACTTCTCGGTAACGCCATCGCAAAGAATATTTTGGCTTCCTCGAGATCGAATATTCCGATCGTCCTCGCGGCTCTGCAAGCTCCACAAGCTAGATTGTTTTTCGATGACACCATCGCAAGTTCTTCTATCGATATCTTTTACGGGCTTTACCACGGATTTACTTTATCGCTAGGTGCGAGCAGGGCTTAGCTTTGCAAGTCTGTTACGTATGCATATGGAACCACTTATTTTCCTGACGTGCACACCGCACGTACACTCGTCGACCGTCGATCGTAAAACAACTGCAAGTTGCTAATAACGACGGTGCACGAGTTTACGTTGTTCGAGCCATGAAACAAAACTACTTTTACCTTTTACGTGGAAATCGACAGATCAGCGAAGGACTGTACTACTTGTCGCTGGGAAAGTGGAATTTAAGACGATACAAGAGTAAGAAGAGTAATCTGCTCGTTCACGCGCGAGGATGTATGATCTTTTGGCGGACGAAGATACACGGGGCTGCGACACAGTGTCCAACTAAACTTACAATTTATTATTATATATACGTATACGTAGATTACAGGATTACATACGCTCTCCTATGAAATTCATTGTCAGATCAGAATAGTTTAACCTGGCTTTTGGAGGTTCTATTTGTCGCGACAAATGTATGGCTTTGTCCTGTGACAACGTAATCGAACGACGTATCTGCAAAATCACGCGTATAGCGGATGGCCACCGAAATGAAATGCGTTATCAGAAACCACGACACAAACTAACAAATTTACGATACAATTTTATTTGTTCGGCTGAAAATTATGCCAGTTTCCATAAAGTAACGTTCCATTATTACGAAATATTTGTCACGTTTCTTCAAGCTACGTTAAATGTACAAAGTACACAGTAGTAAATTAATTGATCATGAAAATCAAAATATGCGACGACTGTGATTCCAAATTTACAAAATCTTCGCTTATACCGCTATGATTTACAATCCATTGCTTGTATCGTGGACGTGAAACTTTACGACAAACGCGTGTCTATTTCTACGATCGCGCCGAATCTACGAGAAATAATCAATCAGATTTGCATTCCTTCCAAGTGTCTTCAACGAACCGAGCCAGCCACGGTACACGAAGCCTGTCAACATCAACCATGAAACACCTAGCGATTCCCACTTGTCAACCTCGTGGCAGCAAGTTTGTCGGCCAGTCGGCTATGCAGGACTACTGATCGCGGTTACAACGTGATAGTCTGTCAGCGGCCAAACCGACAAAGAGGGAGGCAACAATACGGATGTGATTAATCCCTGGCAATATCGCCGCATCCATAGCCACGTCTTTCATCGACCTAACAAGAAGAGTAGAGACATAGAAAGAGAGACGAAGATACTATAAGGGAGGACGAAAGGAAAGGGCGGACGTCTGCGCGTATATCGAAGGCTCGTGTACAGAGCAAGAGGGCAACAAGAGGGACGAGGCGAGGCTGAGGTTTCGAGTCTTGCGAGCCCGGTGGTGGCGAGCCTCGCGCAGCCAGACACAAAAGCCTTTGAACGCGACGAATCGTTTCGGACGGCCCGTAAAGCGAAGTGTGAGTGCGTGAGCTCGTGTACATAATGCGTATCGGTTAGTGGAGACACGGGGAGTCGCGAAATTACGCTCCCTTTTATTTGTCACGAACTGAAAAGGTCTGCGCGTCGCCTCGCCTTTGACGCGTGTCTCGTTAAAGACTAAAGAAAAGAGTATGTCACTTGACGACTTCGTAATTGCCGAGTCTTTACGAATTGCCTCCATTGTTTCTCTTGGTACAATTAAAAAAAGAGGGGAACAGAGAAACGACAAAGAGGAAATGATCGGCTAATTTGTAAAATTAGTTTAATTTGTAAGTTAAATTAGATGGAATCACGGACGAGCGAGGGAAAAGACAAGACTAAAGTCAGAGACTAAAGAAGAGAGCGTTCCACATGGAAATTTCATCGTTACCGAGTCGTTGCAAATAGCTTCTATTTTATCTTTCGATAGAAAGAAATGGCAAAGTGAAAAATAAAAAAGAGGAATTGATAAAACGATCGGCTAATTTGTAAATTAAAAGGGATGAAATTACGGCATTGCATGGGCGAGCAAGAGAAAACAATATCCTGGTATAGCGGGTTAGAGGATAGGTGATGGGGCTCATCGGGCGAAATAAAGCTGGGGATCGATTCGCAATAAATCAGCGAAACATCATCGTGCGCGATGTCCCTTGCAATTTAACCAGCGGTCGAATAAATCCGGCCTGCTGAAAAACTAAAATGCACCCGCCGTGGGAGACAATAAAAATCAGCGGAGGCAGGAACCATCGGCCGCCATGATGGCTGTGCACTCATTTGCAATTCGCGATTTGGTATACGCACGTCATCGCATGCGCGCCGATTTCGACGTCGTTCCGCGTGCTTTACGTTCCGAAACATTCGCATTTTATACGAGTTGCTCCGCGTGCCCAGTTTTATGCCTCGCTGCGTCGCTACCCCTCTCTCACCCTCCTCGCCCTTCCTACGACAAGAACGATATCGTTTCTTTTTTTTTTTTTGTTTTTGTCATTCGCGTTTCTATTTCCTCTTCTCGTTCTTTGGTCGCTATTTATCTTCCTTCGTCTTCTTTCCCAGGGATTTTGAAGTTTGCTACGAAGGATATAGATATGAAGATCGCAGGAGGAGAACGACGATAAGTCACATTTTTCAATCATTCTTCGGTCAATTTTATATAACCGAGTTCCCTCTTCGCGAGTTCCTTCTTCTCGAATGTGCGAATATATTCAAATATTCTCTTCAACCAGCCATCAAGTTACATGGATATTAAAAAGTCAATAAAAATGGACTCATCGTACTTTCTCCTTGTAACTTTCATATACCAGACTATGCCTATCCTCCGACGATCGAGTCAATAAACGCGAATAAAGTACGATTGTTACGTCGCGAATAACAGAGAAATTTGACGATCTGTTGCGTACGTAAAAATTAGTAACTCTTTTTATCATTTTCCTTCATTGTCGGTTACTTTGCCTTTTCCTCGCCAGCTACCCTTTTCAAACTTCTCCGATCTACCCTTACGGCCTACTTACTTTTTTCTACTTTCCATTCTCGATTCACCATTTCTGCGCCCTTACGTGCCTCGCGCGCATTCTAAGCACGCGCGGCAAATTTCGAAAAGCCGAAGAAGAGAAACGAAGAATCCGAGAAGAGAAGAGCAAAAGAGGGCGTGTGCAGGGTAGGCAGCGCATGCTGCGTGAGCTTCCAACACGTTTCATACAGGCAGCCTTTGGTTTCGCGTATTACGAGCATTTATAGTCGGTCCGGATAGGACCCGTTTACGCGTACGTGCGCGCAAAAAGCATTTCGAAAATCTGCCTGCCAAGAGAGGCAACGCATTGATCGCGATATCTGTTCTATCGCGTCGCATCAAATTTTGATCACCTATCGATTGGCAATGGGAAAGAGAAAATAGCTTCGAATCGATATTACGAATAGCCGATAGACGAATCATCTAAATATATACTACTCAAAGATTCGATCGTATATTTATATTCGTCGCGAATACGCTATACCAAATTAACGCTTACGAGCGTATATTAAATAAAACACTGTTTTCGAACATCTCCGCTCCGATTATTTTCAATACAACGTTTGTGACGAGACGAAACATGATCGTCCTATGGGATTTGTTACACCTTTTAAATATTTAACGGGTGCTTTACAAAATTCATATTGCGCGCTTCTATACGTAGTTATCTACCACTCCTGGAAAGGGAAATTAGAAAGCTATTTTCACGAAAGAATTTCAAAATTATCGCGACTGAATCGCTCCACAGACACGATCAAACGATAGCCCGTAAGTTCTTTCGGAGAACTTTACTCGCACGCGTCTCTCCAAACTTGTCGAGTTCCTAAAACGCATTAGCGTAGACGCGAAATATCTGAAATATCGCAGATGTAAGAAGCGTTCGATAGCCACCAAATAACCGGGCCATAGAATCACAAACGAAGGAGATATACTTGAGAAATCAAACAAACCAGACACGATAGTGGAAACAGATGGCACGTGCAGACGTTTCACCATTTTCACAGGATCGGTCCATCCATGCATTGTCCTCACGTTCTCTTTATACGATGCCGATCTACCTACCTACCTACCTACATGAAAGCGGGGAGGGAGGAAATGGCGAGGAAGAAATGCGCACGCGACACATTTCCAAGTCACTTCGATCGAATCTCTCGATTTGACGACGGTGAATTGGAATTACCGCAGATAGAAATGGAAGCGAAAGGATTGAGGGGACGTCTGGATGGGATTGCGAGGATACGACCACGCGAGCAATCGCGAAAAATTGTCGCTGGCCGTGTGTACTTCTAGTGGCTCTGATATCTGAATATCGACGAGGAGCGCGCGCGCGCGCCATCTACCAAAGGGGATTCGATCCGACCGAGTCAATAAAAATTCCCTCGATTTTTCGCGCCACCTCGGATCCCCGGGATCAACACAGTTTCAGTCAGCTTCTCGCCGGCAGCCTTAAATACGAGCATCGCGAGTCGACGCGACGTTATGGAACTTATGGGGAAACTTTGAATGGACCCTAGGAATTCTTCGCGTCTAGAAGTAAAAAACGGTAAGTGGCGGCGGAGTGCTCGTAGAAGGAACGTGTAAAGAGAGTCGAGCACGTGAAATTGTTACTTGTTAGGCGTATACGTTTTCCTTTTTAGTGAGCCGTTCGAAATAAATCCAATTTCTACACCGCCATTATCGAATGAGATTCAACCGGGCTGAAAACGATTCATCAGAAAGAAATATGTGGAAAATCTCGAGCAAAATTTGTTGCCGCGTGACATCGGCAACGAAATCTCTTTTGTTCTCGAGGCAAACGATTTTGAAAATCTATCCAGTTCACGGCATAGATGAAGAATTAAAAGCAATTATAACTTTCGTTCTATTAAAAGAATCCAATGAATATACCGCAAGGTCTGTGTAATAGTTCAAAGAACGTAACTGTGTGCGCGATATCGCATGATCGATACGTTGAATAATTTCTTCGTTAGCGAAATGAATTCTAAGAAGCGGTAATCTCGTGCTTAATTATATAATCGTTCGAATTAAATACGATAAAAGAGACTGGTGGGTAGATATTGACAGAAGATAACAATGACGCCAGACGGATGACGATACAGTCCGTGTCTATAAATACAACGAAGATGAGAAACCGAAATCCACCAAGTCGAAATTCACAGTTGGAAGACGCGTTCCTGAGGCAGATATTCAAAGACGTTTGCTTCGAGAACGTACGAACGTACACAAAAACTTTATTCCACATTTTCCATTTATCTTTCGATCGGGAATGATCACTTGTCCGATTGTATCGCGATTGCATAGACACGCTGTATGCTCGTGTAAAATCTCTGTCGCAGGGTTCGGCACTTGTTGTGCCAGCACAACAGACGCGAAACGAGCTGGCAAGAAATTTCCTTTCTAGATCGTAGAGCTGACATTACGGGCAAAGAAACGACGTCGATAGAGCGTCTATAACCGGCCGCGAGGTGAACGTTTCCCCGAGGCAACGGAGGGCTTTTACACGATGCCGCGCTAGGCGGCTGCAACTACTTCCTTCGAACGTGGAAAAGCATTCCGCCCGACTCTGGCCTGCATTTTCAATTTATGGCTCGATACGCCGGTGAATTTATGGAGCCGGCCATTCTCCAACCCAAATACTTCACCACGCTGTGTGTACACGCGACTTGCCAGACGCGAGATCGTTGAAGGATAGTCGTCGCGCGACCAGAGAACGCCACGCGCTACTCCAGTTTCAATTAATTTGAAACCGTCCTTCCGTTTGTTTACGCTAGCCAACCGGCTCTGCTCGGTTGCAAAATAGCCTCTTGATCATCTCCACGCGATCCAAACCACTTTCCGGTGCAATTGCAAACCCATCCGACTTGCTTTTCTAACCAACAATCGACCGCGAGTCCAAGTTTGTTTCTGATAGAAGGAATTGGCGGAGGATCGAGATGTCGGTAAAACGAGGAACAACGAAAAATTGCGGATACTTTTCGATAAACGCAATGGAAGCAGAGACCATTGCGGGCCACTCTTACGATTTGTTAACCCTTTCAGAGTTTAGCCCGAGAAAGATTCGTCAAGGAAACAACGACGAAAGCAGCGATAGAGGGAAATATTTTAATTTTATTTTTATTTTAGACGAGAAACGTGACAATTAACGTTTCCTATTTTCTACAGAAAAGTAGAATTTTAAGATTTAAATGTCAATTAGTTCCATGTTACCAGAATTGTCTTCTCTTCTGGCTTTGAAGTTAAACAGCAAAAGGTTTTTTCATTTCAATTCTACGACATTTTATTACGCTATCAAAGGATGCAATTACAAAGCTACTCCTATATTATTGAAAAATAATTCCGTCTATGTTACAACCCCTAACAATAACCACTTACATTCCACTTTTCAGCGAATAATTCACGATAAAAAAAGAGGATCGATCGAGTTTGTTCATGGAAATTCCGTCGTGGAACGATCTCGTCCCGAACTCCTACAGCAACGTTTCCCTTTTTTCTCGCTCTGAACGGGCGAGAGCGACTTTTAGCAGTTGTGCATCGTGCGAGCTCGTTGCTCGTGACGATGACGTACTTCGACGATCATTACAAACGTTTGAACACGGCGGGACGGGGAAAAGACGGTCGACATTTTTGAGTGCACTCCCGTCGACGGATGGAAACACATGTAATGGAGGAAGAAAAATATAGAACGACCGCCACGGAAAATGGCCACGTAATGTTGAGGCAAGAAGGAAGCTAAAAACAGCCGGATGAAAAAGCCAAACAAGTCCGTGTTGCCGCGCAATTTCCCCGATTCAAGGAAGGGAAAATAGGTATTTGTACGGATTAAACGAGAAATACTACGTAAAAAATAGCTTTTTTCGTGCTTATTATTAATTATGAATTAAAAGAACTTGGTCTACTTAACTTTGTCTATAATAAATAATTACGTAGAATAATACGAGAGACGCGAAAGAAAAATGTTTGACAGCGCGACGTACGTGAATAAAAAGTGCATCCAAACACCACTTTCGGTTCTATGAATGTCAGTATAGCCGTCAAAGAAGTAGAGAAAGAGAGAGAGAGAGACAAACAGACAGACAGAAAGAGAATAACAGAATGTGCGTGTGCAAGAATAAATGATAGTGGAAGATATATTCTCAGGTGGTTGAGATAGAGTTCCGCGATGAAACTGGAAGTTTTGAAGAGAGAGTTTGACAGAGAGTACCGACTTTGGAGTCAGAAGTTGGCGCAAAGTTTAATCGAATATAGCAAGATTTATAAAGTAATCGTTATTATTATATCACCATTGTTAAACGTAATCATTCTACTTGAGATCTCACGTGTTAAAACTAATCTACAATATATCCTACAGTATCCATAACTGTCCAACGAAAGCGAAAGATCGCGCTTTCTCCCAGCGAGGAAAAAAATTCGATCAATGACACGAATTGGAATTCGAATCGCTCCATCGGAATCACGATCAGGATTACGATAAGAAGGCGACGATAGGCTTCGTATAGGAAAAAAATTCACCGAAATTACGCATTCGAAATATACATTTATCGAAACTGTTCTTCGAATGGGAAGAAAAAATAGCGTAGAACACACGAGGACGGATAGAATTCGTTCCGTATGAAAGCTAACCCGCAGAGACTCGGCGAAGCCTTTAAAGGAAGAATATTTCAAAAACGCTGACGGAACTTTATCTTTCCGATTCCCAGGACCCTATATCCTGACCAAAAAGCACCAGGGAGCCTGGAGAATGAGCAGACGAAGGAACGCTTACGCGCGTCTCCTTCTGTGTGTTACTGCCGTACGTGTGTGTTGACACACGCGAAGTTATACGCGTGTTAGTGAACGCTGAAAAAGGACGTGGTTCATATCGCCGAGCCCTCGAGTGTAACAGCGTTCGCCGTTACTCATATCTCGCATTATTGGAATTTAAGCTACTGGCTGCTGCCGGCGGTTGCTGCCGCTTCGACCTTGAATCGGCGACATCTTCCTCGTCGCCCATCCCCGATAACGACTCACGGAGAAGATGTACGTTTAAGGGACGTCCCTTTCATCGAATACCTTTATACCATTCAACTGTCTCTCAAAGAGGGAAGAAGCAAAGGGACCGAACGCTCGCAGCTAGTCGCGTCACGCAGTGGAATAGGATGTCAGAGTCAGACACGATGGGACGATCGATACCAACGGTTAGAAGTATAAAGAGAAACGGACTAAAATAGAGGTGACGATCGGTCGACCGCTCCATTAATATTGTAACATGCTCGTAGAATATGTACATTTATTGGTTTCTTCCAGTCTGTTCTTCATTTTCCTTTTTAATTAGATAGGAAGATTAAACGAAGAATATAGAAGGTAGATTTTTAACGGTAATGCTCGTGACGTCACTTTTCTCTGATTTTCAATTTCGGGATTAATTAACGTGATATCTAAGTGGCACGATTATTATCGTCGTTTTGATCGTAAAAGAATATTATTCGATTATATTGGTGTATAAATAGCAAGGCAATCTGAAAGCTATTTCAAGCTAAAAACACAACAATTGTGTATTAATAAATGATAATATATCGCTTGAAACTTGTACTTTGGTTTACGATGAAAATAAAGATGAACGCAGTATCTTGTCAGCATAAAAGATATTCGAAAGATCTGCGTAGCCGTCGCTCAATTAACGGAACGGCTAAATCTCCTTAACATCCGCATAATCCGGATCGTTCTTAAATAAACGGGCAAACAATCTCGCGAGTACGTCGCTCGGTTTACCATCAACGTGAACCAGTTTCCGCGGTACGTTTTTCGAGCCGGTTTGTCCGTGGACAACGGTAGTTGGTGGTAGTAAATTAAATCTGTCGGATTATGAAACGAGAGAGGAGAGTATATATGCATAAGAACGGTTTACATTCGATTCACAGGCCAGCGGCGGGTATCGTTAACCTCCGTCGCGGCGAAAACAAACGATTTCGTAATGGAAATTCGTGGTTCATATTTCCACAGAGGGTTCTCGGTTCGATGGATGGTGGGTCGTCGTCGCATCAAACCGTGCTGGTCTTGTGCACGCGATCCGACCAGGCACCGCTGCAAGGCACCGAAGCAAACAGCCTCCAACTTTCCAGCGATATCTTGCAAATATTTTGCAAACCACTGTTGGTGTCGTGTTTGTCTTTGTTAACTATCCTCCGCGGAAAACGCAGTCGCGTTCGCTTACCACGAGAGGTAAAGAAAAAAAAAGTAACGATAATGTAAAAGTATCGTTGAGAAAAGTTTCCACGTAAACTCTTATCCGGCAAGCCGTAACGATCAGCGTTTCCCTCCCGTTTCTAGCCTGCGTCGTCTGGTCTTTTGGTGGCGTACAACTCCCTATGGATCGAAGAGAAGGGCTGGGTTCGTGTCTATCGAGTTTCCAAAGAAAATCGAAATTACAGCTCGCCGGTAACGAGTCGTCGAGTCGATTGCGCCGCTGGGAGGCTAGCTGCCACTCGGTCGACCAGGGAGAATCGTCGTGGCTGGCCTCCAACGTCGTTTGTATCGAGGCGTCGCGATGATTAACTGTCGCATCGACGACGGACGATTAATTGCCATTGTACTTATGGCGAACAAAAGGACCACTTTCGTGTCTCTCGCGTTCTGCTGGAAGCGACGATTCTGACACGAGGATAAAAAGGGAGTGTAGGGTCGGTGGAACAAGAGCCGCTGCAAGCTCACCGACAAAAAGCTAAACCACGGCGGAATAACTATGCCAATTACGATTTTTATCGCGGCACGGCCGGTGGTAGAGGCGCTGCTAAAACTCTGCAAATAGCCGCACTACAAAAATGTAGGAACATAAGGCCGAATAATGCTCGACCCGTATTACACACGGTAATGAAAAGAGCTTCGCGCGCAGTAAATCACGGACCTAGCTACAGCCTGGTGTTTATGAAGCGTGAGAAGGGATACGCGAGATGATCTGGATTTTGTTAAATTTTCGAAATTTATACGAGCACTTGGTACGAGAGATCGATTCTCAATGATAACGGTGGTTAGGTTACAGCGGTTATATACTTTGTAATAGAAAAATTCCTAATAAAAAGTACACATACTTGAATGGGCGATGAAACGAAACGAAATTTCACGACGAAAGCTGAGCAACGAAGCGTGTTTCGGTATGGTGGCCACGAGTAAAAGCGGCGGGCTGCTTATTTATTGCTGGCCCGTAGCGCACAGATCTGCCGTACAATCTTGGCCCGGGCGGACAGAAAAAGCTGAATGCGCGCGATACAACCACGTAAAGGGAGGAGGGATGACGCTCACGTGCTCACGGCACGTTAAACTTTCAATGGCTTGGCTACTTTAATACCATCTGGAAAGTGTAGCAGCTTTCCTGCAGCTCGGCCTGCGAAGGAGAAAAGAGAAGAAGGGACAGAGAGAGAGAGAGGGAGAGAGAGAAAGAGCGATGTACACGGAGAATTTCTTGGCTCTGACCTGTGTGTCACTGGTTACGTGGCATACACGCGAGAGATATCCTCTGCGGAATTTCTCTGGCCGACTTCCGGGGTAATTCGACTTATTATTCATACCGGTTTACTGCGTGAACCGCTGCTTTCTCGTCCCATGCACCTAATAAACACGGACAATACACGACGAACGTCAGCCGTTATAAATTAAATAAAAGGAAATTTATTTCGGTCGCAGACTCTGGCAACGAGAGGGCAGCTTGATGCATCTCGACCGAAAACAAGTGGTTCATTGTTGGAAACCCGGTACAACGGCAGACCAGATTAATGGAGAAAGACTGGTGGAGTATGATCGCTATTAATACTTAAAAAGAACGGATGTCAGAGCGAGAGGAAATATTGGTCGGAAATGGGTTAAGCGAAATGGGGCAGAGAGAGTGGCGTTTTCGGGGGGTGAAAAGGTGGTCGAGGCCATAAGCTTCGATCTTCGTTCTCCTTCATCCTAGATGGAGAAACGCGAGATGCCAGCAGCCGATCTTCAATTCCGGTTATTAGGTCCTAAAATCCCTTGCCATAACCGGTCTTCGATCGGAATAGCGTCAGAGGGAGAAGCTGCGAGGATCGTGGAAACACAGTGAAAGAAGAAAAACAGAAAAAACGAGGGCCGGAGAGAAATGGTAGCGGAACGAAACGAAGAAAGAGAAAGTAAAAACGAACGATTCGATCGTGGCGTCTACCGTCTTTTTCAGTCTCACTTTACCGACACACAGGTAGCTTGTCAGATGAAAATCGGACCACTCCAGAGTTTTCCCGGTTCAATCTGATTCCGAGGAGGAATTGGATACAATGTCTGGCCTTCGCCACGAGCCAGTTCGAAAGGTCCGACAATATCGACTCGTCCCCTCGATCCACGGTTTGCATCCTATTCCACGGGCTTTCCACTTTTTCCTTTCCCCTTCGACTCTTTTCGTCGATTTCGTCGACGGGAAGAGCGTTCATTGTAACGAGGGAATCGATCGATGAAAGCGGCCCGTGTGATATCAGACTGTTCCGTTGGAAATTGATCGACTGCTTGCCATTACCATTCACCGAAATTCTTCCACGACGAAAGACGTCTATTTAGAAACAGAACGATCGTAATCGACCGAATGCTACGATAAAACGGCCTGATACTCTCTGTCTTCTTCTACGCGAACACCTAGACGATATTCTATTAAGATCGAGACGCTTCGAACGAAACAAGCAACAAAAATTATTCCGATAGAACTCTGAATAACGACATTTCTATGGATCTAAAATCAGAATCACAACGAGAAAACGATCAAGTTTGAATGGAATTAACGTTTCGAAGCGAATGGCAAACAATAGAATAGAGAAATTAACGAAATATCGATGTTAGCCGCGCCTACCATTGAGCGAAACGTGAACTCTGCCAAACATTCCCGCAATAACTGTCGTTGCTTAATCGCGATCGAAATCAACACTATCAAAACAATTCGACGGGTATAGATCGCAATAATTACGCGTTTAACCAAAAACAAAAGAGACATTTAATATATGTATCGTCGAATATTGAAATCACTGGCGAAAGCTCTGCCAAATGTCCATAATTACCACTCCGGTTTGAAACGATCGTGCTATCGCATTAATCACGAACAAAACGGCAAATATCGCTTTCAGACGTCGATCACGACCAAATGAATTGGCTGCTCGACTCGATGCATTCTTTCGATCGGCTTCGATTTCGTTCAATTTATCGTAACGCTTTCAGCGCATCGATTATTTTCTAGATACGGCCATTTGAAATTTATTTACGTGATTTTGATGAAATTCGTTCGGTCAGTTCGTCGTGCCTTGACGCGAGCAAGCTAGCGCGTTGTTCAATCGTCGAATGTTTCGAGGGAAAACGTTTTACGCAGACGAAACAGCTCGAATCGAACTGGACACCGCGTTTCGAAATTTCCAACGGAATATTCGTCATGATGCCTGTAATTATATTATACGTGGAATCGTCCATGGAAAAAAAACATAATCACGTCGGAAGTAATAAACGGTGCGGCCGACTGTTGTCACCAACGATCGATCGTGTCCGCGTTATCCTACAGATTCGTCATATAGTAATAATTATAATAATAACGGAAACAACGAATATCGCGAAATTCCCTAGTGTCCTCGGTTAAAAGTAATGTACGCAATTTGGTCGCGATTGACGTATTCGCGGCCTGTACTTTTATAGCGATAGAACGTAAAGTAGAAAATGACGAGTTCTGGAAGTTGAAATGAGAATAAGAATTTGAAAACTATTACTTCGTTTATCATACTTTGCCTAGCGTAGTAACGTTGCAAACGACAACTTGCTTCTATTTAGCGATACCATACGATTTTCTCTAACTGTTGCATTCGCCGTCTAATTAATCTCGCCATTTCTACGTACATTCGTCTCTCATCGTTTTAGATAGATCTGCAACAAATACTCGTTTCTCAATACCACGTTCTCAGCTACGAACTTTCCGATCAACTTGTACGTAATATCTTTCTAATTTACTAGACATTCCCTCGATGATCGTACTTTAGTTACGGTAAAGCGTAATATTATTACCACGATAAAATGTTATTTTATACAGAGGCTGATGCTTTATATTTGTACATTTACGGAAAAATGGGAAAAATGAGTAAAAAAAGAAAATAATGAAATTTGGTAATAAAAGCGGAATTAAATCGAACGCCACGGTCTCGCGATTTGTAAAATGTAACAATAAAAAATCAGCGGATATGAATTTCGTTGATCTCTCGACGACCATTACTCGATTCGGTTTATTACATAATTTAACGCTGGGGTTGAAACATTTCACTTATTAAAACGCGATATGGTTGAAAAATTTCGGAGAAAAGCCGCGTCCGTTCGTGTTTTATCATTGCCAGAGAGAGGTCTATTATTAAAATGGCGAATAATAGTGAATACATAATATTTCGCCGGTAGGGTTCTGGGTGGAGGGCCGCTCGAAACGCACGTACGTGCGGTCGGATCGCGTGACAGCACACGTCAAACGAACGAATTACGCGGTCGATGGGTGCGTATATCCCGGATAAACCGGCCGTACCGTTGCCTTTCCATGAAAATTTTCAACTATCCGCGGCATCCGACGAATAATGGTAATTCCAGGCATAATGGAATCGACTGATCGCTAGCGCGCGAGGGTTGGGTTATCGCGATTGAGATATTCGGCAGCCACGAATCGTCGTCCTTTTTCTGCCTTGCTCTACTCTCTGGTATGTTTCCCGTTGCTCCTCGTTTCCTTCTCGAATGTTTCGCATACAATCGTATCTCCTACCACGTACCTTCGATACGAAAGATCATAGAAGAGAACACGATCGGTATATTTTGTTAATATTTTTCTCTTAACGTTATTTTACGATTAAACAGAAGAATCGTATACGGCATTGTTATTGAAAAGGAAAACAACGTATAAAGCTCAAAGATGTCTTGGGTCTTTTAAAAAGTAAACGATGGATTGACGAAGTTTCATAGGAAGCAAGAATATGATTATTAAGATAAGCTATATTTTGAAAATATCTAAGAGAATGAAACAACACATAGAAAGGAGAGATTTTTGATAATAACGAATCAACTGACAAGGTATTGAATTTTAAAGCTGCTTTCGTATAAAACGTATATGATATAATTTCTCGCGATTTTCGCCTGTAGTCTTCGTATGTGTAGTATAATTGAATAATTGCACGAACTCGAAAGCCGTCATATTATATTGTCTCTAAAAATAGAAGCCAGTCGCCGCTCAAATATTTACCGGCGACTTGCCCTCGTCTCAGATCGAATCACGTTCACCGGTTCTCGCATCGTCGACCGAGAAAATCTCAAAATTGAAATTTAATCTCGACGTTGGTTGGGCAGCGACTCGCGCGAAATCACAGACAGAAGAATGAAAACACCCCCTCTCTACGATATTCCTTCATCTTCCACGAATTATCCACGGCACGTATTTGAGAAAGACTCTCGATGTCTTTTCACGGCTACGACAGTGCTGTCGTTATTACCAGCCAACGTGATACGTGCAAACACACCGAGGCCGATACAAACAGCGAGAAAGATAGGAAGAAAGCGAACAGGAAACAGGAGAATTGTGGCTAAGGGAGGAGGAAAATGAAAGAGAGAGAGAAAGATTTCGCGAGGCCGGTCGATAAAACACAAACATAGACAGCGGAGGGGCAGTGCATAATGTAAATGAAACCATCTCGATGGAGGTGGCACCTGAATATTTTCCATCTGCATCGCGAAATACAGATATTCAAGAGGCATCCGCCTCTGCCCCCAGCCCTGTATCAGCCGTCTACCCACACCCACGGATCCGTCTCTACCTATAGGGGGAAAGGCGCAGTTCTTCTTATAGAACCGAACTTCGACCGTTCCGCTCTCCTCTACCATTCTCCCTTTTCCCGGTTGCAGACTTCGGGAAAGTGGTACGTGGGCGAAATTTCAACGTGACGAGCATACAGTGTCCTCTCGGCAGCTCCCCGCCGAACGTCTTGCTACCTCATCTTTCCGTATACCGTCTCTGCCACCCTGGACCACCCTGAGCCACCCTTGGCTGACTGGCTAGATGGTCGGCTCGCTCACACGTGCCAAACCCTCGTATACGAAGCGACACGAGAATTCGCGAAACACCTTAGACAAGGTATCGATTAAAATCCACGCCTCGTGTTTGCTCAAGGGTGATGGGTTCTTTTGAGACCGGAGAAACTGTTCGCACGAAACGAATTGCTCGTTCGAGGCCACTTCCATGGTAAACCACGTCCACTCTTTCTCTGTTAACGTTGCTACGTGCTTTCACCCTGCTTTCCTCAAGGTGTCCCTATTATTTGTACACAGATATACTCCTATTTTATTAAGACATCCACTATTTGCGGAGGTGACAAGTTTATTAAGGGGATGATACGATATTTCGTTTATTCCATTTTCCATTATAAGTTTGCAATATAGAAGATATGTTATCGTCGAATATTTTGTAACGCGCGACACGATGAAGGACAGATCGTATCATCGGGAATTCTAAGTTGTCACAGCGATTAAAGTTCTGAATGTGGACAGTGCTATGTCGTCATCGAGTCTCGAAGTGGTCAGTTATCGATCTTCGTCATGTTATTTGTATAATATAACAATTTCGATGAGTAATAAATAAACCACGGACGTTTACGCATCTCTATGAAATTTCGATTAATAATAATAATTAGGTGGATATTTATGCATTTATTGCAAAGTTGAAAATTCAATAATGCACGTGATACGCGAGATATATAAATATCCAAATTGCAGCAACTGTTTAGAATTCATTCATTACCTCACTTGTGTTCATAAAAAGTATCAAGTTTCACTTAATAATAAAAATTCTTCTGCCCTATCTTTGCTCGTCGTAATATGCCATAAAGCGTCCTTATTAAATTACGACCAATTAGTCATCTTTTCATCATTGCTGAGTATATCCCTGGAGTAGCCTACGGTAACAGGAGTGATATTCGCCTTGGCAGCCCAATGCGTTGTTATTAATATCATAGAAAATGGAGAGAGACGACAGAACGTAGTAAAGTCAAAAGCGAATTAATAACCTCGGCAAGCGTGCCGTCGGTGATATACACAGACGCGATTAACTCAGCACGAAACGAAAGATGTGGTCGCGAAAACTGCTCGTTCGTTCCCGCCATGCTTTACGGCTGATCGTATAAACAATTTTACGATACTCATCCTGCAGGAGGGTTTTGGTCGAAACCGGTCGAAAATGGAAAGTTAAGAGCAACGTAAACAACGGACGAAACGCGACAAACTGCGCGCTTGTCGATCATCGCTAAGCGACTTTCGTCTGTCGCTGCTTCTCGCTCCAACTATCTTGGTAGATTTGCAACACCATCAAACGGTCGTTAAACCCATCTAATCCATCGTTAAATCCGTCTAATTCGTGCGAGGGATCGTCGCAAGAACACAGAAGGCGAAATGAAAGCAGAAACAAGCCGAGTAAATCGTAAAGTGAAGCGTTTACCTCCATGTGCAAATTAGTGTCACCTCGTGAACATATTTTAACAGACTTGCGACACTGTTCAACGATTATCGCCTTTTCTTCATACAAGAGAAATTCTACATGGAAGAGAAGAAAACGTAAAATCACAAACGGCCTCTAATTAAAATCAATGAAATGAAATCGTCATGAGTAAACGCGCGCCTACTTCTACTCGCAAATGAACGTCACTTCGTGACAGGAATACGCCAAGGCAGTGTGTCAGTTCGAAAGGTTTCGTCGTCTACTGGCAGGTTCACCGACGAAGGTGCCGGGCCAACAGATAGAAACAGTCTGCTACAGAAACGTGACGAGTTTCTCGGGTCATTTCGTGTCAACTTGCAAGAACGTTTCCAATTCGCCTCGCCAGCGTTCCAGCGATCTCTTTCAAGAGACAGATAGGTAAAGACATGTTAAAAAGTTGGAAGACTTCTTACCTTTACCGGACAGCTTTAGAGTTTAGAGGAGAGAATAAAATAGGCGAAACGAATAGGTGAAAATTGCGAGGAAAATCGGCCGAACAATCGAGCTGGACGGTATGCAACAATGAACGATCGAACGTTCGAGAGATTTTCCATTGGAACTGGCTCGAGATAACAGAAAGAAAGAGCAACGAAGGGCGAGGAGAGGGAAGACGGAAACGTTCTGAACGCGGCACGACAGCGGCCGAGCGACGTCGAGATTTTGCACTGGTCATCGTTTTAACCATCGTTTTACGCCGTCGAATGGCCGAATAGGAGGCGAGATTGCCGAAGTGGTCGACAGCCAGGCTTCTGAATCGAAGATTAATTGCGCGATTCACCGGACTCCTGCAATGGGCCGGGATCCCCGTGGCTTAAGCAGACACGATGAAACACTTTCGTAGCCGCGAGAACCGAATAGGAGATGGCGATTCTGCAACCGCCGCGATTCCGGAATTTCTCAACCCGAGCACTGCTATCGTTTCGAGCCTCGTGGCCATGTTAATTACTTCGCTAAGGATATCTTTGATTGCGCATTTCACCACCGTGCATTACTCTGTTATACGCGCTCCAGATGTCGAATTAGTCGGAAATATTTAACATCGGAAATATTCTCAAATATATTTCCATGATATTGTCATCGCGCGTACTACTATAAACCAAAGACACGCGAGTATCGTAATTTCGAATGAGTATGGAAATTTGTACGAAGTGAGTGAAAGTTGATGACGGGATATGAATGAATGCATGGTGATGCGTGGTGCTACACGGTATGGTACGCACATATAGGGTGCATAAGAGCACGCTATGGTTGAAACGTAAAAGAGTCGTGAGCGAATCGTTGGTTTCGAGTTGTTAAAATCGTGCAACAGTCGTAAAGCTGTGTGAATCCTTGGATTTACCATCATTTATAGTATTTGATAAACTGTCAGTCATTTACGATACGATCCTTTTCTAGGGAATGAAAATAGAAACGAACGAAATAGATACGTTTTGCCTGAACCGAGAACTTCACGAGAATTTCACATCGCGGGAAACTATACAGAGAAAATGAATCTAAAGCGAACAGAATCTAGATCGAGCAATTTCGTTCGAGTATTCCATCGTATTCCCACGAATCAAAAATAATTATTCTTTTTCTAACGTATGAAATTTCCATACCCTTTACTCGAACGAGGATCCTCGGGAAAATGTTTCTTCGGGTAAGATATGTACGAAGCGAAAAAGATTAAACGGCTGAGCAGCGAATCGCGGATTTTAAACGGCGAATAACTCGGACGATCCGATAGTCTCGCGGTATCCATAGATATATGAGCGTTTGAGGGTGGCCGCGAGGAAATCCGGTTGCGCTGTAGGCGAGCAACTTTTCGGCGTGGAACGTGAATTATTTGGTCGACGGGGGCAGGATAAATTTTTTCCTTCCACCAGGGAAAAGTATCAAAATTCGTCGGCGCGCGAAAAGAAAAGGCGAAACCTGTTACCTACGTATCGCTGCTTATAGCATTAACAACTTACTTTAAAATGCTATGCATAGCAAAGGCAATTCCAGAACGCAGCGCATATCGTTCGTTCACCGTTCTATCATTTTTCTCATCTTTCTCTTTTTCCTTCCTCTTTTTCCGACAGCTACCGTACTTGATATCCTTCGTGACGCTTTACGTTGACTTTTATCGCCTCGTATCGTCGACCGATATAGCAGACTCGAAGAAAAGCATGTAGGAAGTGAGCGTTACTGGAGGACGCTGAATAACTACGTATTTTATATTCTATATTTATGGTTGAGTACGTGCAAATGGGAATTTGGTGTGGCTGTTTATCACCTAGTGACTGAGTTTTGGCTGCTAGGGAGCAATAAAAGAATCGAGAGCTTGAAAATGGAAAAAAGAGCGTATGGTCACTGGAGAACGACTGAACGTGACCAAATATTATTAGATTCACAGATAACTGAATAAGCTAAACGCGTCGTTTCATTGAGAAAGAAACGCAGGCTGCGCTCATTCTAACTCTTCGAGACTTATTCTCCAAATATTTTGTACCTTAAGGTATCTTGGAACCATTTAATTCAAAAAAAAGTTCAAGTCGGTGTCTGCACTGGTCTCTGAGAAAATAATTTACATTTTACGTATTTTTCTGCATTTACGTTGCGTGAAGAATAGGAAACAGATATCTACAGGTATCTAGCTTTGAGTAACACCGACAAGTTACAAGAGGTTCGAGTTGTTACGATGTTTTATAAAGTTGTAGTACTACGATAACTACGTACTTAAAACTGTTCCAATATACTTGTTTATTGCTTTATATCGCTGTATAAAACTGTCTCCCAATTCCATCTTTTCAACGGAAATAAAAGCCCAATGTAAAAATTCGTATAAATACAAGAATAAGTATCGATCGATTGTTTCAAAGATTCGTGCTCATCCGATTTAATGAATCATCGAGCGTAAGCGTCGCGGTAGGTAAGGAAAATGACGGTGAATAAAAGACCATGTGCCAAGAGATTGTGACGCTTCGATGTCAATATCGAGCGAAATATAGGACATCGTAAAAGTCGACTAGCTTGGTTTATCATGTCGTACGTTATCGGTATTGTCTCGGTATATATTAAGCACCGGTCGTATCGACGCCGGGTTCAGTCGCCTTCGTTCCAGTCTCCTCCGACGCAGTTAACAGTACGTAATCTTTCATCTCCGATACCTAAAACCGATAGCCTCGATAAAAGTTCAGTTTCATCGCGACCTGAAATAACCTCCAGTTACGGCGCCGAAAACATATCGCCATAAAATAATAATTTTTAATAACTTTTCTATCTACTTGCTTAGCGACACTCATCCACTGTAATCAGAGCTCACGGGAAACCCTATTGATCTCGCAGAGTTTTCTTTAAAACATCGAAACGTTTCCCGGTATCGTCCAATCAGTCATGTATCCAAGCGAGGATAAAGTTTAGCTTTCGCGCGACACGATCAACACGGAGCTCGCACGGCTTGATTTCTCCACCATTCCAGATACAAAGAGGGGAAGCCCGCAAGCCTGTTTCACGTTGCAGAGACTGGTAAACACGGGGATCAATTTAAACTCAGATCTCTGTAATCACGGGACGAACCGGCCGAGAGGTACTTTGCCAACCAGACGCCGAAAAGGGAATAGGAAAGTTTCGGCTGCGTGACGCTACCGAACCGTCCAGCGAAATTCGAAGAAATCAACCACACCGCGCTATACGATTCGCGTGATTCGCTTATATAGATTTTCAATAAGAACGATCTATAACCTTGCGTTCGTTAATAAGCGAACGCTCTCGCGCTTTTTTCAGATCCTCTGCTATTTAACCAGCGTAAAGTGTGTCCTGATTTAATTACCGTTTTAATTAGAGCAGCGGGAACGGACTTCGACGACCCGCTGCGCATCCATTGGAATACGATATTAGACAGAGGGTAAGTATTGGAGACTCTTAAATTGACAAGAGGCGAGAAGACGTAATAAGGATCGGAAATATGTATTAAAAATCTGGCGAATTTCATACGTAATTTCACTTGTTCAGCAAATTATTCCAACGCTTATATAGAAATCTTCTACGATTATATTACGCGTCATGGGGAATATTTCGAAATTTTATTAACACTGCGTTAAGAGCATTACGACTTAAATTAGTAAAATCTCGGATAAATTCGAAAACGTATATAAAAGTCGCGAGATATTCACCGCGGGTATATACCTGTTAAAAAATTAGTAGATAGTCGTATCTTGTCACGGAGCTAGTGAAGTGTTTTGTATAATACACGCGATATATACGTAAAACTACGGTAAATATTCAAATGCATACTTTCACGAGTCGCTGCAAAGGAGAAGAATTTCGATCGAAAACGTTGATGCGTTCGTTGACCATGTGAATATCAAATGACACATAAAGACTTAAGTTGGAGCATCGAATCGACTATAACTTTTGCCACGATCTCGAGACGAAACTATCGCAACGTACCGTGACAGCGTGACACAAAGCGCATAAGGTTGAAACATTTTTTTACCGGCCTCTTTTTAACCAAAGGATGCCAATGCTTTTTCCCTTTCAGCTTTTTTCTCTCTCCTTCCAACTTCCTTTCTCTTTCTTCCTCTTTGGTATTGTCGTGCACCGTTGATACGCGTTTGCACGCATCCTTTGAATTGCACCGACAGAAACGACTATCGAACGGCTGCTATTGCGGCGCACTGACGTCGATTCGATGCGATTCTCTTTTTGAACTCTTCCGGGGAAAAAAACGGATCGTCAGGAAACCGCAGCAACAAGGGCCTGGCCGCATTTGTGTCTTTTACTAAAAAAAAAAAGAAAGAAAGAAAAAAGAAGAAAGAAAAAAAGAAGAAAAAAGGAAAGAGCAGAAAGAGTGAGAGCCACGCGTACAAATGTGTTCTACCATGGATGTAAAATCGTGAACGACTGAAAATTCCATCGAATATCGAGCGTTACGGATATCTCTGATATCTGCTGGTGATTCGAATGGAAATTTCACGCGCCACGATAAGGAAAAAAAATGCGACAGCATTCCTTTGCTATCTTAATGATCGAAAATTGATTACAGGATATCCGAAGACTATTCTTAACTGTTCTTAAATTTCTTAGCTTAAAAAGAAAGAATAATGTTGATTTCTTCGTAATTATCACGGAAGAGAAGATACGTTTTAAAATTTAAAACAACGTAGCTGTAAAAATTGCTAATACGCAGTCTGCCGCTTGGAGAATTCTTGTTTCGCGTTTCCTGTAATAACACGCGAGCTTCTCGCGCGGAGTGCATTCCCTGGTGAACTTTAAAGAGTCGTCTCGTTACAAACTTCGCCGCTGCGTATTTGAAAAATAAAGAAATCTACCAAGATACACGAACAAAAATTTTCTGTGGAAATTTTTCTCTTTGTAAGCGCGGCGAAGTGGTCTTAATGGATCCACTCGAAAAAGCTCGTACACCTCCGAGCACATTTCGGTCGAAGTTCTATTATTCTTCGAATAGAGACGTTTGTTAACCGTTATAGCGTCCCGCAGCTAACTACGATTTCTTTTGCTAATCAATTCTGATTCAGCTTTGATTATGTTCGCCAACGAATGTTTAACAAAAGATTTCACGAGTGTGCTCGACATTCTCAAATATCAAGAAGAACAGGACTGGAAATACCGGTGAAAGGAAAATCTCGCAGAATCTCTTGATAAAACTATTCTAAAAATATGACGGCGTCAAACAATCTGTCACGACGCCTTTTCCCTTTCAACCCTCGTCATCAACCCTTGCTCAAGTCAAATCATTCGATAACTCCACGACCCTTCGCTCCACGCGAACAGTCGTTTCAAGGGTGGCGATGCGTTCCAACGATGTAAAATACACGAACATATTTCGTTCGCAACGACACTCGACGATGCCCACGGCTCTTATAAATACGTCAACGATAAATCTCGCTATTTGTTGGCGTGACTTTTACGCGAAAGAGGGTGAATCGATACGTCGGAGTCCCGTTCTCCTCGGAGTCAAACACGGGAACCAAACTTACGCCCACGGCGTTTCGTGGTCACATAAATAACCATTATATACACGTTGCCATTAAGTTTGCAGTGCACGCGCCTGATCCTCGGTCCCATCAACCTTCGTTCACCCCCGCCCCCTGGCGAAGTAGGAAGAAAAGTAATCCGACGCAACACCGAGACGTTGCCGTTCGACGACGTTTAACGCGTGGCACAGAATTTCCTATTGTCCTACCGACGTTCCCTGAGCGATTTATGTCATTATATTTCGTCGGGGAATGGCCATGTTCCACCCAATGATAAACTACCCCCGACCTGTTTGTCCGGCCGATCTTTCGAAATTCGTTGTTACGGAGGAATTTTTCGTTTCCTTGCACTGTGAAACTGCTTGAAGAAAACTGAAACCGAAACTTCCTTTTCACTCTTCTTTCAATTTCTATTCGTTTCTTCCCTTTTCTCTTCTCCTTCCTCCCACTGCCTCCTCTGTTCTACCTTCCGTCCCTTTCTTCTGTTTTCCTCCCTCTCTCCTTCTCTTTTTTTTCTTCGCTTTACTTTTCCTATCCTTTCTCCTATCTTTCTATTCGTCTCTCCCTCTTTCCTCTCCAAGTTTGCTTTTTCAGTTACACCGTCATCATTGAACTAAAAATACCTAAAATTCAGAGAAAAAGATTCCTCTCGTCTGGGTATGCGTTCGATTAACGGCGACCTTTTCAAGGCTGGGTACTTGTTGAATGCCCATCTGTCGGCTGGATAGAGGCTAAAAGGATACATTCGTGTTGTAGAGTTCAGGATAATGAATGGCTAGCGAAGGAAATGTCTTTTTGTCCTAGACAAGTAGTCGGTGTATGCTGCCAACAGCTTGACCATATAGGAAGCACCGGTTCTCGTCTGATCGCAGTAGTTAAACTGCGTCGGCCACGGTTACTGCCTGCACGAGCCAACTATCTACAAACTCCATGCGCTGAATGCTGGTACAGAGTCCTTCCAAAACACTGTCCGACTAAATAACCGTACCAGTAGCTGCTGGTTAATACACGAGAGGGGATAAAAGAAACGAAACACCAATTGGTTTGAAAGAGCTGCACTGAACCAGACGAGAACATTTTCCGTGTTACAACAAGGGCAATTGTATTCGCCCGATTCTTCTACCTCGGATACACGCAATTGTTAGAAAAAAAAGTAAAAAAAAAAAAAAAACAAATCAATTCACACGATCCATCAAGGATCACTCGTGTAACGTTACCGTGTCGCTGGCTGTGCTGTCACGATTCTCTCCATTTTTTTCCCCCCCTTTTAAAAGCAAAGTCGCGTTCGAATACTAGAATGAATTGCTGGGTCAGTTAGCAGAACGTCCAGATCGAAACGTAACCCCGTGAATAGATAACAAGTGAAGTGGGAATAAAGCGGATTGAGGAAGCAGACTGGAAGAAAAGAACACGCGAGAGCAGGAAGGCGAGTCCGAGAACCGAGCAGAAAAGTATAGCGGAGCCGGGGAAAGATTGGATAGCAAAGCGTACAGAAAAGTTAGTGGAAAAGGTTGGAGGATGGCGCGTACCCGCACCACCGGTTGGCCACCAGCTTTCCATCATCCTTTGCCGCGAATCTCATCCCACTTGGAATCGTTAGCGCGTTTCTGATAGCGGAAGAAAAAGAAAAAAAAAATAAAGGTTGTCTGAAAGTAGGGATGGGACGCTGGAGGTTTGAAAGAATCCAGCTTTCCCACGACCACTTGCGAAGGTGTATTTTTTACGGTGCTATCCCGGTATACTCGCGGCCTGTTTGCACTGGGGATGGAGTAAGTAAGGGCGAGTTCTTCTCCAGTGTCTGGGCAAACGTTCCGAATGGCTGGAAAAACCGCCGGAAGAACAACCACCGACCGGTGATTAAGTTACCGCCGGTGCGAGAACCTGTTAAATGTGGTTAGATATGGTATCAAGGCTCATCCTTAACTTTCGACCTAGGCTATCTGGAAATATCCGGCGGCACGACGCCTCGATACCACCACCAATTTCCCCCTTTCTGTTTCGCAGACCGCGGATTACGTAACGATTTTCTAACAGCTCTGTCTCTCCGCGAATTTTCTCTTTCCGCTGCCTAACAATTTCCGATTCGACTCGACTCGCTACTCGAACTCGTTGTTACGACCGCGAATACAATTAAAAACGACGCGTTTTAACGATGTTACTCTAGTAAATTTTAATTCGACTGTTCCGTTATTTACAATATTCGTTCCCCCGTGAATTCATTAATATTTCATGCGCGCGCTCGACGACGTTCCAATTCTCCGTCGTGTTTCGTCGTTCGAAAATTGAAATCCCCGCTGCTCGCCCATATCAACAGGCATTCGACGATCAAACGAACCGAGGAAAAAACGAGAAAATATATAGTAGAACGAAAAACAGGCGAAAAACGAGAAGAGGGAAATAAAAATACAGGAGGGCGGCGTCGTTTGCATTGGATTTTAATTGCGATGATCTAAGCCTGATCTTGTGAATCACAGCGCGGCAATCACCGTGGAACGGCAATGAAAAAGATAAAAATAGGATTACAGGGAGAAGGGGAGGAATAAACGATCGACGTAATTTTACGTTCGCACGCAACAAATTCTGACGCAACCCCATAAACGATTCCAGGGTCGACGCGTCGCTTCCGGTCAATGGAGCGGATCGCTTATACGGGCTGGCTGTTCGGAGCATGTTCCATTCGCGACAGAACATTCATTTCCCATGTGAACCATGGCTCACCTGGTGCATTCCGTGCGTTTCTCTGTTTGACCCGCAGCGAAATGTAGGTGTCCTCCGGTGTACGTACGCCTCGCCACGTTCCACTCATCCGCTTCACCATTCCCTTCGCCATTCCCTTCGCTATTCCTCTCGGTTCCTCGCAGTCCTTCAGCGATCCCGTCGAGTCCCGTTCCAGCGATAAATCATAACTCGGTCGCGGTTTCTTTTTAAACCGGCCGAAAAAGCCTGGTTGGAACAGAGGGTTCTTTCTGAAACGGCGTACCATGACAAAGAGGATCATATTTCTTCGAGAAAAGGAGTACAAGATCATCCCGCGACCGCTTTACATAGCAGCGCAGAGCACCAGTCAATGAATTCATAATTAAACCGACGGCCGACCGACTCCATCCGAAATTTATAATCTCCAGATTGCACCTGTCACCCACTCATAAATTCCTGTTTAAACTTTCACCCGCGGAACTTTTTTCTCCAATTCGTAGATTTACCCTCTGGCTCTCTCTCTCTCTCCCTCTCTCTGTCTTTTTTATTTAACCTCTTTTCACGGATAGAATCTTCTGAAACGATTCTCCATTCGTCTTTACAATACGGTGTTCACGTAATTTTAAACCAGCGTGGACAACCTCAAAAAATTTTACTTGTATATTTCTCTCAAAGGGATCTTCGTTTTTCTTGAGGATCTTTCAAACGTCTTGCTTAAATTTTCGACGTATTTTCCAAGTTCGGAAAACCTAATAATAGAACAAAATGTGAACGTAAATGACCCAGATTACCAACGTTGCGAGGATTACCTTCGGCGGATTAAAAGTAATTTAATTAAAAGTAATTTGGACAATTTTTATTTATCGTTTAATCAATTATATTCGTATTTATGGAAACCGAGGCTTACCAGCAGATGTTTCAAGAAATAGAATTTCAATGTGTGATTAAGTCAGAAATATTATACGTATTACATCATTATATATTTACGAGAATACAGAGGTTCGTTCGAAAACAACAGGCAGTTCCAGATGTGTGTATACCCCGAGGAGGTAGGTCAGCATTTTCCAACATATTGGTATAACGACGAATACGCGGGAGTAAGCTTGAACGCGGTCTGTCCGCTTGACGTACACCTGTATACTTGCATAATGACGTGTACACGTGTATTCTATACGCACACCTGAATATAGCAGGGAGATACACGGAGACTAGTCCGGTGGGAATTGACATACGATTCGCGTAATTATACACAGGAACATATCGATAATTAAGTCAAATGACGACGACCGTTTGCAACAGCCTATGAACCTCGAATTAATATTTCAAGATTCCCAACGAGAGCTAGACACGTCCATGGTTAAACGAGCATTTCGTTGTTATCGAGAAGACGAGGCGTAACACAGTTGAAATAAATAAAGGAAAAAGTTGGAGAGACCTGTAGTCGAAAGTGCTCGTACAATTCAACGGGTGTGAAAATTGACCAACGAACCTGTATGTTCGTTACGCGACAGCGTCAGAGGTTTAACAGTATCGAACGAAGATCTAAATGTACAGATTGATGTGTCGATGAATCAAAGTCATTGATAAATAGAGCACCGAGAAACACGTTGCAATCCTGCGATCGTAAAGTCAAGCGTCGATCTCGAACCAACTTTCGCATCGCTTTTTTACCTGAACAACGATCGCCAACAGGAAGAAACGTTCTAGGCTGAAGAATGAATCGCAGTAACGAACAGCGAGTAGAGGGGAGTAGAAAAAGGATAACGCGAAAGTTTTCACTCCACGTGGTCCCTAGAAGTCCTGTAATTGATCAAGCAAACGTAATATATTCCCGGCGATTTCAATGCCAAGCTACAACTCATCTCGTGTGTATTCGTATAAACTAACTGAAACTCTGTATACGATCTATACGTGTCTTCGTTTATGTACGAAATTCGTTCCAATTGCAACTGCAGCTCGAAACAAATCGAATTCACCGACGATGAAATCTGAAGATAGAAATAAAACTAGATAAGAATTGGAACAACGAGCGTACTAATACGATCAGATCAAGTTAGAAAAAATGGTGACGTTAAACGTATAAATTTACCACAACCTTTTCTAGATATTCTTCGTATTATTCTGCAGGGTTCGCCGATAGTTTTGGAAAATGTAGCCGGGCAGCCAGCAATCGTGCCAAAAATTTACTCCCGCGTAGATAAGCGGCGGAAAGTAAATATTCGTGGCTGTATCTTTCTATTGGGGCAACATTTCACCCGGAGGCGGTCGGAATACCCTATTTCCTGTCGATAAGACCACGATGGGGGTGCACGTGCATCGATTTGGTACGCGCGAGGTGGCCTAAGTCATGCGTGCACAAGCTATCGTAAATCTCGCGTAAAACGGCACGGTGTTACTTCCTTAACGAGGAGGCAACACGTACGACGACCAGTCGTTACACATACATACGTTCGACCATAACCCATGGTCGCCGTAAACGACGAACATCGTAGATAAAGAAGACCTGGCCACACCGAGAAAGGGGAGGAAGGGGGACGATTCATTAGCAAACACCGCTTTCCAACTGCAGATAAAAATGTCATTGCGGTGGCTAATTTACGCGTGCCTGAATCTCCATGAAAACGATTTAAGCCGCCTTCTCCCGGTCATTTCGACGGTCGAGCTTAAGAGTTGAATACCAAATAACCAAAAGGGGTGGCTAAATGAATGCAAACGAAAAAGCGTTAACGTTGATGGGCCCGTGTGAATTTCTGTCCTAATACCATTATTGATTTTATACGAGTATTTACGAGCTGAACCGTGCCGGCTCGCGAAAGTACTCCAACACTTACCATAGAAAACTTTTATGCTCGTATCGAATAAAACATTGTGAGATTTTCATTGGCGCTATAAGGAGACAGAACTGTCGTAATTATATCGGTCGAATTTGGAAAAAATCTATTGCAGACATATGCTTTGTAAAAAATTACTATACGATATGACTAGCCATCTTCAGCATGTAATAAGTTAAATACAGATATCGAAGTTTATTAACGTAATAGATAATTGACTGTTTAAATATTTTCGTGACCTCCGCCAAACACATATCTGTAGCAAATATCTTGCAATTTCCATGTACATATATTTTCAGATCGATTTCAGATTTTTCCAATTTAATCGTGATAGCCGAATCTCGTAACAACGAGAAATAAAATTTCAAGATGTTTCGTACAGGACACGTAGAAACCGTTTACAAGTGTTCGAATACTTTGGCGAGTATTTCACGTAAACCGAGACAGAAGGCAGGTTTGTCTGGAAATATTTACGAGCCATTCGTTGACATAACCGGGGAAACAGGCTTGTCGACACTCCCCCGCAAAAATCGCTTAAGATTCCGTTTCACGATCCAACCGATAATCGCCTTTTCGACGAAAGCCGGCCATGAATCCTGAATTCGGTGTGTTGCGCCGTGGTTTCGGGATTAACATTGATTTAAATTACAAATTTAACTGCCCCAAAGAGCCGCGGGAGTGGCGGGTGCTCTCTCGCAACACGCGGCGCTCTCGCATTCTGGGTCAACCGTAGCGAGTAGCAGCTATAGGTGAGACGGTTAAAACGGGCGAACTACTTAAAACAGTGCCCGTCTCAGAGTTACCAAAGGAGTAGCAGTAAGTCGACCGGTTCCACCCTCTATCCAACTCCATGCACCTACATTCATCCCCGCTTGTGCCCCCCATCATGAGATCGGTCGACTAACTTCTGCCTCTCGCGGCTACGGTGAAACATTAATTCCGATAATGGCATTAGCCGCGTGCCTTGTCCAGGATTCTGGTGCACGATTTTCTAGTCGTTCCGCTTCCTTTTTATCTTCATCGACGTTTCCTATCACGCGACGCCTCTTTAATTTATCCGAACGATCCCGATTCTTTACCGAGCAAGAGCCGGCTAAGTCTACCTGGTCGGCCACTGGTTTGCGGCTTTATTTTTAAAGGAGGTCACGAGTTTTCTTTCAAAAGAGGCGGTAGGTTAAAAATGCCGTTTCCGAGATCAGATTTCTGACACGTCGCGTAAATCAAACGATTAATAATATTACAGAGGCAAGAAGCTTGTACAGTGGTGCGCCAAAATTTCCGATTAAATAGTTTTTTTACCTTTTATCCTACAAACTATATATATTAAGAAATTCCAACTAATGTCGTACAATTATATAACAATGTTTATATGTTGCGCTGTTCCCTTTCACTTGCCATGCTTTCACGCTCGATATTAATTCAAATTGTTTTAGATATGTCCGCTACGATATAAAGTGAAAAATCCATCGAATTGGAAATTTTTACACGCCACTGTAAATGCTTGTAACATCGAATTTCGAGTTTTCCAACAGTTTCAAATACACGGGAAAAATGGCCATCAACGTTGGCAAGACGCGATATTACATCGGTGAAAGGTGTAACTTTCGGACGATTCGTAGAGTTGGCGACACACGAGACAGAGAGTAACTGAAAAGCGATACCAACCAACCACTCCCCGAGCCCCGTAAAACAACCGACTACGTCCACGGCCAAAATTCCACGCGAGACGCGCTTAAAATTCAATTATTGCGCCATCAAGAACGTCATGCGTCAGACGGAGCGCGCGCTCTTTGAGGCCGCGTCGCGGCGGGACATCATTTGGCGATAACCGCGGAGACGTGCTCATAATTACATCCGCGGCGAGAACTGCTCGGAATGGCAGTCGTGACGGTGCCGTTATTATTATGGAATTTACCGTCACGTACGGACACAGACACGCGCATATGCCTGCTGCCAAAACGTGCACGACGGGAACCGGTGGCTGACATCACATGCAAAGCGATCGTCGAAACGCAACGACGCTATCGTCCTTCCATCCCGACGATCCATTCACTCGTCGCTATTCTTCACCCTCTGGTTTTCCACTATCGTCAGTGCTACGACTGAACGATTAATCTCGAAGAAACACACGACGACAAAACTACAGGCTTAATGAGTCGAAAAAGAGAACAGATGTTCTTTGATACGGCAGTGGACAGAAGTTTGGTGAACACGAGCTAAATGTGAGAGCATGTTAGGTGTCTGGTCATCGTCGCAAGACGCCTAAAGTCTACTAAATTTCTTTTAGAACGATTAAAATGAGAAAAGAAGTTTCATGGAGTAAAAAATGTCCAGCAATGTTGATGACTTGGATGACGTTGTTAGAAGAGATTGAGGAGATACGATACGATATTTAGGCAAAATTCAATATTTCGATGTACTGCGCCTCCCGCGACAAAATATATCAAATTCGGCAGTCGTCGCGAATAAGTCTAACGAAGCTACGAAACCTAAAGTGCGTATAAATTGCAAGAAATATCTACTGACTCGTGATCGTGTGAATTTTGACGTCCATGTGACAAAAAAAAAACAGTCCATCCCTGCTTCAAACATAGCAATTGTTCAACGCGCGAAAGAAACTTATATACGTCAAAGACATTAATATCCAACCTGAAAGAGAAAAAGAAGATACAGCGTCATGATCTTTAGGTATTGCAGTTAATTAAGAAAAAGGGAGCGAGATTCGCGGTCGCGACGACACAGGGGCTTAATTAAATGAACGCGCGATAAATTCGGAAAGACGTATTCTTAGCGACGACGTGGATATATTCCCCCTCGGGTTGGTCAGTTGGGCTCTTTGGTTTCTCCGTGGCCGCGTCTTTTCCCCGAGGAATCTGTCTACCGGGCGGAGATTAGGGGTGAGATTAGGTGTTCGACGGCGTTCGCTGCAGGCGCGGGAACCACGATAAATTCTCCTTTGACTTTATCGATGCTTCCACCCTGCGGTCAAAGTCGACTCACGAAAGTGCCGTTAAAAGGCAACAGCCAACTCGGGGATTAGCTGTGTATTCGATCGATCGAATCAACCGGCTCCGACGATTATTTGTCTTCGCGGCGATTACCGGACCGAGCTACGCTTTTCCTTCGATAGATACATCGCTATCGGGCTGTGTTGCTGAAATCGTGATACGCTCGAGTAAGTAAGATACATAGTAAACATAGGGTGGTGTTTTCTTTGCTATCATTGGGTAAATTAGCTTTCGAATCATTCCAAATGGAGGGAACGTTTGAAAGGCTCGTAACGAAAATAGCCATTGACCTTTTGCTTGCCTTTTTCTAGAAAAAAGGAAGAATTTCTGTTGGATACATTTCACATCGTTTAGCAAAATGTGTATCTGTTTTTATATCGTACAAGAGCTATGTACATAATCAAATCGTGCACTTGTAACAAAAATATTGATAAAACCGTTTAATTTTTATTTCGCTAGAAGACAGAACACGTGCTTTGTGTTCAGCTAATAGAATACACTGTTATCTGAAAATTTCACAAAATTTCTTTTTATGGTAAAATGTGCTAGCGTAAACTGCGAAATCGTCGAATGAAGAGAAATAACGCGATTCGCGATCGGTAGCATTTTGTGGCGATTGGCGCGAACATTTCTAGATCGACTGTACCGATACTTTTGCCGTAAAATCGCCCGGTGAAAATTGCCTTATCGATTCGAGCCTGTGTAACCACATCGTGCAATAGCACGGTGACAAGAGCTTGCACATGGCAGCGAGATGAACGCAGAAACGCGTAACTCGCTTTACGTAGTTGGCATCGCTATGGGGAGAAATGGAACCGGTGTTGGATGCTCGTTCGAAAGGGCCACAACGCGAAGGCAATAAAAACACTATGAAGTAGATGAACAAGCCGCGTTAAAATCTGTCGGGATAATGACCCGGCGTTTTACGCATTCGCGTTCTCCAAGATTATGGGCTACATAGTGCTGGGCAGCTTTTATCATGGCGTATGGTGTACACGCGGAATATGGGATATTTATACGGAAGGAATAATAATAAAAAGACACACACACACACATATATATATATCAACACTTTCCATATTTCCGAATTGATTTAAAATTCTATCGTTATAACGACGATACGAATGTTCGATTACGGTACCAATGATATTTGCAAAAATTTCCTATCACAGACATAATATACCCCCATCGGAATTTTCTATGGCAGGTGTTCAAATACTTTGGTAAGTCACTATACACCGTACACGTAACAGACGTTAACAATTCAGATACGAGTGGATAAAATAAATTTCTAATATGTAAATACGATACGTGGTTCGTTGTTTGAATATTTGAATCTGATTGGCTGTCCGTTCGAATATTTGAATCCTACCGGTTCATTATTTAAATTTCCCAAGGTTTAAATATTCGAACGTTCTCTACAACGAGCCATAGCGACGAGTCGACTGAAAAGAATAGTCTTCGCGTGTCTCGTTGCCGCAAACAATCAACGGCTGGGTGCAAATTTAAAAAAGAGTTTTGGTACACTGCGGTCGAGCACATAAACTCCAATAAAACGCTTTATGGAGAACCGCTCGGTCAACCGATCGACCGTTAGTATTGGCGATTCGTCGCGATTTCCCACGAGATACGTCGTGGGAAGCGAACGAAAAAAAAAAAAAATATAGAGAAGAAAGAAAGATCGATTCGTTCCGTGGATTTAGCAGCACGATCGCTTGGGATATGTAAAGCAGCAACGAGATATAGGGTCAACCCCTGTCCGAACCGCCCCTTTTTTTCCTCTGTTTCCCCCAGTTTTTTCTCTCTCTCTCTCTCTCTCTCTCTCCAATCTACGAGCTTCTCTTTTCCGCCTGACCAGGTGTCGATGTCCCGATACGAATGTACGTACACTCCTGACGGCAATTTTTGCCAGAGAAACCGCTACTTCAACCTGGAGCGAGCTGAATTGCGGCTCCCGCGAGAGGACGAATGGCGCGGGTAGAAGGTTGCTGGACTACCGCCTGGTTTCTATAGCAAGAACCGCGAAGAATATATCGTTCCGCTTCCGAGTCCTCGCCTATCACGTTAGCGAGAACCTTGAACCTTATTCTCAGACAGAAAGAAAGAGGAGGATATATCTTTTATCTTCCAGTGTATTCCCTTCTTCCGTTTTATTACTACTTTAATTAAAAATAAATTACCAGGTTAATACGGAACAGGGCGATAACATGTGTAACAGGATACTATTTCTACGGACTAATCTGAAACCTGTGATGTTAATTGCGAGCATAATCTTCAGCTTGTACATACATTCATTTAACACGTTAGAGGAATCTAGACTTTTAACAACAATGAATAATAATTTTAACTATCTCTACGAATATAAAACATTTCAAGAACAAAATATAACATTTTCGTATTACCAGCACATTTAGGGGAATCCACGTTTCACACTTTGTTACAAACCTTCGAATTATCGTGCAATTTCATCTGTTTCGTTTTTTGTTCTTTTGTCCTAGGAATTGATAATACGCGATAAGAAATATAAAAATTCGATTGTTTTCGTTAAAGCAAACAAGCAATCCATATTAGCTTTTGCCTATTAATCAACCAAAATATGGAGCGATTAGTCATTCTAACGATAACGAATCTTGCCCGTTATTTCGGCTGAAATAAATTCTCTTCCGCGTAGCGCAAAGTACACAATGGAAACGAGATAGATAGGAATCGCGAGATAGAATAAAATTCGTCGTGTTTTACAAACGATCGGATGAAAACGCGGACGTCGTGGTCGGTATCGCTCTTGGAATTATTGGTCGATTCGAAAGCGGCTACAGTATGATTAAACTTAAATATTGAATCATGTCGGAAACGAGATGGAATTTACTTTCCATCGTGCGGATTAATTAATAAAAATAACCGAAGCAATCGGATTAATTTGCATCGCGAGTGAGAAAGGTTTCCGAATGTGCGAGCGGCCGCCACCGCTGCTGCTGAACATTTCCGCGGATAGATAATGGCGAAGGTGGAGATGGCTTGGTTTTGATTTTAACGCACACAATGTCACGTAGCTTCGAAATCATGACGATACGCACGTTCGCCGTTATATCGCTTGTTATAACAACCTCGCTGCTAACGGCCAAAGGGAAAGAAATTAAAGAGGTTCGCACAATCCTGCGCGACACGATAGAACGGACAGGTTGAATTAAAATGTTGGTTTAAATTTCGAGGGAAAGGATCATGATGGATGCATCGTTTCTTCTACAGTCGAATAATCGACTTCTGTGTACCTACGTCGAATTATAAAAACAACTACATGAAACGATGATATTTTGATTAAGTCTCGTGATTATCGAAGAGCAAATGGAAATGGTACGCGATAACGCACGCGACATAACGTTAACGAAGCCTCGCGATATCGTCGGTTTCCATGGCATTCGTTTGTACTGTAATACACGACCGTACGTGTGATCGTGTGGCCGGCAAGAACATACCACGATAGATATTCGGATAGATTATTTGGGGGAATACCCTGCTGCTAGGGTGAACGAGATAGCTCCCAAACTAGCTAACGAAGAGAACTAATGAAGCAGCTCGCAAAACGAGGGAAACTGACTAATAAAGTTAGCCAACGCGTATATTCAACGCGTACGTAAGAACATACGATCATACTCCGAAGCGAGTTTCTGTGTTGCAATTTTCATCGTCAAAGCAAGAATGAACATAAATTTCTCAATTTAGGGGCGCGCGTATCCTCTCCGCAAGCCGCTACTATTATCCTCCGGTGTGCTTCCCGTAATCGATTCCAAATTACCTTAAAAACGAAATATTCGCTACGAACTGCTAGCGCAACGTTCTTCGATTAAATGAAAAATACCTGGACGACAAGTGTCCAAGGACCAGTTCGGTTCCCAGCGGCCACGCACCCCGTAAATTCCAGCAGCTTTTTCCACGTGTCAGCTTGTATATTAGGGCGATATTGGAGGGGCAAGCCAAAAGGGAGAAACGGTTAGGACAACGGGGGTCATGGCATCGGGCGAGAGATAAGAGACAAGTGGAAAGGGGGCAGATGAGATAGAGAACAGTCGGTTATACGTGACTAGGGGGTAAGCTCGCTATGTCTATGGAAGGTCGGTGCACCGCACCTAGGCGCTGCTACTCGGAAAGTACAGTGGCAGTAATGGTCTACTAAATCACATTATATTGTTTCTTGAGGGGTAGGAGAGGGCGTAGCAAGAGGTAGGGTCCGTGGCAACCGTGCAAAAGGCCTCTTGCTTCTGTTGCCTGAGAGAGCTGCTAGAAAACAAGCAACCTTCGTTGGCCGCCCACTGCCTCCTTCCGCAAACCTCCTGCTAACCGCTGCCCACAGAGATTGTGGAATATATGTTTGTACACAAAGGTGCCGTTATCTACGGACACGTACGCAGAAATAGACGTATGTTCGAAAATCATATTTCCCTTTGCGCTATCTGCGAGCTCCACCGGCGCATCCTTGCGGGACCCATGTAATTTGAACAGCGTGGCACGCGAACGAGCGATATCAACAATTTTGTCGGTATATTTCTGGGTTGGAATTTTTTTTCTTCAAGAAATCTATACAGAGAGAAGAGCAAGTTGTAGGTGTGAAGGTAAGCGAGCGAGGAATTCCATAGGACACGGTGATACAATTCGTTACGACAGATTACCGAAATTGTGACGGAGTGGCTACAATATCGCCAAGACGAGAGAAACGAGACGTTATAGGCGGCCATTCTGGAGAATACCTGTACTTAATTTCACGGCAACATGACGCTTGCGTTTTTTTTTTTTTTTTTTTTTTTTTGGTTGGAGTAAACCCCGTTTATAAATATTTGAGAAAGACTCGGGGAAACTGTCTAATATCGTAATATAAATTTATTACGCGTAATACAAGTATTAATGTATATTTCCCACCACGAATCGAATGTAATATGTATTTGTCGTATTTAATATCAGAGGTACATTCGATCTTGAATATAAAACAGTGATTATTTTCTAAATCGCTGATCTCGATTTCATCGTCGTTTTATTACACCGCGAGATCGATAGTTAATGGCGAGCAGTGAAACCATGATTCGATTTGATCGTGTTTCTTTTCCCTTCGGGGATTATAATTTTCATTTTTCAACGTCGAAACGCAAAAACGGGTTACAGAGGAACGTTTCGACACAAATAAGGACGTTTGCACGGGTTAACTTATTCGTTGTGGAACACGTGCTTTCGAGACGCGAATTCGCCATTTACATCCGCTTCTTTTAACGTGAGAACGTTAAACGAGAACAGAAACATCGATAAAAAGTGGAAATAAAAGCGGCTTGAGAATCAGCGGATGGCTGCAAACAAATCTGCCGAGAAGGAAGAGAAAAAAATAAGAGGAGAGTCGGTCCAGACGGAAAATATTATGATACGAGAGAAGGAGCGGCAGAAGGAAATTAATAAAGCTGATGGAACAACTAAGAACGGACGTAAGCGTTTGCGGAGGAGGGGCAGGCTTTTGTTTCGTGAAAATCGCAACAACGATAAAAATCGGTTGGAACGAACCGTCCCGGCGGAGAAAAAAAAAGAAAAAAGAAAGTGACAGGAGAGGAGAGGAGAAAGTTTCCTTTAAAATTCTTCTGAGAAGCAACAACAGCACTTCGATGAAAGGAGCTGGCATCGACGTGAAGGGTGACGATTTCTTAATGCAACTAGCAATCGTAACGTTTACCAAGTTGAGGACGTACATCCCTTTTTAGCGAAGGCAGCTACCGCGTTCTATCCTCCTCCATTGAAAGTGGCGAGCAGATTGCAACGAAAAGGGACATTATACCTAGGAGTGGAGCTATTGACAGAGATAGCGTTGGAGAAAAGAACAAAAAAGAGCGGAGAGGAAAATGGGGGGAAAGAAGCGAGAAAAAGATGGCACGAGTCTGAAAGGAACGTAGATAAGAAGCCGGTAGAAGGAAAATGTCTAGGATACAGTGGCACGGGAATGGAGCGGTGTAAGAAAGTAGAGGGTACTAGGAAATGTTAAGAAAGAGGGGGAAAAAAGGCGGAGGTGAATGGCGAAATGGAAAGATGAAAAAGCGGAATTTGTTCGTGGATGGCGAAGAAGACAGTGCTACGATATTTTCAGCAGGTTCCTGGTCTGATTTTATAGAGAGGAAGATACGTTAGAAAGCATTATCCCCGTATCGTACACGAAGAAAGGAAAAAGGAGTAGGATGGAGAGGGTGCAGGAAAAAGACGAAGATCAGCAGGCATCTTTGAGGTTCCCCTTTCTCCTTTTACCCGACCGAGTCAAATGGAAAGGAGGAGATGATTTCTCTGTGCGAACAACGAGCGTAAACGTTTACCACGGTGAAGCCGTTCATTGTGGCCACCGCCTTAAGGGAGACACCGCCGGTCCCGTGCGTACTTCTTCCGCTCAAGAGTGCTCAGCCGGGCTACAAAGGATGGAAATACGAGAAAACTGCGAAACGAAGAACGCACCGGTGGAAGAATAACCGACGCGACACGGTTAAAGAAAGGTGCGCCGGATGCACGAAACGGAATAAACTAGATAGCGGAACAGGGATTAGAGCAGAAAGCAGGACACGAGACTTTCGCTCTAACAATGCGTTTTCCATCGAAAAAGGGTCAAACGCGATATCGAGTGCTCCTATACAATTTTCATTACGGTAAAAGTATATACGGAAACGAACGAGAGCGAGAAAGGAAATTACGTAATTTCTAGGTGGTAAGTTTTGTCATTGACGAAAATGTCGTTCCATATTCACGGGAAGAAGAAATAATCGACAAAAGAGAACACGAACCGAAGCAGACGGGATAGGAAGAGGATCGTGGCGCGGAAATTACCCCGAAGGAAAGGGAAAACGGCAAACAACGACGAGAAAGGGAAACAAAGTGAGAACGGTTCTCTGCCACCAGGCCAAGTAATGGCAATTTCTCCGAAAATTGAGGCGCCACCTAACTATCTTGACTTTCCCAGCCCTGTTCCTCGCTCGCCACCTTATTACATAACGCGCGTAACGTCTGTCTGAGCGCACGATATACGTGACACTTGCCTCGTTCCGTGTACCTTCCCCTATGTCGGTGTGCGGTAAACGTCTGGCAAGTTCGAGGAACGCGTTCATCTTGTCTCAAGCAGCGGACCGGTTAACTACCGGGTAGAATGCGTGGAACTTGTGCCAACGATTCCGCGTCCCCTCGAATAAACTCGAACGGACACTGGCTACAAGAGAACTAGAAGAGAACTAGAACAGGAAGAATTTTCGACGCACTAACGGAGAGTTTCGCTTTATTGCTGTTTCCTAACTTGGCGAGAAGAATTTCTTCTTTTTAGTTCGCGCTATGAACGAAGCTGGAAGAAAAATGGAAGATATTTGTGAAACAAAATAAAGAGTTTTCGACCTTGTACCGAGATGCAGATAGACAAGATACGGAAAGACTAGGAAGTTTCTGTTACACGGTTAAGGAGCTGCGTCGCTGTGTTATGTAGAATTAAAATGAGGTTGCGTCTACCGCAACTGCCGCAGTTATCCGCAGTGTCTCCTCGGGAATTCCGAGGTTACGCTCTTACGAGCTCCCAGCAGGCGTGTGATCGGCGACTTGCGGACACTCGGAACACTTTGGCAAGTTTGCGGCGCTGGTCTTAACGAAGCGAAAGCTACTGGCAAACTGGAAGAGAGAGAACTGTCGTCCGGCAGGGCTCTCCAGTTAAGATGCCCTTTATAGTCTAATTCTCGTGAATGTGTCGCGGTTTATTCGCTTGTACGCTCTAACTGTGCGATACCGTACAGGAAATACGGATCAGGCTGAGGTCACGGAACTAAAACAACGGAAGCCATCCGTCATTTCCATCTCCGGTAACAAAAGGCACGATTGTGGTTCCGTTCTGCTATCTGTACAGCTTTTCGATGCGTTTAATCATCTCCCGGGATTGTTGTTTCAATCAGATTTAATATTCAGACACGAGTAAATAAATACATCGTCGGTCCGAATCCCAAACTAATGAGACGCGTCCGCGTCGAAGCTTCTTTGCGTTTATCGTCCGATGTTTCCGCGTTACCTTTAACCGTATTATCCTTCTTTCCGTTTTTATTTTACCCAGCTTAATCCGTGCTACGTTTCGTCTGTCCCGTCTTTGTCCTCGCTAACCCTCCTCGCGATCCCTTCGATTTGATTTCGAATAGCTCGGATACCCACAGCGACGCCCTTATTACGAGAGTTTTAATTAAAAGTCTACGATATGGCGCCACGACATGGAGAACGACGCGAACGAATTCCCTCGGGAAACTCCCGATTTTTCCCAACAACATAATCAAGCTTTTAAGCGGCTTGCGAACAGAGGATCGAACCTTTAATTAGACACAAACGAGATATATGTATATGGTAACGTGTATATCGTTACGATATACGGTAATGGGCACGTGTTTCAACCAGTTTTCAAAGCCAGCTCGCGCACAACTGAGGGAAAGTCTTGAAACATTTTTGGATTCTACTGTGTGTGCGCGGCAGGCAGAGCTTTATGAAACGCCGACAAAGAGACCGCATTCTATTTACCCACGCCGTTCAAGTTTTTCGCTCAGGGCCAACCGTTTATTGCCTCCGTTCCATCGTTTCGCTGGTAATTTTGTTGACGCACCGAGCATGTGGGGAACGTGTGGATAATCGTCGAATCTGTGCGTTCTGGTTAAAAGGATGTTCGCGAATAACGTATACGAGTATCGCAGAAGGTATTCGCCCGTTCTATTTTCTTCAAAACTTCAATTTTACTTCGTTTATAATAGCATTTCATGTCGTAAGAAATTTGACACTCAGATATATGATGAATGATATAAACAGTAAGCACAATGAGCGTAAAAGTACTATGACTGATACTTATGATACTTATGACTGATACTGCATACGACTAACGTTCAATTCTCAAGAAACAATCGACTTGCTACCATAAGTTTATTTATCGTTATAAGATGACTTAAATAACAGCAAATTTTAAAATAAATTTAAAAGGATAACGTTTGTAACGTCATCGGTAGACTACGGAATTACACGTATCTATGCGGAATACATGAAATACACAAAGTACTCCTTTTAATTTTTAACAGTCATTCTTCAAAGCCAAATTTCTATTCAGGTTACTTCTGAATTATTTTATTACGTTCAAAAATCTTTCCAATCTCTAGACTTCATCTTATTATTTCTTCATCTTCTACATCTTTCTACATCTTCATCGAACTTATTTCTTGCCAGTAACGTTTCAATAATCACAATCGTTCGACGATAGATCGACGATGGATCGCCATCCAAAATATTGCTGTCCAAACTAAGATGAAATACTGAATCGATACGCAATCTGATAGTACGATCACGGTGACCGTTTGGCCCGCGTAAAATTCTCTGGTGGAAAATCTCGATACGATTTCAGGCACGTAACCGTAAAAATTCGAGATTCCACGAGCTCGCGCAGTGGTATTTAGCATGGAACCACGCGGTTTCCGATATTTCTGATCGGAGATCACGGCAACGAAGGAAGCAGAAATTTTCTAACGGGCATCGCGCACACCACGTGGGTTTCGGGGGTAGCCAGGATTGAAGCGTTCTCGAAATTCCTGTCTGCTTCGCGGCTATTTGACAGACCCGTTCCGTCTGTTGGAATGGCTTCAACCATCGTGATCATCCATCGTGAGTCTCGATAATTCCCGTAATTGGAACCGAGGAAATTTGCCCGGCCTACGGATCACCGCGGGAAGTATGGAGAAAGCAGATTGACAGCGATATTGGCACACGTTAATTGCATAACCGTCGCTCACCCCCGCTCCTCTATGATCGATTGGTAAACGATACGAAACGTCGACCAGAGAAAACGTGTTTTTACTTTTCATCCTATAAGCTGACTCGTAAATCTGTGACAAACATAGATAATACATTTTAAAACAAGTTGTCGCTAAACACGACATGACACGGTTTACATATTTACCCTTACTGTCTTTCCCAGGTCACATTTTACACGATCGTGCTTTACCACTGTTGCGATATTCGTTAAATTCGACAGAGTTCGTGTTAATATGCAAGAATTTTCGCATCTTAATCCCTTAACCGTGTCATTTTTCCGTTTGAAATCTTTCGTAACCATGAAATTAATAGCTGGTAAAGGCAAATCAATTTTAGATAACTCAATTTTACTGGATCTAAATATGATACAATTTATTTATAACAGAAATGAAACGAAACAGTAAAAGATTGGAAATCTATAATCAGTTACTCTTACCGACGTGTGAATTTATCCTTGGAAGATGTTCCGCTCGTTGAAACAAGAATAACACATTAGGACGGAAATATTCAAGAACGGCAATAAGGTGGGAGGAATTTATTTCACATATTCGACAAGATACTTCTTTGTATTTCACAGGAACGATGAAACGTTAGGGAATATATTGTAGAAGCTTTTGAGCGTTTAAATTAATATCGATACAACCATAGGAGACGACAAAGCGAAAACTGTTTGCTCACGTCAATAAGAAAGGACAACTATGTCGTGGAGTGGTCGGGACGGTCGCATGTTTCATGGGATAGTTTGCTTGTGCGTTTGATAGACAAGTATAGAGTAGAGGAGTAGCTTAATAGCAATATTGGTCACTGTTAACTGTATGGTCGTAATTAGACCCGTGGCTATTGGTATTCTGAGGGATTCCTGAAGCTAACCCCTCTCCCTCTCCCCCAACAGAGCGCAGCGCGACATAATTTACCGAAATAGCTGTACGATCGCGGCTAGCATACCTTTGATAACGTCATTAAATGCGCATTCTGCGGTACGAACACGGCCGCCGAGCCAATTTTGCGCAACAACAAAGGGCGGAGGCCAAGACCGAATCTACGCCCTTCTCTCGATAAATCAATTTCTCACGAGCTTTACGAACTTTTCTCTATCGTTGCTTTTGCCCCTCCCGCCCCCCAACACCTTGCTCTCCTCCCGACTTATCGTACAATTATAGAGATTTTCATTTTTCCTTCATTACGATAAATTCGAATATTTCTTGTTTCTACGGGTGATATAATTTTATTAATGTCTCGACTTGACAATATTCGTGGAAAGTTTCATTGGTTGTACGATACGTTTGTTGAAAATTTCATTGGTAGGACGATACTGTTGTTGAAAAAGAACAAACGCCAACGTGTTGACATAATGACATCCGACGAATCTCTGAACGGTGATTCGAGAAAATGAAACTCTCGTGGAAAATTTGCCATTTACCAGCGTAAAACGCGAATCCATTCTGCCCCACCATCGCCGCGTTTCTCAATGACCTCGATTTCCGCGCTGATTCAAGCCGCATTACCGGAAGTGCCTTATTTTCACCCGCAAAATGGATACCTCCCTTTCGTTTTACTTAATAGCGCCGTTGACGATAGAAATTGATTTCAGATAGATTTTCTTAAACTTAGTTCGAGTTTCCTCGACTTATATCGCAAGATTTATCGATCTTGATATCTTTCGTCCGCGCACGATTCTCAAGTTTAAGAAACTTTTCACTTTTTCAGGGATCATCAGTACGAACGCTTCGTTAATCATTTTAAAAGCTGAGTCCTCTTGTTAAACCATGAGAAACAAAAAATACTATAATTTTTATCGGTCGTTGATACAAGAAACATGTTTCTCTAATACATCAACGAAACCAAGCACCTTTAT
Organism: Bombus vancouverensis nearcticus; assembly: GCF_051014615.1. Lineage (NCBI taxonomy): Eukaryota > Metazoa > Arthropoda > Insecta > Hymenoptera > Apidae > Bombus > Bombus vancouverensis. The sequence goes on along the minus strand of NC_134917.1, from coordinate 15,142,259 downwards.
CGTTCGATTAATTCATAAATCGATCGCAATGTTGCGTACATTCGACGAAGAACGTGAGAAAATTAATCGAATGCACCTACGTGTAAAGAAAACAAAGCGGTCTTGAAAAACAAAGGTAATACCGGAGAATTATACAAACGTAACGCGATCAGACACTATCAGTTAGACGCTATTTAACCAGGTGGAGCAAGCGAAGAAACCGGACGAACACGATGTAACCGAGACGAGGGAAGAAGGGCGACACCTGGTCTGGCTCGGCTTACGGAGCACGTAGTGTCGCAGTCAAGGCTGACCTACATATGGGCTGCACCACTGTCTGATCCCATGTAGAGCCATTCTCCTGTGTGTCTCCTGGCTTAGCGAGCGCGCCGCGAGATCGTAACGTAGACGTGGACTGGTTAGCGCGTAAACACACGCTCGTGTTTCCGCCACCACCGAAAATCCCTTTCAACCAACATGGGGGCAGAGGATCGAAGGAAGGCTTCCTGGCGGAGGGCACAAACGATGCTGCAAATCGTTGGATTATGCGAGACGCCATCGGGAGCCGCACTGAATACCGCGGAACCGATATTTCTATATTTACGCTCGGTAACTGTAGCGCGCGAGTTTTAACAAACTAGCCGCGATAAATATAGCGGAATTAGCTGTTGGATTATACGATTCCTCCGAAAACCGCGGCAGGAGTTTATCTTGCTTCCGAAATTTTCCTCGTGAAAAATGGTAGTTGATAAGTCGATATTACCGTTGAACGAAAATAACGATATACTATACATGTGAAATACTATATAAAAGTACGGTTAAATAAAATACGCATGAGCATCGGTGTACACCGAACAAAGCAACTGGATCATTAATTGAAGTGGAATGCACGGCTAGTAAAAAAAACGATATCGTACAAAGCCTAGCGAACGAGGCAGAGAAATCGACGTTATGTGACGTTCGATTCAATAGCGACCGTCTGTCGCAGTACAGTCTCCAAGGATTTTAGTACGGATTATTCCAGTACCTGTCGTTCAGTCACGGTACGATTGTCGACAAAGGAGGCGATCGATCGAACTCTTGTTTTTTCTCCCCCTCCCCCCATCCTCGCCACTCTTTCCTCCTATTTCTCTGTCCCACTCGTCGTAAATCGCGGTCGAACAGCTCCCCCGTGGCCCGGTCGATGATCGAGAAAGTTTTGCAGATTGTTCTCGGTGTGTTTGTCTCTTCTCGCCCCGAGAACGTTGATCATGCCCCTCTTCAAATAAAGCATTTCCTGTTCAGATATCGGAAACAGACGTATCGCGTATCGTTCGACGCGAATCGAACAACAAATGCGCGCTCGTCTAGGCCTTTCATTTTATTTCCAACGCGTTCATTCGGTCCCCTCGATCCCCTGCCAAAGAAACAACCTCGATATATCGATCGACCTACGCGAAGCATTATACGCGTACATAATACGTAATCCGTACGAGAGGTATTATCCAAACTCGACTCGTTCAAAACGACGTCAATCGTCGTACGAATCGTAATCAGCCTAAACTCGGCGAACGTATTAACAAGCGGAACGAGCAGACCATGCAGCACGTCTTCCGTTAACAATAACGTAAATCGTCCAAACTGTAATCCCTTCGTGCGGAAGAACTTTAACAATTATATTTAATGCGATACAGGTCCAGCGGCAGCAATGGGAGAAGGCAGGGCGAGGACAAGGAACGTGTACTCGGTGCACAGAGAATGCGACGGACCAAGGTAGAAGGAGAGTTCTGGTCCGAGAGGAAGAAGAGGGAGAGAGAAAGAACGATGCGCGAGTGTAAGGGCGAAAGAGAGGGGTGTCATAAGCCGTAGATAACCGAGGCACCCATACCAGTTCCAAACTCGTACCTTCGTGTCTCGGCCGCGACCACCAACCCCAGGTGAAATCTACCCCCTTTCGCAGCTCCATTCTGGTCCTATAGCCCTGCTACCTAGCCTATTCTCGTTCCAGCACAGCTATGCGCCGTAGTCTAATCAAATTTAATAACTTTTGTGCTACCCGCGCACTCTATCCTCTCTGCTCGTCGCCCCTCCGCCACCCTTCATCTTCTTGTACGCCAACTCCCACCCACTTTCTGTCTCTCCTATGGCCGTCCCTTTCGCGCCCTGTTCAACCTCCGTCTATTCCTCTCCGTCGTTCGTTCTCGCTCCTACGTTCGTTCGCGGCCTGTCTCTGCTACCGACTCCCTCGGTCTCTGTCACGTTATAAACTTGTGGCTCGCGCACAGCCGAGCTACTGAGTACCGCAGATTTATGACGGGGACATGTCAGACTCGCTGAAACAAGTCCGATCTGCTCGTGACTTCATTTCAGAAGGGTTTCACGAGTTCATCGTCTGCGAGGCTTCGTCTACTCTCTTCTTTTTTCCTTTTTTTTTTTATTCAGCTCCTGCCAAGCCTGTCCCCTTTTCGGTAATTTCCACGATAACAAGCCGTCTCGACTTTGGTTTCGGCGAGACATCGAGTTTCGCGATAAATCACGATTAACTCACACATACGTTGCGACCGGCTAGTATCAGAAACCAAGTTGTTCGCGCGACCGAACTTGCAGATATTTCCTTGCCGTGACGCGTCGCGCCGGCTGGAAGACACGCGCCAGCTCCACCACCCGTATCCGCGGATATAAATCCTTCTCGTGTTGGCTAGACTGCTCGTGGATTACTTAGGACGCGAGATACGCACGGCAATCTGCCGTGCACAGCTGAAGAAAAGATCAGTGGAGTGGTGAAGGGGCAAGCGGGATATTTCGCTCGTTCGACTCATCGGACGACGCAATTGGTACTGTGGAGAGACGAAAAGAAGTTTTCCGGGAAGAATGCGTGTCCGACCGGCTACTTACAATGAACGCAACACGATTTGAAAGATAGACACGATTCGCATTTTCATCGGTTAGAAGTTCGCGTCTACAAATACGATCGTGCAGCAGGGAATGACAGAAACAGAGGAAGGAAGTGGTATTTCTGGAGATTTGTCACAGTTCTACACGGATAGATGTCACCAATTTGGCCAATAATACGCTACGACCGAAGATACTTAATCCGTCGCTAATTATACCCTCGTCACCTTTCTAGTTTCGGGCAATATCCATTTCAACGACAACGATATATCTACCCAGCTTCCGACGACGAATTAAGAAGCAGAATTAACGTCATGGGTGATCGTATCCAGAATTGTTACGTGCGAACACGGACTGACCGATAAAACCGAACCGATCCCGGACAGAATTGTAAACAAAAAATCAGGAAAACTATATCGATTCGCTACGCGTAAATTAATATCCAGAAGCAGAGTTCGAATCGGAGGGGTGGCAAGCATTAAACTCGAAAGTAGAATAGCCGTATCCGGATTTGAAACGCGACCGCACGCCTATTTTGTAGCAGTTAGAACGGTGGTCAATTCTCGTCCCCGTGCCCGCATTGGTCCCATGTGTTCTCCTTCTCTCTTTCCCTCCCTCCCTTCCTCTCTCTCCCTCTCTCTCTCTCTATCTCTCAACCGTTTTCTCCCCGACCCCATCGAACCGCCACTGCGCAACTCTGTCACGGATTTACCGATAATGTTGCCGGCTATACCTGTACTAGATGGACATGAACACGCACACGCATGTCCTCATACACGTACACATACATAGGTCGAAAGGGAGCTCGACCGGGTATATCGACCAGCCAGTAACTACAGATTAGTGTTATCAGAGCGTAACAACGCGAAAGCGTGGTTTACCTTGACACTGGTGAAACGCAAGATCGATGGCGGATGGGGGACCTGTGAAAGTCGACGATAAATTGTTCGGTTTATTTAATGGCAACCCGTTGTTCGTACGATGCCTAACCTGTAACCTGCTCGTAGATCAATGGAAAGTTCGATGCAATCTGACGCTAGACTCATTCACGGTTCCGTCCTATCGTCTAGGATTTTAGCTACAGCAGAAATTATTATAGTCGCGGCCGTAAATTAAGATTCCGAGTCGGTTGATCCAGAGTTTTTTTCGGCGAAAATGATGGAAAGTTCGTTAACGGTAGAAACGCCGTCTAAATCCGTCCCAGTCGCGATTGATAGATCGCGTGCAACTGGGAACCGCTCTTGTATACCGGGCAGTACGTAAAGTTTGCAAACGTTATTAGACGAATGCTTTCCCGGGAAAATCCATTGTCATACATCACGTCCGCTGCGTCCCTTCATCATGGTCCTGGTATCCAATCCGGAACGTGGCCCCGAAGCAAGGATACCTATGGCTCGCGAGACCGAGGATTCGTTGAACTCGCCAACTGTAATAAGTTTCGCCGAATCGACCATCCGTTGTAAACACACTCGGTCCGAGCTACCCCCGTTTGCCCGTTGTAGATTTTACACCCTTTCGAGCAGACGTGGATTGTTGCGGGACACCGCCGCTTAATTACTATGCTACGCGTAATGGACGGACATTTGCCTATACGAGTTACTTTGCTACGCGATAACGGCCATTACTGTAAATTGCGGGCTTAATAGTTTTAAAATATCTGGAACGTGCGAGCATCGGTCACGGACAGCTGTGACGAGAATATGATTCGGTTGCGACGACCGAAACTCTTCGTGTCCATGACCCACGCAAGAAACGTATTTAAACGTCAGAATATGTATTTCGTTCTCTTGTACGTCTCCTCGGTATAGTTTCCTTTTGGTCACGTCGATCGATAACAAACGTCACGTTAAACGTTTTATACGTAGAACTGTAAAAAGCATTGCATTGAACTATACGTATATGTACATACCACTTACGTACTTCTTAATTGGATCCAAATACAAGTTAAATTTCGCATCGTTTAGACAATTTAGTGCGTACTTTCTACAGAAGTGAAACGTAAAATCCGATGAAAAATTGTTTCATTGGGAAATAAAGGTACAAAATATTTTTCGTAGGTATCGTAATGGAGCAAGTGACGTGGAAATCGGTGCTCTGGAAATTATTCGAGCGTATTCGATATGAAACTCTATTGAGTTTCTTTTGTTCTATTAAACAAAAACTAGAAAAAAAATGGCGAAACAACGCTAAAGATAGAGATGGCGGGTCTAGAGATACAACAGAGATAGCAAAGACCGGATAGTGGGTCGATCGAGGGATCGGAAACGAAATCCGTGAGTGTGCGTGCACTTGAATCCGAATTGCCGTTCTCCCGGGGAGGACGTGCTGGTGTACGTAAATCGGCGATAAATCTGTCCTGGCTGAGCGTTGATAGCATTCGAAATGAACGCCATAAATTCATTAAGCGGCCGTATCTGATATGGAGAGATGATCTGAGAGAGACTACAAACCAACGGAAGTAGAGAAACTACGACGAGAACATAGTCGGACGACGTAGTTTCCTGATTAGAAATTACGATACGAATTCCCTTGCAGTCCTCTGTAAATATAACTACAACGTAAATATCGAGCCAACGACTAGTCGAGCTACGTGCTTGTGGCGAACACAGTGTTATTGGATTTCCATGGTTGATCGTTTTCACGATCTTTCGTACGCAAATTCGAGCATGAACCGCGCACACCTGCAAAAGCCTGCATCAATTACCGCGCAAAACTGAAAAACTCACGGTGAAATTTTTACCGCAGGACAAATTGAGTCGATGCAACACGCGCTGTTAACGTCTCTCGACGAAAAAATGATACCCCGGCTCAATTTCTATTTTTAGGGAACTTTCTAGATCGTTTCTATCGGACGCGTCTCGTATACTAAGGTATCCGTTAGTCTTCGAAAAAACGAGAAAACGAAAAATGACGAAGAGAACGCGGACGATATCGACATCGATGTTATACACATACATGCTATTTTCAGCATCCTCCATATCCCTCGGGAAACGACGCGAAAACAGCTAGAGACCACATGCTCCGCGAGCTTGTGTGGCCCGTCGTACGGTACCGTACCTTCCATTTTATTTCGAACAATGTCATCTACGAGAAAATCATAAATTTCACGTACGAAGAAATGTGCCAATGGATATATATATATACATATATATATATATAATCGAGTAGACAAAACTCCAGGTTTCCCGGTGATTTATTTCAAGACTTATTCGATCGAGGAAACACCAACTCCAATATATTCAGAATTTCAGAGGTATTCAAGGATATACAAATAAGAGACTGAGACCAAAGTAAATCGAGTGAATTAAATATCTAGATGATGATAGAATAATGAAGCAGTCAAGAACAATGTGAATAATGAACAAAATGTTTTCCTGCTCCGTTTTTATCGCTTCTGCCGGATAGTTCTAACTCTCTCTCTCTCTCTCTCTCTCTCGCTCTCTTCGACGAACTGGTAATCGTCAATAATAGCGAGATAAACGAAACCAAGCTGAATCGTTAGACGCGAAACGGGAACAAGAATGTCACTCGATTTATCGTTTTAAGACCGCGGAATACTTGGGTCGTTAGTGTTATAAGCGTAGTTACTGCAAGTCGGAGGAGCCGATAATTAATTAATTATTCGATGCCGTAGAAGCGTACAATTTGGTCTGGACAGAAACCAGAAACCTCGGGACTTTGGCCAGCTGCCAAATTAGCTTATTAAATTAACACGTTCGCTCGAGACTTGGCAAGCCTCTTTCCACGATTTCTGAGAAAAGAGCGACATCTCCGGCTTTGGCCGAAATGTTGCCGAAATAGGAAAGCAGACGTTTCAATTTCATGGAAATTTGTGAATACAGCGCCGATTCTCCCTCGTTTCATATATTCCATCGGTAAACTGAAATTTATATTGTAGTACGTAACGGTGATTTTAATTAAAATCCGTTGATCGTGTGTGTTTTTTGAATACAATTTCGGTGAATAAATCGTGAACGAAAAGCATCGAAGCAGAGAGAGAGAGAGAGAGAGACCGAGAGTGCGTTAAAATATTTTGTCGGAGTGGTTTATCGAACAAAGTATTTATTACTTAAAGACTGTTGATGACCAATTACTTGAAACAAAACGTTGCACACCATTCCACGCAAATCATTATACGGAACAGACAACTTTTACAAATCGGATTCGATCAATTTCCAACAAATACGGCTCTCTTGTACATTGCATTTAGCGTATTACAGCGAGGAATGAAGTGCCGTTTCGAACACGGCCCGTAACAGACGGTAACAGACCGAGCTGAACGAAAACGAGCCTCGTCCAACGATATTTCAAATAGGTTTTTGATTTCCACGCGATTGCTCGCCCCGATCGTGTTCGACTCGTTTACCCATCTGAACATCGGTTCCATAATCCGAAATAAAAGTCGTTTCATTTGGTAAATATCGCGTACCGTATTGCCAATGGATTCCGAATTCCGCTATCGCGTCGTGAGAGACAGACAAAAAATAAAAATAAAGAAATAAAAAATAAAATGGCTCATCGATGCGAACTACATGAAAAGAAACTCGAGGAGAGCGTAAAATACAAACATAAAATCACGTGGTGCTGGGGAAAAAAAAAATATAAAATTCATAATGTGACCGAATATTTTCGGGCTTAAACGAACAAAGAATGGTGGAACCGTGCGGAGTGCAAGCATTATCGAGAAAATCGACAACGATAAAAGCGCGATACTGCCGCTACTAACTCCGAGACTAACCGAAAAATGGAGCAACGAGAAGCAGGATCGCGTCCAACGAACAGCAAAGAGTCCATATCGTCTGGCAACACCTCGGCTACAACCTGCTAACGATTAACTGTCCGTGCTCGCGATACAAGATAAAGGATAATAGCACGTCCGGATTCCGCTTTAGTTACCGGACGTACAGATTCAACGCGAAATGAGATTCCAGCCGGTCGCGAAGGGGGCACAGTTTGTACTATCAAATAAATTTACCTTGGTGTGTATATATATGTACACAATACCGAGCGACGTAAGACGGTGGAACGCTGGTTTCTGGTCGTTCGTTAAATTTAATCCGTATCGCGTAAATTCAATTTAAATTCCGCGATTTTCGTTAGGGCGGCAGAAGGGAAAGGAGAGACACATCGAGTATCCACGGAAAACTGACTAAATTTAACTTGTTCCGTGGCTGTTTGCGAGCAGCGAGCAAGCTTTTCGCTTAAATTAAATACGAAACATTTTTCTGGGAAATTTTTATTAAACGCCGAAACTTTCTGTTCGCAAGCCAACGACGGACAAAAGTCGAAAATTGCTTTTTGATATCCCAAAACGTTACATAGTCCTTTCTCGTTGGTGAACAAGTATGGAACAAGCATGGGACAAGCGATCACAAACCTTGAGCACTTTGAGGGTCGTAGCTCGAGCATAACCGCGTAACGCGTACCATAGAGATCGCGCAACTTTCCACTTACCGAGCAGCTTGAATACCTTCCAAGTTACATGACGAGCAACGCGCGTGCTAATCGAATACAGCAAGTTCGTCAAATTCATTGCTTCCTGTAGTTATCACCCCGAGGGTGTCTAGCATGGCAACGCTTCGACCAAATGAGATTCGTTTATCCGCCTTCCAACCTTTCTATAGCTGTTCGTTGCTTCTTCCTCGTGTTTACAATCAGTTTTGCCAGCATTCAGTTTAATGCGATTCTCATTAAAGGAAAAAGAATAGTCTGATAAAATTGAATTTGCGTTAGTAGAGTTACTTTTGGTCGGACAATCGACTTCGAAACCAAAGTTATTCGCGATATCGATCACGAGTTTCTAATCGTCTCTCTATTCGTCCATTTTTAGCTGAACGATTAGAATCCTCTTGCTTAACAGGTACTATCGATACATCGGCAAATTACATTTTGCAGATCGTGGACTCCTTCTTTAAGATTTTATAACTTTCTCTCGAATAAGAGATGATTCGTAAAGTTCCATTAATTTTATTACCAAAATAGTTGCCTCTGATTAAGCGATTAATCGATTCAACTATGCAAGACCGTGTTAGAGCTTCCAAATGTAGACACTGAAAAACCAGTTGACGAGTAACGATGTGTTTGCAAATTGTTTTACGCGTCGTACTAGCCGTATTGAACGATAAAACGTCGTACCTTTTAACGCTTTAATCGATCCGCTTAATTGGTCAATGAAAAGTTGCCCGAAATAAACACGACTCAAGGAACAAAAAATGAGATGAATATTCCGGTCAAATTACAGTATACTTTAACGTGTCGAGATTGACAAGGAAGTACCGGTGGTTGTGCGATATAAACGATAACGAACGCGTGCTGGGAAAATTAATTGTTTTACGTCCCGAAGGCTGACGTCCCGTACCGGCTTGTATCGGCCAGTATCGATAATCGATTTGGCAATTTTACGCCAGACAAAACGCCAGTATGCTTAAGATTAATAAGTAAGTCATGCATTAAGACTCACGAGCAATCCTGACTATCCTGATGCGCGACTGTGGCGTATGCAAATGCCGGCGTATAATTAACGAACATCTTCCGGGTGATAAGCGAGGCAACGCCACGGATAATCTTCCGGTAATATTTCCTGGGGAGAAACGTCCGCGAAGGAAACGTATCTAGACCCGTTCGACGCTGGAAAGAACTCTAACGACGTCCTCTTTAGCAAGAAGTTGCTACTCTTCCTTGGCCCGAAGATAGCCGGTTCTTTAATTCGCTTAGCAGTCGTTACCGGTAAGAGAAGGCTCGGCCAGAAACTTTTCCATTTCATTACTCTATTCTCTCTCTTTCTGCCTTTACGCTCTTCTCCCGGACTGTCTGTTGGTCCTCGTCCACCTTGTTGCCATCAACTTTATTACTTTGTCCTCTTTCGGCGTGACTGGCCGTGTACGCGAGCGAAACCTGCGCCAGTCGTTTCGACTCAAGTGCAGTAAGCTTCCCTTAACTTTCGGCTTAAATCTTTTTCTTCGAGCAAAGTGCCTGGTTAACTGGACGCAAGCAAAAACGATCCTTCAAGAAAGAAGGGTTACACGGCCGCCCTGGTGAAATTCGTCGGCTGAATTTACCTGGCGCGCCATAAGCTTCCGCTGTGTTGCTCGCTCGTGTTTAATTAACGGTGTCGGATCAAAAGCTGACGGCTTTATTATTCTTTTACGCGACCCTCCAGTCACTTTGAAATATTAAATTCCGCGTAGGCGAATCTCGCGGAATTTACGGTTTTTCGTTTACAACTCACAGATAAAGAACGACACGATCGTGGATCACGAAGAGACGAAACGACCGTACAACAACCGTAGAATGTATAGAAATATTTCCAACGATTCACGATTCACGAAAACGATTCACGAGAGAGACAGACGACGATCCGTCGAAAGAAATTCGGCACAAATTCCGGTACGCAAAATTAAGGATTAAAGTTATGACACCTGCCGAGCGTGTTGGCGTACTTCTCTCTCTCTCTATTTGAATGACCCTGTATCCCGAGGTTCGTGTGCGTGTGTAAGTTCATGTGTCGCAACGGTGCGCAAATGACGCCAACTATAAAATATTCAAAGCCTAGCGCGATAATGGTAGTGCGTCCAAGCATATTAAACATTCAGTCACGTAACTGGTCCACCGTCAGGGCCGCGCGGGGCAAGTACACGTGGTAATTCAACTCCCGAAGTAAAGTTTCAGCCACGAGATACATCCCGCGGTATAAACTTCGCGAAATTACACTATATCAAACTCCGCTATACATATTTATTATTTAAGTTGCGAGCACTTGTTCTCGGGTGCAAAGGAACGACCGCTTTGTCCCCCTCGTCTTCTTGTATGTTTGACTAAGAATCAACGAGACCAGCACGCGTGGCTGCCGCGTAACGCCAACTTTTCACCGAACAAACTTCCACTGTAGTCACGCGACGCGAACCAAACTTCGATCTCGTTAACGTCTTCCGCCTTTTTCCACCACTCGTTGTGTCTTTACGAGTTAGATCATTCCAGCGATCGTGAATTTGCTCAAGATGGGATCACGAAGTACGTACTTTGGAAAATGCGCTCGAAATAGCGGAGTTAGTACAAATGAGTAAGAAGAAAGCGTTGGAGAAGAGGAACGCTCTTCTGAGTCAAGTAAGATCGAAGAATCTTAACCCATCTAGTTCGAGCAGAATCTGATATCTCGTGGATAAAGTTTACAACGCGATACACGTCGTACGTTAAAACTAAGAAAAATCGCACGAAATAAAGTCTAGCTCCCTGCACGGATATATCGTATTATACCTGACAAAAAAGCGACGTTCGAATCATTCAGTATAGCGAACGGAACATTTCGAAATTCATCGAGATACTATCGATCGATTAATTTTGACTAAACTAAAGATTAGTAATTGACCAAGTATCGTTTTCTACAAACTCGAAACACGCGTCTGAAAGGACTGCGTTGCGTTGATAACGCGAAATCTCACTGCGTCTGACTATGCACGGACCCGTTCTACTTGTCTGGCGGCCACTATCGAGACACGAAACGTAGTATCGTTTGAATAAACCAAACCAGTACGCGTGGAATCTTGGGTGAACGTTAAACCTCGCGTGATGTAAAGCACACAGTGAGAGAACTACGCTCGGGGCATGGGGGTTCCGTTTAAATAAAGATAAATCCAATTATTCCCGAGTGTATTGCGCAATTTCATTGTTCATGCATAAGCGGGGAAAATTTAAATAGCCCAGTCAAAAAGGGATTAAATATTCCATTACGTCGGGGGCCGGGACGGGCATTGGAACGCGTAGAGTTCGCGCGATAATTCAACTCCCGCAACAAAGTTTCATACCGGACGATAGCGTCCCAGCGCGAAATTATGCCTCGTTTCGCTATGACCGTGTGGGTATTTATTAAACGGCTGTCGTTAATCCGGAAATCGAGGAAGAGAAAAGGGACAATAGGGTGCAAGAGGTGGAAAAGGAAGTTATTCGTGGCAGTAAGTAAGGCGTAAGTGGCTCGCGAGACTATGTCCTCAACGAGCTAGATATACCCGAAGTAATTAGGGAGTATCTCGCTTACCGGTACTCTCCGATTCTCTTCTTCCTCTTTTTTTCTCTTCTTTGCTCTCTCACTCTCTCTCTCTCTCTCTCTCGCCGGCAGTAACCATGAACATAACCATTAGAATCTGTTACATTCAACGGAGACGCCATTGGCTTTTGGCCGAGCGTAGCTTATATAACCGCGCCTTTTTTAATTCCTACCGAAATCCCGCTGATATTTCGCCAATGCACCATCGTATAGAGGTTGCGATCGTTATCGTTAGATCGTGCTGCCGCGATCCCCGTTTCCGATCATCACGAGTTACAACCGATGAAGCTTTTAACGCCTTCTCGATACGCTCCGCCGTTAATCCGGCGGATCGAAACCGAAAGAAAGAATTTACGAGCGATGAGAAAGTTTCTCTGTTCTTTTTCGTCGAATCGGTTCCGTTTCAAACTTCGATCGTTTGTCAAGAATCTTCGTCGGGTTGCCTTTGTTACGTGGGAAACGTACCGCGAGTGGAAACCAACGCGGTGAAGAAACGAAGCTCGAGATCGGGATAGGATAGCCGCGTGAAAAAAGGAGACTAATTGAATTGACCGTTTGCGCGGCAGCTTAATTTCGTTGCACAAGTTTGCGGGGTCGTCCATAATTTTATTCCATATTAGCAATGTAAAAGAAGGGATGTTGGAGCTCGGAGAAAGGACAGGATCTAATGGAGCAAACTTTGCAATTTTCATGGACGCTCCACTGAAACAATACCGAAGTAAAAACGAGGTGAAATGACCGTGGCTGTGTTAACTGGAACGACTATTAAAGGAAGAATATATATATATATCTTGAATATTCCAGGAAATATGTCGTCCCTTTGTCACGCGAAGAAAGTTGAACACGAGCTTCGCTGATCGACGTCCGCGCGTATCCAAATGTTGCTTTAACGGCTTTCCGCTGAATTAGTCAGTAGTTACAAGACCCCGAACGATCTTGCTTGCCTTTCTCGATTTCCATCCTCTAACTCTGCTCGCCGGTCTCTATTGACACGACCGGTAGTGCCGCACTGCCGGCCATTCACGATTCCACCGTATATAGTACATTGACGTGAGTTACGCGCGTTTCGCAAAGACGATTACGTTCTCGGTTCTGTATATTTTACGAAACAATCTTTGCTCGTATCTGCAATTTCTCTACGGTTCTCGATTGTCATTTAAATATCAAGAGAACCATGGAAAATTTCGATCCTCTTCAAACAGTTCGACATCTTCGTACAATACGTTCGATCGCGGTTTGACAAACCGTAATACATTATTGCATCCGACGCAGTCTTTGTTCCGTGAACTTCACAGGGTAGTGTTTTAACGGAGGATGCTTGATCGGCAAGTGTATATAGTATACGCATCTCTCATAAGAATCGGTACTATTTTTCAAAATGATTTCACAACCTATTAAACTTGTCGGCGATCGACAGAAGGGTGCTCGAGCACAATTTGTCGCGTGGCCGGCTGTCGATAATTCGAAAATATATGTACGTCCGTATGAGGGGATTTCGTATCGAATCGATCGGTAGGGTGAAAAAAAAATTGTCACCGGCCTAAACCTCGTTGAATTTATTTCCCCGCTTCTCCACCCTTGCTCGTTGAACCACTTTTAAATTTCCCTTCTATCGGTCGTAACTGTTCGCGTGTCGTGCATAGAAACGTTTAAACTGCCGAACGTTTCGATGGCCGTCCGATCGTAACATCAACGGGATCGGGTTTTAATTTGACTGTGAAAACATCAGGGAACAGATGGGAAGAGGAAGTGAGCGCAAACAACAAAGGCATCAAAAATGTCTGTTAAAATTCATGTCCGACATGGCAAACCGAATCCGTAAACCGTACCGATGAGTCCGTTAAGTCCATTGAATCGACCGTGTCGGATCAACTGCTAAAGTAGGCTAAAGTAGTCTTAACGCCGTCGGAGTACTTTAACGTAGGCGAACCTGTTTATCATAACAACAACGCCGCGAGATTATTCTCTCAGCGTCTATTAAATAATCTCCGTCGACCTGATTGAAATATTGTTGCGGATACAATGGGAATTCTTCCATCAATGACACTCCTCTACGATAAAATTAAATTTAGCGTCTATAATACTTCGCGTATATTTTTATATCGTCGCGTATCAATCCAGCTCGTTTCTATTTAAAGTTGTCATTTCCAAATATCCGATATACATCTTTTTCTGAATCGTTGGTCAGGATCTTAAAATAACATAAAGCTTAGATGGAGATTAGACTGCTCGCGTTCGAAGATATCTTGTAATTTAATCAACTATAAGTAATTCGTCGTTACTAAAGTCGCAGATGTAATCCAAGCAATTAAAATTAACGACGAATATATAAACGAACGAGGCGTCGTAAATCTTATGTATCTTGTATACATCTCGTATAAAAGAAGACGTTTCGTACGACTCTTGCTCTCGGTTAGAAAAGATACAAGATACGGCAAACTTATCCGCTAATAAACACAAGCGTGAGTCGCAGATTCGTTTATCGTGGACCATCGTAATCCTCGCTTGTATATCGCTTTGCATACAGCGGGCAAATAATTCAGACTGGAAATTAAAAGGGGAAATCCGATTTTCTTAAAAAACCGACTTAATGGAATTACATCGACACCGGGATTAGCCATTCCGTTGGTCACGGCGGCTCGTTTGCATTGCAGCTCGTCCGTGTACATACATTATCCTGTCGCTAAGTGATGCGGGGACTTCATAGAGATGGAAGTGTGTCGGTGGCAGACACTGAAAATCCTCGGTACACGTTCGTCCTGGTCAGCGGCTGAGGCGAGAACGTCATTTATATTCATTTAGTCGGTCTACCTCGGCTATACTTATACGAGTATTGGACAAGTATCCTCTCCCCCTGTCACGAGAGTTAGCTAGGTTACCGTAGCTTCGAGAGGAAAACTTTAGCTTGGAAACAGCAGCACCAGCACCAGCACTGGCACTAACACCATCACTGCTACGGCCCTAGATTAATCTAAGACTCTCTCTCTAGTCGTTCCATCCTCCCGCCGTTATGTATCTTCGTGCACGCGAGGCGAGCTTCCTCGCCAGCTTCCCGGGGTAACGACGTAAACGTAGCACGGTGAAATTAGTATTTGTTGCAGTGTTATTCAAATTAGCACGAAGGAGTTGCAGTCGACGGGTCTCTCTACCTTTTTCTTTGCATCAGCTCGCGTTTTCAAGAATTCGCCGAGCTCCAGAACGAAGCTGATTCGGGACGAGAATGTTAATCCGCCGACGTCGCTGCCATCGCGTGTTTCATCGAGAATTCTCGCAAAACAGAGAGACAACCAGAACGCCCAAGTTCGACGCTACGTCTTCCTTCCCGAAAGTAATAATTGAGTCATCTTGCGTAAAGTTCCGGGGAACCGCCACTTGTTATTACGTAATTAAGGCTGGAGACTTGTTCCGCTAATTAAGGGAATCTTCGGCGAAAGTTTCCGTGATTATTCGACTTCTGGCCTCTCCTCTGCTCTACCCCTCGCCTCCTTCCTCATTCTTTTAATTTTCCTCCGTTTCTCTCGTGACAAATAACCACGCATCCTCGCACACGTTAGAATCAGTTTCACCAGTAGATTTCTTCTCCTTCTTTCTGTCTTTTTCTTTCTCTTTTTTTTTTTTTTTTTTTGGTCGCAAGTTACTTGCTCGTCCAATAGCAACGCGCGAGTGTTTCACAGAGAACACGTACGCTGGCGCGTTATTTGTTTCCGTAAACGAGAATCTTTCTTCGTATGACGCACTTAGTAGCAAGATTGATTGTCCTGCATTATTAAAGCCAGCCCCTCTCGTCGGCCAGCCCAATAACTGTCATGCGAAAGTCATCTGTTCTCACCGGTACACGTAGTCGGCTCTAACATTTTATTAAAGTCGCCAATTTTTCGTTACGCAGCTGTACCTTTCGTGATTCGATTTACGCCTGGCCCGGCAGCGAACACGATCCGAGCTAAGCCCCCCTTCCTGTCTCGTATCGTGAACAGGAGAGATCAATCCTGCGCGATCCCCTGACCCAGCTTTTAATGAACCAAAAGGCGAATAAAAAAGGAAAGTCAACAGGTGAGCACTGTGGGTCAGAGGACGCGTGAAACCAGATCATAAGCGCGCGCGTAACTTCACGGTCCGTAGCAAGTGAACGATACGACTAATCGTTTTATAAACAAAACGCGCGCGCCAGGAATTCCGGAAACGCAGCGTAGCCGAAAACAAAGGCATTTTCTCGAATAAATTTGATCGCGCTTTCGTTCCGTTCATTTCGTATACTCTTGCCGTTGCACAGCTTTTCGAGCGTCGCAGCGCCGTTTCTCGCGGCCGTCCGACGTCCAACAATCGCGCACAAAAAGCTCGTTTGGAGCTCGAGTACTTCTCTATATACCGGGTGGTCAAAGAATCGTATACGGCATTAACGGGCAGAAAGGGCGTCGTTACCGCTTACAAATTGCGGACGCGCATCGAGCCACGGCAACGGCCAAGCTAAACGGTATGCCTCGGCATTCGACACTAAGCCGGCTTACACGTCCCTCCGCGCCGCGATACGCTCCACCTTTACAGTTTATGCTAACTGACACGATGAGCTACTTTGCATTAATCGTTTTCGAGAAGTCGGGCCGCGCGCGCCGGCCATTAGCCCCGTCCGCTTTTCACACTATCGCTCCCAGACGTCCCTCAATTTCGACGAAAATAATGGACACCGTGTTTCATCGTCGTTTCCTACGTTAGCAATATTGTTTTTAGCAATGTCCGTTTAGCAAAGACCGTAAGTGAGATACACCGTAAGTCGTATTTTCCGTACCTTATAGAGGACTCACATTTTTTAATCATCTCGATATGCATTCGATCAATTTCACGTCCGTGCTACCTTTGATTTTGGGATTTTTGCATTTTTGTCATCGCAATGCGTGTTACATCGAAACATGAAATAATTGTCAGCTAATCGAGCGAGGAATTTTTCGAATATCACCGCGTCAATTTATCGAATATCGCTACGTCAATTTGTCGAAATATTGGAATAACAACCTTATCAAAATGATTCTATGCTATGACACGATTTTGTCAAATCACGATCTCCGGTATATTTGAAAAAATATCGAAATATTTTTTCCCCCAATGTCGAAGTAACGACGGTTCACCGCAAAGATACCGCATGTAAATGCATCCGTCCAGATAACTCAAGTTCGAGGAGTAAATCTTTGAATATCGCTCACGCGACTGGCTAGATTCCATACGGGAATCAATGAGAAGATATATGGAAATAGTTGCCGGTTGGCCCGGCTCCACGGCACGCGAGGAGCCAACGTGCCAGCGCGGCGTGGGGCATCCGTTATGCAATTACAGTTTTTGCACGACGCCGGAAATATGGACACGAAAATGCGGATCGGCAGGGAGGGTCGAGGGTTCGGCGAAGAAAAAGAGACGAAAGAAAGCGGTAAAGGAGGAAGAGGAAGAAGAAATGGCGGCAGCGAAGGGTGGATAATAGCCAGGATAGAATTGTTCCACGTGCAAAAAACCAATCCATCCTGGCGTGTTATCGGATGGTGGAGACGCTGGTGGACCCGAGTGTTCTCTACCTCGCCCATCTCTTCGTCTGAAAATGCCTTCATCGTTGAGAGAACGGCTTTATCTAAGTGCAACTGCAAGGTGGGACACGTCCAACGATCGTCCGCAATTGCAGTTACAATCATATCACAAATATGCCGTATATCGAATCGTTCCGCGACGTTGGATGATTCACCGGGTTTACGCGTGAAACCAACGCGTGTCGAAAGCCGCGTAATTTCACGTCGCGTCGATTCGATGAATTTTCCGCGTTCATCCCGTCACTGAAATATATAAATACAGAGGAAATGGTAGATTATCATCGATCGATGGCACTACATTTTTAATAACCGTGTCATCGACCACTGGCCCCGGGAGACTTTCCACCGCTGCTTGACGAACAAACCGATTTTAACGGAGCAACGAAACGCGACGCGAACCGGTGAGAGAAACGTGTTAACGTTGTCCGGTTTTTAACGGGTCCATTCAATGTAAACGAAATACGAGCTCTTTTTTTTCATCCGATAACGGATGATATTTTTTAACGACCCGCTACGAAATAACGTGTTATAATGAAACCGACCGTGTCGACGCATCGAGAATAATACGTTCGGAGGTTTCGCAGATAATAATTAAACTAATTGCAACGGAAATTTGATGACGAACGAATTGAAATAATCGGGAATAATCGATGTAAATAATTATCGTTGCACGTTGTGAGCGGAGAATATTTTCAATAGGTGATTATTAAAAGCACGAGAAACGATATTAAACTTTGGAATTCGGTGGAAATGTCGCTGCGTTTCGTAAAGGGTTCGAGTAACCCAAGACGTAAAGATGTCCGACCGGGTCGACGACAGAGTATGCTCGTCATAAATTATGCATTACTCGCGGTATTACAGGTAACGTGGCTTCAATTAAAATTCGCTCCTTAACTGGATCACCGCAATGCGGCGCATCCCTAAAGTACGATTCGTTCCGGCTGTATGGTATCGTTGCTCGCTATTTTCATTACCCGAGTTATTATCTTGGCGCGAAAAACAATTTCTCTCGCTCGGCCTCTTTAGACCCGCACCTCCGGCCCCGGTGTCGAAAGGCACTCGAAACGCAAGCATCACGGCTCCACTTAATCACCATGGAAAAGTTGTTACGGAAAATTTGACGAACAAAAGTTGCCCGCTAACCACCTTCCTCTCTCCCTATCCCTCTCTCTTTCTCGCTTTCGTGTCTACGAAACGGCCACAAAACCGTAGTTACGGCACTAATTTCAACGGAATAATTGCGAGAACCTCCAGCCGTAATCCTTTCCGAGCCTCCGAGAACAAACGGTTCTCCATCGCGCTAACAGGCAACCAAGAGAGTACCTTTCGTGGAAGATGATACAACGTAACGACGATGACACGGCTCGACGACATAGAGCGAGAGAGGGGGAGAAAGAGAGAGAGAGAGAGGAGAGAGAAAGGAAGGGAGAGAGTGAGAGAGAGAGAGAGAGAGAAGAAGGGATGGAAAAGGGGATGCGAAAGCGGGGAGAAAATAGCGCCTAGAAAGGACGGTGCAATTAAACATTTTGTTCCTGTACAACCGGTACAACCACGACCACTTGATCCATATCCTAAAGTATAACGTTCGCTGCACTTTCCCTCTCCGACCTTTCGCGATTCCCTGGCTACAATTTATCATTGCAAAATGACGACTCCAGGGGTCGACGAACGTTTGGAATGGATAATGTTATCCGCTTCGTGGCTTTTCACGGATATCCGTGGGAATCTTTGAATACACTCGCGCCTTTTCATCCGCAGAAACACTGTACAAGTGTGTGTGGACTAATTGGGCGGGAACGCTCGCTTCTCCGCCAGTCCAAGAATCCTACAAAAGCCATTGATCCTTTTCTTCCTTTCGGTTCTTTTCTTTCAACACGGCGTTGCTTTTCGACATTGCCGAGATCCAAACACCGAGTCGCGAATCTAGGGAACTTTCATTTCGAAATGGAAATTTTCGTGCAGAGAATCGAAGGTTGCAGGCGATTCGAGCCTCGCCGACTAGGTCTCAATTATCGCGTAATTTTAAGGTCCATGGGTAAACCGAACGCGTAAGGTATTAATTAAAGGTGAAAACGATCGGTTGATCGTTAGCAAACCCGAAATGAAATTCGAGTTCTGGTTTTCACGGCGGTTTCCGAACCGGTGAGGAAGAAATCCGTCTTGGAAATAGTTTGGAAATGTCGGAAATACTTTCGAGTTGCCTGCCTAACGACGATATTGCATTTCAACCTTGAGGTAGGTTGAAACGGCGAAATTAGAGTGGTGCTGAGCATTAAGGCGCCTTCTGCTCGACCTCCTCGTCATCTCGAGCATCCGCAATCGCTGATAACTGTAATGGGGATCCTTGACTTGACCGAAGAATTCAAAAGAAGAGATTTCTCCAGACCTGATATCGATTCTGACCCGACGGAAATGTATCGAGTTCACGACCCCGTTACTTCCACCCCTTCTTTCATGCATATTTCACCAAAATTCCAAACTCTTTTAAAATCAATACGGAAAGTTGTAGAAAACATTGCTGAAAATTCCAGCGTGCCTTTCGTATTTCTTGCATCTCCTTACTCAATAATTTAACGACTAATAACATCGATGAACGGACCAGTTACGAGCCATAAATTATACAGCTTTAGTTTGACCAAATTCATTAGTCAAATGGAATAATCAACTTATTTATAGTCGAAGCGGTTTCCAGTAATTTCGGTAAATCAACAAAGACCAGCTAAAGTTTTATTTTACGACATGAATCTTTAATATCTCTTTTCATCTTCCGATAAATGCAATTTAAATATTGTAGCTGTCGGTCCATTAATTTCTAAAATTTGCCGAAGAATTTATCAGCGCCGATAACTTGCGACTTATAAAATTCCATTAATAACATTCGTTAAAATACGCGAGAGTCAGAGATTCTAGAAATTTCGTTTATTTTCTATCTGCACAAAGGAATACAAAAGGAGCGAAGAAATATCTCACGGCAAGATAACTTTCTATGCATCCCGCTGATATCTAAGATCATCCTCGCAATTAAAAACCATTAAGAACATCTCTCCGCAACTGTTCAAACCACAGTCTTGCAGAGTGTTACACACTAACCGAAGCTCGAACGTTATCCTGGTTGAACCGAAGAAAACGTATCCTCAGCCCGGAAGGACCAGAATTAAGCTAGCTTCACCAGCTGCCGTTTCTCAACGGAATCGCGTGGGTAAGAAATAAAACTGCTCAAAAGATAACCCACTTCTTCGGTGTGGTAATTGTCGTCCATAAAACCGGCTTTGTGCATCGCGTTCGCGAGATAAAAATTTTACAGATTTCGCGAACGTTGAAAGCGGTTCGAGGCCGGAGGCTTCAGGTATTAAGGAACAGCTGGAAAGCATCCGGAAACTGTAAAATCGTGTAACAAGCGGCGATAACGACGGCCGAACGAGCCAGTTTACGATTCCTCGCACGGAAGTCGCGGCGAGCCTCCCTTGTTCCAGGCTCGTTTCCGAACACCAGCCGACCGAAACTCAGGACTAGGAACGAAGGGGGAAAAAAACGTAGATTAGAAAGACGAACGACGTTGCACGCAACGGGTGGATTTCACATTTGTAACATCGGTGAAACTTTTAGTCCTTTAAATACGAGTATATCTTCATAAATCATTTCTTTAGGTGCAAAAAATTACAAAAAAATTACGATATTTTTCGAGTAATTAACTGAAAGATTAATTGGCTATTTATGACTTTGAATATAACTTTTTATGAACAGATTGTAATCAACATTACAGTAGGGATCGAGAGAAATACAGGCAACTACAGCCTAGAAATTTCAAAGGCCTTCTAGATGCTAGGTATGCATTGAAAATGATAACAAACGTCGTAATGATCGTAATAAATACGAATACTTCATGATAAATAGGCGAACTTAGCTTATTAACTAACAGAGTATTTCTGGATCTGCAGATGGTTTGTAATCCCTACGCCGAGGATTAAAATCTAAATATCTCTCACCGACAGCAGCATTGTTTCACGAAATTTTCGTATCATCGTCCATCGATGACAGCCGTATTAAAAAAGTTAAACGTTACAGATATTCCAGGTAGATGTAGGAATCACGGTTGGTCGCAACGAGGCCGTACGTGTCCGCAGCTGTCGCAAACTCTGTATTCGTACGCGAATTCCAACGCGCGTATGGTAGGTGCACGAGCGGCCGCGTAGCTACGTGTGTAGCCGCATAACTAGTCTCGTTGTTGAAACACGACGAAGGCAATTTTTGCTATTCGCTGCTTGGCCGCAGATCGTCCAACCGAGATATAGTTAATGTTCGAGCACGAGCCGCCGTGTCTCTGAGTTCCGCGAATGTATTTGCACTCGCGATAACGACGATGAATGTCCGCGAGCTCGCGGTATTATTTAAATTTTTATCGTGTTCGTTCGTCGCCTGCTCGACGAACGCAGACGAGCGCGCTTAAGAGTTGAATTTGAAGAACGCAAGATATATGGAATGCTAGGGGTCGTGATACTCGAGCAAACGAGGGACAGATACGTTGGACGTTCTATCGTTGATTCGTATCACTTGGAACGGAAGATTCTCATTGAGAACGATCTTATGATACGATCAGGATAATTGCTATTTTAGAGAGATGAAATCAACTTCTACCGTTCGAAAAGAAGGATACAAAGCCTTAAAAATTCCAGACAGTCCTTGAAACAGTTGCATATTATAGTTACAGTTTAGTATAGTTACGACATAGATATACACAGAGTTGCAAAAGTGTTTCTCGTGTAGTTTCAAATCGACATTCATAACTTGGTATTTACGTAAATTCATATTTTTACGCGGATAGTTAAAAAACCTAGATAAAAATTGTTTAACATACGAAATATTACAGCAAGTACCACACTTTGGACGTTTTTTATTTTTCCATACTACCTGCAGTCTATGCATTTTTTGCGGCTCAAATTCCCCACGACTGCATAAAAATCTGCGATTTATGTATAACCAGCAACATAACCTTTGTAGAATTTCAGTGAAAAGTACAACGAAGAACATCCATCGCGGTAGACATTAATTAATAACGATCCCAAGTCCATCAGCATGAACGATCTTTCCAAAGATATTAATCGGCATATAGCGCACATCTTTTCAAACTCGAACACAATCGTTTAACGATAAATGAGTCCTAACGGATAACGCAAAGTGATCATTGGATATTTTGCATGGAATTTACCTAAAGAGCATTAACGTTCCCAAATTTCCGCGATCCTGGTAGTTGGATATCAATGGGGAAGTTCAAAAGATACACGAGCTCTGGTGTAACAGTGCACTGGAGTTAAAGAGCATAACTGACATCGTCTGGCTAGCTGTTATATCGGTCTTTTAAAAGTGGGCCAACCTGGTGCATCCGTCGTCGTTCACCCACCGCTTCTAAGAATACCACGCCACGGATACTCGAATTCCTTCGTGCTGAAATTTAATATTTCTCTTTTCGAGAGGGAGCACGGAAATGCCATTAAACGGGCCGCGAGCAGCCAGCGTCGCTCTCTCATCGAATCGAGTTTGCAAAGGCGTCCCCCGCCCCTCTGACTCGGCACACGCGTCCCGAATGCTGCCTGGAAGTTACTATTTCATGAAGTATGCATGTCTAGCCACATATGTGATTCCATATGTATCGCGCACCGTTCTACCAACTACGACACCTAAAAATATATTTGGACGAGCAGGGACCGCGTGCCAGTGGGAACATCACAGAGCAAGAAAACCTTCAATGTCTACCACAGCAAACGTGGCAAATAGCAGCGAGTTGTGAAGATTATAAAATATTAACGAGTGTAAAACGATGCGAGCGCGTGCGTATATGGAAAAATTTCTGAGAGTGTGCCTAGAAAATAACGTAAGGAGAACGTTCCCAAGAGATTGGTAGATTTCTTTGGGATAATAGAGTCGAAGAATAGGAGGAAATCGGGAATCGAGTTGGTTCTATAAATACCAAATGACAGTTTGGTGGTACTGTACGGTCTACAGTCTACATCGTAGTGGCCTACAGTGACAGCGTGTAACAGTAACATACTATCCATCAGAGTCGATGGAATTTGAAAATTTCACGCGCGTTAAAAGCGATACGTATCGATTTCGACGTCATCCTTTATCGGAAAATCGATCCTACGCGTCTTGCAACCGTTTATGGTATTAATCCGTTACACATGTAGTAGATCATTTATAAATCTCAATGACACTTGTATTCTAGTTCTTTGCTTCTTCTCATGCTTTGTTATTTTATTGTTATTGTACCATTATTTACCATCATTACTTTATCATTACACCATTACGTGCGCCGTATCAGAACAGTACAATTATATTATTGTACCATTGTTTATGAAATAATTTCGTTTACTAATAAGAATACGTTCCCATTTTTTAGTTTCCATTTCTATCTTCCTTCAACGGGTTTATTTCAGGAAAAATATTCTTCCGATTTCGGTACGTTCTCGGAGTATTCTGTTTGAACGAAAAATCCATCGTTTGGCCGAGTATCGTAAAATAATACCACGATCTAAAGTAAAAAATCTCGGCGATATTCTAGGAATTCTTGGCGATATCTACCGACTGCAGAGTGTACTCGAGCGGCCGATACCCATTTACGACTTGAGTAACCAGCCATATTATGATGTTTGCTCGCTCTCGCGTTACGTATGTCACATGGCTGTCGCAGATCTCGTTTCCCAGGTGTGTACGCGCACGTGTATACGCACGTGAGACCGAGCACGATATAATAGCGGCAATAGACGTCGCTCCTACTAAATATCCACCACTTATGATATCGTGCACGACTTTAATCGATACTTTAGTCGACACTATGTTTGGTGGAAAGATAAAAGGGTATCGACAAGCTCAAACGACGAATTCCAACGCGCGGACTATCGCCCCGGAAAGGCAATTACGTTCACGACTTCTAGTAAACCGTTAAATGTATTTTGATCTCATAGCCGTTGGCTAATGGTTTTAACCCAGTTCCGAACGCTTTCCCTCGGCTAACTTTCCTTCGGAAGAATTAACTTTCCCAGGGATAGTGTAGAGTATTTTCACGGGGACGACCCAAAGAAAGGGAATTATTTTGTCGACCCGATCTCCGGCTTTACAGCTGTTATACATCTTTGTAATTTCGTCTGTCCGGGGAAATCAATGGAAAAACGAGCGCTCTAAAGACTCGAGATGTAGTTGCAAGCTTCATCGAAAGCCTGGCAAAGTTCTATTTAAGTTTATCCTACGGAAGTATGATTTCTTTCCAACTTTTACCGAACGTTGCTCCATTATCAAACTCGTGCCGAGGAAGAAACGTTACAGCACCATTTGTATTCCTTCGTTTGTTCACGATATAAACTACAGTTTCTCGTTAGTACAGTCGTAGTTTGTCGATTCGTCGCGCTAAAAAGACACTCGTTCGTTAACGAGCCACGGTGATATGCGATTGTCGAAAGAACACAAACGTCGTACGTGTTCTATGTTGAAGAAACTTCAGCCAGTCCGATGGTTCTTGTTTCAACCCCTGCCGCGTCGTGTCCGCTTTCGTCCTTTGTACGGCTTCGTTCGTGCAGCAATGGAAACGAAGAACGCGTCGTTCTTCGCTACGCGATGTGTACTCTGTATCAATTACGTATCAACGTGATTCGCCGAATAGTCAGAAATTTCACGAAGCGCAAGAGACGCAACGATGATTCGGTTTCGCTCGAAATTTTATCGCTTTTTTCTCCCATTTATCGTCCATACGATTCTGCCCTGTTAGCATTTTCCAATTTCATAAATGCTTCGAAATACCTGTTTCGTCGATCGTAGCCGATATTTTAAACACGAGCCGCATATTTTTGCGACACCGTGTGTCCCGATATAATTAACGAAATGGGGATTTCTCTAAAGTAAAAATGAATACCTCTGTCCAACCAGTGGTAAACAAACCTTGCGATACAAACTCGTATACAGGATGCATCATTTGTACCGTGTAAATCAAGTGTGATCAAGTGTCGTACACGATAAAACGGACACGTAAAGCGGCTATTCTAACGAGTGGCTTCTTTCGTTCGAGTGTACTCGACAGTCAATGGCGTTCATTCGCGCCCATGGTTTTCAAAGCGATTTTTTGCATCGTCATTTATGCTTCCCGTCAAACTCTCGGTAGAAATCACTTTATATTTTCCGCGCCGATGGACTACGCTTCTCCACGCGGAGAATAATGCACGTTCCACGCCGAGTGTATCGAATTCAGGCCGGGTTTATTGAAGCGACGTCGCCGTAAAAACAGCCTCGTAGATCGAGCCGCTTTTTATGCATTCGCAAACTTTCGCCGACTACTTCGCGCTTCGACGGCCGTGATATTTTTCTATTGCGCTCGAGTTTCCCCCGGCTCCGATCGCAATAACGTGCAAGCACGAGGACGCGAGCAAACTACCCCTATTTTTAGGCATTAAACAACTCGCACGATCGCAGCCACGTATAGGAGTATCCCTACTTATATATTTCCAAGGTTCTTAGAGAAAAATCTGGGACACACTGTTCGTGATTCCGTTCAACAACTTGCCTATTCCCCGTATAAGACATACGTTTGTGTGTCTGTGTGTGTGTGTGTGCGTGTGCGTATACGGATAATATTCACCTGACTTTATGACAGCTACTCGAGGATCGGAACAGTCTCCAGGGAAAATTCAAAATGTGTCCATTATCCTGGAAATTGTTGAATCGACGTCATCGTCATCCTAGGCGTAGTTCGTCTAAATTGATGTATAGAGACACGCCTCGTCCTCGTGTGAATAACATCACAGGCCATAATAGGAAAATCCATAACGAGGAGGATAGACATCCTGAGAAGTGAGCATCGTTATGGAATAAAAATTGAAACTGTTATAAGCTCGGGGTTTAAACAACCCCAGTTTAAACAACTGTAGGGTTGAAGAAGCTCCCGTATTGCCCGTATTGCTCCCGTTATGCCTTGATGGAAGGCATAAACTCTCTGCTTTTCCAACTGCTCGAAGTTCGAATGCCGTGAACTTGTCATTTTTCTTCCACTCCGAAAGAATTACTGTTTCCGAGGACTGATTGCTTTTTGGGAACTGACTCTCTTTTTCGGGGACTGACTTTTCGAAAGGAAGACATACAGCGACTGAATAAAAAAAAAAACCGTTCTTACGACTATTTCGTCGACCGATTGTTCGAAGGATCACCTTTCGGCAATGGACTATTTTTGACAACTAATTTTTTAACGAAAGCGACACAAAGTGACCAGACTGAAGAAGATTATCCTTAAAACTAAGGGAACTACGGAAAATGTCAAGAAGAGACCAGATAGGAGAAAAGTGCGACTCAAATTGACACAGAAGAACGTACGTGTGTGAGTTAAGTAGCGGGTACGCCAGTCTAACGGCACTAATGTACATTTAATGTCTTAACTTTGAATGCGGTCGTGCTCTCCGCCGGAGATAACATCTTAAATATGTTTTTGCATTTACGTAGCGAACGGGTAACTCTCACCCCCCGACCTACAGTGGAAAAAACGCGGCCAAGCCGAGCGCACGGAGACCGCGAGAAAGAAAGTTTTCAACGCGAGGCGATGGCAACCGACGCTTCGAGTCAACGGAGCGGCCCGCCAAGCAAGGTACTTTTTCCAAAAAGGATTTCCACGTTTCCCTCCGCTCCTCGCCGCTATTTCTCTTTCCGTAGCACAAAGGCTACATCAGGAATCTACGATCTCACTGTCGACCAGGGGAATACCAGAAGTTTTTCCATTCGCTGGAACGACGGAAGAAAAGACGTAAGCACGGCCTCCTCTTATTTTCCTCGCACATGAAATTTCCTCTTTGTCCACTCTGCTCCCACTCCCCACCCCCCAATCACCTTTCTCTCAAATGAGAAGATCCTCTTTTAGATCAGATCGGATAGATGAAATTAAAAAGTGTTTTTATATGTCATAAGATTTGATAACACGTCGGAAATGTTTAGTTTCAAAGGATAGCGGATAATTGATGACTCGTATAAGCCACAAAGTATTGGCGGATCGCATTCTACGTTTCGCAGGTGAATCGACATGAAACGCGTATTGGAAAGGCAAACAGCGTGTATCCTCGAATTCCGGAATGCTTTATTCTGCCACATTCGTTTCCGATTCGACGTTCACTGACGACGTAGCCACGCTTCGCTCTGTGGCTTTATATCCTCGTTCACACTTTCCTATTATATATGGCGAGATTTTCTGTTTGAAGTGTTGGTCCGGCGAAATAAGTTCCACCCGCGATGTACACGTCCCTTCGAACCGCATGAAGTAAACTCCATAGCTAAAAGTTCCAATCTCATTCGAAATTCGAGAAAACATACGAGACTAGATAAATAAATATGTAAGACTATAGTATGACCCGAAGCATGAATGGCAAGCAAATCTTTTTCGATCCTGGAATTATATGGTTATTTATTTATTCTATAATTTCCATTGCCAGAGACGTGAATCTTTTACGATCTCGTACCGAGGATTTTTTAGAATCGAGACTCTGATGCCACGAGTCTGACGCGAATCGCTTCGTACCCTGGCGAAACAAGCTACAATGCTGTGGAAAACAAAGTTGTTGCTTCATTAATTATGAAACTAAAAGCACGATACATTTACAAGTTAAAACGCGTGATTGAATTCACATTCTCAAAATCTTGCCTCGCGCACAGTTACGATTTTTAGTCGGCCAATTATTATCTGGATGATCGCGAGGTCAATAATACATTGTTTCGATCAACCTGCTACCTCGATGCTAAAAATTCTGCGACTTTGTAATGTACTCGCAGGACCATTGGGTTGCCTTTCACGCCACTCGATCAACGAAACCGTACGATTATATCCCAGTGTCTACGGGAAGCAATTTGCCAGGTGTTCGCGACAGAATCGATGGAAACCGACAATAACCACGCGATCCGGTTCGTCGGGCCGCGCCACCGGCCAATGAACCGACGACGATGCGCGTCGCGAGGATTCGAATTTGTCCAGGTTAGGCTCCGTCGGCGAGTTCGTTCGTATGCATAGCCGGCTATGCTGATTGGTTGGCACGCAAGTCGCTGGCACTCTAACCGACAAAGTCCGTGCAGTTGATGCACATAATTGCACCGGTTGCCTGGTTACAAGGCTTCCAGCCCGTCGACGGATGTTGCATACGCGTTGTATTAATATGTATTTAAATTAGTGCCTCAAAGCGATCCCAAATTACAGCGCGTCACTCGGGTAGCTATCGATGCAGGCGTTGCTTCTTCGAACCTCCTTGGGCCGTCGACGCGTTCCTTGATCGACGTACTTTCTTACGATAGAAGTACTTACACCAAGAAGAAATTGCACCGATGGAATATAGAAAATAACTTGTAACGGTTCGACTGGAAATCAATTTCGATTGCTCTTCTTTTTCGAATTCCATGAAATAGCTAACGACGTTGATCGTAATAACAAGAAACGATGAAAATGGAAACACGTCTAGCCGCCTTGTTTCACGAGACGGTCCAAAGCAAATGACGTAGCGAGTTGCACGGAGAAAATGACGATACAAAAGGCGGTAGTTGATCGTTACGCTGTAGTAAATTTCTTTTATCAGAGGAAGACTTGCAGAAAGGGATGCAACTACCATTTACCGTCAGCGAATGTCATGCTGCATTTTAACGAGCCCGAACGTGGTATAAATTGAAACGAATAACGTTTTAAATGATGTTTCGGAAATATATACGAGATTACAAATATGATTACAGGAAAGATACTAGGAATAACAGTCGTAGATTCTGAAACATTTTTCAACGGATTCTTACGATGTATAAAAAGCATTGTACTTTTCGCATAAATGTTGGTGCAAATAGGCACGAATAAATTTTTAACCTGGAACAGATCAGACAAACTTCAAACATTTTCCACGTTATCCAAAGCAAACTCAGCTACCGAGTCAAATTGTCGATAGACAAAGCCCCGCACCGATTCGATCGAAAAATAGCATTTTTTGCCCTCCTCTTTTAGCCGAATGGCAAACCCTAGCAGTAAAAAAATTAAAAACACCGCAGTGAATCACGAGAAATGGTGCTGTATGTAATTTTAAAGGATTTCCGATAAAGCCTGAAAGTTTCAATATAAACATACCGAAAAATACTGACGTGAAAATATAAATTTCCGAGAAGGAGGAAAGCTTGGAAACGTTCGGATTAAACTTAATACTACGAACCTATCGTAACTTTACAAACAAACAGAGGCGAGAAATATCGTAGAATTCGTGACAAGATAGCCACTAGACGTGTCACGTCGTTTAAAACTTCGAAAGTAGCTATCGAGGCAACCCAACAATTTACCTCACGATGCTTTAATATATCTTGTTCAACGGGATGATGCCGAAGAGAAGCGAACCACCTTCTTATTTAGCGATAATTACGAGTTCCTAAGCCTTGGTTGGCTGTCTTCGTGATCTTAAGACCCCTTACCTCCCTTCCATCCGCTTTTGCCCCATTGAACGAGGAGCCTCGATGGCAGGGAGAGAGATTGCACGTTGAATGGAAAATTGATTAACCTTACCAACACTAATGGACAATACGTTTTATCAGCATTTACCGATAACTTCTACTTCTTCGCCGAGTTACTTACACAGCAATTTCTATCGCGCGCGTATCCGCGGTTACAATTTGGTAACGCGTAACTTTCATACTCGAAACTAAATTTATACCATTAATAGAAATTATTCAACATAATCGGTCATTCTTTTCGTCGACGAGAGCTCTGTTAACTGGAACAACTAAATGATTCACAAAGAGCATCGATTCCCTAGTCGACGAATGTCCACCAAACAGACAAACCTCCATCGTGTCGTTTCAGTGATTCTTTTTACGAGAAACGTGCATTATATATAGTTTTTCTCCAACTATTTTGCGCATAAGCCGCATAAAACGTGCTTTAACGAACATCGTCACCGAGTAGTGGCGGAGTGCAATGAAAGTGTCGTTTTTCAAGAGGTAGCTAACACGTGTACGCTGCTACTGTTGGATACATTGCGTCGATTTAAGTACCTAATTGTGAGCAGCGTTGTAACGCCACCGCTATGCTTTTACGCGTTTCAATAAAAGACGAAAAATCAAAAGAAAAAAAACAACAATGGACGGTGAATTAAGAAAAAAAATAGAATCCATCGCTCGGAACAAAGAAATTCCTGATGAAAAAATGTGTAATTTTTTATGCGTACTAACCCACCAAACTTTGGTATTTTTCTAACGATGGATTTGTTAGATATTTTCACATTTAATAAATTGGCCAAATATAGTTAAATTAAAATGAACGATAAGAGAAATTCGTTGTTTCACGACGAATATCGAAGGATAAGGTCTGCGTGCAGCAATTAGGAGCGTACATACATTTGCCGTATTATATAACGCGGCACGTGTGCTAGAAACGGCGCCTAAGAACCAAAAATGAATGTTCTCGATGAAACTACCATCGTTATCGAGACAGTCGCGAAAACTTGGCCAACACAAACTTTTGTAAACTACAAATTGCAATTTATCGAATTATCTTCCGCCGATGCAACTGAGATCTGCTAGACGTTTTTATCGATGCAAAAGTAACGGATCGTACGAATTGTCGAATTTTTCCCGCATTTCCAAGACGTCCGTTTAAATGACTCGCGAGCACCGTTCAGCTGTCGCAGCTAAATTCCAAGGAAGCCTGCGGTGCGAATCTAATCGAAATATAATACTAATTTACTTGATATAAACCGACATTATTTTAGCCGGCGTAATTATTTACACGAGCATTCGTAGTTGCTACACGTTTCCTTTATAATTACACGAATTCCATTAGCGCCGGCTGCTATAGATCTAACGCGCGTTACGCGAATCACTTTTCTTCGCCGCGATCCTTGAAATTACAATAGATTTCTGCGCGACCGGCCGAATTAAAACGTGAATTACGCTCGCCATTTTTTCAAACCAATTGTTTCGTAAATTTCGTGCGAACGAGCAACTAAAGCTCGTACGAGAAATACCAGTAGCGTTGACTTTATACGAAAGAACGTTTTGGTTACCTTGGCACATGATGGTGATGATGTGAAGTATACTGATGGTCAGATACGGTCTTCTTCTCTGATTGTCCGCCATTTTATCGCCGTTGCACGTCTTGCACCTCGAAGCTTATCTGCGAACAAAGATTACGCGAATATATGTACTCAACGTCGCGATATATCACGGACTCTGGAGCATTTACTATTCTAAGAATTCTAAGGCTATGGAGGATGAAGGAAAGCTGAACAAACGATCGATCGATACCCGCCGTTATGAAAAGGATCGGAGGTAATTAATAAATAAGCCCAGGTCTATCATCGAGGGTGCGATATCAAGGTACGCAGCAAGCATGACAGGAATATGTAAATACGCATCCATCTAGTCTAGGATGCACATCCAAATGCATATGCACCGTATCGTTGATTCGTCGATACGTCGGAAATCCACGAGGCCGTGAAATCATTAACGCATGGCTAAGTCAGTGTAATAGAGGGATGCTGTAATTAACGAACACCTAATGTTAATCAGGTTTATTGGGCTGTAATATATGTACACCCACTCGACAAGATAGAGACTGTATTCGCGTGCAGCGAACGTCTACGGGATACGGTACAGAAATCAGTCTCTGATATGGCTCGATGAACGAGATGAAAAGGGGGGAAAAAAGGAAGAGTTACAAGAGAGCAGATCCGTAGACTTTTCTCTAGGGGGGAGGAAAGAATTGAAAGAAACGCGATTCCGAGTGTGATTCGAACTGCAGCATCGTGGAAAGAACGAACGTAGAGAACGATGGCGAGATTTTTTATAGTTTTATTTAATAACGAATCGCGAAACGGTTAATGGGTTAAACAAGTTGTGTTGGTACGAGCACGCGGTTAATCTACAAATAAATTTAGATTTAAATTCGATTAATTAACAAAAATATGATATCAACGAGTTTCTTAATTCAATTCCGCGATGCAGTTTTTTTGCTGACGCGAATACACGACTTACGCTGATACGAAACGCTCTCTCGTGACCCGAGAGACCGATATTTCCAGCTAATGATTAAAGTAACACGAACATCGGCTGAATTTATTTTATCGTTCGTTCTAAGGTCTCGCGTATTTATATATTTTATTTATATATTGCGTTAATTATTTGCTTGTTATATACGATTTCTCATTGTGCTATCCCGATCCGAAAAACAATTGGATACGTGCACGAAGAAAAGAGACAGAGAGAGAAACAGAGAGAGAAAGAGAGAGAGAGAGAGGGAAGGAGGCAGAGACAGAAGGAAAAGGAGGAATAAAGTATTAAAATGACACGTATTGCGTTTAAAATTCTGGCGATTTTACCGGTAGACAGCAGCTTTAATCGCGCTGCAGGGAAAGTTGGAAAAGTGCAGCTTCAGCGTATTCGCGACAAAAACGTTTTACTCGTCCGTAATCTGTAGGCGTGAAATCGATTCACGGATCTCGCAGTTCGCCGGCGAAAAATATTTTACCAAGAAGCATATCGCGATAATAAAAGAACTCTCATCTCTGAAGAACGGTTCTCTTTTTTTCTTTGGTCGCATCTTTCTCTCTTGTTTCGGCGTATCGTTCTTCGTATCAACGTTTATATATAATTCTCGATTAATGTTTTCCACGGCGTATAATCATGATACGATTCTATTTGCGCGAAACGACATCACGGACGAATAATCTCGATCGTTTAACGTTTCCAGAAGTCTCGCTGCGATCCGCGCGCGAAGATTAAACTTGATTTACAAATTTCGTATTTCACGAAGTAACATTGTCACGGTGATTTTTTCTAGTCGGTGCGCTGAAAGCATGCAGGCGCGGGCCACTCGAACGTTAAGAGCCGTAACCGTGTAACTTGATTCGTTGCGTTATTACAAGTTTTACGAGTTAATTAACGGAGATTTTTAGAGTAATATCACACAGGCACTTTAGTAAAGCGGCTCTTGTTACTACATCACGCTTTTACACATCCACGGCGTTGAAATTACCGGGGGGTAACTCCCAGCTATCGCGCTCGACCCATAATTAGTAAACTCGGTTAACGACATGACGCCCGTTCACTGACGCTATCGTGGCCCGTTGCATTTTTCCTTTCTTTCCTTTTCCTCCTGTTTCGCAAACTCCTTTCCAACCAGCGACAGTCCCTCGTAAGTGTGAAACAGGAAGTTACTCGTAGCCGCCGGCATTATCCGTTAGCCTTTCGTTCGTTACGAATTCCCGGTTAATAAACGTCCGTGAAACTTTCTTGTCGCAAGCTAACGAGTTTAAACAGTCTCCTACAAACCCGATGCTCGTCGTCTCGATCTATCAGGATATCGTAACACCTGCCGATCGAGAATTTATAACGCGAAATCCGCCGTACTAATTCATCGCCTAAAGCCTTCGATACGTAATCGAAACGGACGAAATTCGTCAACATCGTCAAATTTCGCGTCTAAAATATTCCACCGCGTCTTGTTCGCGTTACCGATTATCAATTTTAGCTGTTACAAACAACCCTGCGCACCGAGATAAGTATCAGGAATATTCATACTCGTAGAATACTCTCGAAAACTAAATCGCGCAAAGAACACATACACTACGCATGTACCGGACAGATCGGAGCCCGGAGCAATCAGAAAATTGTCCAATCCTATTTTTCCCACACCCTAACGAGTGTTATATCGTTTTTACGAGAATGTTTACCGATAATACGCCAAAACAGCCGTACTTTTTAACGGCACCGATTGTTTAATCCAATTGGACAAACGGCCGTTAGGTCGAACTCGCAGCGAGCGCCGATACGTCGGCTCGCATCGGTCTGCAACGAGCTTCTGCCGCTGCTGCTGCCCGTCCAGATTTACGAGGCGATTTACAAATTGGCGGTTATTGTGCCCCGCGCGGAAATCAAACTGTCCTGTAAATCAAAACGTCTGCCAGCGTTCATTAAACGTCAGGCAAATCCCGGAAATCGGTCGTCGCAACTCGACCCACCGTGGCCTGTCCACCGCCTCCACCTACGTCATTGCACCCTCTCTTTCTCGACCCACTGCGTTTCCGTTTCCGCCGGTAGTCTCCGCGCGCCGATACACGCACCACGCCAGACCATAACCAGGCCAGAGCCAGACATTAGCGTGCGTCCTGAATTCACCGTGCATTCGTTCGCAAAAAGTCGTAAACCATTTTTCCTCTCTCCCTTCCCTCTCTGCCTCTCCTCTCTTCCGTTCTGTGTACACGGCGGACAACGAAATAACTGAACATACGCGCGGAGACCGAAAGGGCGTCGTCGAAAATAATCGTTTAATCTGCCCGCCTGCGACGAAATCCCGATTTAGTCTGTTTCCGACGTCGTCGGTTTATTTTTACAGCGGACGCTGGTCCGTTAAAGAGATTGCTTCTCGTTGGTCGCTTGTCCATGAATTTGAATTAACAGGGAAACTGGGTGAAACAGATTTCGTAAATCTCGCGGTTACCTTCAACGGAAATGACTGAAAATTGATCGTGACTGTGAGTCAGAATCGAGATGCTTATGGGAGTCGCGTCGAGATTGACGATACGGAGGTTAATTTATTCGAAAGCGTAAGATGTAGGGTATAATAGGATAGAATGCTGGTTCAAGACGGATCTCGTAGTTTAATGGTAGGTTCGTGCGGTGTTCGTAACAAACCTAACTGAAAAATGTTCACGTAATTGCTATCGTACGATGGAAATCACGTTCGTGTCAACCAAGAATGCTCGACACCATTGCAACGTGATCTGTTCCTCTTTTTTTCTCTTTTATTGGTTACATTACTTTCATCATTCGCTATCGTAGCGAAACACAAATGCCAGGGTAGCTTCGCAACAATCCGTCGTCGTATAATACGCACCGATCCCCGATAACATCGAGTTTCGTTTATCTGTTGTCTTTTTCCCCCAGGTGTCGGTTAAAATCGTCGATTTTTGTGGACAGAGAAAAGAACGAAGAAGTAAAGAACGAACTTGGTTGAACGATTTTACCATCGACTTGGAAATGATTTATAAAACGCAATTGAAACACAACCGTCACGCGAACTCGTGACAAGCTTTCTTCGGTAAACATTGAAATTGGAACGGTTGTAAAAAGTAACGTTGATAGAAATTATACGAACTCGGGAAATCCCATCACCAAGAAAAATTACAGAGATTCGTTTCGAGTACTTTTTGAAATGTTTCTTCCTCACAATTCAGTCAACTGTCTTCGCAAGTGCCATCTTTCACGGTACGGTCTTCGTTAAAAACGTTATTTTTTATCGAATTTTTTATCGAGTATTTTATATCGAATCGCGTTCTCGATCTCGCTGTCGTTACAGCGACTATTTCACCGAGGACATATTTTTTATCCGATGCATATACATGGCGATCGCGACGAACCCAACACCGAGGGAAAAGTCGACAGAAACAGAAAACTATAGGGAGAAGAATAGATAGAAATGACGATTATTCGAATCGCCTGACATTTCGTCGGCCAACTTTGTGCTCCTCTGTCCAGCAATTTTCCTATTTGGGTCAGGCAAGATGACACGGCCCGCGACTCTACCCTTCCGTATCTCTCTGCTATTCCGGTACAATCGTCAACGAGAGAGCAGAGAGCAAAGAACGATATCGAGCGAATTGGAAGTACCAAACGCGAGCAAGAGTCTGCTCTTTCTTTTGAACGTCGGTTAGAGATTGCTCGAAATACAGACGCGGGCAAGCAATGGGGAAAGAGGGATGAAATCCGTGGACGAAATTCGAGCTGCAACGATTTCCACGTTGAACGTATTAGTCTCGTTAATTCGCATGAAAAAGCTCTCCTAACGAGAGGATTTAAAACAGCCGAGATTTTTTTCTCCTCTTTACCTTTTCAGTTCTATCATCCTATCTACGTTAAGTCATCACTATTTACATAAATTGCTTGGAACGTGATCGAATTTTCATAAATTGCGAAACAACGTAAATAATACCACGTGAAGTGAAAACCGCAGGAGAAAAGAACGACACGTACGTTTTTGGTGGTTTTCCGTCTTTATCGTCGTCCTATGATAAAGCGAGGCAATGTTAACACGACATAGGTAAAAATGAAATAACCTGTCAGGTTCAAAGATAGAAGCCATGTAATTATTAAGGCAAGTAAATAATATTTTAATAGTATATATTTTAATAGCTTCGCGATAAAAGAAAATAAGAAACGTGACTTGTCACGTTCTTTCCCTACGTAATCTTCGAATACGAAATTCCTAAAAATTTCAAATACAACGGACACAATGATCGGAGTAAATATAATACAACGAACGTAACGAATGACGATAAATTTCTCATTACAGAGGAGGGAAATAATTAATCGGCGACAGTTGCGTTCTCTATGCAACAGCAGGGCCGTGAATTTGCCGCAAAACTCGCGGCAAATCGCGGGGCAAGCACGACGGTGGCGCGATTGCGACAAAACGCTCGTAATTACATTCCGGAAGTGAGCAGGTCGAAAAGCGACGTGGCGTGCGTTCACGGTATCGTTTTGTGTCTTGGATAATTGCCGACACGCGATCCTGCCACGTATACCAGTCGGGCGAACACAGAACATCGTAGTCTGCACCTGCTAATGCGCCGTTTCACGTGCGTGCGCGACGTTCTACGCTGCATTCCGTAAAAATAAAATCGCCATTAGACCACGGCTACCTCTGCCCGTTCGCAGTTAACATGTTTCTTTTTTCCCTCGCTGGCTCTCCCTCACGAGCCCTCGATAAATCATGGTGAATAGAAAAGGAAGAACCGGGCTGAAGCCAATTCTTCTCGAAGTGGTATGTATCTTTCGATCGTAGAGAGCACGCGTTTAAAATGAGAGTTTACGAAGAGTACACGATGATAGAAGTTATCGAGGAAGGAGTTAACGCGATCGACAACTACGATAGTAGTCGAGACAATCGCGAAGCAGCGTATTTATCTAATATTAAAAGTTCTTAACTACCGGCACTATGGAAGCAACAAAAACTGCCATGCCGAGCAATGCCGAAGAAGGTGGGGAAGAAGAAGTAGAAGGGGGGATAAGAAAAGCGCGAGAAAGAAAAAAAAAAAGAAGATGACGAGACTCTTTGGCGAGTGCTTCTTTGGAATTCAACGAGCAACCGAAGAATGGGCTTATTCAGATCAACGTTTCTTAACGAGGAAAGTTATGCTTACCGGCAGTCTTCGCGTACTCTTCAACAATTTCATAGAGTAAATCAAAGAAGACTCCTTACGTAAATTCATTTTTTCTTTTTCTTTTTTTCTTTCTTTTTTTTTTTTAAATCATAGTAGATACGTTTATTCGTATCTGACTGGAGCGTTTCTCTTTCCTCGGTTTCGCCTGCAATCGCGTATGACCTCGAGAAAGAAGGAATAAATATCTAAGCCAAGTTTTGTCATTGTCTTCGCACCCCATGCCTATTTCCATTGATCCTCTCTATCTGAAATTCGTATAAGAATCCATACGAAATCTCTCTATTTCCCTGGTAGGCGTGAAACGTTTTGCCGATGATTGCACGGCGACGCTATCTCATTCACGAGCACGAGGGGGTATTTCCCCGCTGGGAATATAATCATTCTTTGTAACGCAAAAATGTGCATCGGCAAGCTCGAGCGTTCTTTAACGGTTAAGCTTGCACACTGTCGCGGAACGAGGGGAATACCGCGGCAACATTTTTCCGATCGGCAACGTATATCTTTGTAACTGTAAGAGCACTTCGGCTCGAGCACACTCGAGAAACCGTTTGAAGTCATCGAAAGAGAGAGAGCCAGATGGATAGAGGGGATGTAGCGAGACGAGTCGCTGATGTTTGCGTCGGACGGACTCAAAGAGAACACTCGCCGTCAAGAAGAGAGGGAAAAAAAAGAAGAGAGTTTGGTAGGTATCCGACGAAACACGAACAAATGCCGCGAATCCATTAGACGTCTCGATTAAAACTGCACGGATCGGATTCGGCTACCGTTTCTTCCGCTTCTTCCACTTCTCCTACTTCGCAGGGACGTGATCGTACTTCGAAACACCGGGTTTATCGTGAATTTTTTCGACGAAAATAGATTCGAGTAGACTCGACTGAGTTACATTCCGCAAGCTAGAGCGGATCTCTTTTTGATCGGTTCGTGAACGATAACGCGCAACTCGAATACAGGCTTTCATAAATCAAGGAAATTTAGAGGCAGGCCCCGATGTAATACCGAGGCCAATTGGAAATTTTGATTTATAGTGCTTATCAAGAAAGCCCCTGTAATAAGTCTCTTAAAAAGCGCACCTACAAATCGTCCATAACTCTTTTCCCGCGACAAAGCTCCAAATCCCCGATACGTTAACCCGGGTGTAGCTTCGAACGGGAGATAATACGTACTTTTTCACGGCAGTCCCTGGATTTCCGGGGACATATCGTCGAGGATCCTCGAGCCACCTTTGATTCCACGGTAAGTCTTCGAGATTCGATATTACCTGTACCACGACTGCTGTCTATGAAACATTTATCTCACAGCACTGAATCGGTCGCGTTCCTCGTAAAAAATCGACGAGAGATAAAACCGTGCGATGTTAAAAATTCACTGCGAATCACGGGTCACCAAGGATTATCGATCGATACGCCGCGGTTTAGCCGGCCTAGCCTTCGGATTAACAGTCGCTACGGATCTTCTTCTTGCTGAACTTCTATGTTCGATGGAACAATCGTTGCACTGATCCCTTTGTACATGTCCCTTTTATTTTCTCAATTTCGAGCTGTTAGCTCGCGCGATGCGTTTATATTTCGTATCGTTGCGATGAAATTGATCGACGAACGCAGCTCGGCTGGCTTCTATGCTTTGTCCCTCGCGATATTTTGTCCGATGCAGGAGACCAACGTGAAAAATTGTTGCACGCTGTTTCGTTTTTAATTAATAATGTTACCGTTGTCTTTTTTTTTTTTCGCTCTCCTCCGTCGTTGGTTCGTTGCGTACTGGCTATGTTTGATTAATCGATAACGATAACGGTCCTGCGGCACAGCGAGTGATCAGCGTAAACCGCGTGCAACGGACTTCGATAAATGTAGCTGGTTATTTATTGGTAAAATCATGCGTGTGGTACACGTAACACCGCGATAGTAGGAGGAATGCGATCATTCGCACCACGCCAAGCCTCTGATCACCGGTGCACGATCGATCCGGAAATATTATAGTTCCGTTACGGCTGGTCGGTGAGCAAACGATCGTTGATGATCCTCATAAATCTTGAGAACGATTTACAGACCACCGGATTTCCTGTATAAATCCACGTACCAGAACAACGGAGACTATTTTTATTCAAACTTATTCTTATATTTGCCTGGCCATCCAACACCAGGCAAACGTATATCGCGATTTTTATTACAGCCAGAGATGTATTAAAAAGTACTCTAGCGAACGACGAAATCGTTCCCGATTGATGTTACAACGACTCTATTATCAAGCTGATTCTTCGAAAAAGCAACAAAATACTAAATGAGAAATTTCTGGCGGTGACAATAGTTTACACCGAGGGCGTTCTCAGATGATCGTCTACTACACGTTCCCGTTCCAATTACAAGAACGCCACTTCGGCACGTTCGCTCACCCTTTGCCTGTCGATGACTCCCTTCACACCGTCCGTGAATACGGTATTTTACTTCCGATAACGAACTCCGTGATCCTGTCGATACTTACTATTTTAAACAAAACCATGTAACGATCTCTTCCTCGCGTAACAGCAACGTTCTAACACAACAGTAAACTCAACGACGAATCACAGGCTCGTCTCATCCAGAACGAGAATAATCCCTCCGAACCAGTCGATAAAGGGGATAAAAAAGGCATAAGAAACAGGCATGAAAACAAAACGATCGTGTACGTGTGTATGGTCGTGCACGATCAGAGGCAGCGTGCGAACGAGACAAATCTTGCGTGACGTTCCGTCAACGTCGAGGATCGTATCGCGCACCGGCTCGAACTCGACTAACGACGACTCGGATCCCTTGGTTCGAATTTATTCCGAGGGCGCACCGATGGTCCCCCGTCGGGTCGGAACCGCGCGAAGAACCGCGAGCGACCAACGAAACTCGAGAGTCGAAGAGCTCGCGTGTAATAACCGGCCAGCACCCCGTTCGTTCGTAACTTCCTTCGTCCTTAACGACGTGGACGACGGTTAACACGACGACACGCCGCGGTTGACTAGCTCGTGGTACAACATCCCGAAGCCCCTTTAGCCACGACGAGGCTACTGCTGCTGAATGCTGGCTGGTGCTGATGGTGGTGCCGGTGCTACTGCTCTACCCGCCTCGTATATACTACACGGCGAACACGGACACGCGCGCCGGCATTGCGCGAGCGCAATACCTCGCGCGATTCCGGCAGTAGGGGTTGTTTGATGCCTGCCTCCTTCGGAAACGTTCTTTTTTCCCTCGCACCGCCACCTTCGCCGAATTTTTCAGATTTCCGAATTTCTCACTGAATGAAACGGACGACATTTTCCAATGTTTCGGAACGATTCTGTTTTTGCTCTTTGAGACGGAGCAAGCGGATGAATTACGAATCAGTTTCGCGATTATGAATACGAAATGAGTAGTTTTTTCGTGCTGGAATTTTAATGTAGATCTATAGGGTCTTTGGTTAGTATTTATTTTTCTATATAAATCAGAGTCATTAATCTGTAGATTCGTAAACAAAATTTTGTTGCGTTCGAATCGTTTAAAATACACTTCTTTAAAACACGATCCACAAAGTGCACAAGCTGTTATGTGACTTTATTTGCCTGGGTCAACCGCAAGCCTATCACTCGCCTGTAACCTTTTCCATTTATTACAAACTCGCTCGCTTTTCGTTCCATTTAGTCTGCAAAACTGTAAGATCCTACAATTCCAAATGGAACGCGAGAGAAAATACAAAACGACGCAATACGATTGTCAAGAGTTGCGAGTACATCGTGAGTTATTGTAATTATAACAATATATTTATTGAAATATATGTATTTCACCTCGTTATTTCTGCACCTCGGCCGACCAAAGTTTGTCTCGTTAGATTGACACAGGCAACCGTTCAAAAATGATTGTGTGTCATTTGCGTGAGAGAATTACAAACTCGCTAACTAGAATTGCGATTGACGAATGGTACACGATTATTGATTGCTATTAATGTTTAGCAGCATGGCTATTGACAGATGAATGGTAAATAAAGTAACTTTCGTAACTGTTGATTTTCATATGGATCATTTGTTTCCAGGGAGAGAGAGAGAGAGAGAGAAAACCAATATTTATATTAAATAAATTATTCATACCGACAGTTCGATTGGCTCGGTAAGCATTCCAAACCTGACCAACGAACTTACAAAACTTCCCACCACCGATAAAATCAGCCGGAGGCAGAAGTTTTAACAGAATTATAGGAAATGTTTTAAAGAATGACCAAGGTAGGATTCAATGATCCTGACGTGTTCGGAAAGCAACATCCTCGAAGCATAATCTACGATGATAGCGGCATAACAATGTCGGGCACACGCTCAACCGGTTTGCGCCCCCGCATCGGCTATACGCTCCACGCCGATCGAGCACAACCAACTCGTAAGGAATTCCTTGATACCTACCCCACAGAAGAAATCGCTTCGCCAGCAGTCCTACGCGAACCAACAAAATTTCAAGGCGTCTTCCACACGCGTATATTTCACGATAAACACGAGCATCCTTCCGCGACGTGGCACTGAACAAGGGATGAACAAGCTGCATTGATATTTCTGTCCTGTAAGAGATTATCAGAATTATTCTACGAAGTTCTATTGACTTTTATAATTAAACAAGATTATTATATGACAAGTAGGTATGATAAATTCAAGTATTTTAATATAAAGTGGATAAAAGCTTCGACTCGTTCTTTTAGCGATCGATGAATTTGAAAATTTATAGAATCTGTGGGGAAAATCTAGCCATGTAAATATTTGAACACTAAATAAGAAAAAGAAAAATACGAA
The DNA here is from genome assembly GCF_051014615.1 of Bombus vancouverensis nearcticus. Taxonomy (NCBI): domain Eukaryota; kingdom Metazoa; phylum Arthropoda; class Insecta; order Hymenoptera; family Apidae; genus Bombus; species Bombus vancouverensis. The sequence continues at coordinate 15,099,842 of NC_134917.1, read as the reverse complement.
AAGATAATTTTGGTAATACGCACGTCGTTCATTGACAAGATATTAGGCTCTAGGATTGTTCTCGTATAAGAAACAAACAATGTGACGTATCACCATTTTCCCTACGACCTCAAATTTAAAAAAGCTGTATATTTAAAAAATTCACAGGCCAAACTCACCTTCTCTCCGTTAATTTCACAACGATCGATCGATCGATGATAAGTACTTTTTCACTTTATTTTCTCACCTCGTTGGAGCGGAGAGTTGCGATACCGGTAGAAAAAATATTGCTTCTAGATACCGGATTCTCCTTGTTTATTTTCGCATCGGATAGTATGGTATCTGGTACGGTATAGGGGATTTTCTCTATGCGAAGTTTCATAGTGATCGATGCCCTTTGTCAGCTTTGAAAATTCTCCAGGTCTTGCGTTAAAAATCCCAAAGTTCGAGCGATAAGAAATATATATCGGTACCGGCCTTTCGCTCATGACAGTCTATTTACCGAGAATTCTCCGGTTCTCGTTGTTCACGCAACTTCCACGCAAGGAAGGAACGGAACAACAGACGGGAATGTCGTGACCGTGAAAGCGAGTGTTATTTCACGAACGTCGTGGTCGCGATATCGTTGAAAATTCGCCTCGTCGCCATCTTCAACGCAACACGAATAACGGGCAATCCCAGCGTGTAGAAGCATGGATACGTATCCTTTATTTTCCTCGGACAATAACGTTCTCCGGCGCGAGGTGAGCCGCGTTACTTTCCTTTGAATTTCGTAGTTTCATTGCGAGACTCGTCATCCGAACACTTGGTCCCACGGGGTCATAAACACGCATAGCTTTGGTCGTTAAACATCTCCGACTTGATGAAGTTTCGACGAATGTTCTCGCTGTTAAGAGATACTGTCATACTGTCGATGTCTTTCGTTATCTAACAATCGAATCAGTACGCGACACCCAGAGACTCTCGAGATGCAACACGCAAGACAGATAAATCAGAAGAGACGAACATGGGAGAGAATAAAATCTGGATAAAAGATATGTGAAAGATGTGCGTTTCGGTGTATCGGGAAAATATAAAAATTTCAACCGAGAGAATTTATAAAAGCAACGCCGCCTAAAAAGGAGCGGCGAGGTGGGAAAAGTTGCGCGAAGAAATTCTAGAGGATTCCCAAGTTTAATTGGAAGAAGAGGATCTAAGTTGTTCCGGCCAGCGCGAAAATGTATTACGCCGTTTTAACTGACGTTGCAAGTACTTAAAGTAGCATTACCTATTCATCCGGAATAATGCGCTAACTACGAAGAGAAACCTTCGAAATGATCGATCTTTCCTACCTCCGTAAGCCTCTACCTTAGAAAATTCAAACGTTCGATTAACGCCTTAATCGATGATCCATGTAAAATATCAACCGTGTTTCTCGATAAATTCCTCGTAAATGGCGCAACAGTGCAACCATTGCAATCGGGCAATGATTGAAAGTTCGGTGTAGTTCTGTTGTTCGATAAGTAGTAAAACCTAAAGTTCGACCCTGACAAACTCTTAAACCGCTCGTAATTATTTCCTCCCAAAGCAAATTGCCTGTCACAGAGCCGTTCGGTTCAAACCTCAACGCGCACAATCGCATCAGGTATGCTGCAAGCACTTGGAGACACTTCTCTGGAAATACCGCGTACACACCTGGCTCTGTGTCTGCGTCTGCGTCTGCGTTCGCAGTGGGTAATGCCAATTTGTGACACGTAATCCTTGCTGCCGTGCGTAAGCGCGGAGAGACAGAAAAGCAGTCGCCGTTCGTACGTGCCTACCAGGAGCCGCCACATCCTCCGTATCTGCATCCCTGCATCAGACGATGCTTTCAATTCCGACCAGGAGGACGAGAACCATACGAGAAACTAGGTAACGAACGCAGCGTCGGGTCTTCCTACCGAATTTCGATTAAATCTTGAAAGTGAATCCTCTGTTGAAGGATAATTTAGGTGAAACCTAAGAGTACATTGTCGATACAACTCCGATTGATGTAACTCGATGAAAAGAGATTGATCGGGGCCAGAATAGAAAAGGTAGATGGGAAATGGTGAGGGGAGAAAGTTCGACGAAATTTGGAACGCAAATGTATTGTATCTTTCGCGATGCATCGATCAGATGTCAAAGTTCGGTATCCATTACGCGGTTATTTGGTGCTTTAATTTACATGCAAATATATCATCGTGGTTGCTATATATACTGGAATATGTGTGTCAATGGTCATGCGTGTATGCGTGTACGTTCCTCCCACATTTACATATCCCTGGCTTTGCTGTTCTGATTAATTCCATCGAAATTAGGATCCATACATTTTTTCTATGGTAATTATCTTGGGAATCTTGTGTGTCATTTTCTTTTAAAAGAATGATCGTTTACTTTCAAAGTCATTGTTGCTACTCAGATTTCCTCTTTGTGTCCCCTTTTATGTTCTCTCTGAGGATCAATCATAATAGTAAATTGATGCGACGTTGGAGTTTACGTTCAAACGTTTGAACGAGCAGATTGACGGAGACCTGAGAAGATACGAATCGGAAATCTTAGTTAAGCCTACATAAAATACGTCTCAGCTTCCCTCCTTGTACAGGATAGAATTCAGCATGCGCCCTTAAAAGCCACTGTACTAACTATGTGTCTGCATTCCCATTACAGGTGCCTCCTCCATGGTTGCTCACGATGCGCATGTTCTAATACGAGATGCGAATGAACATCAAATTACGTAAGTGATCTAGTAGAATTTGATGAGCTTGTAATCGATACACGTGACTTTCGAAAGATTCGTTCGACCGGATAATCTGTCAGTGTGTTATTCTTTCTCAAAATTACGCTATCAAGTTAACAGACGAAATCGAGTTATTTGGGTCAAGCTAAGCGAGTTTTCTTGTAATTCGGCAAATTTGATCGCCAACAATTACACACTGAGCGCTCAAAAACAGATTATTTGACCCGTTGTGAGTGACACGGCTGTGATTGATGCGCTTTTGATAAACAGTTTAGTCCAAGTGTTGTTAATCGGATACGAGAAACTACTTGAAAACTCGTAAAAGAATTGACTCGGCGAGGTAAACCGTGAACGTTTCGTTCTTTCTCTGCTATGATTCTATGGTAGCAAATTAATACGTGCAACTATTTGAAGACTCGCGCAAGAATTCCGTGGAGATTTCGATGGGATTACAAATATCTCCAACGCTCAAGTTGGCAATTTAAAATCTCGCCCTCTCTTTCTCTCTCGCTCTACATTTTCATCTACACACGTTCCCGCGATTTAAATCAATTTAACGCTTCCAATGGCCGAGAACCGCTCATTATCGATCGTCGCTCTTTTCGTAGATACGCTCGACTTTACACATTCCGCACCGCGGGATCCTTGCTGTAGCTGAACGAATTTTCATTAGACGAGCAAAAAGCACAAAAGCCATTTCGAGCTTCTTCATCTATAGGTTTTCATTATTTCAATGCATTACACCGGTACGTGGCGCCGGACCATTCGCAGTTCCAATTTCCTTTTTATTTCCATAGAATTCACCGTGGTGGCGATGGCGGCGATCAAGGGGATCTCAAGAATACCATCCGCTTAAATGTAACTATAACAGACTATTTCGCAGAAATAAAATTCTTTCTAATATTGAATAACGATAACGCGCAGAGTCGCAAATAATGGTTTAATAAAAATTGATCGGAGATTGGCCGTGCGTATTCCGAGTACTCATTTATATCGATAAATCTTTACTCGAGGGCTAACGTCACCCTTAAACGAATACTTGGCAATAAGCTGCCCGCTATCGGACAAAAAAATTGTGCGAAGTTATTTCGCAACCGTTCATCGAGGTTGGCTCCTCCGGAGACAAGGACGTAGAAAATTTCGACCATCTTTCGGCCATTGTGCCGCTGCGTAGACCATCTCCGGCTAGGTCAATAATTACGCTGTCAAGTAATTAGCTGATATGATCTAAGAAGATAGGTCGTTCCGACGAGACAAAAGAATGTCAAGCGGTCTATTATACGTTGCCACTCCTGTTTAATCCATTATTTTTATATCACCTCGTAAACTGCAGCCTCGATTGTTGCAGTTTTATAGCAAGTACAATCAACGAGTATCATCGACGGAGTTACGTGAGAACTTTCTTGTTAAAGGAGCTCTTAAATTTAAATAAGAATCGCTGTCTAATTGAAAGGACACCCACTGCTTTCTATGTACATTGCGATACAGAAGCGACGATGTTATAAATATTTTTTAGACATTCGCTTTGCATTTTACGCTAATAACACACCCAGAGAGACTCGCTAATAGAATTGAGAAATTTATAAAAGATGGGGTCAGTTTAGCTTCCTAAGGAACTCATTTCGTAATTAACACGCTGAATGGGGTACGCGAATCAACGGTGTTTCATCTTGGATTTAAAAGAAAACTCACCCTTTTAATTTACGAGACGGATGTGACAGCGTTGATCGTGGTGCACCGATATAGTCGCTTAAAGATAATAAAGCGAATTAAGATTCAAAGCGTACATTCGCGTACTCGAGACACGACTATACATTGTAGTTTCCCCACAGAACGCGAGCCACCCTGAAACCTGACGCCCTTACTAAAATCCTACGCTGATTACGGACAAAATCCCAAGGCAAATTTTCACCAAATCGGCCAGACAGTAACAGCTAATAACGTATACAGAAAGGAAACATTTTCGTTTCACGTAAATTAAAACGAAAGACGTAAATCATCTTGGGAATCCTGGGAAACGGAGAGAAAATTCAAGAGCCGAGTAGCAGCAAACACTTTGAGAGTTGGGTAGTCGTATCATAGACGTAGACGGAAGAAACTTGAGGAACCGCGTATGCATTTCGATACGTTCAATCCGGAATGCAGTCATTTCTGTCTTGGAAAGTCACGATCTTAATGGCTGTATACGCGCTCGAACGCAGATATAACGAATTTCGCGGAACGACGCGATTCGCGGGAATGCCGCCTAATAGGAAGAATCAATAACAGGGTGGATGTTAACGATGGGAAGGAGTGGCGTTCGTTAATTATTTACAAGTTTATCGATGCATCGAGTGCAGCGTCGCGTAAAGTAAAATTGACGCGAGCCACGGTTAAAAATTGGCAAGCGACTGCTGCGAACCAATTTCTTCGTTCCGCAACGATAATTTACAGATACGGGGGGAGGGGGGGGCGAGTTGGATAAATATAATAATTGAATCTAGCTGCCAGGCATCGTTTCGTCAAGAGTTTTCATTCCTTGGTGGCATTTCATTTGGAAGGATCCATTATTTATTTGTGTAACCTGAAGAAAAAATGATAGAAACGGCGAATGCTAATGCTTTTTCATTGTTGAACGGATTATTCGTCATAGAGACGGACTTTGTCGCGTCGCGTGGATACGAAAGTGAAACTAATAAGACTATGGCGCGAGAACACAGCTGATATAAGCCGAAGAAGGATAGCGAAAAGTAAAAAGAGGGAGGTAGAATGAGAAGGGCAAAAAGGAGGAAAAAAATTCACACAGGATGAAAAATGCCGAACTGTGCAGGTTGTGACGTAAAGCTGAGACAGTCTTCAAAACTAAAAGGCTGTGGTGGTTGCTGACGCTGTTGTAAGTAACAGATAGGTCTGGGTAATTGCTTCACTTAACGAGAAACACGTTCGACCCTTGCGTTCGTTCCCGCTCTAACAGAATCCAATATTAACCGTCGTGCTGTTTGATATAGTTCGGTATATTCCGTACTGCGTGCATTTTGCAAGCTCTTTCGCCGTGCTCGTTTGTCTGGCGCCTCCCGGCTTCCGTGAATGTTCAAGGGTCTTCGTTACGATGTTCAAGGAATTTCTCCTGTGGAACGTGCCCTTTCCCTCTTTCGAATCTCCCGATGCACGATTTTTCCTCATCTTCTCTTCCGTGTTTAATTATGTACGTAATGCACAGGCATGAACGGACGAGAGAAATTATTTTTCACGGTAACATTTTACGCGTGAGAATGCATAAAAGAGAAAGCAGAAATAGACGGTCCGATTGATAAAAGTTATTTCAAAGCATTCACGCTTCAACTTTTCGAATTATTTTAATGTTACCGCTTTAAACAAGAATTGCAGAGCAGACTTTGGAATAATTGTACGTGGAACAGAACACAAATACCAGTATGTTATTGCAAAAGAAGAAGGAAATAATGGAGATAATTTTATTTATTCGTGCACTGTATCGAAATACATTTACTTTCGCCAACCACATAGATATCCAACAAATTCCGCAAACTCCACCATTGAAGATTTTAACAAAGCTGCGACAAACAATGACGGGGATTCGTGCAACATCCTGGACTAATAAATTTTGATACATTCAAAATACGAATGCGTAGACTGATCGAATTTGATTGATTCCGAATTTTGATGTAAATTTCCACGGCCAAAGTACTACGTATCTATACACACATATCTATCCACAAATTTCATTTTACTTTGATGGAAGCACGATATTATTCATATTATAGAAAACAGATTTACCAATGCTTTGATACCTACACGATTTAAATTTTAACCGTGAATATTTTTCATCAGGCGTATGCTTTACTTTCAAGTATCTATCGACTAGCTTCAATTTTTATCTGCGGACGAAAATATATTTTCTATTACGAATTTTGAAACTAGCAAAATAGTGTCGCACACTATTAAAATCCATCGGTATTGTTCCCGGCATTCCCTTTGACACCGTGTTCAATGTTTTATTTGAAATATTTTTTCATATAGCAAGTAATTTTCGAGTAAATCGAAGTCACGAAGTTAGATATTTCACCGTGATTAAAATTGGCTATTTCAAGTGCTAAATATATAAGGATTTCCTGTTTCTTCGTTAATATTTTAACACATTTGAATATCATTTTTCAAGAGAACGATTCAACTGCGACTCGTAGTTCCTTTGACAAGTTTGGTCCGCGTAATAAGTAGAATATGATACAAAAAAAAAAAAATAACAGATCTCCACCAATCGAAAGATGTAAAATCGCGCTATGACATATCATTTTTATAGACTCTCTATGTAAGCGTTATTAAAAATCGATACGAAATAATTTTTATAGATTTCAATAACTCCCTACAGATGACAGATCTTTTTATTAAAATCGAAAATCATGTTTCGACAAGAATGTACACTCGCGATTTCACAGTGTTCGTTGTACCTGGTCGCGACTCTTTTAAATTAGAGTTTGCGAATTATACGCTGGCCACGGTGACTGCAATGCGACTGCGATATTTTAAAATTACACTTGCGATTTAATTTAAATTCATTCGGACGTTCGATGGATTAGATCCGTTCGCTTTTTTCATTATTAGACATAATTTTCATTTTTACACGTTTCGAATAAAGAAACACGGGAATGTCGAAGCACATCGTCTCTTAATAAAGGACATTAAAACGAAGTTTATGCTAAAATAGCCATTCTTTCATACAACTTCGAAAATTAATATTCTTCTATTCTGTTTTATAATCTTCATTTTATTAATGGAATAAAATTATATGAAAAGGAGAAAATACGTACCGACATTCTATTCATCGAAAACGTTTCATTCGTTCGTTAAAGCTTTAGCATAATATATGTTTAAAATTAATTGGATTGAAATTATTCCACATACAATACAGAAAATTGAAAGCGCGTATTAATTGGAAAATGTATCATTTCAGATTTTCTTCGTCGTCATTTTCGTCATAGCGATGGATCTAGTTTAAGTTTGAATTTAAATTAATTCTAGTCGTAAGTTCGTGTCTAGGTTAGGGTTTCAGATCTGTCAACGAGTCGCGAGTGATTTACCTGTTCCGCGGAAACAATTATCGCCATCCTTGTGAGGATCATAATTGTCGCTTCAGAATACGCAATCACCCGTAGGGCAGCCATTACATACCCATTGTAAGTAGGGAAGGTGATAGGAGCTCCGTGGTCTATCTTTCCTTACGTGGTTGATAACTTCCTCCCGAAGCTATCAATTATTTAAATAGAATCGAGTCAAAACTCGTTCGTCTCGTAGGCAACAATGTAGTGGAACGAGATACGCGTGCAATGGAGCGTAGGGAGGATGAAATTGGAAGTATAGGGCGGGTCACATTCGTAACTACCTTCGCCTACTGTGACACAGGCAAATTGGTGTTGCTTTTTATGGTGTCTAAGTTTCAAAAAGTGGTAGCTAGCTAAAAACGCTAGGATTCTGAATTTTAAACACTTTACGATCTCGTTAGTTAACCCATCTCTCATTCGATATCGTGATAATCGCGTCATATCGTTGTGTTCTATCGATAATCGTCACTTGAAATTTTCTATTTGTTAAACGTTTCTGAAGATTAAAGACAAACGAGGCTTCGTATTTCGATTCAGAATCGCGCAGCTTCCCGAGATAGGTCCCGTAATACAAAACACCGGACAAATAAAATTATTTCGGACAGCTTTAGTTCTGGTTTTTTAATATCGACTATGTTTATACCGAAGGTTATAATGGTTCTTTTGATCTAAACAACTTTGTCCTTTTTATACAAACGGATCAAAATTGACTAGATATTACCCTTGGTACCTACATATGACGTATTCTCGTCATAGATCTGCAGACCTTTTCTCGGAAAGCTCGTCGATTCTATACCGGAGCTCTGACTGCATGTTTAATAAGCGGCCAAGGAACTTCGCAAACATGTTACCAGTCAATACAATTATATTCTTCCGGGAAGGATAGGGATACAGCTCTGGGGAGCCTGGTGGTGAACAGCACTGATCTAGAAGTAACTCACCGAAAGAGAGGAAGTCTCGTAAACATATGTCCCTCATGGGGTATTTAATTCAGGAACACAGACAGAGCTCGAATTGCCGAGTTGGCCCACCTTGCCGTCGACAAAGGAGGACGTGGGAAAATATAGAGGAGTAGGTGAAGGAAGGCTGCCTCCTAAAGGAGCGGCCACGATCTTCCGTAGCACCGTTGCTTTTTCCTCGGACGCAGTAAATACTGAAAGTGGAGGCTACCTCAGGGACTTTGCTGCTACTCCGCCGAGTTTACAGACCCTTCCACCTACTCCTTGCCTTTTTTCTCCCCTTTTCCCCGGTTCAACCGATAAGGAGTCAAGAAAAGATTTTACACTTGGGCGGAAGGTAAAAAGGGACGGCAGTTGGTACGACGGTCTTGTTGAACCAAAGGAATCCTTTTGTTAGCACGGCTTCCATCACCTTCCGTTGCAACTTCGATCCGATAAAGCTATCGTTGAAATATATAAACCGCCGCTACGATCCTTCCGTTTATAAGTCACCGAACTTGCTAATTTCGAGCATCGTGTTTCTTAAAATAGCCTCCTAATAAGATTTTTCAAGGCGTGATACGTTGTTCAGAACAATTGCAAAATGGTCGCTATGAATCGTTCGACTCGTGTTTAAGTAGCAGATGATCCGAGTAAAAGGAAACAGAGAAGTTCCGCAAACTGATAGGCTGACATTTTTGTTGCATGTTGATACTAGGATAAAAAAAAAGAAAGCTCAGTCGTGAAGAGTAGACTTGGAACGGTATATACATTTAGTTCTCTCTCTTAATACGTACGTTTAATAAATTTCAACCTCATTCTGTAATTACAGCGTTCATTTATCCCCGTCTAGAGATTTATGAAGAGAAAAAAAAAGATACATGGCGAGTAATATTATATCAAGAATGCTTTCCTCCGCTCGAATGTATATCACTTTCGTATAATATACAAAAATTAACATAAATTCGATGCTTTCTAATCCGATAACCCTATTACAACTTTAATCCAGCGATTCTCATTAAACGCTAATCAACTGCCTGTTATCCTTTTACACACAGTGGCCGGGTCACTGTGGCCGCGTAGAACGCCAGATCGGCTCATCTGGAATTCAGATTTGTGTATCCTTACGTGTTGTTATCGCACGATCGAGCACGTGGACGTGCGCGCGCGGAAACGTAACCTCGAACGTCGGAACCTGGAGCTAGTATAAAGGCTTGGGTGCGTATGCTACGCTCGTTTGAGCGAAGGGAACACAGTCCGCCAAAGAGGGGAATGATGAGGGCGGAAACGCGGGAACAGGGGAAACAGTGCCCTTAATACCGAGCAGGAGTTCAAAGGTGGACCCCGCAACAACGCATCTAATTACTTGCTTCCTCCGTGGTCCGTGGCACAGCGAATTTACATCTTGTTTGTTCAAGCACCTGTAGCAACCTATACCACCATCAGCCCATCCGCCCCATTCAGCCCATCCAATCCCCGTTGGGCCTCCCCCCAATGTAGATTGGATACTGCCTATAAACAAGCAATTGCCTTTGACTCTGAATGCTCTAGCTGCAGAAAGTCTAACCACCACAGAGTAGCAATATCTTGTGCAGGTTCGTGTCGTGCCCGCCGGGTACCCTGCATACACTTTTCAGACTATCCAAATTCGTGGCCCGATCTACACGGAAACCTCGCTTAACCGTGCCTTTGCCACGCTATCGGAAAACGACATCTTGCGTCTCTAAGTTCGTGTAATTGCTTCCGTCGTGAACTGTTTAAGATGCACGGACGAAAAATTGATCCATACCAGTAATTGACAATCGCGGCGTGGAACGTGAAAGCCGCGGTGTATCGGCGCAGAAAATCGAGGAAACGATGGTTTTTATTAATATCCAGGATGCTGATAAAATGTAGGAAGTCAGTGATCGCTGAAACCGTCCATAGAGCACAGCGCGTAGAAACGAATATTTCCAAAGTATCGTATATCATAAAAAAGAGAGTTAATGATTTGAGCGAGTGTACGATGATCGATAAAGAATCATACGTTATACTACGTAATTAAAGAAATATGTGATGAGATGCATATATCGAAATTGAGAGAGGTATCTTAGATTCCATGTGATTCGAGTACGTTTCGAAGAAAGATAACTAGACGCGGTACGAATATGACTTTTTGATAATGTAGGCCGCGAATGAACAAAATCCTCGACGACAGCGGCTTATTTTCCTCGTCCGACCAACTCTTTAGTTTTGCCTCTCAAGAAACGGTGAAAGCTCTTAACAGATGCAACATCAACGAAGCTCTATGCTCGAGCGAAGCCCCGTATTTTCTTTATTTCGCTATATTTCTTTCTCCTTCGTTCTCTTTCTCTTTCTTTCCTTTAACGACACGACACCAAGAAAGAAATTATATATATATATATATTGTTAGGTGAATGTAACGTACGTATGTGTACCTACCTTCCTCCCTGCCATCCATCACACTACGTGCATTTCCATAAGTAATTTCCTGCTGATCTATTTCAGCTTACTGCTCATCTTTATTCACTTACCAGCTGTCAATTATTCCATCGTACATTTTATAATTATTTTTCTAAACGAATTTTTCAAGATTAAACACGCTATGACGACAAGGTACACAATACCTTTTAGAAGAGACGGCCATATTTTAGAAACGAATGCGTTATACGCAACATTTACAGTCAAAGATTTTCTACCTGTGTTAGATGTCCTGTATTATAGCACATCGAAGAATCATACTTGTAAACCATTATCCACTGTCCCATTTGCATCAGGCTTGTATCTAGCCTTAAAATCTAGCAAAAATGTTCAATTTTTAATTTACAAATCCTTTACAACCAAGGTCGTACTCTCGTTCCGACAGCAGGATCAATTACGAAGTTCAATGGAAGGAGGCGTCTCTCGGATTAATATTCCTAAAGAGCAACTCTTTGCAGATCAGAAGGGCAGACTGACAGCGCTCGGAGACAGAGTGTAATCAGCGTGAAATGTTTCTTTCACGACGATCTTGCTCATACATTTGATGCAGTCCATGTACTTTTGTCCGCTGAGCAAACAGTGGCGTAGAAAATGGCAAAATTACGAAACGTTGTCGTCGTTATACCGGCTAACAATCATCGGGCGAACATCGCGATACTATTTCGTGACGCGCTCTCTTATTTTTCTCTCATTTAAGATTCAATAACCCAGTACACGCAAACGTGCCATGTGAAATATCTCGATACTAATCTCATTCGCCGAATAAATCTGCGTTTTCGAACCGAGCCGAGTAAGCGGATCTAATATCCAGCCGGGGAAATAACCGGCATTAACTTTCGAGTTTTCTATGAATTCCGAGCTACTGGTCGACGTCGTAACAATTTGTAAGCCGAATAAATTCATGTAGTAGCGGCATGATTGGCGAGTTTCTACGATGGCGATCGATAGGAACGCGCGTACGCGATTTATAAGCTGTTCGTCGAATAGAAACGCACTCCGTGTACGGCTTCGATAATGTTGCGAACGTTTGTCTAAGCTGCGACACTCTCTATATTACCAGTCCATTTGATTTTCGTCGTAACGTCGCCGATTCTACGATCACGAAACACGTCGAATCAAGAGAATATAAATAATAAATCCACGATGAATAATTACCATCGGAGGACAAAGATCTACAAAACGTTGGTATTTCATGGTGTTACGACTCTCGCGTTTTCCAGCACGTTACGCCCATGGTTGACTACTCTTTGTCACATTTTTATACGTCGAAATGTAGATACATACGTGTACAGGTATTAAACACCGTGGAAATACGCGGTCATTTTCATTAGACCGAATGAGAGAGCCTGCTAACTATTTACAAGAAAAAGTTTATCCTTTCATCTGCTCTTTAGTTTTGATCCTCTTTCTCAGCTTTGAAACAAGTATGAAAAGAAAAGAAACGTTCGATAAGCATTTTCTCTATGACGATGTATGTTCTCCGTGTGACGTATGTTAATTTTTAACATATCCCGAATTACGCCTGAAAGTAGAGAAATATGCAAATTCGAATCCGGGCTGGCTATTACGGTCGAAAATTAGATCGCGTTACACCGCATGTGCGAACGATGAGTCCATGACGGAGCGTTACAGTGAAATCATTAACCTGAATTGACTGCGTGAACGTGCAGTCAATTCAACCATAATCTAGCGTCCCGTAAACACAGGACTTTCAATCATATTAATGCAGACGCGATGCACCTAAATCATTACAATAAATAGAATAATAAATGCTAGTGGTTGGTTGAATTTCGGGCGAAATGTCGCTTCCGCGCGACAACTAGATATTCGTAGAACGTAAAAGTGCCACTTTAGGAAACTTTATTCTTCGTATTTATCTATTTCTGTTTCTGTCTTCATTTTCAACAGTTTTCTCGACAATCCTATAACCGTACACGTAGATTACTCGGCTAATTCGTCCTCGCGATATTCCATCGTCCTTCCTTAATTAACATCAATAACTAATTCGTTGTCTATTTCCGTGGTTGACCCACTTACTCAACTTTTGTCCAATCGAATCGAGTCGAATCGCAGCGACGATTTCAACAAACTGAGACACGCGGACAGATACGGCGCGACGAAATAAACGAAACGAGATAAAGAGAAATGGAGAGAGAAATACGTGGGAGGATGGAACGCAGAATGCACAGTCACGCCGTTGAAAGTTATGCAATATGCATTACCTAAACCATCCTGAGAGACGCGTTAACGAATTGTCACGTCATTTCGTATAATGTTCCGACGCGTAATCATGGGTATTACTTCCAAGCGATTCGACAAGAATAAGATCGTTCGATGACATTGAAAAATTAAATAACCGCGATCGACTCGTCGAGCAGTCTCGTCGCGATAAAACGTAGCGTGTATCGAACGATAAACTTGGTTTAACCGATCGATGATACGCGCTGGTTCTCGGTAGGATTCAAGTAGATCGTCCCTATTATGCACAGGCACCACAATTGCACGTTTACAACGCGTTTGGAGATTAATCCTTATCATTCGTACATTATCGGGGATTAATCGAACGATTAGACAACGAACGATCTAAAATAGATAATGAATAAACGATTGTTTACGAATAATCGCGTTTGAGATTTAAATAGATCGTGCTCGTCACAAACACAAACAGCAGACATATATTTATAATGCGAATATTTATTTATAATTCGAAGATGCATAATTGCTATTGTTCGGCATAGATTCGCAACGATTCAACAATTAGATAACGAAGAACCGGAAATAGGTGACAAACAAATGATTTTACTGGGAAGACTGCATTCAACGCCGAATATACGTCGTTTTAAATATCCCCGCCGCAACGCGGTAATTTTAAGATCGATCGTCGGTTAATCTGGTTTCCGCGCGAAACGATATTTCATTTTCCGAGCGAGTGGTTTCCGCGATCCTCCGCGCTTCCATCCGTCGCCGTTGAATTCTAATGCGGAAACTGACACGCGAATATACGTCTGAAGAAGTTCCACCGACCCTGGAAGAACTCGCGAGTTTCGTTGAGAAACGGAATTAAGACGTTATAGAAATGGATTAAGGAGTTTAATTAAGTTGATTCAACGAGCGCGCCACAAAATTTCGCGTTCCTAACTTCCCCCCATTCGAAACGAGGTCCACGGATTGCTGCTTATCGTCCATTTGTAGCGTATCTAGAATTGTACAGCTCCGTGTTCGATACGGCAACTAAGGTGTCGCTAAAGAAACAGAGAACAAATATTCTTTTTACGATATTTAGCATAGTCGTTCCTTCTATCGCGAGACGTAAATCCATGAAACGTTCAAGTACGATCGAACGAAATTATTAGTTCGATCCTGACGAGAAGGCAATTCGGACGATCTCTCGTATCGAAACCTGGGTTCACGTTCCAACCTTTCCTTTGTATCTCGCGTGACGAAGGAATATCTTGGACGTTTGGTTGGAGCTAATCTAAAAACGATGGCGATGCTTCTGGTGTAACGATCACGAATTTTCTTTGGTTTTCCCGGTTTACCGACCGTTATCCTCTCCCTGAACGATTTCATCTTATATCCACAGGGATTAGAGAACCTCTGTCTCTGACCGTTTCATTACTCATCCTACACGTTCACCGGCAACTACGTGTTCGTTCTGTTTGTCCCTTGTTCCTCTCTTTCTTCCCCCGCTCGTATCAGTGTCGGTCGTTCTCCCTTTCTTTCGTCCTCCTTCTTTCTTCCTCGTTTCTTCTCGCTCCTTCTTTTTCTCTCTTTCCTCTCTCACCTTTTTCCTTTTTTTTTCTCTATATTCTACGCTCCCTTTTTCTCTCCGGCTTTTCCGAGTCTCTCTTTTTCCTCTGGTCGCAACAGCAGTTCGCAATATTGTAATGCGAAGCACAATGCGTGCACCCGAAGAGATACGACGCGATAAACAGCGGGACGCATCGAGCCTAGAGAAAGATTAAAAAAGGGAGTAATATGTCTTGCGGGATATTTCGCGAATAACGAGGCGAGAGTAGACAGCCACGGTGCACACGAGACATTCTTAAGTGAAATTAATTGATCGATTCGTGGTGCCGACGTTCTTTCCGCCCTTTAATATTTTATCACGCAGCCCTCGATTAAACCAAACCATTTTGTCAACGATAAAATTTCGACGACTCTGTACGTAAAAACCGAAGCAGCAGGAAATTCTTGAAAATATGTCCTCTCGAAGATTTCGAACAAACATCTCGGGTGTCGATAACCTCGGGTGTCGATATAAATCAAAATTTTCAGGCAAGGGACAAGAAAAGGAGATAATGCAAACGTGCAAATCCTTTAAATCTGATTTAATAAACCATTCGACAGCAGAAAAGAGGGAGAAGAACGAAAGAAACGAAGGAAAGGGAGACAGAAGCATCGGAATAATATTATTCCTTTCCGATGGTTCCCGATGTTTTCCAACGACGCTTAAGAATAATAACATTATAGCGACTGGCAACGATGAAAATAACGATCGAGGTATCCTAGTGAGCGTGCACCTTGAATTACAGAGTGCGGTTTCCTCTGTTGTTTCTCCGTGGCCGTTATCGTTTGCTCGAACAGTCTTTATTTCCGTGACGTAGAATCGTTGCGAGCACATTGCACGAGTTTAGACGTAGCCTACACGAAGCAACAAGATCAGCGAGTGAAACGAAAAAGGAAATGGAGGGAAAGGAGCCGCGCGTTCCATCCATTTCTTATTTCTACCTACGCCAAAGAGAGCTCATCCTGTAAATGGATCAAGTGCGCGGAACGTTTCCTCGATGGAAGTTCGATACCGCTCGGAAAGTTCGGCTTGCACTTTCTATGCTGCGCTCGAAGCGCATCCCTTTGAGATTTGTTTCGTTTTCTGATTAGACGGCTGCACAAGCAAAGGCTAAAGTAGCCACTTTAAGGGAACGAAATCGAATCTATCGGTACGCGAACGAGGGGAAGGAAACGGCACGGATAACGAAGTTCGAGCACGACGTCTATGCGATTCCGGTACTTAATAAACCATCCTCAAGCACGGAAAGTTGTTGCATCTCCCGAGGAATCTTCGCTGTCTCTTTTTTCCCCGTGCCTTCCTTTGTGGTAGTTTTAAAAACAACTTCGAAGTGCAAATTCGTAACATCATCGAGAAAATTAACCTCTGCGGTATCACGGTAGATGTCTCAAAGAAATCTCACGTTCTCAAGAATACTCAAAACTTGGCGAAAAATAAATATCCGCGAGGAAGGAGAGGGGAGCCGCGAGCGAAGAAAAAGAGGACACAAAGTTCAAAAAACGGCAGAGCGTGATGGAGAATACGGGCGGGTGGTTTCCTCGCAATGGGCCTGGCAAAATTTGCTAAGCGGCCGAGAGAACATTGCGATGATTATACGGTTCCGTACGATGATGTAAACGAAAAGGAGAACGAGAGAAAGAAAGAGAGAGAAAGAGAGAGAGAGAGAGAGAGTGGGAGCAGAAGAAAGAAAAGAAAAGAGGAAAGGAGATGGGAAAAAAATATTCCATAAAGCGTAATGAAGGGCTCGCAAATATTTATCTTTGGGTAGGTTGGGTGTTGCGGGAGAAGCGCAAAGAGCCATGCGAAAACGATCCAAGCCGGATGGCCCTTGTCGCGGCACAGAAACGTGGAAAGTTCTCCTGACACGATTATGGCGCTCGGTGACCAGAAATAATTTCATTAGTCGCCCCGTAAACTCATCTAGCAGTTCGTAAAGAAACCATACGCGTGGGAAATATGTACTTAGGCATATATAATCGTATACCTGTGGACGCCTGAAGCCCCTACCACGCTCCCACGGGAACTCTAATCACGGGTACTTAAGTTCCTGTTGCATAGACGTACACCGAACGATGCCTGCATCAGCAACCACAGTTTCGTGCATGTACACGGTACCACGGCCTGTGTGCTGGAGGGTGAATGGAATGATTCGCGCCACCGAGCACACTTGTTAATGAGCGAAACGACGGTTTACACGGCTCGACGAGGCCCTCCCGAAGTTAATGGACGTATATCGACGAGGCTCCAGCCGATGTCGAGGATCCTTCTTCGACGTGGGTCGCTCCAAAGATTTAGAAAACCTTGAGAAACTTTGACGCAGCTTATTTCGTATCGCCTTAAGCACTCGTCAGATTTATATAAGCCTTTGATACGTGAAGTAGCAAACAAAATCGATGACTCCTTGGACTACGACAAAATACGATATCCGCGCGACACTGATGTTTCGCAATCGGTTTACGGGAGTAACAAGTACGAGAGAACGTCGCAAGAAAGGCGTAACAAAATTTCTGACAAGCCAACGCACCGGTAACGTTTCTTCGAGGTTCGTTGAGGTCGCTGATGTTAACCGCGGATATCCTAAATTTCGGTTACATAAGCGTTCTCGCAAAAACACTCTCTCCCTCTGTCCTTCTCTTCTGGCTCTGCTGGATACCGTCTGGAAGAGACGACCAGGAAGGGAAGACAAGAGAGAGAAAGCAAGTAGGATTATGGAGAGATCCGCAAGTGGGTGCCCGTACAATCGCACGGTAGAAACTGAGTACAAGGGACAAAGACACGGTAGACACCTTGTGGATAGAAGGTGAGGGTGATAGAGGATACAGGAGAACGTAGAACGTAACGAAAAGAGACGAGAGAGAAACTGAGGAGAGATCTCGCAAAACATACACAGCTGAAGCTGACACATCCTCTGCCAGTCTACTGGCTTTTCTAGAGTAGAGAAGGACGAGCAAATCTAGACGCTTACTTAGTGACACACGCAGCATTTTGCTGTCGGAGCTGAATTCTCTCCCTTTCTCTCTCTCTCTCTCTCTCTCTCGCTCTCTCTCTCTTCATCTCAAATCCCGTTCCTTTCTGACCCCCTTTTCCCTTCGTGTTAAGCCTCTATTTCTCCCCTACCATCGTTCTCGACGGCATTGTATTAAACCGTGGCTCGTGTTGCGGCTTGACAAGAGGGGGCACACCAGTTATCTTACCCTCGTTCCATCGTGTTCCCTCCCTAAACGTTTCTCTCTATTCCTCTTTCATCCCCGCCCCCCTCATATATTCTATTCCAGGATAC
The DNA here is from genome assembly GCF_051014615.1 of Bombus vancouverensis nearcticus. Lineage (NCBI taxonomy): Eukaryota > Metazoa > Arthropoda > Insecta > Hymenoptera > Apidae > Bombus > Bombus vancouverensis. Next base: position 15,081,541 of record NC_134917.1, on the reverse strand, counting down.
GTTGGATTATTCACAGAGTAATTTAAACTACGTATGACAGACATTCCAAGTGTTTCAAACTGATCGATCGTTCGTGTCCAACTTCTCGAACGTCGCGTTGTCATTTATCGCCAGGCCGTCGAATGTATTAATATCGGCTATCGTCGACGATATCGCCAGTTATCTAACCGCTTCTAGCTTTTCGAAAAATGTATCGTTCTCGTGATCATTCTCGCGAGAGTGACTGCGCAAGAGTAATGCGCGAGAGTTGGATCGAATAAATCGCCGTGCCACGTGTCCTTAAAGTATCTTGATAGGCGGCGACAATTTGTCGAAATACGGATTTTGACGCGTACAGTTTGTTGGAACCCTTTATTACACTCGGTGTCCCTGTTCGCCGTCGATCTGTTCGTTCGTGACCTGTCGCCGAGTTTGAAGACGAGCTCCCTTAACCGTCAGCAACCGCTTTCAACCCTTATCAGACGCATCTGATTCTGACACGCGATTCGAATTTTCCGCTTTCCCGCGGCGTCTGGCCGGGGCTCTTTAAAGTCGTAACGTTGCTTATTACGTGTTCCGGAATGTCTAACTTGTCAACATTCAGGAGCACCTAAACCCGTACCTCTTCCAGAAGAACGAACCGGAAGTAACGATCGTTTGGAGAAGTATTTTGCGGTAAACGAGAACTCTGCGAGGCAAGATCTTGCAAATGTCGTGAAAATTAACGGTAAGGACGATTATTCCTGAGGAATGGCCGCTGGTAAATGGGGGGACCGATTAAAGGGACGAGTCCTCGTGACTTTTTTCAGGCAACACAAACGATGCACCTTTACGGTGCAACGGTGCGCACAATATCTCGAATTAACGAGGCTCTTCTCGTATTCCAGGTATTATTACGACTCTAAGTAATGAGACGCGTTTAAGCTCGCCGTTACGCCAGCCATGCAAAAATCTTTTGTTTTCGTCCTGAAACGTTTATCTGCCCGACGCGTAATGACGTAACGTTGTAAGTTTTTAATTAACGATTAAACGATATGCATCACGGGCCAATGAGTCAGTTCTTTCGTTCTTTATTCCCTTTCTCTCGTTTCTTCTCTCTCTTTCTCTTTCTCTCTCTCTCTATCTATTTATCTGTCTATATATATCTATCTATTTTTCTCTATATGTCCATTTCCTCTTTTTTTTTTTTTTTTTGGGAAATTACGAGAACGAAGCTACACGGTGTAACTGGTCTATGGGACGTGAAATCTATGTCACATGATCGTCGTTACGTATGTATATGGTCACGATATTGTTACGCAGGCAAAATCGACTAACACGAAAAAGTAGCATAGTTTTCGCGAAAACAGATGACATTTTTCTCGGTTGGAACTTTTCTTTAGAAATGGTTGACCAATTTTTCTTCGGCCCCAGCGACCGCATCATTCCGTACGCTGAACCGAGCCATTCTCTTGACGGCGAGGCAGAAGCGTACATCGAAGCTAATGGCGCGACTCTCGGTGATTCGTCTCCACCCGACCCTTTTCCCTTCTATGTTTTTTTCCCTTTTCTTATTATTGCTTTCTCGACCGACTCATAATTTACACGTAAATTTCGAAACCATCCGGCGAGAACCATCTCGTTCTTTCCTTCCTTTTTTTCCGGGGACAATCACCTTTTTTGTTTATCGTTTATTTTTCGAGGAATTCTATTCGCGCGAAGAATCGAAGAACTATTTAAATTCTCCATCTATCATGCAGGTTGGCTAAAAGTTTCCAACCGGAATGCATATTTATTACGTTGCGGAGATGAACGATGCTTAAAAATTTGATGCACAGACAAATATAGACTTATCTTATCAAATTATTTACGAAAGAATACTACTACTTAATATTTATAACAGTCACTGTAATATAGATATGGAGATGTATCGTATATATTATACGATGACCTTGAAGCAATTGCCTCTTACCACTCGCTAAAGAGATAAGGTAATAGATTCCATGAAACGCTCCATAGCCTCTGAATGACGCTTTTATGTTTCACGCGATGCGATGTATAAAAATATCTATCACTAGTCGAAGCCGGCTTTGCATTATTTCTCCGGCAAGCCGTGCGAGAAACACGCGACCGATGTACAAGCGGTTCACTTATTTATCGTGGCCCCAAGCAAACTGATCGTGAAACATGTTGTGAATTTTTCACGGGGAAGATCGTTCTCTAGCCTCTTCTCCCGCCCTCCAGTCTGCTAGATCCCTTTAGAAATTTCTACAAAAGGCGTAACACCAGCAACCTCGATTCTCGTTTAAAAAATTGAAAGACTATTTCTCGTGGCTCGAGTGTATTCTCGAAATACGTTGGTACAACGGTGTTGTACAAGATGTTGTCTATGTTGTTGGCGCTTTTACTCTTTCGTCAATTCTCGCCCGCCATTGGATTCAACATCCTCGGAATTTGTCCCAGCGCGAGCTACAGTCACCAGCAACCCTTTCAAGCATTGATGAAAGCTTTGGCGGCTCGTGGACACAACGTTACCGTGATATCAACCATTCCGTCAAAGGTAAGTGAGATTTTTCTCCTCTTTCTTTCTCTTCATTTTTCTCTGCGTTTCCACCTCGTTGACTCTCAATCATCTTTCAATGATATTTCGATCATTCGCCGATGACTCTTTCGCGTATTTGCTCGCCATCTAATCGATTTCCGTTCCCCCTTTTCCATTCTCTTCCCTCTTTCCCACTTTCTTTCTTCCGAATCGGAGAACGGAGAAATTTTATCGAGTTAGAAACAGTTTTAACCATTACCGGCAAAGTATGGCAATTTATACGCAATACAATCACGTTAGAACTTCCGTCATTTATCAGCGTTGGGAAAGTTAGTAAAAAGGCGCGAAAACACTTCTAACAAGGTTATAACGATGGTTTAATAATTCAATAATATCGCGTAGACCGTAGGGAAAAGTTCGAAAAGATATCTCGGATAGGTGTTTGACTCTGTGCTCCACTTCGGCCACGCGTACCTCTCGTGCCTTCTTCCCACGTTCGCCCGGCAGTTCATTTTTACTTCTCTTTCTCTTCTTGTCTCGCTCTACTTCCACTTTTCTCTGGCCCCGATCCGTTTTCGTGTCCCTCTCCTTTACCCTCTCCATAAACTCCGGTTCAAAGTTACGCAAACTTCGTTCGGCTTCAATTTACCCTTACTAACGTTTCTTCTTGTTAAACGCATCTCTTTGTGACCCGATGCTCGCCGTTCTCCGCCTTTTTTTCTATCCACCTTTTCCTTTTTTTACCTCCAGAGAAATCAAGAATTCGATGATACCCTGTAAATCAACGACAAATATGCCTGTCATAATTCTCATAAATTCTCGTCACAGACACGCGATATTGTCCGTTGTTCCGCCAATTGAACGTGACGAACAAATTAACGCAAGCGGGTCTTACCGATCATCATTATCGAAGGACATTTACAAAATGATCACGCTACAATTTCGAGTAATTTCTGAAATCTCGTAGCGAAGATAACTTAATATTTGGTAATTCGTCTATTACGCTCTTAAAATAAATAAACCTCGCTTATCATAACGAATGAAGTTCGTCATCGACGAATTCCACGCAATAATAGAAGCAATCCATCGATTATAAAAATCCGCACAGACAAAATAGATAAAAGAGAGCATTCTGAGAACACTGTCCGAATTATAGAAATCAGAGATTAAACTAAACCATCGCGGTATATGAGAGGCTACAAATACATTCAAAATTCGCGATAGGCAGAATTGATACGCGTCAATGTGATCTTTCAGCAGGCGATCAAGAACTACGAAGACGTCGATCTGTCGTTTTCCTATCGGAAGAGTGACTGCACCGGGCTAAGGTACGCACGCATCTTTGCGTTACACGAAGAATTTCACGCGCTTAAATCCGTTAAAATATTGATTTTTCTCGCAGGCACATGGGAGCGTTCACCCTTCTGCGGAAGAACATGCGAGAGGCGAACGAGCTTTGCGAGGAGCAACTGTTCAGCCCAGCCATCGAGCACCTAATTTCGTAATACAGAATATTCTCATTCTATTTAAGACAGTGCACTAGCGCACGACCGGTGGAATAAAAACAAGTTCATTTCGTAAACTCGTTAAAGCTGGAATAGGAGAAGAAAAAGTGCAGCGGCGCAATTTTCTTCCGTGAGCCGTAGAAAATTACCGGCATCACACCGGCCGTTGCTTGCTATTGCCATTTATGCCGAGGGCAGGGGGAGGGAGGGGGAGAAACGACAACCGGCCAAAGAAATTACAGTAATTCCATCGCGTTGCAACTTCATCGGTCGAAGCTAATCTCGAAATCGCGGCGCGGTATTCTTCTTTTTTTTCAGGAGGAATAAGAGCTTCGACGCGGTTGTTATAGAACAGTTGTGGTACCAATGCTACTACGCCCTCGTCAAGCATTACAATTCACCGGTTCTAATCGGATTCCTTAGCGTTGGAAACCTACCATACGTTATGGACTCCGTTGGTAAGCGTACTATACGTATATTTATATGCGATAAACGTTATCGAAAATATGAGGCGGAAAAAGGCTACGGTAGTAGAGTCCGACGGTCCGGCCGCGCTCATCTCGCGACGTCTTTTTCTACTGTTTTCGTGCCTCGCTTGGTCAGAATGCCGTGAACCCGAAATTGACGTAAATTGTCGATAAAGTAGAAAGTGCGAGCAATCGGGGCAGAGAGACAGCTTTCGTAGAAAAGAATAGATCGCTTAGTAGTGCTTTAACCTGTACCGATTTCGTATCAGATGAGAATTAAGGAGACAGAGACACGCTAGCTGGTCGTTTCTTTCCGCGGTAAAAGAGAATCGAATGTTTCTTTTTCTCGATCGTCACTTATATGTATATATAATGATTCTTTTTTATATATGATCTTCATATATATATATGTTGGTTTTCACTTTTAGGAAATCCCGACGACCCGCTGTTGAACCCCGACATGGCATATCCATTCACGAATAAAATGAGCCTGAACGAGCGTATCTGGAACATCGTCTATACAACGTGGACCAGAATGTACTATAAATACTGGCATTTACCAAGGGCTCAGGAGATCGTTAACAAGTGGATGCCTGACGTTTCGATCGAGGACATCGACAGAAACTTCAGTCTAGTGATATTGGGAAACAATCACGTATTCGGATATCCGAAACCGCTGCTGCCAAATGTAATCGAGGTTCACAGTCTCCAGATCACGGAGAAAAGGGAAACCTTGCCCAAGGTATCGACGGAATTCCTAAGCTACCCCATTAAATCGTAAAACCATACAATTGCTCACTGCTAGGTAAATCCTAGATATTACTTGACAAATTCCTAACGTGACGTCGTTTTCTCTACGAAGCTCATCCATAAGCTGATCTAACGACAAAGTAATCGTCGTCGATTCGTCGATTGCTTCGTCACTCGTCGATCATACGATAATTCGTCGACGATTCCCCGACAAATTCAGAGTCGAGCTTTCACGCCACTTTCTTCGTCCAGCCAACCCTGTAAACTGATCCAACGTCCAAGTTCCAAGGAGTCACGGTCGATTCTTCCATCATTCGGTGATGTCGACGCACGATGCATCGACGAGTCGCGGTATTGCGAAACTTAAATTCAGTCAACGATTACGGATATTATCCCTTGCGGGACGCGGCGGCCGTTATTTCGCGTACTTTTGCCGCAGCAAAGGGTAGAATTCTATACCGCGAGCAGGGAGAATGATTTCTCCGGGGGAAAATACGTAGCAGTCTCTCAGGTAACCGGTATAGGAGAAAGTTTACCCACGGCTCGGCATTGCGACGCGAAAGTAAAGGTCATTGCTATTTACCGTCTCCCGCTCTACCCTTTACCTTTCACACCGAGCCGCGAAAGAAAATATTTCTCGAAAGATATTTTCCAGCCTCCTGGTTCGTTTCCCTCGACAAGAAAAATCCGGATACCAGTGTCGTTTCTCGCCGATTCTTTCTGCCTTCTCCAAACAACCACCGGCACACACCTAAACTCCCGTGTGTACCGTGACACGTCGATGAGAATTATCCAACAAACCGACGTTCATTCGGACGTTAGAGCACGTTTTTCGAGACACACCATCCCCCGAAACGCAGTTGCATCCGTATCACGTGGAATTAATGCGAAACATTGAGATGCATAACGTGATCGCCATCCACGTGCATGTTCGCTTCGCTAGAGAGTCCTACTGTCCGCTGCAATTAATATAACAATACCTTCTACTCCACGTGAGGTGCGTGTATCATTCTCTTGTCCCGAAATTTTTTCAATATGAAACCTCCCTTTGTTTTTCAAGAGATACGATTTCTCTGTTGCAGCTATCTCCTCCGATTGTTGCAAAATTGCCTGTATCGTCGTGTCAGTACGTAGAAATTAATTCGTACTCGTTAAAAATTAGGGCATATACTTTTCAAACACACAAGGAGAAACAGTTACGACTGTCGATATCACGCGACTCTAAAAATAGACTAGAGATTTCCAGATCTCTATAAACATCTATAGTTATAACATATACTTTTCTCTCCTGATTCCATAACCAAGATGACACGAACATTACTTTTTACAGTTACCTTGAAACGTAAAATTATTCGTATCATCCTCTTGAGATAAATAAACTTGTGGCAATAAGTCGTTCGTTTCTTCACGATTGAACACGTTAATCGTGTACTTATTTAATGAAATCCAGAAATTTGCAAACAACGAAGTTAACCAGTTTCGCATCTACGTCGCTTCTATATCTTGACATTTCTAACTACAATTCTTTCAGCAGAATCGAGGTTAACGTTCGATGTATTGTTAACGATAGGACATCGAAGAATTCCTAGACAAGGCGGAGCACGGGGCGATCTATTTCTCCCTAGGCTCGAATCTGCAAACTCATCAGTTGCCAGTCGGCCCTTTGACCGCATTGTGTAACGCGCTCAGCTCGCTCAGGCAAAGAGTTCTATGGAAACACTCCGGAGACATGGCCATTCATCCAGCCAACATCAAATTTGTGAAGTGGGCACCCCAGCAAGCGATTCTCGGTAAGGCTACCGAAAGCTAAGCTGACCCTTCGCTTCCTCGCGGCTCCTTTGAGCGAGACTTAGATTGACCGCTTCGGGATATGTCCGTTTTATAGCTTAGCTTCTAGACATCGCTTGCGTGCGCACACAAGAATCGTTATCCGAACGATGAAAACGCCTTAAGAACGTTAACGCGATGGAAAAGGAACGAAGTGATTAATAGCGTCGTAACGAACGGATAATTTATGCCCCGGTTAAATTATTCCCTGATAAACCGATGAATAGAGTAAATTGTGCTCGTTAAGTATCATACAATGCATTCATTGATTCCGTCGGACGCAAGACACGACATTTTTTAGAGATCATTAGAGATTCTTTTCTTTTTTATTCTCTTTTCTTTCCTCTGTTTCTTCTTTCTTTTTTTTTTTTTTTTTTATTTCATCTCTCCTTCGAAATAAGAAACTTTTTGCGTAATTGTCTACGGTGCTCGTAAGTACGTGTTTGTTCGTTAATTATCGTATTTCCGTTTGATTTACATACACAACTCGTCAAAACTCGTCACGACGGTCTGTTCGTTAAACAGGATTCAACGGCGAGCAAAGGCTCGCGCAGATACTTAATGAAGTTGCTGACGACTTTGCAGGTCCTTTCATTTGGAAGGGATGTTAATTTTCTCGGGTAACCAAGTGCTATATAACGACCTCGTCCACGCTCATTTTTAAATGATCACGCGTCAAATGCGACTCGCGCGCGATACAATTTCCTTTTATAGCTTTTCTCTATTTCGTACCGAAATTCAACTCGTTTCAAACGTTCGAGATTTTTCGAACAAAAGTCTTCAAAAAAATCGGATAGAAATACGTGAAAAGGGGCTAAATAATTCGAGAAAGAGAAAGAGAGCGAGAGAGAAGTAGATGCCGAGTATCGAACGGTTTTGTTATTACGAAAGTTAATTGCCGATGTATTTTGGAAAGCCAGCGGCACGATCGAGAAAAGATAAACGACGATACTCCATTGAATCCAGAGAAAGGACGATTTACAGGATTCATTGCGAAACGAAAAGATAACTCATGACACGGCAGCAAAATTCTCTCGGGAAATTTTGACAAACAACTCCGCATCGTTCGCGGTAACGTCCGGACTCGATGCAAATGCAAGCAAGCGCGAACTTTCGTATACATTGACAGACAGGTTACGTTCACCACCCCTTCCCTAAATCTCTCCCCGCTGTAGAACGCGTATTAAAGGTGGAAATGCGAAATGTAACTGGTGGGCGTCATGCAAATAATGAGAATTTCAATTCAATTGCCTATTACGGTTCACGTAGTTCCGAAATTCAACACGTCGGATGATTTCAATGAAACTTTCCTGTGGACGTAATACGTTTCAACCTTCCTGATCGTTCACTATGTTTCGCAAATTTGACGCTCTCGCCACCGTGGAAAAATGATCGTTTGGCCGTTAATTATGAAAATAAAAGAACAACGAGAGACCGATACACTTTTAACTTTGTCTTTTCATGTCGCTCGCGTGGTCTCTTCTTCGTTTCCTAAAGCTCGCAGTTATTAACAGAAATTACGAAAAGACGACGTTTTCAAATTTCTACGTACGAATGTCCAAATATTCGGATCCTTAAAGTTTCTAATTTTCGTTGAAATATTGTAAATTGTCCAAGTATGAACGTTTCAAATGCGTACATTTGTTAACTTTTACATAGATTTTTCACATTCAGATACATCAACAATTTTGTAATTTTTAAATTTTATTTCACCATCGAAACGTCGAATACCTGGCTCTGCCGTTTCTTTGCTTTACGCTGGTTTACCAGATAATTATTAAAGCACCATTCTCTATAACGTAAAATACCAGAGCAAGCTCATACAGCTTTAATAACTTGCTAAATATTTACCGAGTATGTGCAAAATGAAACGATAAAATATAGTTATCCCAATGAAGTTTTGAAGCACTCCTTTACTTTTTACATATCGATTTGTTTTTCATCTATCTTCGAGCATAGTCTTAAAGCTCGAGAGAGGATAATCTGCAAAGATGCCACTTTACTTCGGCCTAATCCGCGATACTAACATTGCTTCTATATACAGCACATCCGAAACTGATGGTCTACGTGATGCAAGGTGGATTGCAGTCGTTGCAAGAGGCGGTGTACTATTCCGTGCCGGTAGTTGCCATTCCCTTTTTCGGGGATCAACTTTTCAACGCGCGTAAAATTCTGGATGCTGGTATCGGGCTTACGTTGAACATTGATACCATCACCGAAGAGTCCGTCGTCCGGACTTTGACCGAAGTTATAGAGAATAAAACGTGAGTGACTGACAGAACGATTTTTTCAAATTCACGGCCGACATACTTTTTAACTTCTAAAACGGAATCTTCGATTGTCGTTAAAAATGTATAAAGCTAACATTACGCTTGCAGATACTACAACAATATCAAAGAGATGTCGGAGATTGCAAAAGATGAATTGATAAAGCCAATGGACCGAGCTATATGGAATGTGGAGCACGTGATCAAATTTTCCAAATCGAAACATTTGCGTTACTACGGCCATGATATATCGTTGATAGATTACTATGGAACGATAGCGATCCTTATCCTGCCCTTATTTTTGATAATATGCTACGCTTGTTTCGTGATTAGTAATTTGAAAGACAAGAGAAAACGTTCTTCATTCGATTATATGAAAGATCGAATTAAATTCTTTGCAAGATCAAAAGTGGAATAGTTAGGATATCTTTAACGAGGCAAGGTAATTTTCAGTTCACTATTATGTAATAAATTTGATTCAATAATGTTCGATCATGGCTAAATTTTCAAATAAACATTGTTAAAATACTTTGTAATAGTTACACTTTATTCACCGTTGTTAAAACATTTAAAAGATCTCGTTTTATGATTCGTAACTTTTAGAGTACCATCGATTATTAACTAGGAGAATAGAATTACCATTGTACGGAAACTTTAAACTGTAATATCGACCGTCGATTAGACATCAGTCCAAGACGACAGTTACGTTGATCGATTCTGTTCAGAAGATTGGTCATTAATTGTATTTTTGTAAATACGAAAGAAGATAAAAGATAAAACGTCATTAAAATTGAAAGAAAATCATTAAGAAATCATTTCAATAAAAAAACATTTACGTCTTTCCAAATAATCAATCACTTTTGTTTTTTAATTAACGATAATTTAAACAAAATACAAAAAATTAAATAAATTGAAGTACGGTATATAAATCTACTTACATTTTTGAGCTCCTGAAAAGGCTTTATCCTCTTGAAAGATGCACTGACTCTAATACCGAAAACGTACATTGGAAAACGTTCATTGGAATTATTTAAAAATATTTAAATAAACTAAATACTGCGTAGCAAACACTGTCTACCAACCGCATTGCACGCGGTCACAAATATTCCCAGAAAATAAAACTGTTTAGCTTGGGAGAAGGGGGCTAGAAATGAAACAGAATACCGTTTTTACATATTTTGCTTCTTTTTCTTATCGATCGTTTGTTTAGAAAATACCGCCATTTTTCTACACTTATGAAATGATTATTAAGAAACTGGAATATGCATAAAAGATATACATTAAAAGATATTTCACAATATTGAAAAATGCTTCTGAATGTTATGAATATAATACACTCATTTACAAAAATTATACTTTTTGCAAAAAATGAAAACTTCAGAGCTCAATGTAAATAATTGGAGACTAGTACTGAGCAAAATCGCGCGCGAAGTCTTAGTTTGAAGCGACTAGACGTCTAATTGCGCGCCACCTCTATGAAAAAAATATAAGTTGTAAAGTTGCAAGCATATGACATTAACTGTAGCAAATTCACGTAATATACCAAAAAATTTGAATCGACTGTTATATCTATTGAAATAGTGAAGCTATTGTTAAACTATCGAGAATTTTAAAAAAAGGTTACAAATATTCGAAATAGAACAGTGATCTATTTAATCGTTTCTATTCTCAGCGTGGTATTCGAAATAATTACGAAATTATGCATTATGAATTACGTACCAAATACACATATTGTGAAATAAATATGAATTGTATATCAAATATATTTTAAAATAAATATGAATTGTATATCAAATGTTACCAATATTTCAATAAAAAGACAGTATAATCATTCATATATATGTCTTCGTTAAAAATAAATTAAACATTACCCATGAAAATTCATTGGATTTGACCATTAATCATCGTGGCGTCTATATATTAATACGTACTCCTATTCCTACTTCTATGTCATCTCTGCGATTAACCAATAACCTGCACAAAAAGAAACCAAAAGTCAAGACAAATGTATAAAATGAAAGTAAATACATTACAATAAAACAACAATCAAACTCAAATTCTATCACAAAAAATTGCGATGGAAGCTACCAGTAACGCAAGCAATAAAATAAACAATTGAAGAAAAATTAAAACAAAAGATTTCAAAGAACTACTTAATTTCGTTATCTTAATATCCAATGAACCGTTAAATAAACGTATATTAATTAAACAATAACAAGATGCTGACAGTAATAAAAAAGTGACCCCACCAAAATGACGCCAATAAGTTAGAATACGTTACAGACCTGACGAAACGTTATACGCCTTATCGCCACGAAATTCGACAGCCAAATGATCCTTCCACCCCGCACCACAATGTCACGCGCAATTTCCAACGTGGTGGGGAGTCGTACGAGCAGGTACGAAATGTTAAACGACCACACAGAAAGAACATCGTATGTGTGTATGTATGTATCTTGTTGTTCTAAAACATTATCTGCGTGCTTATGCACATTGTTTTAATTCGGGTAATGGATGTTTTTGTTTCGTAATATACACACATTTTTTCTTCCTTTTCTTACCTTTTCTTTCGTACATCGAAATAAGATTATTAACGAGATATTCTTACTATACATAACTCTATTATTTTTCGATTTTGTACGCAATAACCAACTTTTACGATATTTTATTTTTATTCTAACCACTAACATTACGATCCTACTCCACATTCGAATCTTATTTTATTCTCCTCTATGAAGACAAGATTAGAAACAATAGAAAATACCGATAAAGAAAATTTGTCTTAAAACATTTAACACTTTATGACATTTATGCAAATAATAAGTTATAATCGCAATGTTACCGATATAGTATTATCGATCATAATGATAGTATTAACGATTAGTAATATAATATAACGTATAAATATAGGGTAAATCATTCACATAGTCACAGTAAATAAATATTACACAAATATAAATAACAATAATTAGTGAAAATTAACATACGAATAGCATATAAATAAGAAAATAATACATATTATTATGTGTAAATATACATATGTATAAAATATAGTTACAATTTTCCGACCTAAAATATTCTATTTTGAATTAAAAATTATTATCTTTATACTTTCTATGTATTAATCAGTTTTATTGAATAAAATTATATTATGACGCGTATATTGAATTTCTATATGCGCAAGTATCCACGTTTCAAATCCATAAACTTCGTACTTTCAAACTTATAGTAACATTGCGAACTACCCGTCTCGTCTGCACTAACTGAAATTCGCTGGATAAACCGCGGTGCAGGGGGTCGTTCTAGTCTGTCGGCGATCGAAAAAATTAAACGTGTATTAGATTACGCGCCAATTTAATTCCGCGACAAGTTTCTACTTATCTACTACGTGATATCTACTTTCACAGCCATTCTTTTACCGATTAAACCTACGCCGATATTGACTTTATTTAATTACTTTAATTAACATACGTTTTTATGCCATATTTATTACTTTATGTTACTCTATTATTCAAATGAAAGTAAGTCCTGATTTAGCTTTCTTCGTTTCAAATATGTAAAGGAACTTTACGTAATAAATAATACATTTCTATCCTACAACTCTTTGGCTAACATATTATGCTTGAAAATTAAAAAAATTTTCACCATTTTTCTTTAAATTGTAGCTAGTCTATTTGCATATTGAACGTATATGGGTTTCATTTAGAAATTATTATTGCATTATTAAAATCTTATTATTAAATTAATAGTTTCAAAAATGTCGGGAAATATCAGCAGTTGGAACGCATTAAAATTGGAAAACATTAAGAAACATAATAGGTTTCAATCAGTTGTATCATAATATGGTTGGTGTACAATATATGTTGAGAAAATATAGAATTCTGTATTTCATCCGCAAAATGTCCTGTTTTATACCTTATTATTACGAAAATATTATTACGACAATGGTTACGTAGTTCCAGCGTCTGAACCACGGTCGTATACGCAGATCTGAAAAACTGGAAACTGTCATAGCGCTACAATCGATTTGCTAGACTCTTGCATTTAACGCCATCCTTTGGTGGAAACATTAACTGTATACACTGAAAGTAAAGAATATAAAGTGCTTTCCATAACTTTTCGTAATTCATTTAAAGTATACATACAATATTTCGTGTGATACAAAAAAATATTGAAATAGATGTAGATTTACATGATAGAATAGAGTTCAGTTGCAGACACGGTAGTATCGCAGATTGGAGACATAAGGTCGCGCCGCACGATGAAAATTAACAAATCGATCGAAGCGCTTTATTTGAGAAACATTTTCCAATTGATGAGAGCCTGACTCACCTCATCCAGGGAAGTTATCACACCTGTGCGTATAACCGGATGATAAAAAAATTGCGGTACATCGAGTCCGAGCCTGTGCCTCGAAATCTACGTTTCGAGAATGAATGCTTGTTCTCTTATCGTCAGATGGCGACAAGAGTATCGACTACTTGCCTGTCGTATCACGATAGATGTACGTGGATTGTGTCCTCAAGTAAAATATACAGCACGTTTATTTCATTAACGGTGAATTAGAATTTGCAAGGAGCTCATGTCACTGCAGTTAATTTTAAGCATAGTGCGAATTTCGTCAGAGATGTATGTAAGTATGTTCCGCCATAAGGGAGGCATATGTTTTCTATCGCGATTGTTGTATCACTTTGCCGTTTCCGCGCCGCTTGTTGTAATTCCTTCGGTTTCGACGGAGGAGCGACCAGTATTCAAAGAGACATTCGGAAGATATATGCTTTGCTCAAAGTACGGAGAGTTTTGACGGGTCAGTAACTCCAAAAATATTTATGTCGTCCTCAACTATTCTTACTCCCGCGACATGGATATTTTCGGCTAATGTTGGGTAACCCCAGTACCCCAGTGTTTTCTCTCTTTTCTCTTAATTACAGAGATTCATTGTTACCAAAGGTTAAAATTTAAAATGAGTTTGTAGTCCTTGTAGAATTGTATTTTATTATTTTTCCTATATTACAGGCGTTTCAAAAATGTATGACAATTTATGGGAAAAGAAACATTCTGTAACGAGGAACAGTCGTCGTTTGCCAGGGACGAATCAAAATGGAATGGAAATTTTTGACGAAAGAGCATGCGGCAGATGGCGTATGATTTTATGCGTTTGGGATTTGAGGAGGAAATGGTAGAAGAAAGGAAATATCTGAAAGATTCTTGTCCGAGCAGAATGGTGTCTCGGTACGGTATGGCACAGCACGATAATGTGTGGCGGTAGTCTTTAAAGTTTCCGTTCATGGGAAAACAAGGGGGAATACCAAAGAAGGAGAGGACAGATGTGTAGATGCGTGTCTCGAGGGATGCGTTTTACAGGATGTTTTGAGTACGTGCCGATATCGCGACAGAGGGAACACGTTGATAGACTAGATTTTCCAAGACTCCCAATTTATCTGGTTAAAAGTAGTCTCTGGTTTCCGGAGCTAGATCTTTTGGTCGTGCCGACCGTTGGTTTTCAAAGGCGCATTCATAAATCGAGTAAGACTCAAGCTGTCTCCTTGGGCGAAGAACCATATCGTTGAAAGAAAGAAAGCGAGATGAAGCCAAGAGGAATACGTGTCTATATAATACATAGACCGTGTTTACGTTTACGGTTACACTTCGTCGTCGTCCGAACGAAATCGAGCGTTAGCAACGTCTGTCTTTCTACTATGTAAGTACTTACATATGTGTACATATACTTATGTATTTAGTAGTTGCAAAGCAGATGCACGTGCGTATCTTCGGTTGAGTGTGGAGGGGAATAGCCGTTTTTTGGTTTCCCGTTTACCATTCGAAACGCCAAGGGTCGATAAATGTTTCGAACGCTCCTATAATCGTTGGCTACAATATTGCAATGGTTGCGTGGTCATCGATAAAAAAATGCAACGATAAATTAAATGGATGATGTGCACGAAACAGAAGGGGAAGTATAATAAATAAAACACGATAAAATACGGAGGCAGCTTAAACAAGAGCGCGCATATCTTTTGCAAGATTTAGTTTCACGTATCCCGATATATTTTATTATAGTGCGCATTTATAAATTTCTATGTATCAATGTATTTATGTATGTATATGAATATGTATATGTATTGTCTGCATACACGTGCTTATGTATATATACGTATACATGTATATTTATATACAGAGAGATAATTAGTAGTACGCGCCGTCGCTGTATCGAATAAGATCGATTCGAAGCGATGCAGATAAGTTATTTCGATTACGATTCAATTACACGATCGGCAGAAAATAGTCGAAGGATAGCGCGTATGTAAATATTTCACTCGAAAGAACTCGTTTGATAACGAAACTATCTCGAATAAAACGATCGTTGAGCGATATTACAGAGAGGAGCATACGTTTAAGCCGATGCATTTTAGGAACTTGATATATCCACACGATGATGCGTTCAACGGTGGTTCCAGGAACAGTGAATTGAGAAAAATCGATGATTCCTTTGGAACACCTGTATCTGTAACACACCGTTGTGTGTCACTGCTGCGAAGGATATCGAAGCGCGTCGGTGGCCCCGTGAGTCGGTCCGTTGATGCTCTGGACGATCATGTTGAGGCGATCCAAGCTGCTTCCACTGAGCTGGGACGATTGCGGTTCCACCGTTCCCTCGAATCCTGTCGAAAGACACAAACGAACCGGCGCTAATCACTCAAATCACTTCGTCGCTGATCACTTTGCACAAATTATTATCTAACGCTTTCTTATCTTATAAACATGCTCGCAAGATTGCTAAAGGTAGAAGCTTTCGGTTTGCGAGTTAATCGAATTAACCGTAAGTCTACGCAAACATCGAACGTAACAACGGCACGTGACGACGCACGTGACCGGTATTATTAACGGTATAATTACGCGTTATTGGAGAAAACCGAGTCAAAAATGAGATCCTCTCGTTGAAAGCGATGAGGATGTACCGATCAGAAAAAGAGAAGGAAAAGTCGTGCGAAAGCTGAAAGCGAAACGGCTTAATTACATCCCTGGCGGTCTTCAAAGAGCACCGATTCGCTCGCAGTTCGCTCGATTCGTCCTTTTCCATTACGCGGCGACGGCCCAAACCGTTGCTTGTGTTTTTTCGACGGTAAAGAGAAACACAAGGAACCTTTCACTTGGTCCCATTAGCGAGAAACGTGACAACGACGTCAGAAGCCCTTCGCGAACATTGAACGTCCCTCGGTAAAGACGCTCTTTGTTTTCGATCGTAACGCTTTGAATCGCAACGCTTTGGATCGTATCGTGTACTAGCGAATTCGTCGAACGAAGTTACTTTCGTCGAACTGGAAAAAACAAGGAAATGGTAGAAGCGGCAAATATCGAAGAATAAAGGAATAACTGGGAATGGAAATCGGCAAGGGGAAAGGGGCAAGAGAGAGACGCGTAGTTTGGAAGGGAAAACGGAAGACGCTGATGGGCGACAGCGAGACAAGATGTAGAAGTTGGGTGGAAAATGTGAAAGGAGAGTAGAGAAAAGCGCGAAACAAGCGGAGACAAGGAAATTTTCGAGAGAATTCTGGATGTGGCAAAGTATGTATTTTGGACGCAGCTTCCGCCGCGCTTAAACGACCGTTCCGTTGGCAAAAGGATGGTCCGGCGACGATGCGTCATACTAATGTACCGTGGCAATATATGGCACTTTGAGGCGACTTGAATTTTCTTATCGTTCGACGATCCACCAAATCGGTAACGTAGTTGCTTACAGACTGAGACTACTTGCGTGCGCTGTGTACGACGATTCGCGGTTATCAGCACAGATCGATCGGAAGAAAATGTATGTACACGCGTTTCAGCGCGGTGACGCGATCGTATCGTATCGTTGCTAATAGCGACTAACGAGAAAAAAATGACGGCAGTGGTAGGACGATTTCCCAAAGGAGTTTCCAAAGAATATTAGAAATTTCGTGAAATGTTGGAAACTCGTTCGGTTAAAAGTTGTGAAATATGATTTGTTACGTAGCGTAACGGAATCTTGGGACATTGATCGAAATAATCAGGATCCGCATTAGTGGGATACGGTTCGATAAATCTCTTGGCATCGGTACCCTTCACGTTCACAGAGAGGAACTTGTTTCTCGTCGTTGCAACGATGCCTATTCCTACCGAGGAGCTCGCAGCTCTTTTTTCCTTGGTTCGTGGACGACTGCGACTTGGCGAATGCGTCGCGGTGTGATCGTGAATTATAGACTGTTTCGTTTAACGAGAAACTCGTGCCACGAAATTCAACTGCCACCATTTCCTTCTCTCCGTGTCTTGCTCCTTCCCTCGTCACCTGTTTCTTCCAAACGGTTGCAAGTCATCGTTACTACGACGGTCGAAAGAAGGGGGAAAAGAACCGTGACGAAGAAATCTCGCGATTCGACGCTAAATACAAGACATGATTTCATGTACGCGTGTATACGGGTGCTCGTTTGCTCGTACGTTCGCCGATCTTGCGACTCGTCTTCGAGCAAACGAACGCATTCTTCTTCCTGGTGACTTGAATTATGTTTCACGGTACGCAATAGTCAGATATTCATTAACGCTAATTAATCTCGAGTTATTTCAACGATCGAAATAGCAGGGTTGCGCGAGCTGCTCTTTTTGGCTCGCAAAGGGATTCGTTTAGCCGACGGCGCCATCGAATTGGCATAAGTAGATACGCACGCGAATATCCCCGATTTTCCTTCGTTGTCGTTCTCGAACGTGATGCCTCGAGACAAACAGTTTCCGTTCGATTTGTTCGCGAGGAGATTCGCGTAGCGCAGATTTGCGCGAAAGCGGAGATGAGACCGGTGGTCTATTTTGGGAATCTGGGCCAATTAATTCCGCCGTGTATTCGGCAGGTCGGAAAAACAGGGAAATCTGGTAGAATATCGGACGCGAAAATAGCTAGGAAACGGGGTTGAGCATCGAACGATAGCAGCCGAGGAGGATGTATGGAAGTATGGAAGCGCGCGTGTATTTCTCGATTTCGTTGCCGGCTAGAGGTGTAAGTAAGTAGGGTGTAGGATGCACGATGCACCGTGAACCATGACGCGTGGCGCGTGGCTTGTAGACTGTCGCGAGTAACGCGACCCGCGAGGGAGACGCGAGCGAGACGCGAGCGGTCGACTGTATCGGACTGTAGGGACGGGAGGACGTTGCATCTCCTCGGAAACTCACGGGTGGGCTATCTATAGCAGCGAGTGTAACCGAATAGAAACGGAGTGTCACTCAAGGGTGACAAAACTCATTAATACCGATCTGCTTAATGCTCCGTCTCGTGTCAAGCATTAATCTACTTAAAAATACCGGTATAACACGCACGATCTACCATTTTGGAATCGTTGAGCGCAAACTAGAGAAGCCGGTCGATGGGTCGCACGCTCCTTAATAGTCGCTTCCTCCTCCCTTTCCACGTGCTTTAACGTTTCAACGTTTCAGCGTTTCAACGTGGCGTCGCGAACGAAAATTACCGTTTCGTGGATAGAATCTCACTCACCGTTGATGGGTTGAAACCTCGCCAGAGGATCCGAGAACTGTCTCAGCCTTTCCGTCACGTATCGCGGGGAAGTTGCACCCTGCAAATAACGAAGCCAGCTGTTGCGATTATCGGCTTTAGCGACGATAGCGAATTACGATAAAATGGCGAAATACGCGTCTACTTAGGAAACGTTTGATTCCATCGTACGAATATCGCGTCAGCTACGAACGATCAGCTCGCCATGTAGCGACTTTTGAAGATCGAGAAACGGAAAACGTTGAACCAAGTTCGGAGCAAGTTCGACGAACGTAAATTATCGATGACAACGAGCAATCGAAAAGAAAGGTAAGATTTCGTCGAATAAGTCGCCGGTGAACGTGTTCGCGACTTTCTTTCTCGCGTACGTTTCTCCTCTCTCTGTCAAACGCTAAACACCATGTATACATTTTATCTGTTTCGGCGTATCTATATGCGTCGTCGCGGCCAACTATTCTTAGAGTAAAGGCAGTTCGTCGCTGCACTGTCCATCGCTTGGTATCGCGAGTGCGTATATGCGTGCGTACGCGCGTACGTACATAAGTGCGCAAGAACGTAAGTACATAAGTACGTTCGTACGTTTATCGACGCGCGTTCGTAGCTCGTTACGAGAAGCTGCTATCAACGAAACTAGGTGTACTTGCTGCGGGAATATATTTCTGCGAAGAGGGAAATACGTTTTCCAGATTATTTTTTAACGCGACCACGATGGAAACCGAGGATGAAAGAAAAAGAAACGCGAGCGATTTTTTCAGCGGTACGAGTTTGGACAACGGGAGAGAAAACGACTGCGACTTTTTGGGAGAGATCAACGCGATGAAACTTGTGACGAACGACACAACACGACGCGACGGGATGCTCGTTGAGATGAAACGCAAAGTGAAATCGAGGAGCTTTTATCGTAAAGTAGGATACGTTAACCGCCTGGTGCTCGCGTGTGAAACGGCTGCTTTAAATAAGCACGATGTTTGCTCTGGAAGATGGCTTCGCGTCCTCGATGTCGGAGGTCGATACAAGTTGTCTTCTTTTTAAAGTCGAATTTCTCGAGCATATAAAATCTCGAATTTATCTCTAAGCCTTTATCTCTAAGTCTTTCGAAAACACGAAAACAGGTCGCGATCGACGATCGTTTGCTGCCTAATTTACACGCTACGAATTTTTTGACCATTTCTCTCTTTCTTCGCAACCTGTACAACGACACTTTTCATCTTCTGTACGATCGTTTCAAGTAGCCGTTGGTCCGATCGTTCGTTTGTCTCGTGCTCGTATCCTGTCATTTTCAGTCCTCTTGTATATTACACCTATTGCGTTTACTACGACGGTTAGGATGATTTTTCATTCGATCTGGAGCGGAGCGCAAAGTAACTTTCGTTTCATGCGGAATGGAAGAAAAGCGTGCGCTAACGTGGCACGAATCGATGCGCAGAATCGAGCTTATATTTAGCGAGGATACGAGACGACCGGTTTGCACGATACGAAATACCAGGAAAATATATTTCATTGTATAATCCCCTCGAGAAGAATCCCGAAGTAGTTGGCTCGTTGGCTCTGCGTTTCAAAGACCGTGCAACGAGCTACGACGCGACAGTTCGTGCGCTTTTCGCCCAACCAGTCGGGTTGTTTTATTCGTATCTTGTTAAACTTCATCAGGCTGCCTGTTCGGTTTCCTGGTCGCCGTATCTTGCCAATTCGTCGTTAAATAGATCAAAACTACCACGGAAAAGTATAAACAAGATACGACGCACCAACGATTATTTTGTCGTTCCGGATGTCGCAAAAAGATGTCTAAGCGCGAAACTTAACGTTCGTGCGAGTGCGTCACGAACACGTGTACGACACGTGGTCGACTGTGCTCGTTCTTGAAAAATTATTCGGTCGAATTCGTTCTCTCTGTTTCGACCGAATACGAAATACGAGTAGTTTCGGCCGATATGAAAACCGATGCGAGGAACGCAACCTACGTAGTCGTGAGTAGTAAGCTTTAGGAAAAACATCTTTAGGGCACGATCGATCGGCTCCTTCGATACTTACCGGCGTATCGTTAGTCGAACCGCGACCCTGAGCTACGGAGGATCTGTTGCTCTGCAGCAACGCTTCCAAACCTTCGATGTACTCGATCGCGTTCCGTAGAATTTCTACTTTCGGTAATCGTTGATTGGGATTGTTGCTCGTCCTCCTTTTCAAAACTTCGAACGCCTCGTTCACCTGAAACGCAGACCTATCGATCGGAGAGGAGATCGATCCGGCACGCGATTCTCGTATTCTATTCGAACGTATTCTATTTCGGCTAACCTTTCTCAAGCGCCTTCTTTCCCGCAATGTAGCAGCTTTTCTTCGATCGACGGTCACAGTCTTCTTCTTGCAGGCTTTGCAAGCCCAGAGCAGACACCGACGTGGTCCGTGCGTCGAGGCGGTGGTGTCAGCGGTGTCCAGTGCCACGTGAGGATGAGGCACGTGCTCGTTCTCGTTCGACTCGTTGCTTCTTTCGTTCGATTCGTTGGGTTCGATCGGTTCGTTCGACTCGTTACCCTCGTTGCTCTCCTCGGCCTCGACGGAACCGGACTCGAGATCGGCCGAAGCATCCACCGATACAACGGACGACGCGTCGTCCGAGTCCACCGCGTACCGCGATGCTCGCGACCTGTCGACCCATCATAAATTTTTACTCTTTTCGTCTCTACTTTGCCTTCTCTCTTTCTTTCTTTTTTCCTTCCTTCCTTCCTTCCTCCTTCGTTCGTTCCTTCCTTCCTTCCTTCCTTCCTTTCTTTCTTTCTTTCTTTCTTTCTTTCTTTCTTTCTTTCTTCTTGCTTGGCTTTTACAAGCGAGGGAACGAGTCGAATAATTAGGAAATATCGTCGCGTCACGCTGCTCGATAGACGCGACCGGACCGCGTTTCACGGAGAACGTTGTTCCCAATTGGAATCGTTCCAGGTGGTTGACAACACGAGAGCCAGGGGAGCATGGTCGGTACGACGATAGATTCAAGATGGTAAACGCGGTTAAACGGAACGCGAAATACGAGGTGAAAATGGTTTGACACGCGATAAAACCGTCGACGCGTTTAATCTCGAATTATAACGACGAGCGACGCTACGCTGTGAGTTTCGCTCGAATCTCGAAAGAAAGGAAAGAAAAAAAGATGGCAGAAGGGAAGAGGGAACGACAATCGTCGAACTCGAATCGGTGAACACGATGCGGTTATCGTACCGATAACGGTCAGAGCTGGCCGATCCTAACGCGGAGTCGGTTTCGCCTGTTTCGACCACTCGATTTCTCGCTTCTTCGTCCACGTTTCCCACGGACAGGTATCCTTGCAGGCACTCGATCGATGGATCATCGGTGGATGCGTACGCTCCTCGTCGCCGGCGATGATGGTGGTGATGATGATAATAGTGATAGTGATGCCGATGGTGATAGTAACGATGAAGGTGATGATGATGATGATGTCGAAGTTGGAGGTGATGGTGACGGTAAACGTCGTCGTAAGACTGTCTACCGACCGGTTGACACGCGTAAGACACCGTGTCTGTCACGAGAGTCATCGTTTCTCGCGAACCACGTCGATACGAAGCTTTTGCTCACGCGTTCTTTCTCCCTTTCTTTCTCTTCTTCTTTCGCTTCTTTCTCCTCCTCCCTTCCCACCTCTTCCTTTCCCTTTCGTTCTTTCCGACGAGACGTCGTTCCTCGAAACACGTCTCTCCACTTTTGCCACCGCAAAACTGTAACTCGCGATACGATCGGATTCTCACGTCGAGCACCACGTGTCGCGAGAAACGATCGCGATCGTCGCGAGCAACGGCCACGTTCCGGCTTCCATTCCCGTTTTCATCGACGATCTACCTGTCTGTCTATCGAACGATCGATCGATCGGTCGTTCGATCGACCTAGCGGTCACTAGGTCGTTCGAATCGTCCGATTCTCGGGCAAATGGTAACGCGAGAATACGCGAGTGAACGAAAGGAGCGAACGCGTCGTCGAAGAAACGTCGATCGACGATGGACGATCGAAAATTTCGAAACGATAGGAAATTTCGACGAGTCAGAGACGTAAGTAAAGTCCGTGTAAAAATGGAAGCGGCGCGGCGGGCTTACCGGGATCCGGCGGGTGGCCCTGAAACGTGCGCGAATGCCGCCCGAAAGCTTTTCTCTCGTCGACTCTCGTAGCGGCCGATCGTAAGCGACCACGTTCGCGTTCACGCTCGCACTCGCACTCGCACTCGCGCGTACGCATCGGACCACGTTCTACGACCGCCAAAACCCACACGCCTAGCCAACACCGTTCGAACACTTTACGAGCTACGTTTAGCAGCTGGTTACACCCAGATGGATTATTTTCGACGAGAAACGGACCAATTAGAGACCGTGTAAATTCTCCGGGATCGAGCAGCATCGTCCCGCCTCTTCTCTTTCCCTACTCGCATCTAATGGCTGGTCAAATCTCGTCACGTCGGGGTGTGGTTTAACCGCCGATACCGCGTTTCGAATCTTTCCATTTTCCATCCGAACTCGTTCTCGCGTCGCCAATCGCTGCCTCCATCGTCGCTTTCCTCTCGACGATCCATCCTCCTGTTCGCGATCGGCGTCGCAACGCCGGAATCTCCGCTGCTCGACGTTGCTTTATAGTCGCGCGAAACATAGCTCGCTTCCAACTCGATCCAACTTTCTCAAATTTCGTTGCGCGTGCTCCATCATCGAATCTTCTCGTCGATCGAATCGTCCACTGAAATTACCACACTTTGACCCCGCTTGGAATTCAAAGTGCAGCTTACCGTTAATACGGTATAAACATCGCGAGACGACGCGACGGACGCGATCGACTTTCTCCTCCCCTCGAACTACTTCGAGCGTATCGAACGAATAAAGCTTCTTCAGAGTCCAGAGAACTCCTCGAAACGAACAACGAGAAATTAATTCGCGTGTAATAGAAGAGAAGCAAAAGAATCGACGAGAACGAACGATCGACCGTTCGAAGGTCGAGAAAGAGGAAAAGAAACGGAAACTTTGGAGTCGGTGGCGAGAGCGACGCAGCGAACACGAACGCGCTAGCTACATTCTACGAATGACTAGGATCGACCTTGAACCGGTAACCTCTTTACCTAGATAGCGAACGACATCGCGGCGAGGGACCGCGCGAGTTACAGGCGACATTTTATAAAACAGGATCGCGAGGTATCGTAACGATTCAAAACGGACGAGACAACGCAGAAGAGCGTCTCGATTTCGTCGCGTTCTCGACCATAGACCAACGACCTATTGTCTGAAAAAATGTTTCCTTCTCGCGAGAACACGAAAATTTTAATCTTCTCGGTCGATTCGCTATCGATCCAATACGATCGGTGGGAACGACGAGTGATTTCGATGACCGTGGCGGGTAAGGGCGTCCGACGCGGACGCGTCTAGAGACGCGTATCCGAGTCGAGGTAACACGTGTGTGTGTGTGTGCGTGCGTGCGTGCGTGCGTATGTGGATAGTTAAGTAGCTAAGCACGAAGAGAAAGTTTGACACGCGTAGCAGGGGTGGTAGTGCTGTATCGCACCCTCGTGAACGGCACGGTTCTCGTGGAATCTCGGAACGACTCGGAGACGATCGTGTCGAAAACGAAGAGGGAGAATCGCGCGCAAGGCAAACGATCCGGATGGGAGAAGCGAGACGAAAAACGGGTCACTCTCTTCTCCTTTCAGGATTCGGTTGGCTGGGATATCTCATCCGGCAAAGCTGAAAGTTCAGGAAAGGGCAATACCTCGCCCATTTTTAGGAAAACGCGGGTCAAGTTGGAAGATTGGCGAGCGCGCGCGCGCGCGATTTCATATCTTCTCATTCGTGTGTTTCGGCTCCTTTCTTCGAGCGAGCAGAAGCAGATATTTCGTGCGATTCACGTCGGTTCGTTCTGTCCGCGTATCCCGAGAAAGGAATCGAATGAAAGGTCGATTCGGTGAACCGTCGAAACGCGCGACGAATCTCTAGTTACGAGAGGGGAAGATCGGATAGGAATTGTTGGTAGCTACAACGAAGGTGGAAGAACGGAAAGCACGTAGGGATGGGCCGTTGCCGGATACGGAAGAGATTCCGTTCCCGTGTGCTTCATCGCGCATTAATATACGTGTGTGTATGTGTGTGTGCATATGTAGCCATGTAGAGGAAGAGAAAGAGGACAGAATAGAACAGGGGGTTGCAGGAGGGAATGGCAATGATCGGTGGAAAGGAGAGGCGAGGTAAAACGTGGCAGGGCGATGCGGCAGGAGGCGAGGAGAACAGCGAGAGCACAGTGCGGGGGTGGCGAGGCGAAGAGGGTAGGGTGGTGTTGGAAAGCGTGGCAGAGGGGTGAGGCGAGGTGAGGTGAGCAACGGCGGGGAGTGTTGGTGAGAGGCGGATAGGAAGCGGAGGGGTTGAGAGGAGAAGAGAGGAGAAGAGAGGACAGATCGGGGGTGGAAGAAGAGAGAGAGAGGAGAGAAGAGGGATTTTGCGAGGGGTTCGCGAAGGGGTGAGAGGTGGTTGGGAAGGAGAAGAGAGAATCGGTCGGGTCGTGTGTTGCGGGCTGCTGCGGCTCGGGCGCGACAGTTCTACCCCGACCATTGCCGGTTGATTTTCGCGAGAAGGCGATCGCGTACACGAGGTAACGACGGGAGGACGATATCTTCCCGACAGTTCGGGAACGGTCGAACGACGGATCCGGTCGTGATCCGGAACGATTCGACCGAGTTTCCGAGCTCCTCGGAGCATCTCGTACGTCGATGTAAAGCGCGACGCGCGCTCTCGACGCTGCTCGAGATCGTCCAACAGATACCTCTCGAGATTGCGTGACGACACGACACGAGACGAGCCAACAAGAGGGAGAAATAAGAAAGAAGAGGTGGCGAGAGTGGCGTGTGACGAGCGACGAGAAAAAAGCAGAAGAAGGAACGAGACAAGTCGCGAAGGAGAATAAGAGGGAGATTCGGTCGGGGACACGGGGAAAAACCGTGTCGGACTACGATACATCTGGAGACCGTGTTGAATCGGGCGAGATCGTTGCCGCTACCGATTTTACGAAACCGAAACGCCGCAGAACGCGTTTCGATCCCGAACGCGTACGACCTTTCGGTTTGGAACGAGCGGCAGATTCGAAAGCCAAGTTCTCCTCGTTCCCGAATCGGCGCTAAAAATCGTCGTCGACGGCTACCTTCTCTCTACCGATCTCGGTCGCCATTACGGTTACCGTTACGATCTCAAATCGGCTCCTTCGTTTCGAAGTCTTTCGTTCGATGCTTTGATCCAGAACCGCTTTGAGTTTTCCCTTGATACGACGATCGGTATCAGAATTGCGTTTACCAAACTCGTGACTGCGTCGTGGTAGGCGTCGCAGCGTCGATCGCCGCGAATAAGACGAATAATCTTCGGTCCCGCGCGAATCTTTTGCCATTTCGACTGTCTGAAGTTTCGAGTCGCATGTGAGTGCATGTGTGTGAGTGCGCGTGCGTGCGTACGACCAACTTTCGATCGGCCTTCGCAGGACGAGACCGAAGATGACGAAAAATGAAGAAAAGAAACGAACGAACCGATGATCAGAAAATCACCTGAGGAAAACTGTAACGAAAGAACCTGATCATCGTAAAAGAAATACGCCGTGTCGATTACGTAGCTCGTTGCGACGCTTCGCGCGTCGTCGATCGAGATCGAGCAAGTGACACGACGCGACGTTCTCGGACGATGAAACGAACGAGTTAACAACGCGACGCGTTACGACCGAACCTTTTCGGTCGTGTTCTAGCTTTATCTTTAGTACCATTGTGTTCGATACCAAATAGTTGTTACGTATCTATACATACATACATATATATATTATACACACGCATACACAACGCGTGCTTCGGTTCTCACAAGCACTCAGACGCGAGTACGTACGCGAAGATCAGCGGCGCGCGTCAATCTCTCTATGTACATGTCTCGTTACTACATTAAAGATTATAGGATGTTATGCGTTTAACGATAATCAGTTCGAATAGAAGGGGAAGTAAGACGCGGAACGCTGGAAGCGTGCGAAACACAAAGAGTCAAGTATATCGTATAGAAAAGCGCGAGAGTCGTTACTTTCCGAGATATCGTTCGATGGGTAAGATATGGTCGATCGGGCCGTACGAAGATAAATTGTACGAATTGAAGATAAATTGCCAGAACGTTAATTATTTACCGCTTGATAGTCGGTCCCTTTATGCGTGGCTCGATTCCTGGCACTCGTCGAATACATCCCATTCCGCGATACTTACCACCCACCCCTGTGGCCTAATTCTTCTCGTTTCAATCTCTCTTCCTTTCCTCTGTTCTTTCCCTTTACCACTCTCCCCTCTCCACTCCCCTCTCTTTCTCTCCCTCTCCCTCTCTCTCTCTATCCTCCATCTATCCATCCTTTCCTCTCTGGTCGTTACCGTAAAGTTCTTTCATTTCCTTCTGGACAAACTCTCGGAAAGCGAGCTCTCACGCGCGATGCTCAATTAAACGCAAGTACAAAGACTCGCGAAAGCAGAAACTCTATTTTTCCGAATCGCGCGAATGTAATTTACTCCGTCGACACGCAAAAACAACTCGTCCAAACTCAAGTATAACGGATGCGTCGCTAAAAGAAGCTACCTCAAAACATCGTTCTAATTTCTGTTTGATCGGCACCGACGCCGACCAGCCGTGGATTTCCTTTCTCGAACGTTTCGTCGAATCGAGATCCGAACGACTCGCGAGACCGAAAGAGTCGAGGCGACGAGACGTACACTCGTGATGGCACATCGAGCGTCGGTACGACGTAACGAGAGGGATATGTTGTGCCGTTTCGGGACGACGATTCGCGAGCATCGTCGGAGCAATGCCGCTGCCGACGGGGGAAGTTGATATGCTCTTGTTGTCTGAGAGTATCGGAACATCCATACCGGAGGACGAAATAACGAGGAAAAACAAAAGCAATCATGTCGTGGGAATCTGTCTCTTCGAGAGATTACCTCGGGCAAGTATCGACCCGGGCGAAAAACTCGTTTGGACGGCAAGTACGAGTAAACGGTTCGTTTGCTCGCTCGAAATAGGTTTCGGCTTTCTCTCCGGAGAGTCGAAACGCGGAAGGAAACGGAACGGAAGGGGAGGGGAGGGGCAATTGTCGCGGTACCGCGGCGGTACTCGGCAAGTTGGTATATAGGTCAGGAAAAGAGGTCACAGGTGCCTCGCCCACGGTGACTAGCACACAGGTCGTTCGTCTCAAGCTGGCAAACGGAATTTCGCGATCGGACGCGCGCTTCTTCAACGCTGACAACCGCCGTAACCGTAACTGTTGTTGTTGCTGCTGCTGCTGTTGTTGTTGTTGTTGTTGTTGTTCTGCTGCGGCTGCTACAACCAATGGGAAAGCGTCGCGTCGCGTCGCGTCAATGAGATACGTCGTACGCTCGTACGTCGACTTTGTTCGGCCGACGATGCAATCGCGATCGCGTTCCAAGATGGTAGTAGCTGGAGGATAAAAAGGGCTAAGGGTCGCAATGCAGTGGTACGTTGATCCGAAACGTAGATAGGCGTTGGCGGTAAGAAAATCGAGACACGATGGCTGGAACGACGCCAAACTGTCTCCGGTAACCGCGTGACAGAGGCACGATCCTCGATCTCGACGCGGTCGTACGCTCGGTCCGCGAATCGAAAAACAACGATACGCTCGACGAGTTGAACGACGCTCTGAATCGTTGCTGGAAATTTACAGCGGACCGGCCAGTCATCAACTCTCCGCAACCGCTCTGCTGGGAAGTCCGGACGGGTCGCGGCATCCGCTGGACGTCTGCGAATTCACCGAAGACGACTATCGTCATCAGAATTCGAACGGAAACGGCCATTACCAGAACGGCAGGTCCGGCTCTGGTCTCTGGGAATGTCTGATAGGCTGCAGACGTCGCTTGGACCAGCACATGGCTCGGAGACGGGTAAAACATCGCAAATTTTCTATCTCCGGGCGACCGCGACTTTTTATCGCTATTCGAGACCACCACGCGACCGTCGCCTCTTTCTTCTCCCCTTTCCCTCCTATCTGCATGTCCCCTTGGCCCCTTCTGCCAATCTCTCGCTCACGGTCATTGTCGAGAACGCGAACGAGGTGCACGCGACGGTGATCGCCAGTCACGCTAGCCGTAAAATCGATCCGTGTATATTCGTGTTCTCGCATCCTTGCTACGTGTATCCAACGATCGCGCGATTGCAACGGCCATAGAACGGAAGCGAAGCGAAGCAAAGAGAAGAGAGGAGATGAGGAGGGAAAGAGAGGCGACAGCGGAGAAAGGGGAGAAATAAGTCAGGAAGGAAAGGGTTTCCGGTTGATCGGAAAAACGCTTAAAACGCTTAAACTCGTCGAGCGTGTTAGTCGCGTTGCGTTTACACGTTGCCGCGTTGCAGTCTGATCGCTTTGCTCCCTCCGGTATCGTCGAGGTCGACCGTGCGCTATTTATGTTACACGGGATCGGCGGATCTTAAACCACCGGTGGAGGAAGTTCAAGGCCGAATCGATACGACCTTCTCCCTCGTCGCTTTAGCTTAGCGATGTTACGCGCGACGCTACAACGAAACGGAGCTTGGAACGCGTAACGCGAACGATTTTGTTTCCGGTGATGGTGCGAGCGCAGCCGCGAATAACCGTTACTCCGCCAAACGAATACGAATTTCCGCATTCCGCGATGAATTCGCTTGTTTCAGGTGGAACAAGGCTTGAAGCTGTATCGCGCTCACAAACAGCAGGCTGCCGTTCGCAAATGGAGGGGTGCATTGAAGAACATCAGGCAACGAGAGGATAAGTTCGCTCTTCTCGGCTATCTGTATCAAGCCTATATGGATTGGGGCAAGTATAGGTACGTATTTAAAGATCGAACGGAATGCTTCCACGCTTCGACCTACCTTCTATAACGCTAGTGTCTCTCTTCTTCCTTCGAACGTTTCGAACGTTGTTCCGAAACGTTTCGTTGTATGTTATTCGAGTCGAAATACGCCCTGCATTCCGAACGAGTAGTACCGATATCGAAGTAAATGGAAACGGGGGTGGGAAACGAGACGGCAGGGAAAGAGGGAGGAAGAACGAGAGTCGGACGAGAAGGAGGAAAGATGAATGAAAAGAGGGAAACGAGTCGGGTTGTTTCGCCGAAAGGCACCCGTTATCCAGGCTGTTCAACCCACTTCACCGTTATGGAGAGGCACTGTCAGCCTTGTAGCTTTACGTCAGCCTTGTAACTACGAACCAGGAAGAGAAAAGAGCTTAATAGAGAGTCTGTAAACAAGAGACGGTATTTAGTTGGTAAGTCGTAGCGATACTTCGAAAACGTTCGAAAATCCTTGACATGGAAATCAAGCTGTTTCGTTGGTCTCTCCGGAAGCGAGAGACGAAACGCCAGAAGCCAGATGCGAGAAAAAATCCAGCCATTCGACCAACCAAATTGTTCGCTATTGCTCTTGGATGCTCGTTACGCTCGTTCTCCGCTAAAAGGGCATTCGGCGCACTTCCATCTCCCGCCACTTACCATCTTCCTTCCGTTTCTCTTACGCGTTCCGCGAATGGAACTCTCGACCTTGATCGAGTAGAATACGAGTAGATACGATACGCGCGATAACGATACCTCATCGTACACATTGATGATGATTTCAGAGATAGCATCGACTTCGGGCACAAACAGTTGTGCATTTCCGAGGAGTTGGATTCGCCGAACATGCGGGCAGAAGCGTACTTAAATCTGGCAAGAGCGCACGAAAGATTG
Organism: Bombus vancouverensis nearcticus; assembly: GCF_051014615.1. Lineage (NCBI taxonomy): Eukaryota > Metazoa > Arthropoda > Insecta > Hymenoptera > Apidae > Bombus > Bombus vancouverensis. The sequence goes on along the minus strand of NC_134917.1, from coordinate 15,050,977 downwards.
GGCGCGCTCGATAGGGCCTTGGATTATGCCAGACATAGGTACCCGTCTCTTTCTTGGTATTCGCTATAAGTACCATAAGTAATCCTTTGAATCTCTTTCGATTCTCGAGTTTTTTCGTCGTTTGATCGATTCGTCGACTCGACGAGGATACGAACGATATTATTCTATCTGTACGTTACCTCGCAGCTTGTACAATGAATGCGACCAGTGCGCGACTGCTGGATTGGTTCACCTGACCGTAGGCAGAGTTCACTTGGAATTAGCAGGATTTTGCAAAGCTTTGGAAGCTTTTCAGAGAGCTCACAAAATTGCTCACTCGATTCAGGACCCGTCGTTGGAATTGCAGGTAAGCAATTGGAAATTCGATAGCTACGACGCAAGATGTTTGTGTGTCTGTACGTGCGTGCGTCTCTGTGTACCCCGTATTTATCGATTCGCAGGTATACGTTGGATTGTCAGAGCTGTTCTCCAGATTACACGACGCCGACAAGAGCGCCAGGTACGCGGCTAGAGCGTACGACCTATCGAGAAGTTTGCAGCTAGGCGACTTAAACTCCCGACATCATAGGGCGGCTCTCCTTCAAATGGCAGCGGCGCTTCGAAAAAAAGGAGAACTCGGCGACGCCCACGATTACTGTTCGGTAGGCGGTAAAACTTGATCTTCCTGACCTTCTCCGATCCACAACCGTCCGTGTGTCTATCCGATATCCTATTCTAATTTTCGCTCTTTATCTCGTAGGAGGCAACGCGATTGTCCCTTGTTTCTGGGGATCAGGCTAGCTACGCCAGAAGTATACGAATAATGGGAGATATTTATAGGAAAAAATCCGACATAAATGTAAGTACGCGTAAAATGTATAAAAAGCGGAAGAACGATTTATTGTTGCCACGTAAACAAACGGAATAGGTACACGTAGTTGCGTGTTACGTATCGAATCGGTCGTAGAAAGCATTCCGACAGTACGAGAGCGCGATGGGTTCCGCGGCAGCGACCGGAGATCGACTCTGCCAAATGGAAGCTATGGACGGTGCCGCGAGGTGTCTCGAGGCTCTTCGACTCCAACACAAAATATGTAACTGTCGTCCACTCGAATTCAACACCAGGCTGCTCGAAGTAGCTGGGTCGGTCGGTGCGAAGGTAAGAGATCTTCCATCCTTGTCTCTTCGGCCTTTTACTTTTCACTGATCAACTCGCTTCCGTTTTTTTTCTACTCCCGTTCCAACCCTCGTCCCACCATATGCCACCGTTCTCGTCCTTTTTCTGGAACGTAGTTCCTTGTAAGAACCGTGAGATCGAGGCTCTCGCGAATTTACGGTTCTCTCGGAGACGAAGAGCAGAAGGCTCATCACGAGAGATTAGCCACGGCAATGGAAGAAGATTTAGAATTGCGATGCGGTGGCTGCAACGAGCCTTTCGGCCTCGAAGCCGATTCCTTGGAAGCGCTGCCTTGCTCCCATATACTGCATGCCAGGTGAAGCGAAATCGAAAACGTAAATTTCCTTCTTCCCTTTCGTTCGAGTCGTCCTCACTAATTTAGACCGCAACCGTGTCATTTACAGGTGTGCGTACGATATCTTGAAGAGACGCGACAAAAAGAAGAAACGTCTGTGCCCCGACTGTCACAAGTCCGTTAGTTCACGATTGTACCTGCATTGCGAAGATCCTCACGGCATGAATACTTTGAATCACAGTTCCTTGAGTCTGGCGTCGTTAAGAGCCAGCAGTCTAGCCACGTTGGACGACTGTCACGTCACTAGCAGCGTTTAAACCTGGCGATACCTTGATTGCATCTACTTACTTAAGTACTTGCGATTTCGTTTTCCAGCTCGATAACGCGCGCGCTCTTCGACAACGTTCGTCGTTCACCGCTAACGTTTCGCACGAGTGCAAACGCAGGAACACACGCATGCGCAAATGCAAGCGCGCCCACTCCTATATCCCGAGCCCGAAGGTGCATATGAGCATACACGTTACCCTATTATATTTCAAATTTTCCGGGTATACGGAGTATCGAGCTTGCACAGTCTGCCAATTAAGCGATTAGACTTAATGTTCTTTAACGCGTGGATCATCGTTCAACGTTTAAATTAGGATGAAGAAATTTAAAGAATATTAGCACGATTCAAAAAGACTTGATGGCAATAAAAATGCACATTCAATTCATTCGTCTTTTTTAATATAATTCTCCCCTTTTTTGCGTCATTCAAATTATTATTCGAATTATTGAAAGTAAATAATCGAGCGCAAATAACTAGCGTAATAAATACCGTATGCACGCGTAGTCTAGAAGCGCCTCGATATCCTTCGCATTCTTGATGGCGATTTTACCACTACTCGCATTGCGATACGTTCCTATTTCGGCTGATTCAAGCGAAAAAAACACAGAAAATTTGATATGATCTTCCCATTGGTCTAGTTCTAGCTTCTAGCCACCAAGTAGTAAATATTCTATGGCTTTTCTAGGAACGGCCGCGACATCTAGAATACAGCTGTGAATTTATACAGTATGACCGCCATGACAGCTGATGCATTTCGTATCGCTTGACGTTTGGTCAGAACATGTCATTTTGCACATTTAATTTCAACAAATGGCAGACTTCTTTTTCGGTTTTGATACGTCGCTTGCAGTAAGTAAGCCTTTTTCTGTTGGATGAACCTTACATTCCCAACTCTATTTGAAAAGAGTGGAAAACAGCGCGACGAAAGTACGAGATTGTGCACGACTTTTTCACTAAGAATCGCGTCGTGGTTTCCCCGGAGTAAAAAGAATTGAACAGTGTTCGTGTAGTTCCTCGATAGCCAGTATCTTATTTACAATATATGAATCGACAAAGTCTGTTTACCAAATTTCTAATATTTTGAATTCGCATATTATTTCTTTATGCGTACGTATATCGTTTCTAAAGCACGTAGTAGATATCAGTACCTCCTCGAGTCGTTATGGAGGTACGTCGCATAACCTCGCCAATGTTTGATCCCTTCAAAGGTCATTAACACTACCGTCTTCGTATTAATTATTATTGTCCTAATTTTTCTTTTACTTTGTTTCGTTCTAGTTTTCCGTTCGACGACTCCTATGCCTATCGTTTCAGCAATGCCAGGAAAACGAATGATCATTGAATAGTTTCCTACTACTCGCGTACCTTTATCTCATTATCCTATCGAAATTTTGTCTATCTTGCGCTCGAAAGAATTGATTTTTATCCACGATAGTTTACTCATAGTAACGTGTCTTTTTAGTTTAGTTTATTTTATTTTATTTACCTTGTTTTCTCTCATTTATACAGAATAACAGTTTAGAGGATGGTCTTGGGTGTCCATTCGAGGAAGATGATCTGGGAGAAGAGGAAGAATACGATGCTCTAAACGATGAAACATTTGGTTCTGAAGCTACTATTGGCGATTGGGAGAAAGACCATGAAAAACTTGCCGAGATTACAGAATCCAGTCGTCCTCATCATCAAAGTACTTTAGACAAAAAAGTAAATGCTTATCTTTTTCTTACAAAAAATATCTATACCGAATGGCAAACTAACTATACTTATTTGGTGATACGATTATTGTTACAGAATGTAACTGATACAGATATTGAAGATAATTTATCCCACTTGGTACTAGATGAGAAAGAAGGTATCATTCCACGCCCTGGAGTATGGGATTGTCCTTCCAACTTATCCCTTCCTAAACTTCGACCACCATTAAGCTTAACATCCCCATTAACCAATGTTTGTACGGTTGAACAACTAGAAAAGGGATTAATTGCAAACAGGCCACCACCTAGATTAAATAAACCTGTTCAGACGCAGCAGCAACAACATCAACAACAACAGAAATCCGATGGATCGCTTTTGTTCGAATCTTTATCTGCACCGCCGCGCTTCCCACCGGGGTTGGGTATACCACCTCCGCATCCTGTTGTTTTACCACCAAACATGAGATTTCCTCATCCTCAGTTTTTACAGCACCCTAGATTATTACCAAGTAAGTACATTTTCGCAATGATTAAATTTTAACACAGACGAATCCGGAAAATACAAACACAAATACATGTTGTTTTCTTCTAAAACCAACGCATTTATTTCCATAGATCAAACTGGAAATGTATTAAGATATCCTTTAGCGGCACATTTGATACTCCCACATACTGCTCAGCGGCAACCAATTCATAATTCATTTTGCAATAATTTTCCACCAGTAAGTTTTATCTTTACAGTTACTTTGACGTAAATCTTTTAAGAAAGGCTTCGTAAAAAAAGTTTTTTATCTTTACTAAAATCTATCGTATTTTTGCAGCAAGCACCGCTTTCGAATTTATGTCCTCCTCCGTTTTTACGAGCCGACCATAGCATAATACCTCCTTTCTCTAGCAATCAGACTGGTCATCAGCAACAGCAACATTCTTTTTCGCATTCTGGAAATCAAAGAAATCAAAATAGAGCTTTCCATCATGGGGAACAACAAGGAAATCATCAACCATTTTTTAAGAATAACCAGTATCATCGTAACCATGATCGAAATAATCAGCGACAATATCATTATAATCATCACTGTCAAGGAATAAATGGTGTGATAGGTTCGGGAGAATACGATGAATACGCTGGTCTCATGAGTAGTCGAGAGAAACAGTGGTTAATTAATATTCAATTATTGCAACTTAACACAAACGAGCCATATGTCGACGATTATTACTATATCGTTTTCTGCGACAGAAGAAACAGACAGAGTATAAATCAAGAACAAAAAGATAAAAAGCAACACAACAATAACAATAATAATAGTTATCATAGAGATTCCAGGTGAATCTTTTTCTTCTATTTCATTGTTTCCCTTTCTCTCTCTCTCTCTCTCTCTCTCTCTCTCTCTCTCTCGCTTTGTTTCTTCTTGTTTCTCTCAATTTCGGGGTTTTCACCTGATCTCTTTATCACCGCAGTTATTACCTGTATTTCCAGGGATCGAGAACAACCACATGTGCTTTCAAGGCCCATATATATACCGGCACAGTTTGAAAATTCTTTGGGAAAATTACAGTTCGCCAGTGTTATTGCACCGCGAAAAGTCATTGACATGGATGTTGTACCGAATAGTGATCCTCAATTAACTACTCAAATACAACAAAAAGATACGAAACGAACAAGGCAATTGTTACTGGAAATTGAAAGGGTATTGGCTTTTTCTCTCGTCCGTTTAATTAGCAAACGTTCTATTTTGTTATCTGCAAGCATCTATTATGTGAACCATTATAATTTCAGTTATATATAATCCAATTGAGACTAGAAGATCTGCACAATCCTTTGGCTCTGCTTAACGAACAACAACAAAATCAAGAAGGCGAAAACGAAGCAAATAATCATAAGAAAAGCAGTACAGATTTAATAAATATGATGTTATCGGCTTTTCTCCAGTTAATACAAGATGATAAATTACCAAGCATGCTAAGTATTCGAAAAGGAAAGGTAAGTAAGAGTTAAGAATGAAATATTATGCTGTTAAAAAAAAGTAGGAATATTTAAAAACAAGGAAAAGAGAGAAACTTGTTTTTCTCGTTATTGAAACTATGTCTCTATCGTTCCAATATCATTGTTTGCCACAGACGCTATTACTGAGGTTTTTCCCATATTTGAATGTAACGGAACATCGCAATCAATTAGAAGAAATATGGAATGTGATATTTCGAGGATTAGCTATGATAGGACGTAGAGATTCCCATCTATTGATGAGTCTGCATTCGGAATTTCAACGTTGGTTCGATACCGTACACAAATTCGGTACAATACTTCGACTAGCTCGATCGCTGTCTGATTCCGCTAGTCAACCAATCAAGAACAACAGTTTAGCTTTTGCACTGACAAACAAGGTTTGTTTATTAATCTTACTGTTAAACCTTTTAAGTTTCCGCATTTCTTTGTACATCGGTTTCTACATTTGTACGCTTTTCTGTTTAGTTTGGTGTATCTGTAATTGCTTCGATGTTCGAACAAGCAGAAAAATTATATACCACGGATGATTCTTCGTCTTCGGATTGGTCATCTTTCATAACAAACATCATCGAAATAATTGGTGAAACTCCACCCTGTGTCGCACCTTGTCGACCGATTGCTGCAAATACGCTCAATCAGCATTTAAATCGACTATCTCATTTAAAATGTGGGAGATATACAACTCTGGAACTTCTACTAACTGATGCCAATCCTTCTCGATAGTTGAACGTTATTAGATATTTTTTGGCATTTCATTAAAACTTGCTTTTTATTATTATCATTATTATTATTAACTGAACGACAAATTACACTGAAGGAAAATCGCAAATATTTTAATACTGTTACAACGGTTAAGATTAATCAAATATTTCTTGCATATAACTAAATATTTTAGTATAATCAATACCCAAATTCCACATAATATACGTATGCCTCTTGCGTTTATTTGCAAACATAACGGTATTTATTATATCGAAAATAACGCAGTTATTGCTTAATATATCTTGTATGGTGTTTATAATTTTTCTTTTTCTAAGTTTACTACGTAAAGCAGGTATTGATTATACATATTCAACGCATAACTTACACATCTTATTTTCCTATGCTCTTTGTTCGTCGTTCTCCTATTTTTCCTTTTTTGCTTTTGTAAAGTATATTTCTAGCATGATTTTTTTTAAACGGAAATCCAATTCCTATGTTATGTCTATTATAACATAATACCTCGCGGTCTTGTAGATGTGTACGGTATGTTGTTTAAATTGCGTTTGAACTTTAAGAACTTTATTGAACGTATTATCATCGTTCGTTAATTGAATTTATATCTTTCTTCGATAGACGTGGGAACAAATACTCCCTTTTATCGAGAATATTTCCTTCCTTCCCTTTCCGTCGTTGTTCATCTCTTTCTTTCTTTTCGTATATTCCATTCCGTTTTCTTTTTTTTTTTTTTTTTTTTTTTAACTAATTTTCTTTTTCCTCGGCGAACGAGGGGAGAGGGAGAATGAGAGTGACAGTCTTTTTATCTTTATTTCGAACTAAAACATACTCGCGTGTTTCTGCTAGATAAATGGCAATGCTGTACCCGTAATCCATAAACTTGCAAAAAAGATAAAAAGAGATTGCGTTGAGGTAACTGGTAGTTTACTAATTTCGTATAATATTTTGAATGTGAAACAGTATGCTACGATAAAGTTATTTGTTAATCAGGATTAATTATATAAGATAATGTTTTATCTTTACGTAAGATTGACATTTATATACGAAAATAGTTGATTGTTCATTCGTTTGCGTCGTATCTTTGAAAAGGTATGGGAGTCATATATGCAATGATTATGTAAGTTTCTATATGAAGTGCTGAAATATGGCAATGTTTTTATGTAACAATTAGCGTATTGAAAACTTGGGTCTGTAGTATGTATAATTATATCGTGAACATTACAGAGACACGCGAACTTAACGATTTCGTCTTGTCCGTCGTGTATTCGCCAATTATTTCACAATATCCGTTTGCAACTGATTTAATGCGTATTTTAAGAGCAGGATTATTATCGAATAAAATGTTGCGTACCTAGTGTGAAATGGTCGCAAGAATTATAGTGGCAACTAGCAAAAGCATGGAAAGCGATTTAAAATATACGACGACATGGCCTTTGGTGCACAGTATAAACGGTTACTTTTTTTATTGCAGTATATATTTATAAATTCTTATGTACATTTAGCTTGTACATAGAACGACTCTGATGAATGAATGACTTCATATATTTTATAATCGGATGCGAAAAAGAGTATAGTTTTCGCTTCCGCGATATAGCATTACGTCATTTTTGCAAGAAAAAAGGGAAAAAATTATAAAAATGATACAAAAAAAGATTGCATTATTTTTCAATGTCTATAACGATCGTGAAATCAACAAGTGATTCGACATGTCTGAGTTAGAATTAATACATATGTCGGATTTACATTAAATTATGTATAGCGTTACATCGCAACCCGACATAACACTCCCTCCTTCTGTAGTATAAGGTCGTAATTTCAAACATTGCCAGTTACTTTCTCTTCTTATTAAAAATGTTTTTTAAGTTTCACGAGCTTTTAAATCCTCGGTATAGTAATTTTGGTAAATTTATTATTCATGAATTAATTACCGCGATACAACAGGCAATACACGTTATTACTGTGAAAAGCTATTGTTTACGTGGTGGACCGAGGCTGGTTGAAATTTCGTAAGAAACTAGATATATCCTTGTCATTTGTAAAATAACGATCCGATTACCGAGTTGAAGCGAGCACATTTCGATTTCTTAATCTCGGATGAAAGATATTTGTTGAGACTGTACAAATTTTTTAATCTTTGAAATTAAACTGTATTATAAAGTTTAATTCGCGTTATCCCTTGCATATAATCTTACGAAACGCGTATATCTTTTTATTCCAATCGTCTGCTAAAAGTATCGCGTACGTACTGTACAACAATGCGATCGATGTATCTTTGATTATTATTTCATTGAAACGAGTTTAGCATGTATAATACATATTAACTAACAAATTATCGTTGACACATACGCGTAGATTTATGTATGTATTTATTTACATACAACCCCTCGCATATATGTATGTATACATACGTATATCGACTAAAATCAACCGCGAAGTTAATTTTATGTACATAATATCTAACTACGAATAGTCAGTATGTATATCGTGTGAGATAGTAACTCAATTCCTCTTTTATAGTGCATGTTTCTAAATAAATACAGTAAGAAATACCATAAGAAAACGAAAAATTTAATATTTCGTAAGCTAGATCGAATCAATCGAAGAAACAGTCGTTTTATCTTTCATTAAAGATATATTTTTATAGCAACATCGCATTCATTGTGTTTACACGAGCGATACTAGTAGAAACGAATTCAGACATAAAATCTTTTTGGAGAGAGAAATTTCCAGAAGGATTAATATTCGTTCATCAATTTCTACCTAGCAGTAGTTCGGTACACGAATAACAGTGAAATCGCGCATTGTACAGACATTTTTAATGTGATCAGCGGTAATAATTCTACTTTAATATGTATGCACAGAACTGATATGGTTTAAATCTAATGAAATCTATATAAACCAATAAATGTTTTGCATTCTATAGAACTCGTTATTCGATATCATTTCACACTACGGTAATACGAGAGAGTCTATGAATAGATAAATGTTTTTTTATGTAAGTAATAAGGAATACATATACAGATTATATGTAATGTAACAATTACTAGAGTATTACAATATCGTTTGGTGCTGGTTACGCGTCTACCGTTAGAATATAATACGCAAGAGAGTTATAGGAGGAAGGCAGCAGTCAATAGTGATAAAAGAATTTCTACAATACCGACGCAGATAGGTGTTTGCGGCGAAACTAGCATTTGCGGTTCGTTGCTGATTGGCGCTGGTGTTCGAGCAACGTTTCTCCGCATGCTACTCGTTGTGGTACGGTTATTCGTTTAACGAATATTAACTGATGTGACGGTTTTCTTTCCCTAGTCGATGTAATTCGTTATCAGCGTTTTATAGTCCATTACCTTTTTGCGTGAAAGTGTAGAAATTTTAGTTAATAACTTGACAATTTTTCTCTCCTTAGGAGGTTGTATCTTATTGGCAGGTGTTCCATTGTCATAACGGATGAAATGAATATTTATCTGTGGAAAGATCATTTTAGTTCGCTCAAGAAATTGCAAGTATTTTTCTGATGGTTTACTGCAAATTATTAAGTTTGTTCGCCGAATTAATTTTATACAAGTTACGAATGAATGCGAACAACGCTGAATTTATGGTTACCAAAAGTGTATCCCTTGGTGAATAAAATTTTAAATCAAATCAGGTAAGTATTCAAAACAATTGTGTAAAAAAGGTCATTTTATATTCAAGTAAAATGTATTATCGGAATTAACTACTTTTGCTGGTACTACTTTCACGGTATCTTCATTTTCAGCAAATATTTCATATTGAGAAAATTTTTTTGTATAGAACAGCTTGGTAACAGCTTGATCCGTTTAAAATTTAATTTACATCGCTTAAATAGGAATCAAAGATAAGGGTCAAGAACGATAGTCATTATTTACTAGCTTTGATTTACTACACTTTAGTTTAATATAAAGATATTGTACATGATATTTGATTATCATTTAATCATACGTAGTAGTTTGGTTTCCGGAACCACCTGTTGTTGCTTTTCCAAGTTTAAAACATTACCACGTACAATCAGCTAAAATATTAACTAAAATTAGTTGAAGTAATTACAGCTAGTTATCAGTAAAGTAGTTATTTCGACATAAAGCAGTCTATATCATTGATACGTAGACCATTACTAAAGATTTATGCTTATACAAAGTTCTTTATATTTCTTACAGAGGAGAAAAATGTACAATAGAAGGTAACAATTGAAGGAGATCGAGCTATGGCCAACAGAAAAGACAAAACATCTGTAGGTTTTGTAAGTATTTTACTGTTAATAGTTAGAAAATTTAATGAAAATGTAAAAAGCAAAATATATCCACCAAGTTGAAATTAACGCGTGACGTCAACATTATAGTATATGCACATGTATAGAAATGAGCAAAAAAAAAGAGAGAAAGAAAACGTAGAAAAGACAAAATTAGAATATTTTTGAGTAGCGGAATATGCATATACGTTTGTCAAACGCGAAATAGCGATACGGTGTATATACGTACACGTATGTAAGTATATATGTTACATTTCCTGCCGTATAATTATCAGTTTCTTTGCGGCGCAACGCGATAACGGAAAAGGCATTAAATCAAAATAAATTTCAATTCCGACTGAATAAGTAAGAAAAGGTGGTCGAGTTTTCGACCGTTGTAATCGAAAATAACAGTGTCGTCGCGTATGAGTCACAACGATCGTTCAAGGTAAATTGTTTCGCATACGGAAAAGACAATTATTCCACGAAAGCGTAATGCACGACGTACGAGATACTAGGACAAGGTAACAAGCTATCAGGGACGCGACAATTTAGTTTGATATACCTTGACTCTTTCCATTTCATCTTTTTTTCATATCGGTTTCTGTCGCTTCCATACCCCTGACCCCACTCTCTCTCTCTCTCTCTCTCTCTCTCTCTCTCTCTCTCTCATTCCCTTCATCTCCTTCTTCGTTCCTTTCCTCGTTCTTTTTTCATCTCTTTTACCGTAACTGAGATCTTTTCCAATATTTTCAAGCATTTTAGAAGAGTTTGACGAATAAAAACCGGTTTTCCCTCTTCCATCATTCACATTCCACAAATTCAAAAGATTTCTAACGCTTTACGCTATGTTTATTTCTAACGGTTGATGTATAAATAATCGAGAATTGGTATTTAAAGTAAGTACAACGTACGGGAACGGTTACAGTTGGCTCTTCTGACGCGGGAACGAGTAGGGAACGAGAGGAATAAGAGACAATGGAGGAAAAAATTAAAGGAAAGTAGAGTCAGCTGTCAGTTTAGTGGATTACATCATCGATTATTCGCACAACTGATCTCATGCACGCGCGAAAGATATTTCGTTTCTCGTACTATGTGACTCTGCGTCGACATATTTATTTGTTTGTCACGTTCAGCGTTATCAACGAATTGTTGTTGCAGTTTTTATAGTCAATAGGAAGGTTAGCGTTTAGACGTGGGTCTTGAAAGCAAAGTCGTATCGAAACGTAATACCTTTTGTGGCACGAGTGACGCTTCCATCATTTTCAGACCACATTTTTATACGAACTGCCGCAACCTTGAGCTATTCGCGGTTATGACGTACAACCAGAAGTATCACGTAGGAGACACCGAACGTGAGAATCGTCGACACTCGGTTCTTCTTAGGGGCTGACGAATGCGATTCTATCGATATTGGAATAATTACGCGTTTACCCATTTTACGCGGAAGAACGAAAGTTAAGAATCAGAGAGCGAGAGAAAGAACTCTGGCGAGACGAGAAAAGGAAAGGAACTGCGCTGGAACGATCGTAAGGGACCGAAATTGTGGGAGAAAGTAGCGTTGCGATAAACGCGAGGAAGGTTGAAGAAACCTTTGGTTGCCTGAATCCGTCGGTGAACGCATCGAGAGGCGCGAACGTGTAAACACCGATGCGCGACATGACACGACGACGATCTACTCGGCCGGTCGTGGGTAGACTCACACCGACTACGCACGCGCGTCTCTCCAATCCGCCACTCTGACTAACGCGATCTCAAACTTCCCTTCTTTCGACCCGTTCGATGACTCGCTCTTCTTAATGCCGTTAACTCGATCTTACCATCCGCTCGCGAGGTTACTTCGAGGATACGTTTCGCTCTACGATTCAGTGCCTATCCGAGCCAGAGATACGCTCGCATTGTCTCGATTTACCGCTGTGTGAAAACAAACCTCGTGCGACGAATAATCGCGAATATCGCCAACTTTATGAAGTTCTCTTTATCGCGAAAGATATCTTTTTGAGAAAGATCGTGGTAATATCGCGATAACGTCGTGTTCGATTGGATCGTACATTGAAAAATTTGAAAAGTATCGATGTAAGAAGTGGCAAGAGATATCGGCAATTTTTACGTGGTAGAAACTGTCAGAGATCTGATTCGGAGAGAGAAGCTCCGATGAGTCGCGCGGTTCTAGCGCATCGTTACCGTTACCCTATACGAGAAGACATCGACCGATGATCACAGATTGGGTAAGACTCGATATCGAGAAGCGAAACTGTTTATCGTCGAGGAAGAAACTGATACAGAGACGGAGGACGATTATCCGTCGATTCGCTGAACGATGATGTACGATTGGAAATTGAAACGTAACGCCGGCGCCGTGTGTAAATGCTACTCGCGTGCCAAGCTTCCGCGTTAAAATATCCGGTCGTATTAGAACGGCGGCGAACGCGATCGTTTGAATATTTTTTTCGTTTTATCTCTTTCTAATTTTTCGTTTCAGCTGGACACATGGTTCGGCCGGCCAAAAAAGTCCGGGCGTGGAGGTGGGGTCAGAAGTGGTTCGGGAAACAACACTATACCACGACCCCATTCCGGTGACGATTTCAATGAAATTGAACAACAACGTTGTATCATCGAAAGAATGGACAAAGAGACGGTGAACGACAAATTCGAGGAGATGTTGGTGAGTTGAGGTCGATTTCTCGATTGACGACCGCTATCCGGACACGCGTGGAGGTTTTCGAGATGATCAAGTTTTCGCGAAAAACAGGCCAACATGAATCTGACCGAGGAGAAGAAAGAGCCCTTGAGACAGCAATCGGAAACAAAGAAGAGGGAGATGCTGGTTTTGCATTACAAAGGTAGCATACAGGAGAATAGATCAAAATTTGATAAACCAGCGGATTACATACAGTATTTGGCGCAACCCGATTTGAGCGTCAACAAAATCTACAACTGCATCGAGTCGTTAAGAATAGCGTTGACGAACAATCCTTTGAGTTGGGTTCAAGAATTCGGCACCAAAGGATTGAAACAGGTTTTAGCGACGCTCAACGAATGCTATCGGAAGTAAGTATTACCGATAAAAAAAACATCGTTGCGTTGTGTCATAGCATCGGTATTCGATATTGTCCGACTAAGAATTTCTAATGTTCGTGTTGTTCTATTGCAGTGCCTTCATATATTACGATAGGTAATTTATGTAAAAATACTATTTGCTTTAATTTTATTAGCAAGATAGATTTTTCCGCATCGTTTCCTTTTTTTATTTTTAGCTTTCGATATTAACGTTGGTGCACGTTTAAGTATGTATGATAGCGCGCGTGCCTATCCTATACGTGTATAATCGTATAATACACCTTCTACATATACATATGTGTGTAACATAAACTTCTGGATGATATTCTATCCATTCTATGCCAACAACCGGCTCCTTTCAATATATACTTTTTTATTTATTAATTATCTTATTATTTCTTTTGAAAGTATACCTTTCGAAGGTTCGATAATTAGAGTTAAACTAGGAAACGTGTAATATCAACTCACAATCGATATTTAATTGCATGATGATCTGCCTATGCGATGCTCTGTACAATAGCGCTAGTCGACTAGTCGAAAATCGAGAGCCATTCGAAATTAGTCTATTCGAACGTTCCACGATGATGGATGTTAATGCAGTTTCTTCGCGATTTCTTTTCGAATAGTTGGCTCGACTGTAGCTTATCGGAACTATATTTTTATTTTTTATTTTGTTCGTTGTAACAGATTCAGATGACGTTACACTGATGCCTTTCCATGTTCTGTGACAGTGACAACCGGTACGAGCGAATACAGTACGAATGCATCCGATGTTTAAAGGCTATTATGAATAACACCGTCGGCATAAAGGAGATGTTGGCTCATCACGAAGCGCTCACGATCGTAGCCAGATCGTTAGAGCCGACCAAACCATCGGTCATGTCCGAAGCTGTGAAATTGCTTGGCGCGGTTTGTCTCATTTCGAGCGACAGCCACAAGAAAGTCTTGGACGCGATCACCATGAACGGTGAATTCAAAGGAAGAGAAAGATTTTTACCGATCGTACAGGGCCTGATGAACAAGAAGAACGAGAACTTACGGGTACGTTTCTTCTCTTCCTGTCTTTTCCGATTGATCTTCGACTCTTTCGCTTCCCTCGCTCTTTTCGTCCTTTCTCGTTCTCGTTTGGTTCGTAATCCGATGACACGCTCTTTCGATAGGTGGAGTGCCTTCAACTTATCAATTCCATCATTTCTTCGGCCGAAGAACTAGACTTTAGATTGCATTTGCGAAATGAAATCATGCGAGTCGGCTTGGCTGATATTTTAGAGACGTTGGAAAAGAACGAATCCGAGGATCTGGCCAGACATCTAAAAATTTTCAATGATCACAAGGAGGAAGATTACGAAGAATTTGTTCAAAGATTCGATCATGTTCGATTGGAATTGGACGATGTAAACGATTGTTTCGAAGTGATTAAAAATATGGTGATGGAAACATCCGCGGAACCATATTTTTTGTCGATACTTCAACATCTTTTATTCGTCAGAGACGATGCTCTGGTGAGGTAGGAAAGAGCTACAACCTTTTGCATGCTGTTATACTATATTTACTCATCGATATCGTTTTTTTTTTTATTATTTCTATCATCGTTACTATTACTATTTTGTTTTCCTTCCATCCTTTTTCTTTCCTATGCTTTGCTTCCCTTTGCTCTCCTTTCCCTCCCTTTTCTTTTCTTTTTCCTCCAACAGGCCGGCCTACTATAAACTGATAGAAGAATGCGTATCGCAAATAGTGTTGCACCGTTCAGGCTGTGATCCGGATTTTAGCGCAACCAAGCGCTTTCAAATCGACGTTCAACCGTTGATTGATACGTTGGTGGAGAAATCGCGGGCAGAGGAAGAAAGACGATTGGTCGAAGTATCGCAAAAGTTGGAAGAGGCCATAGCTAGTAAGCAGGAAGCGGAGGCGAAACTCCAACACGCGGAGAACAAGATTAGGGAGCTGGAACAAGGAGGAGCGAGATCGACCGGTGTTAACGCTGTGAGTTTCCCGTTAAACTCGCTCGGCCGAGTAAACGCAGATTTCTGCTTCTAATCTACGTTTGTAATTTACGTCAATTAGTAATAACTGCCTCCTTTGATTTACGATACGCGCACACAGAATGGTGCGAAGTGTTCGTCCACACCAGGAATAGCCAATCCACCGCCACCTCCACCGCTTCCGCTCGCAAATGCGGGCGGACCCGGATCGGGAATGCCACCGCCGCCGCCGCCGCCGCCACTACCAGGTTTCGGCGGGCCGCGTCCACCTCCGCCACCTCTTCCCGGATTTGCGGGACCTCCACCACCGCCTATGCCTGGTATGGCCCCGGGATCGGGACCGGCACCTCCACCGATGCCAGGATTCGGTCCGGTACCTCCACCGATGATGCCTGGGTTCGTTCCAGGCTTGAACGCTGCTCCGCAATCGCTACCTTTAGGACTGAAACCGAAGAAAAAGTGGGAAGTTGACGCACCGTTGAAGAGAGCAAACTGGAAGGCGGTGAATATCTATCAGATACGACTTTCCTTTTTCTTCTAATTAGAAAACTATTGTGATGCAACACGTGCCGTAGATCATGCCTCATAAACTTACCGAAAAATCGTTTTGGACAAAAGTGCAAGAGGATAAGTTGGCCAGGCCCGAAATATTAGACGGCTTAGTTCAAAAGTTCGCATCGAAACCGAGCGGGAAGAAAATCGACGATGTCGTGGACAAGTAATTTGACAGCGTTCCAATCATTCTCTCGATCTAATAACGATTATCCGTTGTTGTTAAAATGTGAAACACAAAGAATCTTGCTAACGTAATTGTTATCTTTTCCTCCTGGTTGCGCAGATCAGCTCCGTCGAAGAAAGTTAAAGACCTTAAAGTCCTGGATGGCAAAGCTGCACAAAATATTCTTATACTACTTAATGGTACCTTAAAACACACGTCGTACGAAGAGGTCAAGTCATGTTTACTCAAGTGCGAAGGACCCGTTATCTCGGACAATATACTTCAAGGGCTGATACAGTATTTACCACCACCGGACCAACTGTCGAAACTACAACTCTACAAAGATCAGTACGACGACTTGACAGAAGCCGAACAATTTTGCATTACCGTGAGTACAGTTGAGATATCTCAATCGACCTTCCGCTCATGCGGAAGACGAAGATTCTTTGAACGTATCAGATCATTGAAACATCTTCGAATCGATGTGTACTATAGATATCAACGATCAAGAGATTATTGCCGAGACTGAGATCGTTAAGTTTCATGCTACGGTACGAAGAACTGGTGCAAGATGTAAAGCCGGACATAGTAGCGGGGACGGCAGCCTGCGAAGAAGTAAAAGGTAGCAAAAAATTTGCCAAAATTCTCGAACTTATTCTGCTGCTTGGCAATTACATGAATTCCGGCTCGAAAAACGGCCAAGCCTTCGGATTCGAGATCAGTTTTCTTACCAAGGTGTGTTGCAACGCTTTGTCATTGGACCGTAAACACGAGATGTGTCGCCATCGTTCGCGATATCGTATCTTTCCTTTCGATTTTCAGTTAACAAGCACCAAGGACGTCGACAACAAACAAACTCTGATGCACTATTTGGTGGACACGATAGAGCGACAATTCCCCGAGTGTCTGAGCTTTCCAGAAGAGCTAGCACACGTGGACAGAGCTAGTCGCGTTTCCTTAGAAAATGTACAGAGAACATTGCGACAGATGGATTCCAATATTCGAAATCTTGAACAAGATTTATCGAATGCCAAAATCCCACAATCGAACGACGATTTGTTCCTGCATGTTATGGGTGTATCCTTTTTTGCATTTCTTTTTGCCCGCTTTCAAACGATACGAACGTTATTTTTACGTGGTTTGATCGATAATCAAATTGTCGTTGATCAAATAAGCATTATAATCGTATATATCGATTTTCCTTAATTATCGTGTAATCGACTCGCAGCCTTTTGCGAAGAAAGCCCGTGAATCTTACGAAGTTCTTCAAAATATGTTTAAACATATGGACAGTTTGTACACCGAAATTTCGGAATTTTTTTCTTTCGACAAGCAAAAGTACACGATCGAAGAATTTTTTGGGGATATAAAAACGTTCAAAGACGATTTTATGGTAAGCGAAGAAATCAAGAAGAATTGGACTGTTTGTTTCTTTTTTCTATTCTTCCTTCTTTCTTATAGCACGCTCAGAAGGAAATAATAAAACTACGAGAGGGAGAAGAGAAACAAAGACGAGCGAGAGAGGCACGAGAAAAAGCAGAAGCGGAGAAAGCAGCACGGGCTGCGCGGAAACGAGCACTGGTTGACATGAACGCCCACGAAACGCAGGAAGGTGTCATGGACAGCTTGATGGAGGCTCTTCAAACTGGTTCCGCGTTCAGTCGGCCGGATCAACGACGAAAACGTCAAGTACGCGCCGCTGGTGGTAAGTTCTATAGGGCTGCATATGCTACGACGAAATCTACGAAGAAGGAGAAGTTGTTGCTGGCTAAATTGTACGAATCGGGAGAAGCCGAGCGGCGCATGCTTCGAAATCGAAATAAAATCTTCGCCTCGTCTCTTCCTCGTGGCGCAGTCACGAGCTCGGCAAGTTCCGATTTCGAAAAGTATACGACACCGGAAGAGAATCAACATCTCTATAAGCGTTTGTTGCTCGATCGGGCCACGAGAGCGCCCAAGCGAGAGAATTTTCTGTCTAGAGTCAGTTCGTTTCAGAAAAGCAAACAAGCCGAAATCGTATACAAGAGAGCACGCGTCGATCGATCGATGATCGAAGAAACTCCGAGAAGAGAGATTTCTATAAGAAGATCTCGAAATTTCGATAAAACCCCGAATTCATCCAGCAATTCTGTTCAATGTAGTGTCGTGACCGCTGCTACTTTATCGTCGGCCTCGTCATATGGACTCGTAATAGACGAACTGAAGAAGCGCACACCGACGCACGTCGAATCTCTAGCGTCGAACGATCCGTCGCCGTGTTCGAGCTTACAACTTTCACCCTGTGTTTTGTACCAGACGGTTTTAGTAGGCGAAGCTTTAAAACTTAGCCCGGTGAGAAGACGACGCGTTATAGTAAGTAAGAAACATAAGAGAAACAGTATCGTGCGTCGTGCCGTTCAAAGTCGTAGATCGAAGCATGCGAGGAGGTCGACGATCGCCGGTGAAACAAAATCGTTTGGTTATTTAGGCAGCCCAAGCAGCGAAAGCGTTTCGCTGATCGAAAATTATTCCGTTTGCCGTGCTTCCGATACCAGTTCCGACACTGCGTCGACCAGAATATCGCGATCCATGGGTGATATCGCGATGAGAATCGGCAAAACGATCTCCTCTCCGTTAAAGTTGATTCGAACGAAAAATTTCGGCAACAATAACGCTCATTGGAAAGACGAGAACGAGAACAATCTGTGCAACATACAGCATTCGAACGGCCAATTCACAATGTTGAAACGTTTAGTTCAACCTGAAATCGCGGATGCAAGCATGAAAACGACCGAATCGAACAAACTCGCTGTCCAAATGACCGACACCATTCTCGAGTCTCGAATGAACAACGACCTCGATATCTTTCACCTTGATATACCTTCGATTACAACCAAAGAGAAACAAACCGTTCTAATGAAAAGGAAACGTCAGAAACGGGCTTGGAAATTTTGGTAGACGGTAC
Organism: Bombus vancouverensis nearcticus; assembly: GCF_051014615.1. Lineage (NCBI taxonomy): Eukaryota > Metazoa > Arthropoda > Insecta > Hymenoptera > Apidae > Bombus > Bombus vancouverensis. The sequence continues at coordinate 15,031,826 of NC_134917.1, read as the reverse complement.
ACGTCGAACGTCTGTATCGTTATCGTAGACGTTATCGTGATGCTTTCGAACATGACACGTTACACGACTACGACGGTTTCAGGATATGATGCTTTCCTTTCCTGTACTTTTTACCACAAGACAAGACTGAATCTCGCCTCATCGCTCCTTTCATCTTTTTTTTTTTTTTCTTTAGTTACTTTTCACTTCTTCCTTTTTTTTTTTTTTTTTTTTTTTACGAAATTTCAATTTCATGTCATTGGATGGCGTTTGGCCGTTACAAACGCACGCTTGCTTTACTTTATCCATTTTTCATCTTTGACTTCTCATTACTCATTTTTACCAGCTGGTCTCATTTTTAAAAAAAAAATCGCATTAGCTCGACGACTAATCGAGGACGGAGACTTTGCAAGTCTATCGAAAGCGGAAAAAAAGTGAAGAAGAAAGAAACACGTAAAATACGATTTAACGTTAATTTTTTAGGAACGAAAACTTATCGACTGTACAACATTCTGTGATCTAGATACGGAGACGAACGTCGAATATATACTCGCGCGCCTACATCGATCACTTGTAATCGCATCCGTTGTAAATATCGTAATTTTCAAATAAATAAAGGAAATTTTTTGTACTATCGATCAGTATTTAAACTATTTTCGCTGAAACAGTAGTTAATTTAGCCAGCTAAGTTTAGGTAGCTGTGTGAGAAAGGATTACAACGTAGATCGTTCGTAACGCAAACCGATCGAGTTAATATAGCACGTACAAGTGTACAACAGACGGATACATACGACGTAAATGTTTCTTTTTTACAGCAGAGAGAAGAGCTCAACTTAATAGAAGTCGATCGCGTACAGGATTAGTCGGCACTGGTTTACTGGGAAGGGAACTTTCGACGTAAGTATTTAGACACGTATTAAGCGTATACGTATTTGGATCTTTTCGCCACGATGTGGTACTTATACGCGTATCGATATCACGATATTCGAAAACGATTATCGCGTACGATACGTTCCTAAATTGCGTGAAGAGATCGCGACAAAGATAAAATCGTCAGAGATAGACAGATAGAGAGATTACTTTCGAAATAATACCTTGCCTAATGATCGTTGTTGCAGAGAACTGTTAAGCTCGGCATAATCCATGGAATATCCTGTTTCCGTCCTAAACTCAAAACTGTGATGGATCGAATGTTTGTTTTATCGGTAAACGATGAAGCGGGGAAAGAAAGAAAGAAAGAAAGACAGACAAACTCGGGAAGCCTCGCGACTCTTCGGTATCGGTTTACAGAGGAAGAACGAGCTTCGATTTTTACGAGTTACGATTAATTTAGCAGTCTTCCTATTGCTCTATTCGATATGTCTCAAGAGATTGTTTCGTAGGTATAATAATATATACAATATGACGTTGAATGCTACTCCGATGCGTCGATAAACGTAATACATGTGAAAAGTAGTTTCACCGAATTTTCTACCAGATTTTCGACTTATCGATCGATCTATTTTTAAATCGGTTACTAGCCGTAAAGTTCGCGTTTTACAATTGCAAAGTAATATACGATGTAAATATGCATATACGTACATTCGCGTGCAGCAAGTGTTTTTCTTAACTTTTATCCAAAGACGGCTGATCCCTCGAGCACGGTGATGGATCAGCCTCGTTCGATCGCGTGAACACGGGCGTAGCGATAATCGACTCGTTGACTCGACGCGAAACCTTTGAAAACCGTGCCAAATCGACGGAAACGTCGAGGGAAAAGACGTTCGAACGTGAAACAATCTGTAAAAATTTCAACATATTTTAGGCCATGGATGCGAATGGTACGTTAACGTAACCGAAGACCAATTTATTTTTCGAATCTCGAATTCGACGATTGTTTATACTGTATGTACTGACGTCGGATCCAACAGAAATTTGTACCTATATTGTGAATATGTGAATTTAGATAGTATCAATACATTGCGATCAATACAATCGAACGTAGCGTGTTTTCTTTACTTATACTACTACGATACATAGAAACACCTTTTTGACCGAAGGGAGTGGTATTCGATAACTAAATGGATGAATCGCGAAAACATGGTTTGTGTTTGAGCGACGATCGGTATCGCAAAGTGTGTCGCGGGTATATATACCAGCTACGGAAGCATTGGCGTAACCGGTCGCGATCCTTTCAAAAAGAATCTCTCGCGCGAATTCTCGCAATTGCATGGACAGCGGTGGTTCGAGTAAACGAAATAGCAGAGATCGCATCGAAATTATCGAATAGAGTTTGCTGCTCCGCGGCCTTTCGATCGTCGCTCGAGAAACGAACAAGAGAGAGAGTGAGAGAGAGAGAGAGAGAGAAGAAGAAGAGAGAAAGAAAGAAGCCCTACGACATAACAGCTACACCGATGGGGTATTTCGTGCGCACACGCATACGCTAGCGATAGTGTTGGCCGCGTCATTACACCCATACTCGCGTGCACACCTGCGGGAGAACGGTTGAATCCATCTGCGAGCAGGCGAGGTCTCGCGTATTCGTGCGATCAGAGGACCCTATACCTTTGTGAGTACACGCGTGTGTTGGATGAACGAGTGTAGTACGGAGGCAACAACGGACGGCAACTTGGGGCACAAGCAAATGACGTGTTTCTATCGTTTCGACGTTCTCGACAGTGCATCGATCGCGTTCGCGTCGGCAAATAGTATTTCTCGACTAGTCTCGCAGTCGTGTTCGGTACGTCAAAACGCGGCTGCGTTCACGTTGAAACGTGTTCGAGAACTGTGGCACGCGAGCACGTGATCGCGAGTGACCAAGACCACGACATTTTCAACCTCGAAATATCTTTAACCGATGGCTCGTGCTGCGGTTTCGTCTAGTCTCGTTACCGAGAAGGAAAGCGGGTACTCGGTTTCCGCACGAATCGCGTCGTTCAGCGGACTGTGCAACCTCGAATATCGACTAGAGGACGACCGATCGACGCTGCAGTCTGGATCCTTGCTTTTCCACCGAATCGATCCATATCTCTGTTCGATCGCGCGAGCCAATTGTTCCTTTACGAACACCTCGCGATTACGATTATGAACATCTCGATCCAAGGATACGGGAAAAGGAAACATTGACATCGTGAACAAAACGTTCACTGTTCTATCTTGAATATCGTGTTCTCGCTTTCCGAAGGTGAAACGTGTTGCGCGCTCGATAGAATGCAAATGCGCGCTAGATAGAATACAATGAACATACCTATCGTATCGGGAGATATCGTCGAAGACGATATTCATAAGCCACGTTTCGTTAGGGTGAGTATCGTGATAAGTGCAGTAAACGAATTTTTCATTTTACGGCTTTAAGTTATGCGTCATACATCGTGCGTCATACGTCATACACGTTACCTTTGTTGTTGTTTGCGTCAACCAAACCGAGACGCGCGAGTTTACACAATATAATGTCGCGTTGGGAACGCGTCGCAATCTCAGTCTTATTCATCGTGTAGTTTGTCCGAAGCAGTAAGTCGCAGCGATAATAAATTCTGTGAAAAGAAAAAAGTATGCGCCCCTATCTGAACGTACACGAGTATGCTAGCTTCAATCTTGTTAGGCTTTGTCGCGACGTATTTTCGCCGATCGATCGTAACGCGCTCGTACGATTTCTTCGTTCGATCGCACGCCATCTTTCTGCCATTGATCGAACAACGTTGGACGACTCGTGTTCCTGCGTCTCATCGAGTGATTCGACACATATGGAGCTCGCGCACTCGCCACATATGACGGTGAAACGTGCGAAACGCGATAGAACTGCAACAACGAATAAAAAAAAGTCACGGTTACAGGTGGCGTTTCGAAAAAGTGCCAAACATTCCACCGATCCACGATGGATAATTCGGAAAGTGAAACGTGACAGATAGAATTTCGACTTTCTCCATTGATAAACGTTAGAATATCGGTCCTGGATAGGATTATTCACCGTGATCGTCAACTGCCTGAAAAAGTACACGATCGAAATTTGCATGACTTAAGGTGAAAATGTTTGAACAAATCGTACTTATCGAACAACGCATCGCGTAATCGGTTACATAATTATCGACCATCCCCTATGATCGCTCGCATCGAAAATGTATCCGAGGCATAACGATTTGGTATGAATATTCGCCGAACGGAGAAGAAACTCGGAAGTAAGGTAAACGATCTCGAGTGGAAGATTACGCGAAGCAGTGACAACCGAGAAATGGCGTTCCGCGCGTACGAAAGCGCGAGATACGCGATTGCTCGACGCGAATCGATCGAAAACTCGTCTAGCGTGGCTACGAAGATCGGCGTGCGTGCGCGAATCCGAATTATTGCGAGTATTCGTGGTGGAGTACGGGACTAGAAAACGAAACAGTCCGAGGGTACCCGAAAGGGAGCGGACTGTGACGAGTCGAAGCGACATTTGCCGAAGGAGTAAAGGGGCCCGATCGGTCGTCAACTGGAATAGACCACGGAAGGTGAGAAATCAGCGGACTGTGTTGGGCGCGCGCGCACGCTATTCCGTGCGCTTCGATCGATGCGAGTCAACGGTGATCTGTAAATCTTCTCGGACGATCTTCTCTTCTTTCCTGCTCTCACTCGTCTATATCCCCTCTCACTGAAACTTCGTTTCATTCTCCCTCCTTTTCACGAGGGTAACACCGTTCGTCGGCCCTGGGAATTCCGCTTTCCCATAGAAAAGAAACGCATCGCGGAAACATCGAACGCGTCTACCTCTGTAACGTTCCGTCTATCGTTTCGAGCGCGATTTGTATACGCGAGTGGAATGTGAAGAAACACGATCGATATATTTCGCGTTGGCTTACGCATACTAGGTGTTTCTACTACCCAACTGGCTATGGAACCGAGAGACACGGATTTATCGTTGTTCGACGTGTGCGCGATCGAGAGAGGTCGATTATTTTGAATCGTTCCTCGTCAGGAGGGAACTTGATTTTCGCGATCTACCCGTTAGCAGTGGCTTCCACTTGTTGGTATTAAATAGTGCTCGTTCCAAGGACGGGAGAGCAGGAAATTAGCCGAATACTCGAATATTTTCGATAGTGTACCCAGAAACTCGGGGAACGATGCTGATTCTTCCGGATTTAAGGTTACAGGTAAATCGAAATCGTTGGTTTCGTGGTCGTTGAGAGAAATTCGTGATCTAGGGAAACGGTTGAAACGACAGGAGAGTAAAGAGGAAAAGGAGGAAGAGGGTCGCAAGGCGAGGGGCAGCAGGCGAAGGCTGCATTTCCTGTTTGAACGCGAGCGTAAACAGCGTGCCTCGGATCCGGTAGAGCGTGCCTGGTCCGGTGAACTCGAGCGGCGATGCACCACGCGTAACCTGTAACGTGGAAGGTGGAACGCGTAACGCGAGATCTAGCACCGCTGCGGACAAGAACGTTACGTTCGCCTCCCTTCGCGTTTCCTTGTCCGCCACCATCGGCCGTATCGCCCCACGCAACCGGAACGATATCGCCAACGGGTTTCAAGTTTGATGGCAAATCGTTCTCCAACATGGGATTCGAGCAAATGGAGGTTGAGCATAGGTCCCGTTAGCGTGCCGCATCTTCGCGTCAAACTCGTTCTCTTCGATGTTATCGCGCGCGGAGATGGAACGCGATAGGCGACCGGTGATCACGACGGTAAGGCCTTGCACCGTTTTCCTCTTTGCTACTTCTCGCGCGTGGTGGTCGCGCGGCTCGATTCCGGCTTCCGGCCGATTTCATGCGATAAATGACCGACCGGCGATCGGTAGAGCGCGGTGAGTGGTAATCGACGCGCGGTATTCCAGAAGAAGACGGTCGATTGGATGGAGCGGTGGAACCGCGAGGAAAATCGGTAATCGAGCACGAAGCGCGTCGACCTTAAAATTACGGTGCTACGTAGCAGCCGCACCCGGCGAGATACGCGGAGCGAACGTTATCCTCCTCCCCACCATAATTCGTAAACAGTTTCTTTCCTTTCACCGAGAATCGAATGGCTCCGCGGAGTCGGCCGAAGCCTCGGGATACGATGTACCGCGCGAGATAAACCAGAGAACTTTTTCATCGCAAAACGCGTTCCTGTCTCCTTCTCGTTCTCGTTCGACGGACCAGATTCTCGATCACGATTCCTGCGACAAGCGTCGAAATTCATCGGCGATCGTGACTCGCGCCGAGTTTCACGACGTGACGCACGCGATTCCACCATCGACGATGGTATGAAAGAATCACATCGTAGAGAGTAACGCGAAAAGGGTAGGAAGAGTCACGTTGGATCGCCTTTATGATCGCGATTTGTGCGTCGATTCCTTTGTGCGTGCATCGCATTCGACGAGTAACGAAATCGAAAGAGAGGTTAGACGAAAGGCGAACGCGTTCGATTTCCTCTCTGTATTCGCAGCATTGAACGGCCATGGAATAGCGATCGAGACGAACAATGTGGCTGCGAGAACGAGTACTATGTTGAAGTGGACTTGTTACGCGGCTCTGTCGAAGAATCGCGCATCCCGGCCGACTTCGTTGGACGAACGAGAGAAGAGGACGGACTGCGGGAATGCGTCGTCGCGATATTTGCGAATAGGAAAAGGTTGTTCCTGTCGGTCGGAGGACGTAGAAATATTGCGAGAATCCTCGACGAAAAAGAGCCTGGGGGTGAGAAATATATTCGAATCACGTTCTTTTGTTTGGGAATCGATCGCGCGTTTACAGGTCGCGATTGCCTCTAATCGAGGCCCCGAGTCTCTTTCGCATCGAACTCGGTCGAGCTTCGGCTCTCCTGTCGATAGGACTTTGGTCGTTCGTCTTTTCGCGCGTGGTATCGCGCGATATCGTATAAGCGACGATCTTGGCAGCAGTTTCGACTCGAGCCAACTCTCGCGTCACGATTGGTAACCGGCACGTTCAACTGGCTGTGCAGGGCTCCGATCCTAGGGTGGCCACTTGCCGAGGAAAATTGCAGAACAAACGAAGCAAACTGAATCAGGAGATCAACAAGGAGCTTCGGTTGCGAGCCGGCGCGGAGAACCTCTTCAAGTAACTGCCTTTCTCCTTGTACGACTCGTAGAATGCGCGCCGTTCGCACTCACGTGTACGTTTTACGTTTCAGGGCCACGACCAACAGAAAGCTGCGAGAGACCGTTGCGCTGGAATTGAGTTTCGTCAATTCGAACTTGCAGTTGCTAAAGGAACAGCTTGCCGAGTTGAACAGCTCGGTCGAACTTTATCAGAATGTCGACAGGTCGGTGAGATTGTCGTTTCTCCGTGCGATTTCAACGTTAAACGTAAGAACCTAAGACGCCGCTCTAAGCAACCAGCCTGACTCTCTGTGTTTTTCTGCCTTTAGCGAGGAACCGGCAATGCCGATGATACCGTTGGGACTGAAGGAAACCAAAGATATCGATTTTCGGGATCCGTTCAAGGTGAGCGCCGCCTAACACGAGAACTGGCTTTCATTCGAGCGGCGGTACTTCCGAGTCGTCGTCGCTGCAAACTTTTTCGTCTTTCGGCTTCCAACGATTTTCCTTTTGCCCGTCGACCAACGGCTCAGCGACGATTCTCGAAAAGTCCAAGTCGCTCGCTCGCGACGGACCTATCTCCAAGTACTCGCGTACGCTTGTCGTCGATCGCCGTTCGATCGTCGTTCTACGTCGGTCGGGTTCTTCTTCGATCGCCTGCTTATACGAAGGAAGAATCGTAGGTAACGGATTCAGGCGCGGCATCGTTACCACTAATCTGCCGTTCGTCGTGTTTCTTCGAGCCGTGCTATCCTTCACCGATACTTCGCACGGCAGGGTCAACTGCAGTACCTTTCCCTTGATCGTGACGCGCACGTACTCAGGATGCACGTCCACGTCAACGTGGCAAGTGTCTAAATATCTGAAATCATAGCCGATCTCGTATTCGGGTCGAGTCCGCTGATCGATCGTCTCGTGTCCAATCTTGGATACGTACTTGTACAGAGCCACCTCCAAGACGACGCGGTCGCTGTACTGCTCCTCGTTCAATTTAAACGGCACTTTCGGCTGATTCATGTTGTACGGTTTACCCTGCGGATCGAACAGCTTCAACCTGTAGGTAGTTCGCGGTTCGACGCTCCGATCTTTCTGCCGGTTTCTTCGCTTCTCTTTTCGCATAAACCGTTCCGCAATGGCGACGCGTTCCTCCGGCGTGTGACGACTGGTTCGATTCCAAAACGATTCGTCCTCTTCCTCGTCGTCCTCCTCCTCCTCCTGCTCCTCCTCTTCCTCCTCGTTTACTTCTTTATCCGCTCGCTCCTTCTTCTCTTGCTCGTGGCGATGTTCCTCCGCGTTCACGACTTTCTACGGATAATAGACGTAACGCGATCAAATTCTTGGCCGAAGAATTCTTGGCAGAGCGCGAAAAGGAAAACTCGCTTACTCGATTTGCTCGTGACTTGGCAGTTTGTTCGCGATAATCGAGCAATTCCGCTTCCCGTATTTTCTTGTATCTCGCGCAACTTCGTACGATCTCCCCTTCGGTCTCGGCGTAACGTTGCAACGCTCTTATCCGTTCGGATCTGTCGATTGGCGTACCATCTAGCTCCTTCAATCGCGTTAGAGTCGCGATAGCGTATTCCCTGTACCCTTCGTAATCCGCGCACGGATTTCCCACGAGGAACAGCTGCTCCAAGCGTTCGTTGTACCTGTGACACGTTGCGCGCGTAACGATCAACGTAACAATTTCGCCGATCGAACGGCTATATGTATAACGAACATGTATAACAAATGTACCTTAACGTTTTGATGCCACGAAGATCACCGATAAAGTTCACCGTTAGATCCAACTTTTTCAAGCTCTCGAGCCCTTGCAAATTTTCGATCGTCTCTATGTTGTTCAGCGCTAAATTCAAGTACTCCAACCTCTTCAACTTGCTCAAATTCTCGATCTTCGATATCAGATTGTTCTGAAGCAAGAGAATTTTCAAATGTTTGCACGTTCGGTCGATCAGTTCGATCTTCTCGATGTTTTCTTGATGCAACGCGATCTCCTCGAGCGTCGAAATCTCGCCCTCGTTGTGCTCCGAACGCTTTCGTAATAAATCGAGCGTGATTCTCGACATTTTGTTGCTCGCGGATCCGCCGACGCAAACTCTTCGACGCGGTCGCTAAGCGGCGCGTATCGACGTAACGCGCTCGATTGTCTCTTCCCGTCCTTCTCTCTTTCGCTCTCTTTCGCTCTCTTTCGCTCTTTCACCGTTTTATTCAACTGTCGTTCGAATGTTGCCTCGCAGGACTTTATCCTCGAACACTATAGCGAAGACGGAACGAATTACGAGGAGGCGATCGCGGATCTGATGGAAACCAGACAGGTGAGTTACGAGCAAGATCGTACGATTACGACGCAACCTAAGTCCAAGATAATCGGATTTTCTTGCTGTTGTTCGAAGGCGACGCGGACGCCGACCAGGGACGCGGCAGGCATCGCGTTGTTGTTACGCTACTACAATCAACTGTACTTCGTCGAGCGAAGATTCTTCCCTCCCGATCGAAGTCTGGGCATCTATTTCGAGTGGTTCGACTCGTTGACAGGGGTTCCCAGTTGCCAACGAACCGTCGCGTTCGAGAAGGCTTCGATTTTGTTCAACGCAGCCGCTCTGTACACTCAATTGGCTGCGAAGCAGGATCGTCTGTCCACGCGAGGCTTGGACCAGGCGATCGACGCGTTCCTGCGAGCCGCCGGTACCTTTCGTTACATACACGAAAACTTTACCAACGCACCGAGTATGGATCTTGGGCCGGACATGCTCGAGATGCTCGTTCAACTGATGCTGGTAACGACGCGTTCGTAGCCGTAGCACGCGCTTCGAATTCGCCGCAAACCGAACGATTACGATCGAAGGAGAGCGGCGTGTCCGGGTGGGGAAACACGGTTGGAGCACGGTCTGACGCTCGTCTCGTTCTTCTCTCGTTTCAGGCTCAGGCGAGGGAATGTTTGTTCGAAAAATTGGAACTTCAATCGAAGGACGGCAGGAACATCGACGTTTCGTTGGACCTAGCGCAAGAAGCGTCACAGGTAGCGGCCGACAAAATTTTACGTACGCGTAAATCTAATACGCCCGTATTTCGCTTAGATCCCGCGAACCATTTTACCCAATGGCGTACGATCGTCGATTGCCTAGGTTGCGGCCGTCTACAGCGATGTCCACGGGTTGATCTCGCGCGAACCGGTCCGCGACTACGTACCGGAAACCTGGATATCGTTGATCTTGGTAAAACGGGAACACCACCTGGCTCTCGCGCACAAGCACCTCGCACTTGGATTGTTCGATAGAGCGATCACCGAATGGCGAGCTGAAACTAAACTCGCGCTCGAACACGTGCAAAGGAGCGACGGAAAGACGCAGCTCGACGTGATCGTGCCACGGGACGATAACGAAAGGAAGCTACTGGGTGCGTAGGCGATCGTTACCCGATCCGAGATCTCGATTTCTGTTCCGTCCGTGTTTTACCTCTGTCGCTGTTTCGCTATTTCAGCGAAAGCGCATCTCAGGGAAGCTTTGGTCCTGCACGAGGAAAGTCAGAGGCTGCAAAGAATGTGCAGAGACTTGAAAGCGAAACAGGCGCTTGCCAAAGTTCTGAAGAGAGTACAAGAATCGACGGTAGAGGACTACAATGGCATCGGGGACGAGGATGACTTTCGAGGATTGTTGGATCCTCCGGATATCATAGGTAACACGCGCGGGTTCTTTCGTCTATTCTTAGACCTTAGATTCTCGATGGTCCGGCGCGTCTGTGACGAAACTGCGTATCGTTTTCCCTGACGTAGCATCCACCAAGTTCCAATTGAGCATCACCCATCCGGATTTCGGACAGCACGGAGTGGAAGATCTTTTCAGATCGTTGGGTCCGGTCGCTATATTTTCAGCTAAAAGACATTGGACCGCGCCACGATTGATACAGCTTCAACGAGGACCCGACGGCGAAGGGTTCGGCTTCAGTGTACGGGGTGATGCTCCTGTAATAATAGCTGCGGTCGATCACAATTCGTTGGCCGACGTACGTATAAATGCGGGTCTCGCAAGATATATTTATACTTGTTATAACGAGCGGTTTTGTTTCTTCAGTTGGGTGGCATGAAGGAAGGCGATTTTATAGTAGGAATCGGCGATAAAGATGTCAAGTGGTCGTCCCACGAACAAGTGGTTCGGCTGATCAAGCAATCCGGTGATTTTATAAACTTAAAACTGGTTACGCCGATGGACAGAAATTATTTAAAGGTAAACGCAAACGTGGTCTCGTCGACATTGACCTACGGAAACGGCCTACGATAATAACTTGTGCTACCGTTTAATGACTTGTGCTACCGTTTCTAGAAACCTGGTAAGGTTAACCAGCAGGACAAGGGAAGCGTTTCGGCAAGCAGCTCTTCCGGCATTTCCTCGGGTCAACCGAGTCCTGCCGGTTCCGTTACCACCGCCCACGTAGCTAAGAAACTACCGTGGAATCCGTTTAAAAAGTCGGTCACGCAGCGCGACAGTAGGGACCTGACGTTCGACAATGTAATACTTAGATGACTCTTTGGATGTTTCACGCGGTTGTTGCAATTGGAGTTTTCGTCGAAACGTTTATCAGATGGTTCCAGGTTCGACATTGGCTGGTAGCCCTCCGAATTGCTGGATCGCGCTATCTCGTTGCAACGTTTGCACTTTTCTCAACGATTCTGTGTAATATTTTATCTATCGAGTATGTACTTACGCGTACGCGCAAAAGTTTCGCGTACGAACGCGAAACTCGTAATGTTTCGTGTATTAAAGTACGTTTTATCGATGGATTCCGAAGTACAGGGGTGAAATAAAAGGGCAATTCGACGGAACTTGGATGTTCTTCGATAAACGAATACGATCGTGTATCGTACATCGTACATTGATCGTATATTACATATGATTGTATAACGTACAGTGACGATCGACGAGAAACGTATGGAGCGAAACAAAAATGTAAGCATACGTTATACACCAATTATATTTTGTTCACGAGTTAGTCGTTTCTTTTGTTTCCCTTTTTCCTTGCAACATCGATGTAAATACCAATTCGAAAAGAAAACGTAAGTCGCACGACTTTCCAATAGCCATGCGGAACGTCGATGTAAAGCGCAGCTTGAGAAAGCACGAGAGACGAACCGATGTGCAAAGATACGCGTAAAGTAGGAAAGAATAGAAAGGCACAACTACAAACGCAGATTGAACGGCGACTTTCACCGAGTCGAGAAACGTCCTGGTACACGACTGATTACGCAAGCAAATGGGAAGAAACGCCAGTCACGTGTAACGGCCAATCATATATCGTAGACCTATGATCGAGAAAATCCTGTTCGAAGCGTTTAAAAAAAGAACGTATAAACATCGCGAGGAATGCGTATCGATCCGAGTCGACGAGGGAACAAACGGTGAAAGGAAATAGTATAGAACGTTGAGAAAAGCGGAAGGCGGTTAGTGAAAAAACGACCGGTAGTAATATCGTAAAAAAGACCGATTTTATTAGGCGTGCGCGTTTTACCTTGGCGTTGCCGTTCGCTGCTTTCGACGAACAACGGCAAATCTTCCGAGTTTTCCGATCGTTTCGTCGATGACTATGTCGTCGTAGTATATAACGCAGCCTCGATATTCAGCTGGCCGACCGAAAGGAGACTCGCGGTGAAAGTAAAACGTAAAATTACGAGAAGAAAGCGAACCCTCGAGTGGCCACCGTTTTATACCGTTTAATACCGTCTAATAACGTAGGCGCATTGTTCGTCCGCGAATCGAATCGAGTGTTGCGAACTTGAGAATTCCCGTCGTCCAAGATACGTCAAATGCGTGGAGAAACGACGTCGCGTTTCTTAAAGTGGGAACCTTTGAACGGCGACGAGTATTATTCGCGTGCGTGTCGAATCTTTTAGGCGTTCGAAAATGAAAAGAACTATGTAAAGGGAAGGAGAAGAGCAAAGCGAGTGCGAAGAGAGGAAGCAGAGCGGTAAGAGCGGGAAAAGTAGGAGCGGTAAGAGCGGTTCGCGTACCACGATCTGGCCTTAAATTGATCGAGCGAGCAAGCAAGCGGATTACTCGGGTCCAAGTCGGTCGAGGAGAAAGATTTCTCAACGCGGCACAAGATATTGTGACGCGAATAGTGATCGACGACCTTGGCTAGCCGCGATTAGCCGTGTATTTCCGAGTAACTGTAAGGATACGAACGTCGTTCGGTGTGCCGCGTTACCGATTGCCAGCACCGTGCTACGAATCGCTAGAGTGTCACGTCGAACCAACCGTTTCGATTTTTGAACGTACATCTATAAATAAACGTCGCGATTTCTCGCGTGTTCTCTATATTCTGTTTGAACCGCGATTACTATCTTACGACGATTGCGCGTCAAAAAGCGACCAACGGATATTCGCGATCGCCCGTTAACGCTTGGTTAACGAGAAGGAGAACGAGGTCGTAAACATGGACATCGGAAGATACGCGAAAGATCGGCGAGGTCGTATCGTTGGTTGTTAGAAAGCGCTGCGAAGAATCGCAAGGACAGTTGTTCTCTCGCAAGTAGATCGATGTCGAACTTTCTCCTCGACGACGAGTCGCCGAATGGCGTAAGAACTCGCCGAGTCTCGTAATCGTCGGTAGCTTGGTTAAAATTCGAACGAGCGAAACGAGGACGCGGCAAGACGGAGAAAGGAAGAAGAAGCGCAGGGGAAGGAGCAGAAGTGGGATAAAAGTAGTAGTAGTGTGGTAGCAGCAGCAACAGCAACAACGGAACGAGGACAAGAAGGCAAAGGAGGAGGAGGAGCAGCAGCAGCAGAAGGAAGAGCAAGAGGAAGAGGGGAACCGAAAGCGCGGAGCGATCCGTAAGGAGAGCGGTACTTGTCCGATTCTTTCGGACGCGAACGATGGCAAAGTCGGAAGAAGAAAATTACGGATGCGCGTTAAGCGAGAGCACGAGAACGATCGCCCGCGTGGAACTTCGCGAAGACGATGCCATCAGGGAAGAAACCTTGAAACAATTCAGAGATTGGATTCAAAAGCATCCTAATATCAAGCGTTGCAGAACGGACGCGGCCTTTCTCCTCAGGTTCCTCAGAACCAAGAAGTTCAGCGTGCCGATGGCGGAAGAGATGCTCGAACGCTATCTAACTATCAGACAATTGTATCCAAACTGGTTCCAAAATCTCGATGTCGAAGATAAAGACATCGAGGCTATCATAGATGCTGGTTATCTGATACCGTTGATGCAACGCGACCGTCATGGTCGACGAGTGATACTCTCTTGCGCAGGTGAGTATCCGCCAATCACCACAATATGTAAGTAGTTTGATTTGCTCTATTCTCAAAGTAAGCTTTCCGCCTCTTCCTCCTTCGTCTTTTTGTTTCCTCCCGTTACTTTGCACGCGTCTTTCAAGCACTGACATCCTTTCTCCCAAAGGGCGTTTCGATCCTTACAAATACACGTCCGCTCAAATGGCTCGAGCTCATAGTCTCGTAGTGGAATCTCTAATGGACGACGAGGAGAATCAGGTCCGTGGATACACACACATCAACGACGAATCTGGATTGACAATGGGTCATCTTAGCGCCTGGTCCCTAACGGATATTCGTAACATGTTACGATGCATTCAAAACAGTACACCCATGAGACACAAAGAAACTCACTTTGTTAATATCCCGAGTTGCGCGATCAAAGTCATCGAGTTTGGCATTTCTCTTCTGAACGATAAGTTGAAAAATCGAATCATGGTACGTACGCTTGTATGCGCGATCCTACATTTTTCTTTAATCGAACGTTCATCTTCGAATAATCTCTGTGCTATACTCGCATTAAGGTACACAAGAGCCTGGACGAATTGAAAACAGCGATTGATCCAACAATCTTGCCGAAAGAGTACGGGGGAGAAATTCCACTCTGCGAGATGATCGGTATGTATATACGTATTGATGATCGTTCACCGTCGACCATGTAGTTTTGGTTTTAGTCAAAGTTTCAGTTCTGCTTTGCTTTTCAGCAAATTTCAAGAAGACTTTGAGGGAACAGAGGAATCGAATAAAGGAGCTCGACGACATGTACATAGAGATTACATCGGCGGATTGTCATTATGTTTCGACGAACGACGATTTGTGCGGTATCTCTGGCTCTTTCCGCAAACTCGAAGTCGACTGATATTCTTTCTTCCTGGCGAACGCGATCCTCTCTCGCGTCTCTTCGCGTTCTTTCGCTCGCAGCGAAACGATTTAAACGAAACTCGAATCTATTCGCGCTCCTAGATAAATATTTATTCTTACCTCGTGTATCAGAATTCTCCTGCCGGTGGTATTAGTTACCTATGATCGTTTCAATTTACGTACAACATAGAATAAGAAATGACACACGTTGCACATTCTTAGGAAAGTAATTCCATCTTTAACGTACAACTGCAAGCTGTTGCAAGTTCGCAACTATCCAAGTACGAAACAGTGTACGTGATAATGTAAAGCGTACCGAAAAAAACAAGCATTTTACGTACGATTATATCGTATGAAATTTCTTTTTAGATTTGTACAATACATGCCAACTCAAAAATTACGTATCATTTGAACGATGAAAAACAACAATATAACACTCGTAAAAACGTATTTTGTATATATATATATGTATATATATATATATATATATCGACGCTCTTTCTTCTCCTTCTCCTCTCGCTCTACGTTTATTAAGCTTCCTTAACATTTACAAGCTCGCATTCATGTAGAATCTCTCTTAAAAATTTTGTACTCGCGGGAGCTGTGGTGTAGAAATTTCCTGCAACGTACAGAACGGTACCTGTGACCGTATTGTCGATTGAATCGTACAACCGCGCGACGTCGACAAAATCTTCGATAAGCGATCGACTGATCTATAATTGAAAATAAAGCATACGCTTACGCTTACTTACCCAAAAAATTTTTCGCGTTATTATCGTACAAAATGACCTTACAATTGCTCCTATGTAATATTTTAAATCCTAAGCAACGGAATCGCTCGTCCGTTTTGTACAGAGTACTATTTTTTTGCAGATTCAAATGAGGTTGTCCACTAAATGGATTGATGAAGTCTGCCCAATAACCCATTTTTCTCAATTTTGCACAAATATCTGAAGCAGCTAGCACAAACTGTAAATAAAGGAAGAAACGATTTGTACGGATCGTACTGACGATTCACTGCCTGGTTTACACCGGCTACTCTTTAAATATATAGACAAGGATACTTTTCGGTATAATTTAACAAAGTCATACATACTTACGTATTTAGCTAGCTTCTCAGTTTCTATTTCTCTGTTCCATTTCATAACCTTCGGGTTAATCGATTGGCTGACAGTAACGATAGTAAGCTGGGGAGAACCGACGTCTAAACATCCAGGAAATAGCTCCTCTATACCTTTTCTTAGCAACAAAGGGCATTCCTGCGCTACGTAACGAAGCTCTGGACGCTGATTGTTCTTTCTCGAACGACTCAATAAGCGACCAGATTTTTCTTTGGGACCATCTACCAAGATCTGTTCGTTGGAATGCAGGTCGACTAATTGCGTCTTGACCTGAATGGTCGTGGTTACATCCGACCAGCCGGGACCAATGCTTCCTGGTAAATAAAATCTGAATCCCCTTGGTGTTAAAAGCTCCCAATTGGAATTTATTCCAAGTACAGTACCATCCACATCTGGAAACAATCGAGAACGACTATAAGAAAAGGATTTTTGTTGTTAAGCTATCGTCGCAAAGAAACGATTACATTTACCATTTAAGTTTTCACTATTTGCCTGCACGATTTTGTACGAATCGGTGCTTTTATCGCTACGTCGAGAGTACCGACTCTTTGAAAACACATTAAACAGAATCGTAGCACTAGTTTTCTTGGCATATTTTACGCAAAGCATCTGAAAAATGACATTGCATAGGTTATGTTCTACCATTTCTCTTCGTAAGATCGGATTCAATGAATAAGTAATTATCAAATAATCGTCGATTGAATCGTATTTACAACTGTGCCGCAATTAAGTTAGTATTGTGAGAAGAAACCTCGTTACCGTTGGATCACGATTCACATGCTGAATTAACAATTTCTTTATCAAAGGTACCGTTTTGCGATTGGATTATCTAACCTTACGATCATCCGTATATATCCAACTATATACATAACGCGATATTGAATCGAACGCGACACCATTCGTGCAACAACAGAATTTAAGGAGATGAACATGATTGTTTCATCGCCAGATGGCACTATACGTTCGTCCTTCTCACGACTGTATATATATACAGCCGAATGATTAACGGGGCATAGAACCGTTTGTTACCGATTGCGCACGATCTGCATTATCGAAAACGCGCGTTCGAAGGAAGAACACCGCTCGTATTTGATTCACGGTATACCAATACCAAAATCGACAACGGTGTCGTTGATATCGTTCGAACGCGCGTGACAAAGTTGAATAAACGCAGGGTGTGCGTCACAGGTGTGGGATCTCTTTGAAGATTTTCATCGGAGACGGATGTTTGAATCATTGAGAGAGTTCGCGTCGCCTCGTCGTTTCTAACCTAAAAAGTCGAAATGGCCGAGACGGAGCAAGATTTAGGAGATCGTGCTGACAACGACAATTTAAAACCGGATAAACTGTTTATCTTAAAAAAATGGAACGCCGTGGCTATGTGGAGCTGGGACGTAGAATGTGACACTTGCGCGATATGCCGAGTTCAAGTAATGGGTAAGTTTGCATTCAAATGCATATAGTCCATAGATTAAGGCGTTTCTCGAAGACTCGTTTTGCTCGAAAGATCGAAACGATATTAGACTATGCCTATTCGACAAACATACTTACGAGCACATCGATCTTGCCGTTGTTAGCAACTTTCCGTTTCTTTTCGTATCCTTATTCAACGATCAAATTCGTTCCAACGAGCAAATATATATCGCGTATATGTGGAATAACGTATGGCGTTACCATAAAAGCAAGACGATAGGATCGACAGGGGCGGGGATAAAAAATCGCGTGAAAAAGGAAGGACAATGGAACGGATAAAGCAAGAGAAGAGAAGAAAGGGGAAGAGAAGAGAAGAGAAGCAAAGAGTATTTTGTCAAACGTTATATTTTAATAACTTAGAAATGTACATGTCAATTTAACGCGAGTGGAAATAATAGTAGTAAAGTTACAAATCTTCGAGCGATATTTTTTCTCAAAATTTGGCAAGCACCCTACGCCTAAGCGGCACGCGATAGAAATGTTAATTGGGTAAATAGAAACGAGACTAAAAAGGTAAAAGTAGAAGGAAAAAGAAGGGGCTAGAGCGTACGAAACAAAGCCTTTCCCGAGGGAACACGTATTTCTCGTGACGCGATAGATCTAGATCGTACGTGAAAGTATACGAGATAGGAATGTTTCGTAACGTTTTCTTGTCTTGTCCCAGCGGTGAGATTCGGAATGATGATGCGAGAATAGAGGCAGTTTAACCGCACGACATCGAGAACGATGTGCATACATCCACGCATTGAGAAAAAGGAATGGAAGAAAAATACAGGTGTGTGAAGGAGGAAAGGGAGTATGAGGAAAAATGAATCGGGCCGGGACACGACGGGATAGGACAGAACGCGCGACGCTTAAGTACAAACGAGATTCGATTGAACTGAAACAGATCTCGGTACATATTATCGAAAACTAGGAATAAAAATGAAGAATTAAAAGCGCATACTGTGTAAAAATCGCGTTACAAATATATATCGTTGTATAACGAGAACCGATTCTCAAAGTATATACATGCATTCAGTATATACATGTGTACGCAAGAAATGCGATATGTCGTGCGCCATTGTGCGCGATACGTTTCTTTCGTGAGTTACATCAATTTCAACGATGAAAAAATAAACGCGTATTATTTTACCTCTATTTCTTAACTTATATCTGAATGATACGGTTTAGTTCGTTGATAGATGACGCAATTGTTCATTGACGCAAATCGGTAACTACATACATATGTACAAACGCGACGGTCGATATCGATAGAAATGCACAAGAATTACCTCTACGACCGTCGCGTAAAAATTTTATTGTCGCGGTGATACAGAAGGAAGAAACGTTTGTTTTTCCCTTTTCGACGTTGTTTATACGCATTTTCTTAAGTACAACATATCGGTGTACTCGAATCTATACACACGTGTACTAATTAAATAATTCATCCTTGTCGTTAACCTACTCGTATACCTTTAGTAAAAGTACTAATTTGAGGTAGACCCTGTAAAGTATTTGAAATAAGAAAAATAACGGTTACGTATGACGTCTAGTCGACGGATCGTTCTCTCAAGTTGAGCTTGCGTTCGCAATTATGTCGTTAAACTATCAGCCGGTCTTGCGTCAAGCAAGCGTTTTTCGTAAGTACATACAAACAACAAGCTGATCTACCGAAACTTCCGCTCTCTAAAACTTCCTTCGTCTTTTCTCTTCGTTTCTTTTTCTTTTTTCGCGCGTTTATCCTGTTGCTTTCTTCGGCTGCCATCTGCTCGCACCTTTCCAGGAAGCTAGACGCAATGGAAATAATTCTCCGACAACGAAGAGTATTTGGTGTTTGGTTCAAAAGGAAATAAAAAATTGGTGTCGTCGGAGCGAACGGTTTCACGTGTAGGGTCGTTTGGAAAGGGGCCGGAATAAAGAGACAATCGGAGAAACGAAAGTGAACGAAGCAGAGAGCAGCCGCGTACGAATCGAAAAAAGGTTGAAAAAGGAGAGAATCGATCCGGAAGACGGTCCTCTCTAGACACGTGCCCTTCGCTCGTTCTTATCGACAGAACGAAGGAACTATACTTATAGGATTCGTTCGTTTCATAACGAAGCGAAACACGCGCGAGTTAGTGTCGACGTCGCGACCATCGTCGCGTTAGTCGAAAAGATCGATTGGCTAATTATCGACGTTGAGAGCGAACGAGAGAGGAACAATTAACAGGCCATAGGCATAGGCTTCATGTTAGCGACCGCACTCATTCTTCTCACCGGTCCGGTGAATCTTTTCTCGATTTCCTCGAGAGATCTACCTCGCGTTTCTGGTACGCTGACGATTACGAAGACGAAACCAACTAGAACGATCGTACCGAACATCCAGAAAGTGCCGTACGGTCCAATCACCGAAACAATGTCTTCGTACGTCTTCGTGACGATGAACGTGCAACTCCAGTTGAAGGCCGTGGCTACGCTGGCTGCCGAGCCGCGTATCTTAACCGGTAAAATCTCGCCCATCATCAGCCATGGAATCGGGCCAAATCCCAGAGAGAAGCCGATTACGTAAACGATCAGACTCATTAACGGTATCCAACCGAATGCCGTCACATCCACTCCTGTCGCCTTCACGTAGAAGAACGTACCGAACGTGAATAGAGTTAGACACATCGATATAGCGCTTATGTACAGCAACATTTTTCTGCCTAGTCTGTCTATAACGGATGCCGCAACGAACGTTGAAATGAAGTTTACGATACCTACAACGATGGTAGAGATGTTCTCGTCGATGCTACTTCCAGCGTCCTGAAAAATACCATCGGAATAATCCGAAGGTTAATCTTCGTTTCTTTGTATATATATATACATATATATATATATGTACATTTTGTTCTGTTTCTTACTAATCTCTACGCGAATATGCAAAGAACGGGATAAAGAGCAAAAGAGCAGAAGCTTACCCTAAAAATTTGAACGGTATAAAATATAACAGCGTTGATTCCCGAAAATTGTTGGAAAAACATTAGGCCGAGCGAGATGAAAAGTGGCTTCAGATGATTTTTCTTGAACAGTTGCATGAATGCACCCTGCGAAACGTTACGTTCGCTATCGGTGTGTAACTTTTGAACGGAGGACAGTTCGTCGGTAATGTCGGTGCCTTTGCCTCGCAGCCATTGTAGCGATTTTCGCGCCCTTTTTGTCTTTCCCTTGGAGATATACCATCTAGGAGTCTCGGGAATCACGAACATCAGAATCATGAACGGTATCGGTAAAGCAGCGCCGAGTAACGCGAGGTTTCTCCAGTCTAGATACATGCCGGCTATGAAGCAGACTAAAATTCCTGAAGAAATCAAAAGGCAAACAAAGTTAGTTCGATTTCCATCGCAATATCGATACTTGGATATCTCGACAACTGGAATGGAGAAGCTGCTCACCTGTATTACCAAAAGCAGTTGGTAAGAGACCGAGGGTACCACGTACCTCGGCTTGTATCGTTTCACCAAGATACACCGGTAACGAAAGCGACGCGATGCCAACGCAGAACCCGCATAGAGCACGGCCGGCGAGCACCATGGCAACGTTCGCTGCCAGGGAGATTAGTAGCCAGGCTGAAACGATATCGATCGATTAGTCGAGCCGTTAGCGACTAAGGGGATCGTCGCGATCCGAACGATCGTCGAAACGTATTGTCCGTTGGAAAATTGGAACGGGAACGCTGCCGTACCTGCGATGAAGGGTAATGCGGTGGCCAGAATAGTGTTTCTTCTACCAAGGTATTCGATGCTTGGTCCGCCGATCATGCCTCCAAAAAGCGCGCTCAACGGCATGATCGATCCTATCCACATGCCCTGAAACAAAAACCTCTCGTAACGATCGTGTCCCGACCGGTCCTCGATCTTGTCGTAGGCGCGAGCGGTCTCGTTATCCTATTCAAAATCGCTCGTCGACCTTCGAATATAAACAAGTCCGGGGTGTAAAGGAAATACGGAAGGAAGGAAGGAAGAAACGAAGAAATTATTTAAGGAGCGTTATCGCGCCAGCGTAGACCTTGATTTGCGTACAGCGGCGATCGTTGAGAGACACGGGACATTGAGGAACCCGGAAGCATTTACATGGCGTTTATTCACGCGCGCGATTAAACCTCCAAGCGCATCATCGACCGATCGAAGGTTGTGGTAAATCACGGCAAAAGTCGCATGGCGTAACAACGTAACGACTACCGGGAGCGACGTAGCAACTGGCAACGTAGGCGACTTAGCGGCGTGCCGGCATCGATCAACAAAGAACCAATCGCGTGTCCCGCCAATCGAGGCTGGACAAGGCGCGTCGATGGTTGTCGAACGAACGAAACGCGACACGGGGTCGTATGGGAAACGCGTCGAATCGTTGATTCTACGTCGCATTGACGCACTCGATGGGTTAAACGCTCAATCATTTATTGACCCTTTCTCGATATCGATGCTGTATATATATATATACACACACACTTACATATATATATACATATATGTATATATGTGTGTATCTTTCCTCGCGTCGTTGTTATCCATTGTCGCTGTCTCTCAGGATCGTCGCCCTCTTTCAAACGACCGACGCGAAACGATCTTTCTCGCGTAACATAAGTTTGCCAAACGCGATCGTTTTACCTAGTTACGCGTCGATTGAAAAGAAATTCGCGATGGAACGGTAAATCACTGGTTCGCGTAATCGAGAACGACGGCGGAAGCATAATCGAAATACGTTCGAAAACAAACGTGCCTCGGTAACGATCGCTCGACCTTGGCTCGGTCTTCGGATAAGAGGAGAATTCGGATAACGTCTTGGTTACGTACGGTTTCTCGTTTCACCGAAACACTCGAGATTGCGCGATCTCCTCGCGAGGCACGTTTGTTTAAAAACAATGTTGTCCACGAGAGACGGTCGTCCCTTCGGTCCCTTCGTTCCTCGCTCGGTTCACCCTTCCGCAAGGTCGCTTTTACATCTCGGAACGTAACGGAAAGACTTTCGTGCTACTTACGGTTTCTTTCGTTACTTCGAACGTAGCCGTGGCGTTGTCCCGCATCGAAACCAAACCTGGGGAGGTATAGGAGCTCGAGTAACCTACCACCATGGAACACATGGACACCGACAAGGCAGCCAACACCTGAAAACGTTTGAATTAAAACATCGATTAATAAGGTGGATAAAAATTGTCGCAAGAGCGTGCCCCGTGTCGAAGTGACTCGTAGAATCACGTGGTAACAACTCGTGTTTAGTTTCATCAGCTACGAAATAAGCTACTGGTTGTAACAGCCCGATGTTTACGAGATAATATCGGTCGAGCCAGATCCGGTAAAATCTCGACCGATACTCGATACGAAAGGTCGAACGATGGTTACAGGCGTAGGAATAAACGACGAACGAACGAAACAACGGAAGACGAGGGACGCTCGCACGCGTAAGATCGTTAATAACATCGTTCAGAGATTTCTATATAAAGTACACAATGCCGTGTTATGTCGATACCTGAGTGAAGGTGCATTTAGCGACTGGCGCGTTGCCCGGTAATTCGATGTTCACATGGGTATCAGCTCGCATAAGAATCTTCATGATTGAGAACGATACGGAGGCAAGGTCGGACGAAAAATTTCGCGGAGATGTCCTGCCAAAGCGTCACGGTCCCTACGATCGTTCTCGCCTAGACGTTAACCGCTCGATTTTGCTTTCGAATCGTAGGATGCCGGACAAACTGTTCCAACACGCTCGCGATCCGCGCGTGCCGATCGACGTCGATTTAATTTTATTATTACACCGTATCGGATCGTGTCCTTTCGACCATTTAACTGTCGGCGCGTCGCGTTGGCGAGATTTCCTGTCACTATTGTTGTTCTCGTATGAAATATCGTCTCTGGTCCTGTTGTTGTTATCGTTCTTGCTATTCCTCCTTTACTCCTTCCTCTACTTTTTCTTCTTCTTCTCTTTCTACTTGTGCTTCTCTTCTTGCTGGCGCTGTCGCTGCCAATGTTGCTGTCGTTGGTGCAATTGATATTTTTTTTTTTGTCGTCAAGGTTGACGGTATCGGTAGCGTTGTCGTCGTCGTCGTCGTCGTCGTCAATACGATGCGGTCGGAGCTGTCGTTAACGTTGACGTTGTTCCCGTATATCAATTACACGCTATTGGTACTCGTGGACCGACGGGTGGTTCCCTGTTTATATAGGGAAACGATGCTGGGGGGCCGCGACTATCCCTTCCCTTGTCATTGCGAGGATCCATCCGTCCGCGAATCGGACGATTATACGTACCTACGGTCGTATGTGTGCGCGCCGCTTTCGCGTACGCGGGGTTCTATGCGTGAGCGTAACTCGTGCCATTCCTTCGTGCACGTTACTCGATCCCGACACGTGGGACTAATTTCGAGAGATCGTCGAACAGAGAAAGAAGAAAAGAAGAAGAAGAAGAAAAGAAAGAGAGGAAACGAAGATGTCGATCGCGACGAACGGCCGGTCGAGCTATCCCCCTTAGCCGCTGGCCGCTTCGTTTTCTTCGAATACGTTGGCCGCGATCGAACGAGCGCTTATTTAAAAAGAGAGCCTTGCCTCGGAATCTCGCGACGGAACCGCGTCGTTGTTGCGACCGGTCGATCTTGTTACTCGCGACCTTCTTTCGCGTTGCGTAATCTTCTTTGTCGGAGCACAACGCATTGCTCTTCTTTTTCTCTCCCGCGTGCAAGTACGAGCTACCGTGTTTCGTTCCACTTCGTTCCATTCCGTCCCCTTGGTCGTTGCATCGACGCGCGATCGGCGGCAGACGATCTCCGTAAACCGAGATATACTACGCCGTCGACTACGTCGATGGAAGATGGATGCAAAAGCATTTCTGCGATCGCGAGCGAGACAAAACGGTGCGATCGAACGCATCCGTAACGATGCTCGTGCGATCTCGACGGATCGTATCGAAAATTGATTTCGTTGCGATTTGACGTTCGTTCGATAACGTCTAAGATCGAACGGACCGATCTAAGAACGATCGAACGTGGAATTCGCGATAACTGTTGATCGGCTACACGCCTCGCATCTCTCTTGTCATTTTGCACTATTAATTGTTTAATATGATGCGCAAACGTCTCGAGAGTACGTCAGCGATGTACATACGTGGAAGGAAATTAAGTCGTTAGTTATTATCAGAAGCGTGCAAGGTCACCGTAGTTGGGTACAAACGTGCATGCACGCATGCGATGCATGCATTCGCCTTTTGTTTTCCGCAATTGCCTCTTTCGATAGAGAGATCACGAAACACGCGCGAGATCAATGCGCAATTCCTTCCCCTTTTCTCGTTATTACACCTGTCCCGTTTGCTTCTGCATCCTTTCCCACCCGTCTATACGTACACTCACATCTTCCCATCCATAGACGCGACCCGTGCCGCCTTTTTCTCTGTGTGTTCTTTCGGACCGATTTAGTTTGCTTTAGATTACTATGTACATAGTTTAATTCGAGCCGGACGCGTGCCACGAATAAAAAGAGCGTGGCGTGACGATGAGTAAAATATAATCTCGTTAGCGATGGTTTAATTGCGAGTTCCGCGCTCCACGTTCAACGCTCAACGTGTGCTGCGTACGAGGAACCGACAGCTTTTCGGATACCGGATGCCCATTTTTTTGAATCGAGCAGCATCGCGTTTGTTTGGCGTATTTTCGTAATATCGTGTTGTTCACGATATTTATCCCGTTTGCGCAACAACAAATATAATTCTGAATGTACATATATACACATACACACGTATATATATATATGCACACGCATACGTAATGTAGATGTCGTAAGCACGAAGATCACGATGCCCTCGAGTTTAGATCGAGTGACTGACAGGGCGGAGAAGGCACGCATGGCATTCGATTCGCGTGAGAAGGAAAAGCGTCGAGGGCGAGAAGCTTCGGGATCCTGCACCGCTATCGCGATGCCGCCTCGTGCAACGGTCGTGCAAGATTCTTTTGAAATCGCGAAACCTTCCACGATCGTAATATTCGTATATTCGCGCGTATTCGATCGTAAGACTCACGTGGCGGACGAGTCCGGATTCTAAGAGGCTCGAGGCGAGTCGCAAGGAAAATGGATCAAGGATGCTTCCTCGAGTTATCCTTGAAACTCGTACGCGAGTAGAAAAGAACGTGGCCTTTGTCGTTTTCTCGTCGTACGTAACTATCGTCTCGTCGAAACTCATACGACGGGAAAACGGATTTGCGAATGGTCCACGTGTTTCGTCAGTGTCAACTGTAAACGGTAACCGGTTTCTCGATAATCGTCTTCCCGCCCGACTCGAGAATTACGCGAACGCGATTTTGCCGTATATCGTTCGCGGTACTTGTTGCAACGCGTTCAAAGTCCTGACCACTGTGTACGACTTTGTGTGAAACAACGAAAAAATTAGGAAGACAAACGGTAAATTACCTGATTGGCATAACGCATGATGGATGGTTTCGGTTCCTTCTGGAACTGCATAACGGTGTCCGAGTCCTTGGTCGGTTTGACATTTTGAGAACTCATGCTTGGCTTGGTAAGCTCGATCCCCGCGTACGGGGGTTCACCGACCAACAACGGATCGAGTTGTTTGTAATCGTGATCGATACCCTTGTCGAGGGGATCGTACATATGAGACCCGCTCAGGGTCTTCTGATGATTGTTCCTCAAGTTCTGCGCATAGTAGTGGTTACTGGAGGCGGTGACACTGTTGCCGGAAAGAATCACCTTTTTCTCCGCGATCAAGGCTGTCTGGCTGTTGAACGGACTCGCATTCGTCGCAATCGTCGTGTTGGACGAACAATCTAGGTTGATACCCGAATCGTTCGTGACCGATCTCGTAACCGGAGGCACCCTCGTGTAATATTTTGGTAAAACGTTGTGTTCCTGTAAACAGATAAATTTGCCATTGTTAATTTTTCGTTTCTCTCGCTTTCGTGTTTCTTCTCTTCTCTTCTGTTTCTTTCCCTTCCGTTTTATTTCGTTCGATCTCGCGTTCGCGTATCATCGCGCCATACGAGATACGAGCTGTTTCGGTCGATAGTCCGAGGCAAAACGAAGCAAAGGCGAATCACCGATAAATAATAAAGGCGATTCGACTTTCGACGAAAAGCCGAATCAGCATTTATTCGACCGATCCGAACGAAAATCGAACTTACTTGCTTGGTCGATCGATCCTTCTTCTTTCTTCTTTTTCCTGGTAGGAGGGACGTGCACCGCTTTCCCGTACACGCTTTTCGTCGCAAATTCTCTTTTATTCGAACCGGTGTAACAGAATTTATCGGAGAGTATAAAGATATAAGAAAATACCGATCGAAGAAACCGATACGCGTTTAGTCAACGAACAGCAGAGAGCTACGCGAATCCAGTGTTCGCCGTGGAACGATCGACTGCGTACATCAAGGGGATGATGGAATTTTCAAGTTGGAGTATTTATACTAGTTTCGTTTATCGGCAGTCATATAGAGAGAAACGACATGGAACGAAAGGGAGAGTAGGATGCATGTAACGATTATCGTAACGAACCAATGACGAAAAACGACAAAGAGCGAGAAACAGCGTGATTCTTTCTGTACCATTAGATGACTTTTACTCCTGTTTATCGATGACCTATGTTTAACCCTATGTTCACGAACGAATCATGAGCTCTTTACTTTCGCGAAAGTTGTGTTCGTGACTGCGACGCATCTTCACACGTATGCCGATTCTATTTATCTCGAACAGTATTTCGATCGATTCACCGATTTCTCCGAATTTTCCAAATTCTCCGAAAATCGTATCTGACGACGGGCAACACGTATATCACAGACCCGCTACAATCTCACAATGACTGCTTATCGATATCCATACAAAATTGAAAACGTACGTACGTCGATTTCCCGGTTGATCTAGACTTGCAAATATATCGTTTTCGTATTCTATTCGAGTAATACCGATTGTTTTTATGCGAGTGTCATATAGCATTTTCCACGATCGATATTCCATATTTCCTATATAATTATAAAAGAAAATGTTTTCTGCTTCCAACGACTATCTATCCTCCTTTGGCCCTGGCCTTTATACCCGGCACATTTTTTTATCATTTCTCAACCCCTTTCGTCCCAACGCGTCCCATTCGTTTTCCTTCTTGTTCGTCTTTCGCGTCTCTATCGCCCAAAGACTACTACTTCTCTCGCTAATTTGATTTCCAATTGCCGGAAATCTATTTTTTCTCTAATTCCCTTATCAAATTGAACTCGTCGTGCTGGATCAGCTGGCCGATAGTCCATTATAGTCTCGTTGCTCGCATTTAAGAAACGATGATTTCATTGTTTGCATTCGTGCTATCGTTTCTCCTTTGGACTCAATAGCCGATCGTCCTCGATACGGATACGACATGTTCGCGACTTGTAGTAACTTGCCGCTTATTGTCCTTCGTAGTACTAAATAAATATAAAAAGAACAATGAACGCGCCTTCTTGCGGTGTAGTTCTCGCACGATGTACACTGTACAAATAATCTTCGACCTTTACGATCGTGACACAGCGGTTCGTGAACCGAAATCGCTCCAACTAAAAAAACGTTTAAAAAAACGCGGGCACGAGCGTGCGCCCGAGGTCGCCCACTGTGTACATATATAGGTTCAATATCGCCAGATTCTCGTGGCGCTATCTAACGTGAACGTTAAGCACCGTTAACCGACGGACGAGAAACGAATTGGAGTTGTGAAAATGGTGCGACGCGTACCCTGCGATCGCTGTATTCGCATCACGGACCATCGCCAGTTATTATCTTTCGAGTAACTCTCGTTTGCTCTTGACATTTTTCGTTCGGTGTTTCGCGAAATTTTTCAATCTTATTGCTACAAAATCGTGAAAAATTCATCGTATGTCAATCTTTTCGAAGGACGAACGATTTTCATAGGTACGTTATTTTCATCCGACTGCATTCATAGATCTTTAACTCTCCAACGTTGTCTCTCCTCCGTGTACATATGTACGTTAAAATATCGCAAATATTTATATTTCGGCCTCGTCGACGTTTTTGATACGTCAAAGTCGCGTGATAGAACGTATTGCGAAATAACGAGCGTAAATGCTAATGAAACGCAATAAATTCATCGATTCCGGTCGTGCTTTTGAAAAAAAAAAAAAGATAGAAAAAACATACGTTACATCGTCGACTTCAAACATACCGCTCGAACAGAATTACGTAAACTTGCATTAAGTACGTTCGATATGACATTTGTTATTCTGTTTTGCAAACACGCGTAGGCCCGTGCAA
This sequence comes from Bombus vancouverensis nearcticus, assembly GCF_051014615.1. Taxonomy (NCBI): domain Eukaryota; kingdom Metazoa; phylum Arthropoda; class Insecta; order Hymenoptera; family Apidae; genus Bombus; species Bombus vancouverensis. Next base: position 15,002,916 of record NC_134917.1, on the reverse strand, counting down.
CAAGCGCGTACTTTCATCGTTCCATTTGCGTAGTCTAAATCGTACGACGATACTATTTTCGTTTCTTCTGAACATTGCCGAAGTAAGACGTGGCTATCATTTCATAAAAAGAAAATGAAATTAACGCGACACGTGCTTGCATGGAACGGGAACGTAGAAAACGAGAGCAGCAAATGCAGTCGATAAAACAAGGGAAAAGAGTATACAGAGAAGAGAAGCAGATACTTTGCAACATCTTCGTACAAAGGCGCACTGATTTCAAATCCAAATGTAACATGCGTGGTCAATATGCATTCGAATCGAAATCGAATTTCTTAACTCGATGTTACGCCTCTGTGGTATTTACTATCGGTAAGAAAATATGAAATTCACGATAATCGTAACATCGTTGTGGTATTACATAGTTTAAGTTGTGTAAGTTGCTCATGAAAATCAATTTGTCACGTGTTTCGTTTACATATGAATGTTGTATATATATGCCAAAGACACAGGAAGGGATTTCATCGATATGCGGAATACGTGTGAATGCGCGCGCATCAGTCTAATCCCAGTGATCTTGGCCCGACCGTGAATTGACGTTGAATACTGGCGTTTGTGCGCACGTTTCAACGATACGTACAAATACCGTGTGAATCGGAATCTGCGTAGATGTACATTGTACATGCAGATCCCGATTCGCTTACGATACATTATATATAATGTTCGAGTTTGTTGATTCGGCTATATGCCACCGAAAATGAAGCTCGTACGTTTATGGCGGAATGTGTTTCTAGAAGCAAATTGATATTTCTATCGATAATATGTACTTCGCCTTAGTTTAGCTTGACAAGGATAAGATGCATGTGTAGTTAGAATCGTTGCAAAAATTTTTTTACACGAGGTTCGCTTCGGCGACATTTTAAGGAAAACTGTAAGGACCGTTCGAATCTCTCTCGTATCGTAACTATGACTCGACGAAGGGCATAGAACGCAAACACATCGTATACATTTTTCGCAACAAACAGAAAAGTAGAATGCGAAAGGATGGAAAAGAAAGAAACAAAAAGTGGCGACGTTCAAGGATATCGAATATCAAGGGTTACTTTTGCGTTTATGTATGCGAGCGTGTAAACGAGCAGAAGCAAAAAAAGAAAGAGAGATTGTCGGACCATGCATCTACGACATGGCATACTCTGCGCTTTCACTCAGCGATTCCGCGCTCTATGACTCGATCGTGTTCTATCCGTACATCGCTCGATCGACTGGATCCTCTCGACACGACGAATCTTGCATGATGTTTCGAATGAATCTCCATGTGGAGGAGATCGACGGGAGAAGCTACGCACATGTTCTCTATATGCAGATTTCGAAATGAAGGTGCGGTTGACTTAGAGCAATACATAGTGTGACGTACCAGCGGCGTAGACACTCGTGGCTGACGAAGCATTTTAGCGCTGCGTCCGTGACAATTAACGTAGAGATAAGTCGACTGCAATATCCACATCTTGCTGGCCGAAATATATTATGCTACGGAAAGCGGTATAGCGGGGAGCATTAGATAATAGTTGGTAATCTTTGATATCTAGCCTGTCAGTGTCTACGATATACGACTCTTTTGATGTTGCTACGTACCTATGTATCTAAGCCGTATGGCGTCTTACCTACTTCCCCTCATTTCTTCCCCGTTTCTCGGCGGTTCGCGGCAGTACAACATCGTCGTCGAACGCGACTCGATACAATGTATAATAAACACGAATTATGCTATTTCATTTTCGAAGCGTAGTAGCTTTTTTTTACGATAAACACCGACGTATGTGATCGCGCGTTGCTATGAGTCTCGTTTCGTAAAATCTCGCGGACTTTCGACAGCGAACACGCTTCCAATCGAATTCTGACTCTCCTTCTGCATTATCTTTTCGTTGCGTTTTATTCTTCGTTACAATCGTATTGCGTCGAGTGTCGATATTCGTGGTATCGAAGAATGAAAGAGCGATGAACCCCCGTTGCACCAACAACCAATATTGATTTTGACAATTAGCATGAGAATAGAAAGAAATGCTTTGAGTAAAGACGCGTGGTTACAAACGTGGTTACATGTATCGAACGGTGCCCTTAATGGAGACACAGTGACGAGGAGCTTACGATGGTGAGAAGATTCATCTTTCGAACTATGAATGCGCATCGTTTACTCTATCTATAATACATACGATCGGTAAAGGAATAAGATCCATACGGTTTGACAGCGTGCGCGTGCGTATTTGTACAGGGTGTAAAAAAAGTAAGTGTAAAAACCGCTATAGCGTAATTCTACACCTTCGGGTCGTTGGAGATTCGTAAAAAAAGAAGTCCGCGTAAAATTGACCTTGATCTTGGAATTCTAGGTTAAGTCTTTCTTATTGCATCGTATTCTGTTCATCAATAAGGAACTATGGGTCGCAACTCAACCGTTCTCTCGAAAAAAATTGTTAAAGCTTCGGTAATTCTTGAAGTGTCTTCGGCTCTGGTATTTTATTCGGATTGGAAAATATTTGACTAGAATGACACTTTTTAGGGGACTTTGAGGTTGCCGAGGCCGATAACGAGGCTCGTTTTTCATGGAAATAAGGCTTCAAAAATTTAGGTCAACCTGTCGATGTGTATCTCGCTCATGGATTGTGATCGTACCTTCTTTAAATTTTGGTGCTCTTAACCTACTGTATGGCTTACTCTGTATACATCGGAGTCACAAGTATTGCATTAGGTTCGGGTCGATCGTTTATTTTTCGGCCGCCTCACGACGACCGGTTAAGCGGTGATCATACAGAAAGCGGTAAGCGGTAAGTGGTAAAATAGGCATTTGGAGCATTGGCATTGGTTGTTCCGTCGCTTATTGCGCCGCTTACCGCTAACCGCTCTGTACAATCACGATCTTGAGCGGATTTAAGACCTTCGTAGCCCGAATGTTCGTAAGACCGAATTTTCAAAACCCTTTCTCGTTTCCGTGAAAAATGAATCTCATTTTCGGCTTTAACGGCCCAACCAATACCATCGAGGAGGCACGTTGAGATCAAAAATTTTCCTGTCCGAATATTATATTTGATCCCAGATTTGACCTTATTCGCGATGTCTTTACATTTACAATGAGAAAGTAATTAGCGCGCGATCGACAAAGTAACTGGAAACTATAGACTAACTCGCAGAATGTTATTTTTCGAAAAATCAGCGAGAAATAACGGAGATGTTTACGCGTGGATGAGGTTCGAAGGCAACGTGATTTTCAGCGGCTACAATTAACAATTTGATAATCAAGAATACCGCAGCGTCTTAACCTTCCGGCTACGGCGTAGAATTTCGCTTTTTTATCCTAACGGCAGGCTGCGTCTCTTGCAGGCGTGAAACTCGATATTTCAATTTCGTGTGCTATAGTTGAAAAACTCGAAACTCGCGATTTCAAATTCTCTCGCGGTAATACTTTTACTTGTCGTAGCCATTGTTACAAGCGATGGGGCAGAACTACGTTTTGACAGAGCGTTTCGAATGACATTCACTACGTGTAATCTGAACTCGTCCAAGAAGTGGATCCATAATATCAGCCACGCTTATTGGCTCCGAAATTGCAACGCGAACCACGCTTCTCTGGAACGTGCGTTGTTCACAGACGAGTGTAGTTGTTCGAGTAGTAACGTGTTCAATTAGCAAAGTGTGAGGAGTTGGGCTCGTAGAAATCCCCATGCAATGGTTGAAAGATGTAATCAAGGACGTTCCACGATCGACTTATGGGCAGGAATTTTTGGCAACCGCGTTATTGGCCTCGTTTATTTACCTACACCGATAAAATGTGCAACATATTCGCAATTATGACACATTGTGAATTCAGTAAGTTTAATCTTTTCCAGCGCTACGCAATCGCTGGTGTTCGCGGCCGTCAAGCGACTACGTGCCGGACAAACGCCGTTGCACCGAAGAGGTTGAGAATTATTGAAACTTCTACAATTTCTTTCCGAGAGGACAGTTAAGTCGCGATCGATAGTTTCTTTGAGGCTTTCGATTCTGACGATGAAGAGGAAAATATGCTGTGCTAAAAAAAGAATTTAACCTTGGCTTTTAAGGTCAAGGTCAAATTGCTTTTTTTTTTTACAAATCTCCGACACAAGCATTTTCTTTTTACAAATCTCCATTGACCCGAAGGCGTACGATTACGCTACCAATTACGCTGGTTTTGACACTTACTTCTTTTTTTTGTACACCCTGTACGTAAGTACGTGTACGCATTTCATTTCCAAAACAATTGGTCTCTTTTACGTGCGATATTTATCGCGGATACGTGGTTCGGCGTTCTGAAACTTTTTAAATGGAATCTTCAATAAAACATTTCGAAATAAAATTATACGACGAAAAGAGAAAATAAGGCGGCGGTACATACAAAGTAGAACTAATTTCGATTTAACAAAAACAATGAATGTAGTATGTATTCGATGATTAAACGTTCGAGTGTGAATGGTATGGAAGAAGCGGGTCCGAAAACACTTAGAAACTATTGTTAACGATTAAAAAATGCCATTTATTGAAAAATATGTTTCTTGTATTACAAAATTTGTCATCTTTTGATCGGCACACGCCGATCGACGATTCTGGTGGACGACATGTCCTAAAATTCAAACTTCGATATTATATATATATTTCGCGTTTCAATAATTACGAATTACGAATATCAATACGAACGCAAATGGTTATAGGCGGTAAACGATGACTAACAGCAACAGCGTTTAAAGGTGCTCTTATTGTCGCGACGACGCAATCTCGTTTATTCAATGAAACAGGCGCGAACACCATTTAACCGATAATGATGCAGAGGCGTAGTGGTTCGTCAGTGACCGAAATTAGCTACCTCGTTGATTAACGCACGAAACGTTACAATTGTCGCTTGCGTTTACCAAAATCAAATGCTTCTATGCGATACGTATTTAACTGAATCGTAATAATACAGACGCGCGGTTTTAACTCGACGATCGATATTTTTGGACGGTGACGGTCACGTACCAAGCGCTGCCGAAATTCGAAAACTCAAAAAAATACCAACGACAAGTATCAAAAATACATATAACATAAACGCGCGCGAACACATGAACGTTACCGCGATGAACAACACCGAACGTCACAGTCGGTATGTACCACGAATGTTCAAGTATCGTTCGCTTTGCGTGTAGCTTTCGACATACGATACACCCGGCAAACTCCGCCGACATCGATGCATGCGATCGTCCTTTTTAAATATAGAACGAAGAAATTTCAGTACGAACGAAAGGGATGCATACTGGCTGAATAGAAAAGCAACGAAACAGACTACCGGTGATGCACAGTAAAATTCCAACATTTTCCATAGGAGAGGGGATAGCCAAGAAAGGTAAAACAGAGAGACAGAAAAGTGAGAGGGTGAAGGTAGCAAGTAAGAGAGGAGCAAAATGGAAACCCAAAGATTCGAGTGCGTTTGCAGTCCTGGTTAAAAGGATCGTAGAATTTCACGTGCGTTCGAATAGAACGTATGTATACTGGAGGTATCGATCAGCGTGCGAGAAGTACAAGGGCATGAGAGAACGGTAACTGAAACGATTGAAAGTGAAAGAGGAAGCGGAAGAGGAAGAGGAAGAGAAAGGTGGCTAAGGCTAAGGGGATAATTTAAAGTAAGATTAAGATGATATAAGCAGTGAATGGGAAGGAAGATATATGATGAAAAATTGCGAAGAGTGACGATAGGTGGTGACGTGATGTGACGGCAGAGGCGCCGGCCACAGAGTATACCGGGCGACCGGGCCTAGCGACGTCGGCGACGGCGGTGGCGGTGGCACGTACAGTGGAACTTTCCAGAAGCTCGGGAGGGGAAGAAAGAGCAAAGCGGTGAGAGTGCGAAATTGTGGAAACAGACGCGGGAGGAAGAGAGAAAGAAGGCACCGAAAATGAACGAGGGAACACGAATTGGTGACATGGTTAGGCGAAAACGAGCCGGCGGAGAACGAACGGAATATACGTCGATTGCGATCGGCCGAATTCGCGTTACGTGAGAGATAACGTACGTACATATCTTACCTTCGTTTTTGAAAAAGACACAAGGCACAGAGGCCATGGCTGCATCATCTGTCTCCTCTGGGAATTGGACATTTTGTCGGCAGGCCTCAAAATACTCCCGTGTTAGTGCTGCGTCGCTAGTCGGACTGGTTCGCGTCACCTGAATCCCCGTGTTCTACCCACGACCAGATTCTCGAAACTCCCTATCGACTTTCTTCTCTCTCTGTCCTTTGCTATCTTTCTCTCGCGACTTGATACGAGACTCGCTTTGTCGCGAAAACGGTGTTTCCTTGTTTCACGCGTTTTCACGCGATTGCTTGGAATCGCGTTTACAGTGCGTCGTTGACACTGTCACGAGATGCGTGAAATCGTGCGCGATATACAAACAGAATATATATATCACGCTTGCTTCGATACTTCCTTAATGCAAGTATAGATTCGAATAATGATCGGTGCGAGTCACGCGGTCTTTATTTTTCAAATAAATGTTCTTCTTCCTCTTGTATCTCTTCTCTCAACGTGTGTACACAACCACCCTTACGAGACTGCGCGGCAAATGACTAAAGTCTAAATGATGCCGCGTGGACGATTCAACGTATTTCTTAGCTAGCTCGAGCTTCGAGTTCGAGCCCGAACCCACCACCACCACTGCTAAGCGGTACCAGCGACACCACAGCTACCCTCCTCTCTGATGTGCTGTTGCTCCTGTTCGTGCTATGCTGTTCCGTGCCGTCTCGTGTCGTCCACCGTTTATCCGTCTATATGCTTCCTACGTTCCCGGCTTGCGCTATTCCTGCTACATCTGCCGCATCTGCAGCACACACGTTTATCTGTCCCTGTGTCAATGATCGCGGGATCTATTAAACAGTCGATCACGACAAATTTTTTCAATCGTTTCTGTTTCTCTTTCTTTACCGGTAATTACCGACTCCAACGTCGATTTCCGTTTACCGATACGCTCGTTTCTCGTCTGAGTCACTCGAGATTAAGAGCGTGGTTTACGCAGTTCTAACCGTTTTTCAAATTATTATCGTATGTTTGTTCGTTCTGTTGACCGTAAATTTGGATGTTACAAAATATGAGTGAAATGCACTTTTACGTGTGTTGGAACTTTGCTAATCAGATCGGGGGGTTTGTCTCTTTTATATAGAAGCCGGTGTGGTCGTAAGCACCGCCTCCTCCATTGGGGCGCGCGCCGCTGGTGGGGGATATGCGCGCTGACCTGGCACTTCCTCTCACCCTTCTTGTCCATCGGTCGGCTACGTTTCGCCTCGTCTCTGGCCTCTCTCCACCCCGTACCGTACTTCGTCTCGTCGCACTTTATCGTGTCTCGCTTCACCTCGCTTCATCGTACCTCGCTGGGCATAGCTCTGCCCTACCTCACCTCGCCTCACCGTGAATCGCATCGCCTCGTCCAGCCGCGTCAGCTTGCTGTAGTCACGATGCCACGCGTTATCCTGCGATTTCTCATATGAATTCGATGCTGACTGTAAACGTAACATAGACTCCCTTGTAGTTTATACGCAGTGCCATGTTATACCATTAGATCTAGTATATCACACCATTTAATCTCGTTTATTTTTCGGAAGTCAGTCGAACTTGGATTCGCTTTCCGTTTGGTTCCTTCCGTATCTTTCTCCACCGTAGATTCCGATTCCGGCAATTGTTTTACTCTCGACTAAGTATGATTACGATTCAGGGACATTTCGCAAACATGCACATGTATACATGTGTATAGTTGGTTTCTTACAGTAGGAACAAAGAATACACGAATAGTGAGAAATGAAATCGGAACGTCGGGTTTCTCCAGTGATCAAACTACGACGCCAATATCCTCCGGACTTTTCACGGAAGGTTCCAGTCGTTCGACCTCGTTCGGTCGCGACCGTATACAGTCGCCCTCGATCCTGTCCATGCGTATACGCGTATAAAATCTCATCTCCTACTGCATTCTCTTTTATATTCTTGAAAATAAATTATAATTGAGATCGTACACTTTGATTCCACTCAATTCGCAAGTACTGGCAATGTTTTAATGTTTCACACGCTCGATCGTATATAAATTACGATAACACAGTAAATAGTCTATCGGATAACCGGTTTTGTTTGCGTCACTAATGTTTTATTTTTGCCCAAGAAAATTTTTCCCTTTTTTTTTTTGTGCTTTTACTATCGTAAATTACTTTGATAAATTTTAATACAGCGGTCGAATACTGCCTGCATGTACTGCAATTTACGTCCATTTAAACGAAAGCAAAGGACGCCAAAAAGGCAAAAAGGCGCTAGAGGTCTTACAACGTTCTGCCTTTACACTTGAGTTTTGTCTTTATTTAAATTCACGAAGCAACCTTATCTTCGTTCAGAGCGATAGATGTAAAAATCGTTAAATATTCTCCTAATGAAATCGAAGTCGTTGCGATCAAAGCCGTATTTGTTGAACTTGAACTTTACATCGGTATGCAAAACGCTATTTACAATGACATCCAATTAAACATAAATTTTTCTACGCATTATCAAAACGTAATATGCGATTAACAGTCGGGCATCATCGCATCTTTAACCGTGAGTTGTTTGCTAGCAACGCACATACATATGCATAAGGCAATAAAGCACGTGTAACACAGCAGAATGTATTAATATACGCGTATGTACATATATATGTGTATTAGTGGATATACAAATGAGCAGCGTAACGTGTAACGATTGATCGCAATTAGCATCGTCTCGGGACAAAAAAGTTACCAAATGACAAAAATCGGTATTAAATTGAGGAAAATTTCGATGCGATTTGCAAGAGAGGGGAGGGCGCGAGAGATGATAGGAAGTTAGGAGCCAATGAGGAAAGAGCATTGTTTTTTCGTCTTATTAGTGTTATTCTTATTAGAGTGTCATCTGATAGTCGTCTTTGGTCATCTTATTAGAGCGCCTGAAGCGTGGCATCGAATTCAGATTTCGATATTGAATTCTAGAGGAGAACGACGACTACGTTGCAAATATCATTTCAGCCGAAGATCAATTTGTTGTCTTCTCTCCGTTTCTCCGATGATCAGAGTTCTTCGACAATTGTCGCATATCGTTACATCACGGAACACGGTCAACTCATTGATCGATAGGGGTTAATCGATGAAGCAAATTGTTAGTATCAAAGGAAAAATACCTGGTAGTTTCAATGATTGATAAAAATTTACGAATGCGACACTCTGACGCAAGAAAACAAATCAAAGCCAAGTTGGTTCGTTCGTAACGTAACGTGACAATGTTTAACGTCGTTTCGGATATTCGCTTTATTTGTATGTGCAAAGAAAGAAAAGGCGAGTCGGAAGTAAAAGAAATCGTTCGTCAAAACGTGTTCACGTTTGATAAAGCGAAAGGTATTTCGTATTAAACGGTGTGTTCCTTTCGCGTATATATAGAAGGAAAATGTGAATGGGCGCGGCAATAAAAAACGAGTAAGTATTGATACGTTTACATGCAATATGCATTGATCTATATTGCGAACTTTGATTCGATACAGATGTTTTCAAAGTGTTTTCGAATATAGAAGTAGTAGCAAGGTAAGCTAGAATTAATAGCGTGCAATTTTAATAGCGCAACGCGAACATCGGGAAGGAACATTCGCACGCGCGCGCCATTCAATAGTTCTCGTTGCAATATCATGCAGTCCCGTCGTCATCTGCCGTCTGCCAGGCCAGGCCTTCTAACGACCGAAGTTCCTCGATCCTACGTTCCTCTCCGTTTAAATCCAAACGTATGATGTAAGTACATATGTACATTGCTCGATCGTCAATCCTCCGCATGACTGACTCGAACATTTCGATACACCTAATTAATGTTAATTTCACGTTTGTTTTGACGGTCCGGACGACGTTTATCAACCGAATGAATTAATTAAACGATCGGCGTACGCAATATCGATCGATCTTTATTGGCTGTCGGATCTCACGAGAAGATATCATCGATAGGGCGCGTTCTTCGAACGTTCGAGAAACTCGTTAGAGAATCGAAGTGATGGATGCAGTCAGATTAGAGGCATAGCTCGTTGACTATCAGCAATATCATCGGCGTTAATATCCGCCGATCCTTACCTTTCCGAGTCTAAAAACGGAGTACGATGAATTATTCTCTCCTGTTACCAACCGAATACGATTACTCGTTGGTCGAAGTTTGGATCTAATCTTAATTCCGTTGCATCGATAAATTACGCTTTGAGGAAAGTTACCGTTGTTTATCAATAATTGCCGACGATCTGGGTTAACCGAAGAGCAGACGAGTAAAGTTAGTTGGATTGTTGTCCCGAAACGGGTCAATTCCCGGCAACTGTATAAAAAGATACGTTTGGTTAGGTCGCGTGTTGATTGACGTGGTTGGTGACAATAAGAAAGTAGATGGAAAATAAGAGGGAAGGAAAGAACGATCCAGAAGAAGCCTCTAAGCACGGTGGCTGATGCACGAACGCCTGTCGTTGTCCCGTTCGTCAGAGTTAATTGGCCCGATACCCTGCTCGCCTAAGACCCGGGGGCACGACTGATACGTTTGTCAGGATCCCCCGGTGTGGGTCAACGAGAAGTAGTTCTTGAGAATCATTGTCGAAGATTAATCGACCAACTATCGTTTCTTCAGAACCGTCGTGTCGTGTAACTCCCATCGTAAATGTTTCAACATTCGTCATATATCGCCGATCGTCGACTCGGCTTACTTTGACTTTTTCCAGCTAAAAATATTATACCTGTAAATGATACGCGTAAGTTTATTTCTAATTCTTTGAAAGATTGATTTCCCAGTATGTAATTACTCTCAACACACACACACACACACACACACATCGTATACACGTTCATCAGATAAGGCGATGGAATTTTACAAGCATGCACATACACTTGTACATACTCTGGTACTTCGTATACCCGAGACAACAGAGGCCAACCGAGACGATATCGATGATACTTGTCGATCGTCGGCTGGTTGGCGAATAAACTTCTCTTACACGAAGAGTATATTTTAGGTTTTTACAAACGATTCATCGCTAAAAACTTCCTAAAAGTTATATTCTCGTTATTCAACAGATTCTACAACTTTACTGTTACAGTGTCGCGTTGCTTTATATGTTATCCAATTAAATACTTACTTACGTTGTTTACGTCTGCATTATCTACAATTTTCCATTAAATTTTATCAATGTCATAAAGGTATAATACACACGTGATTAATAAAAAAAAAAAAAATTATAGATACCGCTTAATCACCCTTCTTTCCTTTTTTCTCATTTTCAGATGCGTGTCTCCGGTGTCAAGCGGAAAGCAAAAAGGACGATAGCCGACAAGATTGCGTCGTAGTTTGGGGAGAATGCAATCATTCGTTTCACTACTGTTGCATGTCTCTTTGGGTGCAACAAAACAATCGTTGTCCATTATGCCAACAAGAGTGGTCCATTCAACGAATGGGAAAATAACCAAACCAAACGAACGAGACATTAACCACAGCCTCTTTATTTCCTTTATCCATTGTTTGTTCTCATTCTCTATTCCTCCTTCTCATACACTACATTTTCTACGTTTTTTCCATTCTTCTTCTTCTTCTTCAAGTACTTCCTTTTTTCCCCCTACCGTTCTTCAAGATATGCGCCTTAAAACTTGAATTACATAACTACAAAATCATTCTACTTGATCAAAGGTGGAAGCTGCTTGAACTTAGGATCGTATTATAGTCAGGTTCAAATTCGATCAAAATGCGAAAATATGTGCTTAATACGTAGGAAGAAAATCTTTTTTGATCGCCTCTAGTTGAATGGTATCAAATTATCGAATTTAACCTGTCACTAGATAAGTTTAGAAGGTGGAACTTTTAAAATTAGACCATCGCTAATTGCATCGATCAATCACAAACAGCGATAGAAAATTCCAAAGTGCGAAGTGCATTTTGTGCTCGTGTATCCTTATCTATTATAAGATAATGTGATTACTTTATTTTCAATATCTATCGATATCTTATTTAGTTTCAATTCTGTTACATCATAAATAATGCTAAAAATTATCGGTAGATATCGAAAATAAAGGAGAGAGTTCAATGTCCATGCTTCGAGTTACGCAAATATTCTTGACTAAAATAGTGTTCTGCCATGCGGGCTAACGATTCTCATAGCTCATTCGTTTGAATTATTTTTAAATAGTTATCTCACCTCTATAGAACCCTTGCGAAAAATCGATTCGATTATATCTCGAGTGTTCTATATTGTTTGTAATAAAAAAAGGAGATAGACTAATTCGCTAGTATTACGTTTTATTGACGATTAGACAGAATTCTGATGAATTCGGAAAATTTCGCGACATAATACAAAACGGGGTGTACTACGATGTGGTACGACTCGACTAGCACGTAATCACCACAATCCGACGCTCGAAGGTCGCTCCTTTCTTCTCTTCTTCGTTCGTAACCTGTTCGTTTCTACTATCCCCGTCTGGTTCGTCTTGGATCTTTCTTTTTTGTTCCCCTTCCTCCTTGTCAGGGCACTCGCCACCGTGTCGATTGTCCATTCTATCGTTGCCTGGCGTTACGTGTCGTCACGACCACGGAGGCTCGTCTGGAGGCTCGACCAATCGGATGGTAGAAGGGTATAACAGCGCTTATATTTATGACCTCGCAGTTGCCGTCACCTCTCGTGTTCCTTTTTTCTTCCTCTTCTACACCCTGCGCTCTCTGCTCCCTGCTATCCTCTATCCCTTCTTGATTCTCCTGCCTCTGGCGAGTCTTTCTTTCTTCCTCTACCATCATTGTGAACCTACATATACTATACGTAACATACGCACACATGTACGCCTAATCTCTCCTACTCTTTTATGCCACCATTTTTTTCTCCTTCCTCCAACTATTCCAACTTGCGGTTATTTCTTGTATGGAATTTACGCGATTTTTGAGAATTTAGACGACACGATAATATAATATTTCAATTTTAATTTTTCATTAGAATTCTTAATCGATCGGTAATATCAAATGTATCTGCAATTTTATATAGAATCTCACCATGTACTGCTACCGTTATTATGGTAGGCAATAATAGTTTTACAATTTTTACGTAACGACTACTAATAATATTCTCTATTTTCGTCCAATTTTTTTCATATTATATTTATGTGGGAATTAGCATCGTCGGCGTTTATCGTTAAAATTATCTCACTTGTTATTTAAGGACGTCTACATATATTATTGATAAAAATAAAGTTTCGTTATTACAATAATGTTTAGCACGAAGTGATATGATGCGTTAAGTCGTGCTAAGCTATGAAAGATACGTGATTTAACAAAGAATAAAGTGAAATAGAATTATTTGAGAAGTAATTAATTATTTTATCAACATTTTATATAAGCACACAATCTGACGTATACCATACCAAAATTGCGTGACTATACACACGTGCACGTTTGTGGAGAGAAAAAGAGAAGAAAGCGAAAGAGAGAGCTAGGGAGAAGAGAAGAGAAAACAGTTAGGCATTGATATGGAATGACGCAATACCCCACAAGTTTGTCCGTCACGTTTTTCTTGAAAGGCGGACACGCGACGTAGGTATGTAGACTCGAGGTCAACTTGAGTCGAGCCTCCACAGAACTTGCCTTCTCATTGGTTCTAATTTAGGACTGCGGGACTGGACTGTGAATCTGCAGTATAAAGTAATTTATTATTTTGTGATATGTATCGTTAGCTCTGCTGCACGCGGTTATGAATATTTAAACATCAAATAGATTAGTTCCAAGTATGTCGATAAATATAACCATTCGTCTCGTACATTAGAAAACGTGAATTTATAAGGTCACTAAAGTAAAAAATCACATTACGATATATTTCTTAAAACGAATAGCGAGGAAAATAAGTAGATTAGCATACGCCGGTATGCGAATACGCTATCGCACACAGTCACGTAGTAATAAACAAACACATATACCTTGTAGACTACTATATTGGTTGTTTTTCTTTTTTTATCTTCGAATTTTATATAAAAAATACGCTCAGTTAGTGAAGAAATCATTATCATAAGCAGATTGTATATTATATTTTCATTACGATGACGGAATTCTGTTACTTTCTCCAACAAATATTTGACATATGCATCGCGCAATGTGAATTCCTTGTAGTGTAGTTTCTGAGAAAACATCGGTTAAATTTGGTTGTGAAACGTCAGTGGCGCCAATGACCAAGCATACTTAGCGCGAAGGCTCGTCGCATTCCACCAATCGGCTAAATGGTATTTCAAAATATCTTTCTATCTGAATCGTACGGTATCAGCGCCTCTGACGATTATAAGGTAAGATAAATCGATTTCATTTTACGTATTCATACGATTTCTATCTTTTCTTTCGTCGACGTCTCTTAGTCATCGCATAATACAAAGTATATATCCTTGAAAGAATCGATGTTGCACGAGAATTTGTGAATTTTTTCGAATTTCCATATATTTTCTATTATAATCAAAATATTTTTTGTATTGAAAGAAATATTGAAACGTAATGTATAAATTTTCTTAATTACGTCAACATGTATTCCTTAATGGATATCGAATTAAGATATCGAAAGTAATGGGATCAACAATTCAGCAATCGATTCATTTTTTGCCATTGTAATAATGTAAATTCTTATAGAAGATATTGTGTTATTCATGGAATAAAAAATACATAACGAACTCTTTATTACGTCTGAAGTATATTTTTGTAAATGTATTGATTAAATTTATTTTTTATTTTGTCATATATTTTTGATTTCATTCTATTAAATTGTTTAATATCAATTATCGATAGTCAATATGTTATCGTATACATACATACAGATTCTGTAGTCGCAGGCGTGCACCTCCATGTGTATAGGTAAAAAAAAAAAGAAAGAGTGGCACAGGCAAACGTCATTGTGAAGTATCTTGTAAGGATTACGACAAACGCATAACGATTGTTTCGCATAATTTTTGTTTCTTAAATTTCTATAAATGGCGAGTAGCTAGGAAATTAATTTCACTTTACAGTCACTGTTCTTGCTTAAATGTTTTATCTATGTAATGAAATTCGATAATATCTACATTTTCTAAAAATTCTATTGCGATGCATATCTTAAATTATCGTTATCATAAATCATCTATCCGATCGATGGCCTTTGTCCGTATTGTATTTTGATCTTTTATTCGATCAAAGTAAATGGCATTAGGTTGCGGTATCATTGCGGTTTATCTTAAAATATATTAATTAATATAATGAAACACCTATTGTTCGAAACTTCTCTAGTTAATTCCACATGAAATATCTACATATTGAAAAGTACGTTAATAATTACAGATGTCTATTTACTAACGGCATATTTTTCTTAGCGCACTTTTGAACCTAAGATATTTTGTCATATGTTCTGTTATATGTATATTAAGAATACTGAAGAAAGCGCACTGGATCTAATATTCGAGTAATTTGAATCACTTTATGGCGATTTTATCACGTTATTTTATCAGCCTCAAAAGATTAGGCGATTGTTTGCCGAGCTGCAATAACTTTTATTCCAGTCGCGTACATTTAAAGCGTTATACCAACGCATATCAAATAAATTAGGATAAAAGATCGATGTTTTGCTTTTTTAAACTACGCGGCATATAAATCGTCGATTTAAGCAATGTATTAATCGACGCTAACTATTCCTTTCTCAGAATACTTCAACTTGTCTTATTGACACTCTTGAATTAAATATGACTACTTACTAGTTACCTTAAGTACATGCATGACAGCAATATTTTAGCAAAAATATTTTTATTCTGCTGATTAGTAATATCTCTCATAGTCATTTAAATCAACGAAGGGAATGAGATTTTTATCTATTATTTTGCAAATGATTCCATAGGTAACAAATAGTGAAATCGATATCAAAATGAAAGTCGTAAATAGAAGAGCACAAAAACAGTGCTGCTTAAGGCACTTGAATGTGTACAATACTTTGTTAAATAATTCGGTATAAAAAAGTATCTTTTACAACGTTAATGCCTATCATAGGCAACGTAGATAAATGATATAACGCTTCTAGATTAAGGCCACAATGGAATGTAAGTTTCTTTTTTCAACAATCAAAGGCCACTTAAATGTTCCTATATTCTATATATTCTAAAATGTACCATCTAACAACAAACTAAAAAAACAATCGTAAACACGATTACGTTTGTAATCTATGTCCGTGTTAATAAATCAATTACCACACCCGTCTTTTTACACCAACTTGTCAGCACTTAGCAGTTCGTATGCCTGGAACCTCTCATCAATGGAATTAAAATACTTGGACTCTGTGCTTGCCTAAGAAATGGATGCTGTAACAATTCAGTAGCCGTGGCTCTTTGCGCCGGATCACGAACAAGCATTCTTTCCAAAAACCCTTGAAGACGCGGACTGACCTTTTGAATAACAACAGTGATAATCATATCAATAAATAATCCATATAAATCATATCATTATGTCTGCATAAATAATATATTGTGGGATATTTTGAACTCACTTTATGAGAATTTTTCAACTTTGGAGGAGGCATATCTCTAATACGTCTCATAGCTTGTAAAGGAGGTTCGTTAAAAAACGGTGGCTCTCCGTCAACCATTTCGATGATCATTATACCTAATGACCAAATGTCTACTTCAGGACCGTATGGCAACCTGAAGCAGTGAATGCATATATGAATACATATACATATATATACATGTACACAATATATCATTAATGAATTGAAAACAGAACACTTATACGAAATTGAACAGAAAAGTTATAATTCACCTAGAAATAACTTCTGGACTCATCCAATATGGCGTTCCAACGAGAGACTTTCGCCTGGGCAATTCTTGAGACACTTGAGCACAAAATCCAAAGTCGGATAATTTAACTCTACCATCGGCTGTTAGTAATATGGAATCAGACTTGATGTCCCTATGAATAACACCTTGAGAATGTAAATATGCAAGTGGTTTCAAACATTGAGAACACACTGTGGCAATCTGACTTTCGTCCATCCGAGAATGCGTGACAATATCCGTAAGCGCTCCACCTTCAAGGTATTCCATCACGACCCATAATTCGTCATCTACCAAGAAACTGTCATACATTTCGACAATATTCGGATGGTGATAGTCTCGCATGATAACCACTTCGTTAAAAAGTAGTTCACGCCGCTGCTGTTTTCTTAAATCCATTTTCTTCACTGCCACTTGCCGATTTGTATTTTTTTCAGTTGCTATACATACTGTTCCAGTGCTTCCTTCTCCGATTTTAAGAAAATTTTCTAAATTTTCTCTTGGATCGCCACGACTTACCTACAGTATTACGTAGTATAACAGTAACGATTAAAACGAAATAAAAACTGTCAAGTATCGTATTCTTTTCATATTGATTATTGATGCTAATCTTTAGTTTCTTACCACCATCTGTAAAGCCGCTCGAAATTGTTCATGAGTGAGTCTTTGTTCTGCTGTTTGTTTGTTCGTCGTACTCGAACTTGAACCGACTGCTAGATTTCCCGAAGATAAAGCACTCTTCATATTCTGATTTTGATCAGGTGTCGAACTATTTCCAGAGGACGGTAGATTGGACTTTGACAAATTATGCATCGATTGAGACGTTTCAATAGGTTTTTTTATATGAGATTGCAAAATGGATGAATTTTCTGGCGTACTGTAGGCTTGTGAATATTTATTAACATTATGCGTACTCAATTGGCTCAACGGTCGCTGTGAAGCGATGGATCCAACAGGTGAAATTTTAGGTTGCAGCTTATGCAAAAGAGTATTTTGAGTTACTTGTTGATCCCTCGAGGATGTTTCGATATGTGAAGCCTGTATAAATATTGATATATATTTTTAAACATTGATAAAATGTAATAATACTTATGCATAGCACTGCTTACCTGAACGTTTCCATTGTATTGTCCAGACGTACTTGTAGTCATCTGAGTATTTAGCCTATGAAATTCAGAATCTACGAGTTGGGGAGTACTAGGACTTTGCATAGGACACTGTGGGGTTGTAATGGGACTCAAGTTTTGGAAATTTAAAGATAAATTCTGGGCATTAGAACCAACATGCGTTAAATTGGGAGATGATTGCATATTTGGATTGAGATTCTGAAGATTTGGGATCATATTTTGTGTATTAGGATGCAACGTGCTTGCAACATTGGGTGAATTTTGTCTCATTTTATCAAGGTAATTATGTTGCTTTCCAAAGTTAGTATATCCTTGTACTTGATTAGTACTAGAAGGTATTTCTTGACCTTCTGGCACAGATGGTGGCAAATTACTATTATGCCTGTAACATAAAAGTGTAATAAGATACTTAATAATTATAATAACACCTACAATAACATGTTTGTTATATACAATAACACCTATAATAACGTCTTTCTTATTTATAATAACACCCTAATCTCACACATATAGAAAAAAGTTACCTGTAATCCCTTCTGAGTCTTGGTGGACTTGAAGAACGAAGAGAGTTAGATCTAGCAACTGTGCTGGTTTTGGGCAATCCATTTTCAGTATTTTTCTCACTGGTGGAAGTTCTTCCTTTTGGATCATTATGCCCTCGAACAATAGTTTTCAGATCTAAAATTTCCGTGGGTGTAATTTCACTTGGATCCACCAAAGGTAATGGTCTATTTGTAGATTTCAAAATCTGATTGTTTCCAACAATAGAAGCCCACTGCAATGGAAGTCCAATGAACTTTCCTTCGCGTTTATCAAATCCAGTATGTACACGATGTTCAAAATTTGTTGGAGTAGATATTTGTGGTTTCTTCTTCTTTTTGGCAAACATTGCCCTTCCTACAATAATTATATTAATATTAAAATACTCCAGATACAATTAAAATCAAAGAGTATAATGCTTTAAACATCTGTATATGTTAACATGTTTGCAAAACACGTAGTCTAACGAGTATTTAATCATATATTTCAAACGACAAGAGGATCCTGGAGAGTAACAGATTTGAATCTGTCAATTGTATTTGTTGCAAGAGCATCATCTTCTCAAAGAATAATTTTGATGTATAATAGAATATATATGATAATCGAAAATAATTGAAAGATTAATTGTTACGTTCTAAGAGGAAATAAAGATGTAAATCGTAAAAAATTATGCAGTAGAAAATTTAGAGAAAATAATAAAGAGGAAGAGAAGCCAAATGACAGCAACGCCTACCAGTACGTGATGCGACCGCCTTCGAATAGTTTCTTTGATCTGTTGGTTAGATTTCAGAGGAATTATTGTTTTCCGTTAACGTTACACAGTTTTGAAAAAATGCCAAACTTAAAATAGTGCCGAAACATAAAAAACTTGGGTAATTAAAATAAGTAAATACGACATTTAGCCTTTCGACAGGTCGTTCACACACCGGCGCTCCGCGCGGAGAGCTTACGAATCTTTCTTGGCATTTGGCTCGTGACAATTTACTCAAATGTGCGTGAGGTAGCACCTGCAATGAGATTACCACAAAGAACGTAACGCATAGAAAACTGTGTCGGGAGAAAGCAATTGCCGATCATGATTCGAAAAGAAAGGATACATCGATTCACAATCATTCTAACTCTACCTGTCAGCGTACGTATTGTATATTATGCGAACTAGGAACACATTTTTTCGAAAGACAAATTGAATGAAAACTTTTGAAATTGTGCGAAATGTTCATAAAGGAACATTTTTTATCTTAAATAAAACGGATACGAGTATTTAAATTTTGAAATAAATTTTCTCGAAAAATATCTGAAATTTAATACCTGTATATATATATATATATATATATATAGATCGGAATGATAAAAATACTCGATTCAATATCTCCACTGTTGTGTGTCTTCCTTCGAAACCTACTTTCGCTTAAACGTATATATACATATAACAGTTCTTACATATATTAATTACGAGTTTTGAGTTTAACAAATAGCATTTGGGAAAGATATTATACGTATAAATCAGATATATGTGCAGTTTGCTGTATTCGCAATCTGTATTTTGGAAAGATTGTTAAATTGTGCAAAGAACGATTGTACAGTAGGAAGATATCATTCATGATATCGCGACGTGAAACGTTTGGTTTTTCTTCGAAAGAAAGCGTTTACAGGATCTAGTTGATCGATCGTCCGAACCTATCAGTGCTATTAAAAATGTACGAGAGAAAGGAGAAACGAGAAACTATTTCCCCCGTCTATTTAAAAGTTAAGTTGACAAAAAAATGTTTCATCGTTGTTGTTTCCAGTTACTTTCACAAGTGAAAAAGTAACCTGTATGTTAACAAGCAACGACGTTAGAAACAAATTTCGTTTCTCACGACCGAGAACAAAAGAAAGTATTAAACATTTTACTATCTTTTTCATGTTGTAAGGTTATTATCGTGAGTATTTAACATTGTCATTTGACATTTTTATTGCTGTTCACGCATAAGGAGAGAAAGAAACGATAACAATAGCATTTAAAAAAGTTTGAATGCGATGAATATGTCAAAGTCAAAGATGGAACATTCAGCAGGTGTATTTTATAATTAGTTGATATTTTTCAAATAATTTTTGTTTATTGTTAATCTTAATCGGATTTTCGTTGCTCTCTTAAAATAAGAGTGGCAAGAACAGCCAATATATTCAGTTATATATTAGTATATATCCTGATAAGGCTGCTGATGATTCTGCCGATATTCAGTATTATTATTCGATACGTAACGAACGGGACAGATGCAAGAAAGCTCCTCCCATTGCCAACTTATCACCCTTATAATGTCTCCAAAACTTTATATTTTGAAATAATGTACGCTGTTCAATATATCAATTTGTTGATAGCATCATTTTGTTATATCGGGGTCGATAACTTTTTTTGGAATATTAATCCTTCATATTTGCGGCAAATTAGAAAATCTTCGCTTTCACCAATATGAAGGATTCGAGATATGGATATGAGACTTCTAATCACGTTTTAGGAGCTACTGTAGAAGATCACATACGACTCATCAGATACATATGAATTTCAATTAACATCGTTACACAGGTCTGCGTTATTTTCTCTTATTTTTCTTTCCAATTTACAAATATATATGTATTATATTATGTTTTTATTAAATATACACAATTATAATTATAGAGCGATTAACGTGATCGAAAATATATCAACGCTGTTATTTCTCGTATTGTTGATTAATTTCGACATATGTGCCTGTATCTATGGGTTATTATTAATCACAGCAAGTGAATTGATTTATAGAATTACGAAAGATAATTGCGAAACAAATCGTAAAGTTAATGATAGTGATATTTAAATTCTGATATTTCTTAAGTATGTATAGATATCCGCTGGGAAAGAGCGATTTACCGTATTTTAAGTGGCCTACTTATTCTGTAATTTTGTAAATACATTTCTTCAAACGTCTCTTTATTTCTTGACAGAACAAATGTTAGTAAGTCAAATAGGTGGAGATGCTTAATACCGTTTTTTCACGATTCGTTGCATCATTTATTGGTATTCATTCATCTGTGCATATAATCCGAAGGAGTGCACAATACTGCATACGAATGCGAGTGGCTAAGCCTGAAATCCACGAAAGCGAAAAGGTTAATTATAATCATGGCAAGATCAAAGAGCGCTCCATTTAACCACGGGAAAATTATTTCCTCTAACGATGCTAAAGTTTTGTAATGTAAAAAGCCTACTTTTCTTTCCTTTTCTTTTTTTTCTTCTGCCTTTGTCTTTTACCTAGCATCGTTTCAGATATTAAAAGTATCACTCAGCTATATATCCTTTCTACTGATAATGTTACATTAAGACATTACAATTTATGAACGTTCACCAGCCAATTTAATTGAGTTCTCCCTAGTTTACATCACCAAAGATGCTTAAACGAGGCCCTTTCTATGAAATAGATCATAAATTTTTGGAGAAGAGATAAACGTAGATAGAACATTGTATGCTTTCAATCATAAGTATCATTATTTATAATAAAAGTAAATACATAAATTAACGTTAGAAATTTTAAATTCATTATTTTGCCTATATATATATATATACTTCTCTTCGTTACATGAGCAGTAAAGATACAATATACGTCAATTTAATCTAATTTATTATAATGAGGTAGAATATATCGAAATAAACAGATTCTTCCGACTATTCGAATAAAATAAAAAAATACATTTAGAAAATAATATAATAAAATAAAACAGATATTAAAATACATAATTAGAAACGAATAATTTCATATAAAATATTTGCAATAAATAATTCGAAATAAAAATATCTTGATCCGTTCTCTTTTTTTCTTTTAATAGATATACGTCATAAATAAATATATACGCATATAGTATGTATCGAAAAAGATGTGTTCTGTAATATATCGTTATCGAGCGCGATCATTCAAGTTGCAGTTCCGTGTAAAACTTGTTAGATAGTGGTATGGTCAAGCAACGAATTTACGTATGTACTTACATACATATAATTGTGTAGTAGATGTATGGTATTTATGTAACGTGTGCTTGTCATGTGTGTAGAACGCGCAGTATAGTTTCGTGATATAGGAGTAAATCGATCGATTCAACAGATATAATTCTTTGCAAGAAAATAAAAGGATATGTCTATAATTGTAAAGAGTACAAGAAATTGAATACGCTAAAACGGAAAACAAGCAGAATAGGAATTAACAGATTTTGATTTGCTCGTTCTGCTTTATGGGTGAAATGTGTAATCTCCGTAGTAAGTATAGATATAGAAAAATCATCGTGTGCACTTAGTTTGGTTGTAACAAATAACGGAACGGAATTATCGTATGAAATAGAATCTTACGAATAAAATGATTGCATGCGTAAAAATCTTTGAATCGACTAAATCGTTCGCCATATATATATATTTAAGGTTACACGACTCTGTACGCTACTATTGACTACATTTTTAAAACATTATTTGTGCTTTTTATGCTATAATCAGGTTGTTTATATGCAAAACATGATAAGACCAGATAAATAAATAAATTTCACTTTCAGACTAAATCATAGCAAATGGAAGATTTTAAAGTGAAAGATGAACCAATGGATGCGTTAAACATAGACAGTCAGGTTATGGTAAACGTTTTCTATGAAACAGCAGCACCATACAATACAATGCTTCCACAAGGACTCTAACTTAAACCTTACTTTAAGGACGAAAACATTGTAAGCGTTGTACTTAAAGAAGAACCAGGCGATAGATTTGATCCAGACTACATGGAGGACATCTGCTCTGGGACATTCGAGAAGGTATTTTTACCTATCGAAAATAATGAAGTTGACTTCTCTAATGAAATGGTAAATTTCATTCAAAATTGTCAGCGGTTGAGTTTTGTTTGTAGAAGAGTCAATCGATCCAACAAAACGATTCTAGGTAAAACTCGAATTGGATGGGGAATCCAGTAGTCATCAAAATTGGACGGCACAAATTGCAAGCACAAATTTGTGTGACAAAGAAGATGGTGCTATGCAAAGGTGCTTAACCAATCCAAACTTTGCTCAAGTGCATGATGCAGAAAAACATCCAGGATTTTGTCAAAATGGACAGCAACCGAAATTTTATAAAATACAATGTTCAATTTGCAAAAAATGGTTTTTGAATAATGATTCTATGGTTACTCACTTGAGAATGCACTGTAGTGGAAATCAATGTGAAGTTTGCCAACAAAATTTTCAGGATAATTCTAGTTTACACGCTCATATGTTGACTCATGTTGGAATGAGTCCACTGGAATGCAACGTCTGTCAAAAGCGATTTGCTTACAAATGGTGTTTGCGTAGCCACATGCAAATGCATGTGCTAGAAAAACCATATGACAACGATGCGTTACAACAAGTGTTTATGAAAAGACCAGATTCTGAGCATGATCAATCATTGAACATAGAGGAAAGGGTATTTGAATGTGATGTTTGTCACGCGACGTTTAAAGAGAAATCTAGTCTAAATCGTCATGTGCTTACTCATACAGAGGAACGTCCATATAAATGCGATGTATGTTTTGCAGCATTTAGGGAAAAAGCAAAGTTGAATATGCACATGACATTACACAGTGGAAACAAACAGTTCAAGTGTACAATGTGTCATAGATCGTTCACACAGAAAACAGCATTGAACAACCATATGTTAGCGCATAGCGGTGAAAAACCGCACGCATGTAACATTTGTGAAAAAACGTACAAACGAAAGTCAGAATTAATAAGGCATACAATGGTTCATACTGGAGAAAGACCATACGAATGTAAAGAATGCCTAATGACCTTTCGCGAAAAGGCAAAATTAAATTCTCATATGCTTGTCCACACAGGTGAAAAACCACATGCATGTCAGGTATGTCATAAGGCTTGTGCTCGAAAATCAGATCTTAATAGCCATATGCTATTACATACCGGGGGTCAATATGATTGTAAAGTCTGCGATAAAATATTTACGCGTAAATCGGATTTAAATCGACATACTTTGATACATACGGGCGAAAAGCCATTTGCGTGCGAGCTATGTGACATGGCCTTTAGAGAAAAAACTAGATTAAATTCTCATATGCTTGTGCATACTGGCGATAAACGGCATGCCTGTCATATTTGTCAAAAATCCTTCAAAGAGAAATCTTCGTTGCGGAAACATATGTTAAGTCACACTGGTGATAGACCATACGAATGCTATGTATGTCATAAAGCATTTACTCAGAAAACGACGTTAAATAGTCATATATTAGTACACGCAGGAGAACGACCATATGAATGTAGTGCATGTCAGAAGATATTTAAGGATAAAGCAACGTTGAAAAAACATTTGTCCGTGCACATAAACGAAAAAACCCATGAATGCCTGATTTGTTTAAAAAAGTTTACCCATAAAGCTGCATTAAATAGTCATTTATCAACAAATCATACATCGTAATCAACGGGATCTAGTCTATTATATTTCGGCTTTTAGTTTCTTTCTATTAAGCACTGTTCGTATATAGCCGCGTAAAGATGATTACGTCTATCTACATCTGTTTTATATGCTGACCGACCCAAACAATCATATTCTTTTCTGTATATCTTTACGTATAATAAATTAATTTCTAAATAATTTTTGACGATCCCATCTTTTTACCTCCCAATACCTCTATATAACAAATTAAATGTGTTCCATTTGTAAAAACATATGTATATTAGGTTTTTGAACGTTTATTACCACAATATAATTTATAACTATTAAGTTATAAATTATATTAACGATATAAAGTTTTTTACGACTACAATAATTAACATACTGATAATTGTGGTAATAGCAATATGAAAATGATTTTAATACTTTCAAATTAATTTCAGGAATTTCATATACGCGTACAAATCGAAGATCCTACCAGAGGAAATCTTTGATTCTACGATCCGATTTTGTGCCGCGTAAAAAAATTCCCTAGTATGATGTAGCTTTTCTGCCAGATTAGTAAAAGGAACAAAATTTAAGTTTCAATAAGTTTTATCGTACATAATAGATATATAATGTTTACATTTTGATCATTGTGTCAATTTATTGTTTACTATACAAATTACTACAAAAATTACAATTTTCATTTCACAGGTTAACTAATTATCATTAATTATATACGAAAACAGTTATTTGCAAATACGAGTCGTTTCGAATTCTGCTTAAAAAGTTATTCTTTATTAAAATATATGTAACTATACCAAAATGATAAAATATATAAATTCTCTGTAACTGGGAATTGATTGAAAGAAGAACTTTGCAAATGGAATTATCACAAAATTCTCGCATTTCGTCTGATGACGGAACAAAAGGATTTGATTTATCTGCTGGTAAAACATGGATATATCCTGAGAATTATCCTATCAGAGATTATCAGTTCAATATAGTTCAAGCATGTTTATACAAGAATACATTGGTTTGTTTACCCACTGGTAAATTATTTTTTAAAAATGTTGCATACAAAAAAGCATATACATATATTCTATTTCTCTCTTATGTATATATATATTTTATTCTTATTAGGATTGGGGAAAACATTTATTGCTGCGGTTGTAATGTATAACTTTTGGAGATGGTATCCATGTGGGAAGGTTGTATTTTTAGCACCCACCAAACCATTAGTTGCTCAACAAATTTTTGCATGTCATAATACAATGGGAATTCCTAGTATAGAAACTATTGAGCTTACAGGTATATTAATCCGTGAAATGTTTTAAATATTATATAAATTATATATTTATATTTACTTTACTATTAAAATATTATATTATTACAGGAGCAGTCAACCACAAGCAGCGTGAAATAGCTTGGTCAAAAAAAAGAGTAATATTTGCTACTCCTCAAGTTTTCCATAATGATTTAGACAAAAATGTTGTACCTAGTGATTTAGTAAAATGTGTAGTTATAGATGAAGCTCATAAGGCATTGGGAAAACATTCTTATTGTGAGGTATCTATTCCACACAAGAAAGTTATTATTCAAAAATGAATAAATAAAGGAACGCCAAAAAGTTTTAATTATAATACTTATTAATAAGTTGAGTAATGTGCAGTATGTTTTATATTCATAGTGTATTCGAATATTAAATGAGAAGAATCAAACTTTCAGGGTATTAGCCCTTTCTGCTACACCAGGAAATAAAATTGATAACGTTCATGAGGTATATTTTGTTATATAAAGATTACTAAAATGTATATAGACATTACTAAAATACTTTTTATAGTTGTACTATATTTTATGCAAATAACTAAATTATCTTTTATAGGTGCTACAGAATTTATTAATTGCTCATGTAGAATTAAGAGATGAAACCTCTTTGGATATTATACCTTATATTAATAAAAGAAAAGTTGATGTAATTTTAGTACCACTTAACAAAAAATTAGCTGAATACAAAGAGAGGTATATCTTTATCATGGATCGTCATGTTAAAATTTTACTTCAACATAATATCCTTCATGGACATACAGCAAATATTTCGAAAGGAAGGGTAAATTATACTACTAGATATTAGATGGTAATAATAATAATAATGTAAGACAATTTGTTTCACTGTTTTAGATATTTCATTTATTAAAAGAATATCAAAAGAAAACACATAAATCAGGAAGTTATGGGCAAATTATAAAGACATTAAATATATTAATGACAATGTACCATGCTTATGAACTTATGATTAGAGATGGACTTCGAGCGTTTCATAAATTTTATCAAAGTATGGAATTCTCATTTTGTTTTCAGTTTATTCATAAAATTTACATTTAACTACTTATTTCGTTGTTCTAATAGATCATTCTGATAAGTTTTGGATGAATGATGAACCACAATTGCAGACATTGCTTGAAGATATTACAACGTATCTTGGTCCATTCCCGGATATATGTGAAGAAGCTGGAATGGAAGTTCGTACAACCTTATATAAAATGCAGGAGATTTGATATTTTTTTATGTGTAGCTCAAAAATTAATTTCAGATACCACAAAATCTTATATTTGGACATACTAAGTTTGACAAGTTAAAAGAACTACTTCTGCATCATTTTAAGAAAAGTGAAGAGAAACAAAGCGATACAAGAGCTATAGTTTTTGTCGAGGTTTGTGATTTTCAAGTTCATTGCTGCAGTAGACTTTTATTATTGTTATTTTATTATTTCTTTTGTACAGTATCGGGATATTGTGAGTGAAGTTTATATTCTATTGTTACAATGCCGACCATTAATAAGGCCACAAATGTTTGTTGGCCAAGCTGGACAGAAACAAAAACAACAGATAAAAGCGTTGGAGAATTTTAGAAATAATCATGTTAATGTTCTTATATCTACAAGTATAGGTATGTAGTGTAATATATACAATAGTAATGTATAAAGGAGTAACACACTGTTAATGAAAATAAAGCTTTGTGAAATATTTTCGCCTGATATTTAATAGGAGAAGAAGGATTGGATGTTGGAGAAGTAGATTTAATAATATGTTTTGATGTATCTCAACATTCACCTACGCGGTTAGTACAGAGAATGGGAAGAACGGGACGAAAACGCGATGGCCATATAATTATTCTAGTTACAGATGGAAAAGAACATGAGGTAATCAAAAATATAACATTCCAAAATATTTAAAATACTTCATATATTAAATGATAATGTTGTTATATTATAGACATTGAAATCCACAATGGCTAGAAGAGATTCTTTGAATTATAAGATATTAAATACAAGTAATATTTTCTCTTCGCTTTATCAAAACAATCCTCGTATGATCCCCGATGTTTTCACACCGGAATGTCTAAGAATGCAGATTTCTGTGCAAGCAAAAAGTCCAGTTACAAAATATAAAAAAAGCAAAGGAAAATCAGATAAAAAATCAGAAAAAAAATGCCAGAATACCTTAAACAAAATTAGCAATACAGGTAACAATCTTGTAAAATTGTTTTCATTACAGTGTTTTTTGTAAGTTGTTTTAATAAATACGTTAATTATATACACACTTTAGAATCCAATTTTGAATCGCAAAAAGATGCAGCTAACTTTTCAATGATGAAATATTTGAAAATCGAACAAATTAAAGAACACAAAAAAGGTAGTTCCGAAATATATAATTCCGAAATAATTCAAAATAATAACAGTTGTAAAACTATACCGTTATCAGATGTGAAAATTCTTTCTTGCGATAACGAGGCTGTTGATTTTCTTACGATATGTGCTTTAAGGATCTCTGAAAAAGAAGAGAAAATAAAGAATGAATGCAAAATCGATAAATATCACATATCACCATATTCTACTAAAAAAGATTTTTTTGAATTTTCTGTACCTGATATTAAAATTCTTGATTGTTTAATCACACTAAACGATGTCGTTCCACTTAATTGTAATAAAAATAAATTAGATAACGCTAGTGAGAACAACGATGATAACGATTTGTATTATAATGAATGTGTATTGGAAAGTGGAATAACAGAAATCGTTGACAAATCTCAACGACTATCGTGTTCTAGATTTGAAGATTTGCTCGACGATAGCAGTGATTCAAACGAAAACGATTTATCGGACAATAAAGAAAATAATCCTCAAAATAGCAATATACACTCTATTTGTGATCTTTCAATCGCTTCCAGTCGATGCGTAAAGAACGACACGTTAGAACCAGTCGAAGCGGGAAATAAAAATAACACGTTGCAAGATTTGGAATTCGGTACA
Organism: Bombus vancouverensis nearcticus; assembly: GCF_051014615.1. NCBI lineage: Eukaryota > Metazoa > Arthropoda > Insecta > Hymenoptera > Apidae > Bombus > Bombus vancouverensis. Next base: position 14,973,723 of record NC_134917.1, on the reverse strand, counting down.
TTTGAAGACCTATTGGATGAAACATCCGATGATTCTGGAACTGATAATTTTGAACGAAATTGTACAAAAAATACCGATGTTAATAATGATGTACAAATAAAAAATTCTCCCAATGATATAAAGTTAAATCACAATTTCAAATCAAAAACCAATATACGTTTGGAAGGGGCGATCGAAATAAACGAAAATTTTTCTTCGGCTCCAATTCACCAATGTAAACGTGATTTTGAAAAAAATTGTAACGAAGAAACGGCAGATAAGAGTAGTTACTCGTCGAAAATGTTTGAATTTGAAGATAATCACATTTTTAGCATAACGCAAGCGATCGAGGAAATACCTCAATTAAATTCAAACTCAATCGATTCGAGAACGATCGAGGAATCCGAAGATGATATATTTCAAGACGACAGCTTCTTACTGCAAATCGATGACCAGTCAAATTATGATAAAGAAATGGTTAACCCAATTGAATATAAAGATGAACAGAATTTTGATAAACCGAGAAATCCAAACGGTTCAAACGATCGATCGGTCGATTCCGAGGTAAAAATGGAAGAATTCGAATGGGACGACGATTTTGAAGTTCCGACTGACGCTGTAGAAAATTATGCGAAATTCAATACATTTGAAGAAAAACGAAAGAGTGAAACATTGGTAGAAGCGGAAACCAATCACGAAGAGTATTTTTCAGACAACGAAGAATGGATTTCATTTAAAAAGCCAATGGATATCTCAAAGCAGAACGCTCCTCAATGTATGACTATAGCGAAAAAATTAGCGAACGTAGGAAAATGTCGGAATTCAAAGAACAGTTGCTCCAGAAATAAGAACGATTCGATGAACGATGATTTATCTGCAAAAGAGGAAAGAAGCATTTACTTCGTCAGCGAATCAAATGATACAAGAAGATATAAAAGTCAGAAGAACGAAGTAGAATGTTTCCGAAAGCGTAATCGCCACCGAAAATTAAGAAGAAAAAAAAATGAGTTTATATGCGAGGAAGCGGAGGTCTCCCCAAATGGCGATACAACGGATGAAAGTTCTGAAACCGATGATGATCTAGAAGATTTTGTTAGGTATACACAGAATATACATGATACATCTGACATGCACGCTCATTACTTACAAACCGTTAGGAGCCCGATAAAAAGACAGGGTGGTTTCATTTTCAAGCAGCAACATACGCTTAATTCTAGTATAGATGTATATTCACAGGCTGTATCTCAAACAGCGGAAACTTATATTAATGTAAGTAAAATAAATAGTCTTGCAAATATAAAAATAACGTGCAAACGCATAAATTTAAAAGTGGTGATGTTGTTTTTCAGGATTCCTTTTGTATAGCAGAAGATAAAAGTGACGGCGAAGATATTATTCAAGACAGTGAACTGTCTGAACTAGAGAAGGCTGAACTGAAGCTTGAAAAACGAAAACGTAAACGGTCTCGCGATAAACAATCGAACCGGCAAGCGAAAAGAAGTAAACGGAGAAATATAATAAATTATTTTAGTAGCAGCAGTGAAGATGAAGCTGAAATATTGCGCAAACAGATTAAGGATGAATCAATGTTGTTAAAGCAATTGTGAGGTTTCCTTAACGTAATCGAGTGTACATAATGATAAACTGATAATTTCTTTTCACTTTTGTAATATATATTTTATAGCATAAAAATTACCCAGTCTTCTATTTATTGGGGATAAAAAATAAATCATATAATTCGGATTTCGTACTTGAATCGTCATCACAACCTTTTTCAGAATAGGAAATAGCAGTAACTCATAATGCACACAAAACAAACGTAATGCGTTTTACGATCGTAGGTATGCTAGGAAACGCCATTACGAAAGTGAAATTTCCATTCATCTTTGACCAGGGTTAAACCGTTAATTATAGCTGGAATTTGAAAAAGAGTAACTTCCTAACTTTTCCTAACGGTAATTCACCTGGACGATCTTCCTTCCTTTTTCTGTATAACGGTGCGTGGGCCTTTGACGGTCAGACAATAAAGGACGTCGCACGGACCATCTCACGCGACGTAACAACTAATATGATGGAACTATTTTAATTGTGTTCGAGTTGATTTTTATATAAACCTAAATCAATGCAAACGACGCTACATGGTATCCACGCTTATTTTTAAATCAGAAGTAATTTGATGTGAATTACGAATTATGTTTGTCTGGATCGCTCGAGTTATTCGATTTACAAAAACAAAGACGATAAATTGAATATTTAAATACTGAGATCTACTCTAATCTCTATCCAGAAAAAACCTGCTCGTTTTTGATCGTATGGCTAGCGCGTCGTTCAAACAAACGCGTGGACGAAGGACGGACAGACGGACGAACGAACGAACGAACGAACGAACGAACGAATGAATAGATAAGCCGACCAACCGGTTTCTTTTTAGTTTTCTGAATACCCGTTGGATGCTAGTTGATTGAGATCAGCGCATCGCGAATCGTTGTATTAATAGAATACAGTGGATCGCGCGGAATTGTTCGTGTAGATTGAGTATTCGACTGCATTGTCTGTACAGTAAATTGAAGTCGAATAACCATGAAACGTGTCGTTGGAATAACTGGAATAATGGGTAAGAATAATTGGTTTTTCTTGTGGAGTGTGAAAACATAATCGAGAAGTGAATTTAAACGATTTTGCAAATGTACACATAAATTTTTCTGGGCAATGCAGCAGATGAGCGATAACGTTTACTTTAGTTTGGCATTTTCACGACCGGTTTTATTAATTCAAACTTGAAGTTTCTTTTTCTTTATTGGATCGCTCGGTCCATGATCATGTTTGAAAATCACGATCGTCGTTCACGATCATACGGCGATATTATTTACTTTCAGGATATCTGCTGATATCGTATATCGTTGTCGTGACCCTCACTATAAAACAATGTAAATCAGAGATAACGAAATCTCCGTCTCATTTGGATACAAACAGAACTACAAGCACTGGTCCTGTAATTGTTAACCGCGACGAAGACGATGAGATTTTTATACCTTATCAAGGAGAACGTTTTAGCATATTCGATTGGGCATTGTTTAGAGTAATAAGCGTCAACTTTTAATTACACATCGATTGTATACATACACATGCATATATAGTTTTATTTTGACAACATTCAATTCGCATTATCGTAGACTATGAGCAAGAAATATTCTGGGAATATGTTGCTCTCGCCTATATCCTTAAAAATCGTATTGGTATTATTGTACGAAGGAGCTCAGGATGAAACTGCACACGAACTCGCTACCGCGATGCAATTACCCGCCAACGAAAATGTTATACGAAAGAGATTTTCCACTATTTTACAATCGCTCCAGGTAATTTTCCGGAAGTCTGAATTTCGTGAAAATCAACGTCAAAAAGAAATACGACGACGCGCAGATTTTCTTTAAAAAATTATACTTGACGCATCTCTCACAGACCAATCCTCCAGCGTACATTTTGAATATTGGAACGAGAATTTACATCGATTCAAACATTTTGATCCGACAAAAATACGAAGCCACCGTGAAAGCCTATTACGACACCGACGTAATTTCCGCGAATTTATCTGACGCGCAGCCACTCGTGCAAGCGATTAACGACTGGGTCAGCAATATTACCGATGCCAACATAGATCAAATGATAAAAGATGGTAAAAATTAAACAACGATAGCAAGCAGCAATAAAACCAAGTACTTTCGACAAACGAGTTTTTCTTTTTCAGAAAACAACGTTAAGAATTCTTTGATGCTGATCATGAACACGCTTTTCTTCAAAGGAACGTGGCGTCACAAATATTTTTCTCCGGAAAATACACGAACGGGAAAATTTCATACGATCGATAACCGAACTATAGACGTACCTTTTATGCATACATTTGGTCGATTTTATTACGCCAACTCGCCTGAATTAGACGCAAAAATTCTACGAATTCCATATGACGTACGTTCTTCCTCTTTCTTTTTCGCTTTTTCTTCTTATTTTACCTTATTTTAGGGGCGCAAGTTTGCCTTGTACTTGCTATTACCACGGAATAGAACATTAGATGGAATAGAACACCTTATTAACGAAGTTACTCCTTTCGTGTTGACACGATACGTATGGCAGATGCAAAATCTGCCCATTGCTGTTTCTATTCCTAAGTTTAAATACCAGTTTTCCAGTCACATGGAACCCGTTCTCCGTGAGGTAGCTTTTCTCCTTTCACTTTCTTCACCTTTTCCCATTCGTTCGTTTACATTTATTTCATTTCAATACTTTTATATTTTCGTTTCATTAGGTTGGTATTCGCAATATTTTTGATGATACCGCGACATTAACGGGCATAGCTCAAACCAGACGAATTTCGAATAATCTCAAAGTGTCGGATATTTTACAAAAAACTGGAATCGAAGTGAACGAAAATGGCACTACGGCTTATGTGGCTACTGGTAAATTTTCCTATTTTGCTCTCTCGTATACGTATACATACGAAATGTTACTTTTTCCGCTTTGTTTCCTAGAAATTGATATTGGGAATAAAATCGGGGAGGAAATCTTCCACGCCGATCATCCATTCTTATTCTACATCGAAGATGAGTCCACAGGAACGATTATCTATATCGGCAGGATGATGAATCCTCTTGATACAACCGGTAGTACCGCTAGCGGGGAACAATACTTATCTCAATCACCGCCCAAGCTTAACGCAGGGATATCAAATGCAGGTTAATCTCTTCTTCCCGGTTTTCGTGACAATGGGTTTTAAAACAACAATTTTACTTTACAACTAAATACTAATTTAAGATAACGTAATGTAAAGATACAAGCAGGATTTAATAACTATTCTATGCATTCGTTTCTTTCTATACTAATCGTCGCACAAATAAGTACTTAAACGGCTTTGTATACCAATAGTTAATAAAATACAACATCTTCCTTTTTCTTTACAGTTACTATACTGCTTTTTACTACTTTACTATACTATGTATATTTGTCTATGAAACATAGCAACTGTTACACTCGTATTGCACGAAGGTTCTTTTCCTAGGTATATTTAAAAATTACGCTTAATCTCTTGCTGTTTCGTGACATCATTATACGGTTCCTCGATAACTTGTATCAGTGGTAACGGATAATGGTCTCCTGTCTTCCTATTTCCATGATGAACGAGATAACACACTACATACGATTATTAATATAAAACTATTTTTAGACTCGATTTCCCAAGCAGGCTTGAATGCCGAAGATCGAAATAATCTTTTCAATATGTACTTTCCACAGGTAAGGTGAACTCGACATCACACGGGTCGAATAATCGAAAGAAATTAAATCCGATGTAATCTTTTCCCACCGTAGGCTCTAAGCAAGAAATATACAGATGGAAATCTAGTATCATCGCCTGCAAGTGTTAAAACGATCTTGACAATGTTAATGGAAGGTGCGAATGGTAATACGAAATCGGAAATTATTTCGGTATTAAGATTACCACCGGAAGGAAAGTCGCGTAGAGGAGAACTCGCACAACGTATTCTCGCGTCTTTAAACGTACGATATCGAAGTTCATAAAAATATATGTATATAGAACTGCTACGAATAAAGGCACAAATTCTTTTTAATTTCAGAGAAATGAAAACGGGACGGAAATTGCTTTGACCACGCGATTGTGGATACACGAAAATTTACGCGTATCGAATAATTACAAAAATATTCTACGATCGCGTTACCAAGGAGATATAGAAAGTGTAAATTTTATGGAATCGCAAAGTACCGCGCGCCATATCAACGAATGGGTTCGTCGTGTAACGCACAATACGATCTCTTCGGCTTTGTTATTAAATGACCTTCCACTTGATACGCGTCTCATTTTGACTTCAGTCATCTATTTTAAAGGACTCTGGTTAAAATCGTTCGATAAGGCGAACACAAAATTACAATGCTTCTATATTCCTAATGGAGAATGTCGAAACACGTACTTCATGAAACATGGATCTATTTATCGGTATGCTTATATACCTTCCATTGAAGCATATGTTTTAGAAATTCCATATTCGGTAAGGCAAAAATCTGAAACGCAATCACCGAAATAAATGTCACATACTTTATTATAATGACGCAAATGCATTGATAAATTTCCCAGGATGGTAAAACATCAATGTTGACTTTGATGCCAAGGTCTAGAGAAAATGATCCATACCTTCGGATATTATCCGATGATTTGATTACTGTTCCAGTTTCTGCGATCTTAGCAAATTTGAAAAAACAAGATATTACTATTCATCTTCCAAAATTCAATATTGAGAATAATCTTAATTTAGTGCCCACGCTACGACACGTATGTATTTATCGTACCCGAATTTACTTTTAATGGGAAGCAAAGTATACTTACTAGTAAGTAAAGATTAGTGTTAAAATTATTCTCGTTTCAGTTGGGTATCGAGAATATATTTCAACCCAATACGAATTTGTCCAAAATGATTTCTGACAGTTCGATACATGTGACTAGTATCTTGCAAAATGTTAAGTTGGAAATAGATGAAGAAGGAACGCTAGCCGCAACCGATACAGGTTTTTGAACCTTTTTTTTTTTAATTTGATTCATCTATAAAATAGACGCAAAAATATAGTGGTAGAATACTGTTACAGAAATCGGATATGAGCTTCTGTCATCATGGGGTAACGACGTTAAAATGGACAGACCATTTCTTTTTATGATTATTGATACCGTTTTAAACATGACTTTATTTTCCGGTCGCTTTATCGAACCACTGTAAGTAGTACTGACTGTTTACGTTTAAATTAATTTGTGTTATGTTATGTAATTAAAAGTTATATGAAAATATTAATAATATATATGATTTTTATTTTGGCAGTAAATAAATAATAAAAATAAATAACGTAAACACAAATGATATTTAAGGGGAGAAAAAGGGAAATTGTGGAATGAGCGTAGGATGAAAACAAGGAAATTTATTATTTTATTTCGCGTTAAATGTTAAAAATTAACTAAGAGAATAACGTACTAAAATCAACAATAATGTTTAAGGAAGTTTTTTCCGTACAAATACACGTAGACGAATATAGATAATAAGTTATTGTAAGGATAAATAAAAAATATTGTACACTTACTTTATTGACGCTTTGCTACAGTCTACAACTGAGAGTGTGACGAAAACTGAACACACCAGTCTTATTTTATTGACGGTCAGTGATGATTTGTTTCGTAAGGAGTGGGGTAATCAGTATCCCCCTCTCCCCTGTCTCTCATCGACGCTCAAAGTTTTGGGTACAGGTGTTTCGTTTTCGTTACGCTCAGATTTTTTAACATGCAAACTTACACTACCGTGGTATAGGAAATATCGTTTCTATAAGCAATATAAATTAATATATTTTATTCGAATTGCTCTTTATTTATACAATAGCATACCTATATGATATACACAAACATACACATCTAACATAACATAATTAACACTTTTCATTACTGTTCTTCATATTGTCCTTTAATATGTTTCCACAGTTTCTGAAACAAAAATTATAGATCATGTTGTTTGACTCTTATTTTCTTTTCTTTTTTTTTTATTTTAAGTCTAATATACCTGTTATGTAATGCTTTTTATAGGATTACTAAAATTGCATTCAACTTATGTAAATGAAATATTAATTTATATTACTTTACATAGCTTTATTCATACAATTTACAATAGCATACGATATATTATTGAATGCTTTATCAAAAACATAAAATTAAATGGGATTGAGCATGAGATTTATTATACAATGAGAAATAACTAGATCGAACTAGTACTATTTTAATCAATTTGTTATACAAAAAAATCAATATATTTTTAAAGTATACAATATTTCTTACTTGTATTTGTATATTTATACATACCCCCTCATTCAGCCTGTCGAATATTGTATCACCAATCATATCAAATCCCCGTTCGAAGAAAAAGGTGGCTGCTAGAATGCTCAATGTGAATGTAGAAGATCTTTTAAAAAGGTTATATATAAAAGCCATTATCTTGACTTCGATAACTTTTTTTTTGAACAAAATTATTAATTTTACAAGCTCCCGGTTTTATCGACCGCAAACAGCAGCACTCTTTATATACTATTCTTATTACTCTAATACAACAGTCGAAATGACGTAAATGATCGTTAGGTTATGTCACAAACCATATATAATACAGATCTATCGTTCAACGAAAATTTTTATCGTATATTTCATGTAGATGAGTACTTTGTGTCACTTGCAATGTAAATCGGTATTGAGCATAAAATAAAATTACAACCACAGAAAAATCTGTTACAAGTTACAACATTAATAATGATATGAAATTATATAGTACGGGGCGGGCCATTGACATACAATTGTAAATGGGATAGAAAGTGAAGAGTTCTATAAGGGTATTCGATTCGACAACGCGCCAGTCAGACATTTGCCAAACTACGTATTCAAATTATCAAGTACATATGTTGGAATACTTCAAATTGTCAATTAATGACTGAATTATAGTATTAAATTTAAATTCCTCTATCTTTTGATCCGATTCCTTTTCCGCAGTAACAATTATCTATAAAATAATACAAAAAAATCTATTTATCGCGATCTCGAAAGTAATTTAAAACAAAATTTAATATCTACATTTTCTTGTGTTTCTAATGGTAATAATGATACATCTAAGTAAGTAATTCGAAATTCTGTGTAAAACATTTTACGTTACATGAAACCATTGTTTCAAATTTCACACTTTTTCGAGCTTTTGTTTTTGTTTCATTCGCAGAATAAATTTTGAATTATATATAAAAAGAGTGCGATACGTATTTAATGATCTATTTTATTCGATAGAAATATTTATTTGGATTATATGATAATAACTTACACGAGATACATTTAACATTAGTTGCGGCTTTATTTCAAATATACAATTTTGTTATAACAACCTGTGTAAAATTTGCAGTTAATAATAATAAAATAGTTTATATTGTATGTCTTTAATTCGTATATTTTGAATTATAAAATTATCTTACAATTAACTTAAGTACTTGGATTTAGGTCTTTCCTTTTGAGAGATAGCTTATATTAAATCAGAGTCATAAAAATATATTTTGATAAATTATATTAAAATACCTGATAAAGTATATAACATTGTAATGTAATGGATTCTTTTCTATCACGTTATGATAGAAATGAATAATCAGCTAATAAACAATTAAGCCAATTAAATTACTTTCAAATAGTATCCCCATAGTTTGGCATTTAAATCTTGAATCTTTTTCTTGCTGCATTGTAGATTTTTAAGGATATTATGTACTTTTCAGATACTTTCTTAATTTTTTTTATTAAAATATTAATGTGATTTCATAAGAATCCCAAACAGTGTACATTTTAGTGATTTAAATCAAGTGCACAGGATGTAGTAAACAAAGAATGCAGCAAGAAAAAAATATTACAACAATGTATAGTTATAACTTGTTTAATAATTCAGTCATATCTGTAATGTAAATTAGACAGATTAATCTACTTAAAGGATGGCACGTACGTATATACACATAGTAATAAATTGAGTTATCACAGAAATGTGAGAAAATTTATCATGTAAATTACTACATTTATAGGATTTAAAAAAAATTAATTATCAGTAACTTTCTTCTTCCCATGTATCGTTCAATTTTTCTTACACATGTATATGTATTAGATACATATTTGTATCTCATAAGTACATTATAAAAAAGGTTCTTAAATTATTTTCATTATATATAAAATGATAGTGAAATAAATTTCACTTGTCTATCATTAAAAAACAATTTGTTTCATATATCTTTGTATAGTTATGTTTAGGTACAAGCAAATATATGAGTTCATATAATTCAGGATATAATTTGTTAAAATTGACAAGTTATATCCAATTAAATGCAGGTACTCCTCTTTTTGTAAGGTGCTCATTTAATATTTATCTATTTAAAAAAGTCTCTTTTCATATGAGAAAAGGCTATGAACATTTCCTTCTTGTTGAGCAGAATGTGTTCTTCTTTCGAACTTTAATTCTCCACTATACATCATAGATCTTAAGGTAGATATAGACTTTGCACCGATATCTTGGCATCCATGTTTAATGCCACATATTAGATAGGGTAAAAACTTTAAAACAGTTCCTCTGTCAACTATTGAGCCACTAACACCTTGAGCTATTTTCAACTTGTCCGTCTCATTGTGAAAGTACCTATCCATTACTGAACCTTGTGCATCTTTTCTATTCATAGCTTCTAAGGAGCCCATACCTCTATATTTCTTTAGACGTACACCATCACTAAAGAAATATTCACCAGGTGCCTCTGAGGTACCAGCTAATAAAGATCCCATCATAACTGTGCTGGCACCCAAACTTAAGCTTTTAATAATGTGCCCGATAGATTGAATACCACCATCAGCTATAATAGGTACACCAAATTTCCTTGCATATTCTGCAACTTTATATACAGCAGTTGCTTGAGGTCTTCCCACAGCCATAACTTCTTGAGTAATACAAATAGATCCACAACCCATCCCAACCCTTAAAGCATCAGCTCCAGCTTCTATAAGATTTTTAGCTTGCAAAGTTGTTACAACATTCCCTGCAATTACCTGCAATTCTGGATATTCTGATTTAATGTACTTAATCATATCAATTTGATATTTAGAATTGCCTTGAGAAGAATCCAAAACAATGACATCAACACCAGCTGTAGTAAGATGTTGCAGTCTTTGTTTATCAGCATTGCGTGTACCAATAGCAGCACCAACCAACAATTGTTTATTCTCATCCTTACTAGCATTTGGATAACTACGATTTTTTTTCAAGTCAGTCCTTGCCATTAAAGATACTAATTCCCCTTCCTCGTTGACAATTGGGAGTTTTCCTTTTCTAGACTTCTCAAGAATTACATTTGCCTCTTGTAATGTTACACCAGCAGTTGCAGCGATCAGATTCTCTAATTTTGTCATTATTGATCCCAATTTTATGCATTGTTGATCTGTTGTATTTTTCAAAAAATCAATATCTCTAGATGTTACAATGCCCAATAGTTTACCTCCAACTTTTCCTGTATTTGTGATAGGAACACCAGAAAAACCATATTTAGCTTTCACATTTAGGACATCTTTGACTGTGTGATTGGGTGATAGAACTACTGGATCCCTAATGAAACCATGTTTATATTTCTTGACCTAAAATCATAAAAATTGAAAAAAAGGTTTAGACACATTGGTGTAAAACTGGAATAGCTGAACTTCAGTTCAAGGGTCATAAAATTGTTCTTTTTATTTAAAACATTCAACTTTACAAACGCATAACTTTCGAACCGTTAGACTTTTAAAGTTAAAACTTACATTTTTGGATTTTACGCATCGAAAACTATTCAATGACAAAAAAAGATGTCAATAATTTTATGTCTCTTAAATCGGAGTTAGATTGGAAATTATTTACCGTCGATTTATATGTTATCATTGAAAACTAATAATGTTATTATTCGAATCGAAAATCGAAAATCGAATCGAATTCGAAAAAGATCATAGATACAGATAGACGAGATGAAACCTGCATTCCATTTATATGAATGGCAAATGTGTCTGTGAGGGAAGTCGTGAGTTACGATAAAAATTTCGCGGTTGTACTAGACAAACGAAAATGTTTAAATTAAAAAGTATATGTATACCTTATATACTTCATTGGCTTGATATTCAGGCGTACAATTATGATGTATTATGCCAATTCCTCCACATAGGGCCATGGCAATAGCCATGTCGGATTCTGTAACTGTATCCATGGGAGATGATACTAGCGGTGCTTTAATCATAATCTTCTTTGTCAATGGCGATAGTAAATCAACCTCATTGGCAGTAAAATCGATATAACCGGGTAAAAGAATAAAATCATTATAGGTGAGACCATCGCCGAGTGCGAATAGTTGTGCTGCTGAAAGTCCATCATCTGGTAAGGGTACATCTGCCGGTTTTGTATCACAGTTACCAATCATAGAGTCTGCCATTGCTTTTTTTCTTAATCGACGATTATTTGTGTGAATTGGTGTCCTTTCTTGTCGTAGAAGATTATTTGTACTTTAATTAATATTACAACTACCATATGACGAGATGATATATCACGCTTTTGTAACACTGACGTTAAAAATCGCGCGTCTTTCCCACTCCCACGTGCGTTGAACCGGAGATCTCCAGGCAAAATGACTGAAGTCAACGTGCGCACAGTGCATTTATAGCTTGTAGCAGCTGTAGCTTATGGCGTTACAGTTAACGGCCAGCGTGTTGTTGTTACCAGGTGGAGGGAATAAAGGGAAAGGTCTGAAGGTAGTGGGGGAAAGTAGTACAGTTAGTAACTAGTGACATGTTATTTGTATTGTAGATAAATGAAAGGATAATAACGGTGTCTACTTTAAACCGATCACTTCTTCCTTTGATGCCTGCAATTTTATACAAAATGGGATACGATGTTGTTCACATGAAATTAGGGGGGGTTTAAGTCATCATTTTACTCCTTTCGAAACTGTTTGGGAAATATAAGCCTTTGGATTTTGTGAGTTTTGTTCATTTTTGGAAAAATGTGTTGTACGTTCTAATTTATATCTCGGAAATTATTTATCCTATTGAATAAATTTTCGTTTAAATCGGAAAAATAGCTTTTTCTGAATAAATGTTTATTGTGTTGAAAAATTATGAACAAATTTTTATTTTGCAAATTCCACTTCAAGGTTGCGTTTTTAAAAATTCCGAAAGGTTATTGTCATATTTCTTCAAGTTTTCTCTATACAATAGCTAAATCTTGTGTAAGGTAGATGGACCGCGTGGTCCGCTTTATGGTCGGCTGACCGAACCGAACAGATATTAAATTTATTGTTTCAGTGAAATCTACAAAAGATTTTACTACAGGATCAATACCGTTATTTATACCTGCAACAGAATTTGGCTAATCCACCCTTGGCCAATAACAATACTTTTACAATAATCAAATTTCTACAAGTTCCCTCATTTTATGCTTATTTGTAAAGAAATGTCATTGTATGGTAGGACCCACGAAAAGATGGTAGATTCTTTCCATCAGGGTAGGATAAGAATGGGATAGAAAGAATGGCATGGATAGGATTATAGGATAATTTTATGAGTCACATGTTTGTTTTTGTCTAAGACATTCATAGCATGTCATACATGCGCAGAACGAGAACCTTCTTGCATTGTTTGTTACTTTTTTTATATTGAATTTTCAGACGGTTTCTTCTATGCTTTCGGTATATGATTATTGAGACCTGTTTATATGCCCCCTGCCCACTGATATGTATAGTCTAGTATAATATATACTGTTTATACGAGATATGAGATTACCATAAACCAGCTATACCGCAGTTGAAGCAAATTAAAAGAGACTATATATGCCAGCGCCGCTATCGTTCGACTGATGTATTAAGGGAAAATGGCGCAAAGTTCAAAAAGTGGAGTTTATAAGAGACTAAACTAATAATGTAATACAAAAATATATTGTTATATTATGTATGTAATACGATATACGAATAGCAAAATAGTAATACAAATTGCTTGAAATTCAAAAAGGTTAACTACAGCAAATGAAAATAGTGTTACTGAAATACGTATATAAATGTAATATGAGGTAATATGAAGTAATGATTAATGAAGTTCACAGAAAGGGAATAGTGAATTTAAAATATTTCTAACATCTCTCGTTTAGTTTATTATTATGGATAAAGAATATGTACTTATACAGTTATATCACATCGTATCTATTAGTGAAATGAGGGCGAAGGTGAATACAGGGAAGTGAAGTACACTGGTCGAACGATAGTGGCGCTACATACTAAAGCCATGATATAAAGTCCAAGATCAAATCGTTTCATGGAATCTTGTATTCATAGAGTACATATCTGGTAACGCTAGTCATAGGCAAGGATTACACATATATGTTATATATACGTAATCTTACTTTATACTAGATCAGTTATGTTAGAAATTAAAAGTGCAACATTAAAATGTTAAAAGGATTTTATGAGAACTCAAGCCATGTAATATATCTATTTTATACCTTATCTGTAGTAACATAAAAGCAAGAGAAATGATGAGCCACGTCAGCGTCTGCTCAATTTCAATTAATAAGCAACTTCTCTTAAAAGTGAGTGACGGTGATCAATGCGTGTCATTCTTGACAGATTGTCATTGTTCTGTCAGAAGTTCCGGGAGATCTCTGTAAATTTTTCGTATAATGGCACATCATTTTGAAAAATTTTTGGTATGAATTTATGTCGAATAACATGGAGCCCGAGGAGGACGAAATATCGTTGGATTCCAATGTCCCAGAAACAATTACGGAGATGTCAGATCCTATTGAAAAGCCTAACCTAAAAGTTAGGCGAAGGAATGTAATTGAAACAGTAAATTTTGTATCAAAAGAAGAAACTTCTGATACGAAAAGTGATGTACCTCTTGTAAGAATGTCCGATTCTACGAAGGCATGGTGCGATAACATTATGCCGCAAATACCTGACATCGCAGATTTTAGTTTGTCAGGTAAACAAAACGGAGCGTTAAATCACGAGGACGATAACAGTTTATTAGAACATAATTTTGGTGATACAGAGCCATTGACGAATAGAGAACGGATGAAGATAAGTGTTATTCGAGGAAGCGTCGCCAATCCGAACCTAACATTAGGAGAACTGAAGCTACTGGGTTGCAGCAGTGAGGGTTTAGTTAATGGTATTTTATTGACATGATCATGCATTATTATCAATAAGAAACCTCTACATGAATAATACAATGTAATTTGTTGTTATACCTTTGCTAAATGAAAATTGTATTGTACAAACTTATTTAAGATAGTAAAACATACACTTATATATAGGTTCCTTATTGAAAATAATTTTATATCATGTAATTAAATCTTGTAGTCATAAAGATGATCTATAGATGATATACGAAGAGCTTTGTGGCCAACACTATTGCGGCTCTCGGAAGAAACCACTTTTTCTGTAACTGGACTAGAAACTATACATAGTCATATACCAAATGAGGTCTACCAACAAATATTAAAGGATGTAGCACGCAGTGGTAGCCATATTTCGCAAAATGCTACACAACATGAGATTGATCATTTTCACGAACAGTTAACACAATTAATGTGTTGGGTTCTTCACAAACATTCTATGTTGAAGTTAGTATTATATATACATTTACACATCACATGCAACATTTCCATATTGTTATAATTGTGGGAAAGCTTGCTATAGACATATGTATGTTGATAATACAAAATAAAATAATACGTACTTAGTTATTACCAGGGATATAATGATATAGCAGCAACTGTACTTCTTGTCATGGGCTTAGAAAAAGGTTTGCGTGTACTTGAAAGCATTTCTTTAGAATTCCTTGAAAGATTTATGGAGAAAACAATGGAAAAAGTGAATCAAGAATTATTTTACATATTTGCACTCTTGGAGAGAGTGCATCCCACTTTATTAGAACACTTGGAAAAGTTTGTATAATATAAACATATATTATATATATTTGATAAATACAAATTTTACATGATATTTGTACAGAATTTTAAATTGAATCTATTTTATGTTATAGTGTAGAATTATTTCCGCATTTTGCATTGGCTGAATATACAACATGGTATGCGCACAAGTATGCGGAAAATAGAAAACTGTTACACAGATTATTTGATTACTTTCTTGGCAGTCCCCCACTGATGCCTCTTTATCTAAGTACTGTGATCGTAGCACATAGAGCAACAGAAATTTTTAATACTACGCCTGATATGGGTCACACGCATAAAGTTTTATGTACTGTGAGTAATGTTTAATAAAGTAAAAATGCACTAAAGTCTGTTTATTTTACATAAGAATTATCTTTATTTATAGTTACCGGACGATCTACCTTTTGAAACGCTTCTAGTTGAAGCAAAAAATTTATATCGTGAATATCCACCTGAATCTATAAGTAACGATGTTAGAGAATTCGATCGAAAACGAAAATGTAAAGAACAAGAATGGAAAGCAAAGGCAGAAGCAAGTCGTCAAGAAAGAGAAAAGCAACGTCAACTCAGAATTGTAAAATCAGCGCCAAGAATACCGTATCGTATCAGAAGTTACAAAACGATCACGGTAGTAACTATTTTGGCTCTGGGATTGTATGCCTTTTTAAGATCTTCATCTGGTCTTAACTGACATTAAATGAACATAATCTATTTAGATAATAGATTCATTTCTGTGTCCTTGAAACAAAATTCCATTTTATTTATATGCCATTGGTTTGGTAAATAAAACAAATTGTTGGGCACACAAACATAATGAAATAATGATGTACTATTATAAAATACACGTGATAATGACCGTTGGTAATCTTATTAATCAGTGATTAAACGAATTTGTTTCTGAATGTGTTATAAGGAACATATTGAGCATTCCTGTGCTGCCTTTATGCTGTGTTCTTTGAAATCGATATGAACATTTTGTGCACATATATTTACAGTGTCAGAAATGTAAACAGATCTTTGAGATTGAAAGGAAGGGCAGAGACAAAGCATACATGTGCTTGCAAAAAAATATATCTGTAATATGTATATTTTGAAACATTAAAAAAGAATTTTTAAACGTGAAAGATATATTTGTTGTTTAGATTATTATCGTATTTTTACGATCTGTGATGCAAGTATGTATATATTCAAATTTGCAAGTAAGAATTAACTTAGTATAACAACAAACTAATGGTTACTAATAAAAAAATATAATTTTATAATTCTTTTTATTTCCGTTTATACATTTTCAGTTACATTTCTCTTTGTCGTGTGTGATTTTTATCTGAGACTTATTACAAGAAATATATATTGCTGTGAACAATTTGTACTTTCAAAGGCTTTGTTAAGATTTAAATGTAAACAAATTAAGTTATATTATAAATAGAAAAATCATATAATGTATGTTCTAAATGAATTTGTACCTGAGATATTAAGATAGGAAAAATGTGCTAATAGATTTTTAATATATTACATAGATATTATAATGAAGAATAAAATTTCAAAAGTAATATCAATGTCTAAAAGTATAAAATAAATAAAAGCTATAATATATCTTTGTAACTGTTTAGCCATAGATAAACAAGAGTACAAAGCTGGAGTGTTATTATATTTTTCTAATATTAATATTTACTTAATGGAAAATATACTAATAGTTGTATATATGTACACATAATCAAAAGAGTATTATTTCTAATTGTAATTTCTCATCGTGATCATTATCGTATTTCTACAATTTATTACATCTTCTAATTATTTGATTTGGCAATTACACTGTAAATTATATTTAAAGACACAATTCCTTGAATAATATCATACTTTTAAAAGAATTTTGATATAATTTAATACAGAACTATTGTTAAGAATTTCCATGTGATTTACACCAGGGAAGACTTGAGAATAAACTTTCCGTTTTTGCTTACCCTGCCAATACTTACAACCCTCTAAACTTCTTAAATTTACAGTACCATCACCATCACCAGGAATTAACTGAGGAGTTCCTTCTATTGATATACCAGGCTTATAATATAACCTAGGAATAAGTTATATGTAAACATGTGAGGAAGCTTGTAAATTGCTATTAAACTGATGATAAGGATAGAATTAACATACTTTTCTACTGTATCTATGCCACTTCCATATAAACAATGAACCTCAACCTCTGGAGCAGTAAAATCTAATTGATATTTTTCATTATCTTTCCTAAATTCCCAACCATTTGGAACATTTATATCTCTACAAGATTTAATAAATATCATTTTTAATAACATAAGAAAACTATTGAAATATTATTAATACTAATAATTACATAATTCATTAATTATCGTATATAGTATATCTTACATCAGATAATCTTGTAAGGTGAGTAATGTGTAGTTCTTTTGTTCTGACTGTACCAATATTTCTGTGTCTTTCCAGAATAATCTTGATGGTAATAACCATCCTAAGCTAGGACTAGTTATCTGTTCATCTTTCAGAATACTTTGGCGTAAAAGGTATGCGCCTAAATCATCTCCTACAAGAGAGGATTAATAAAAGTATAATTGTTTATATATATAACATGCATACATATTATGCGTACTTCATACCAACTGCAAAGACTTTAAGTGCTTTAACACTGCCACCCCAAACAGCTGAAAGAGTAATCAGACAATTGATGTATTTATCTTTCCACTTCTGAGATTGACGTTGTAAGAATATAAGTGACATTGGTCCACCCATACTGTGTGCTAGTAATGTTACAGGGACTTGATTATTATTGTTATATGTTTCTTCAACCAAATCTTTCAATCTATTGAAAAACATTTCATTTTCATCTAAAAAAGTGATTTTCTCTTTGAATCATGGTAAAATTAAAATATAATGATATCATGTAAGCACAACTATGTAATATATATTTTAATAACGAATTATACATACTAGGTGCTTTTCTAAAATCATAAGGTGCACCACGTAAAGAATGATTTCTGACGTATCCAAGTTGATTCACTAGCATGTTACCAATGTCTTTAAAGTATGCTCCAGGAGAAGCTTTACTTGGATCTAAATATTCAACAACAAATGGATCACCCCAACCTGGTATACGTATATCAACACCCTCTTGATTTCTTGTTGTTCTTGTAATATTGTCATAAGTTAATTTCATATTGTCAATCTAGGATGCAGTAGACATAATAAATAAATAATTTGTTATATACTATTAAAAGTATAAGAAATATAAAATATGACAACAATTACCCAGCAGTCTATGATGACTGGTACAAGTAATTCTAAATTTAACCAGATATTAAAATATTCAGTAGAAACTTTCTCACATAAATAATGTACGACTGTGGTTTTGTTGATTTTTGCTTCCACTTGACTGCCACCATCGCCTGGAACTTTTAATACAATAATTATATTAATTTCAATGTTCAAAATAATGCATTACGAAATTACTTCATATAATGAAAAATAATTACCAAGTATAACGGGAGATATTTGTTTATTTCTAGAATGCCACGACTTTACAGATAGAAAGCAAGATAAAGAAATAATCGTGTATATAACAAGATATAAACGCATTTTATGTTAAACTCTTCTACTGATTAGATATGCAATGACATTAAAATTGTACATTTCAATTTATATTGTATAATTGACACCACTATTTGGGATAGCCGTTGATTCAATTACAAACACATACAATAAACAGATCGTTGCACTAACAATGAATTTTTTTCTTTTGGTCACGTAGCTGATAATACGCAATCAGCTGATGACGCACACATTTGAGATTCACCAATATCGAAAATATCGTACTCAATACGATAGTCGTCGATGAGCATGGAAAACATTCAGCCAAAAATGAGTTCCAAGAATTGTTACCTCTAGCGGTCAAATGGCTGAACTATACGCACATTTCTCTCTCCAGTGCAGTTGGTACTTTTGATGGGAGAAACCTGTATATATACGACAAGAGGGGAAATTTCCACATCTTGAAAATGACGTCATATTCCAGGAATTTTTCGAAACTGAAATTTTCGAGATTTTGACCAGAACTTTGAACTTTATGAAGCGATTTTGTATGAAGAGGATATGATCTTATAGAAGGTGACACTGTTTCGATAATTCTTGGAGTTTAGTGTTATCTTTAAATTCCTCTTAAATTTCTTCCTCTTTAAATTCCGCATGTTCTTCGCCATTTTTCGATTTCATTTTTTGAATTTTGGTGGGCTTTTGTGGGATTCGATACTGAGAAGAATAAATAACAAGATTGTAAAATGTTGCAGAACTATTCTGATTTATTGAAACTCTTTCCAAATACATTCTGTATAAGTAGCTTAAAATAAGTAATCTCATTTTTTACTTTCATTGTATTATGTGTTTCCATGAAAATCGTTGCTGCTGGTTGCTGTTGGAGGCTGCAGCTGCTTCTGGTATTATGATTATTGCTCCTGTCCCCAGTATGTTTGTAATCAATAACAAAATGCAATTTATTTTCAATGTTTATGTTTCTTTCTAGGTGCGGTAAAATCACTTTCACACCTTCATGTGCATTTTTAACAATGGCGCCCAACTTTTTACAAGAGTCCCAAACACATAAATTTCTATTTATAATTTTTCCCGGCAATGGATGTTTTGAAGATTAATCTGATAGGTCTACTTTTGCAGCAACTCCCACCCTATACAGTGCGCACATTTTTTCTTCGGTAGACGGTACGAATGCACTTCCCCTCTCGCCGTGCATACGCATGTTACTCCTACCAAGCACCTGAGAAGAAATATGCGTAGAGTTCGGCTGGTGACCGCTAGAGGTTTTCATTCTTAGTGCGCATATTTTGGTTGACTTTTTTAACATTGCATTGGCGATCTTCCTACTCATCCCTAGTACAATCTGTTATTACATACATCTACTGTAAGATAAATATCATGATAGAAGCTTGTCTTATATCTGACAAAATAAGTTATAAGACAAAAACAATTGCGCAAAATGCAGTATTATCGTAGGACAAATGGTTAAAGCTGAATTGACTGAACAAAAAGATTATAAGATATAAAATAATAACATAAAAACACAAAACAGAACAAAATACTGTTGAATGGAAGACGATATTTACGAAGTAATATACGCGCGCGCGCGCGCGTGTGTGTCGGTGTACACACACACATATATATAGACAACGTTTGAAAGTTCTAACCTAAAATTTTCGAATAATGACTATTACGTTATTTTTTAGCTGATAAATATCGAAAGAAATGCGGATAAATATTGTGTTGATATAAAGGAAATTAAAACTTTTGTTTAGTAATATATAAAGATGCCAACAGTTATAGCACTAGATGTGTCTTTATCAATGAGGCGTCCTATATTAGGAAGCGGATCTGGTGAAAATAATCAAATTGAACAATTAACAAGACATAACTTAGCTGTACATGGCATAAATGCATTATTACATTATTTGCAAGCAAACTCAAAATTAGAATTTGTGGCTTTAGTAAGTCCTTTCTCAATAATAAATAGTTCCTTATTACTTGTATTACTTGTATGTTTTCATTTTACTTTAGGTTGTGTTTTCCTCATTGTACGAAGTTATTTGCCCATTCACTCGTGATTATGATAGCATACGTTCAAAATTACAAAATATCGAAGAATGTGACAAGACTTGTATTGAAACTGCTCTTCATGGTGTTAATAATGTTATTATGGCAGAATGGGGTAATACTACTGCTTGTCAAGTAGTGTTAATCACTGATGGTAATCCTGGAGTAGGACCGATGTCTTTAGGTGATTCTTTGAATTCCTTAAATGTAACAAGAGATGTAAATCCATTTCCACTACCTTTTCCTTATCCAGGAAAATTAAGCGTTATATGCCTTGCATCACAACAAGGTATGTTATAATATGATCATGCAATATTTCAGTAGTCTTAAATATGTTAAGTAATTTTAATCTTTTGTCAGATGCTGGTTTACACGCTGGTTTACCACTGTACCAACGTTTAGTTGATCTTGCTGGTGGTGATAGCATAGTATTAGTGCCTGAAGCTCCACTTTCAAAACATTCGGTCACAACTTGTTTTCAAAAATTATCAGAAGCTAATTATGTGTCTTTTCAAGGATATTTGAAGTGTGGAAATTTGGGTTCTCGCATTCTTCTTTCACCAGCACCTATGGTAAATAATAAAATGTAAAGGAAACTTACTTCAGGTTTTAAGCAAAGTTGTTACATTTCAGCCATACACTAAGAAGACAGATTTTGAATTAACATCTGGGTTAATGATATCAAAAACCATAGAAATTTGTGGATTTATATCGGTAGCAGATGTTGGTAGTCCTAGTGCTATATCTAGACATTTAGTGTTACCATTAGCCACAGAAAAGAGTCCAAGCATGCAAGGAATATCTTTAGAAGAAGATTCAGATACGGATGAGAATGGAGATGAAGGAAAAGTACCATCCTTTTGCGTGTTATTACATGGAGCACTAAAGGTAACAAAATTTCAACAAATTCAATATTTTTTAATTATATAGAAATTATAGAATAGATATTTTCTATAGGTTGAAAATATGGTAGCTCTCTGTTTGTTAAACAGTGAATGGTATGGATTTATATATTCATGGGCAGATACAAAAAAAAAGTCAAATTTAATGTTAACAGTATTAGAACCAGGTTTAGATGTTGTGCCTTGGTTAGGTAACTTCAGCAATTTAGGTCCTATTGATGCAGCTAAAGGTACTGCTGTTAGTTTTCCAGTTAGGCCAAATGACAAAAGGAGTTATACTCAAAGTGGACCTTCTTGGATTCGTCAAGGCGGGTTACAGTCAGATATTCAGAAAATTTTAAGGCATGCAAGAAAGTTACCTGAGAAAACTCAAAACTTCTATAAGGTAAAGTAATAAGAGACAACACAAAATTGTTGCGAATATTCTTATTCATAATATTTTTATATTTTTCTGCAGGAGGTGAATCGATTACGTAAAGCTGCATCATCAATGGGATTTATAGAACTTCTAGAAGCAGTGGCTTGCATTTTAGAACGAGAGTGTACATTATTACCTCCAAATCTTAATCCTGACTGTACAATTCAAATGGGTCATGTAGCTTCATTGATAAGGAAACCAGAGTTTCTAGAGCTTAGATACAATATACCACCAGCACGTACTAGATTTCAACATGGAGGATCGTAGATGAAATAACAACATATCTGTGACATATATATATTTATATAAAATAACAATCATTTTTTTACATTAAGAATAAGTTTAGTATTTTAAATAGTGATTTATTAAATACTTTGGAGATACACACATACAATTATAATTTTTATATTACAAAGCTTATTGTCTATTGTTTTTTCATATCCTCGATAATATAATATAAAATTTCATATAAACCTTTTGCAGTTTGTACACTTGAATACTGATTGAAATCTGGAACATGAACAAATAGTGTTTTTTTAGGTGCAATCTGTAGAGATTTATAAAATATGTATTCACATAAATATCTTCCTGCATTGTATGAAATACAAGCATTGCATTTTGTTTTGTCTGAACTTTCATTAATTATGTTACAAATTTGTTTGGCATTGATTTTAGTTTCAAAAATTTCAGATTCAATATTACTTTCGTCTGGACATTTGTTAAATATATCTTTTCTTAAGTAACCATTACTATGAGCACAACATTCTATAGTTAAACATCGTGCTTGGCGACTTACTCCTAAATGTAGAACCACCTAACAAAAAAAAAAGGGAAAATAGAAAGTTGCTATTCGAGTGGTAAGGTGTAACTTGATTACAAATCAAAATTTACTATAGGTTTATACTCTTGCCAAAACTTTGGTACATATTTAGTTACATCTTCATACGAAACTGGAATCTCTTTTACGATTACTTCAACATCCATCAATTCTTTCGAGTTAATGCATAGTTTATTTAATTCTTTTGCAGCTTCCCAGCTAGCGTTAACGATATGATTATCAAATGGACCAAATCCGGTTACTAATACTGTGTACTTTTTATTAATTTCCATTGTTAAATTCAATTATTTCACTTGAAAAAGCACAGTTTCCTTTATTTCAATAATATTCGATTTACACAAAACTTTGCTGTTATCATTTTGTCACAAGTTGATAAGAGTGATCTCATAAAGATCTGTCAATAATGGAAAAAATGCTATTTCACTTACTTAACCATAATGTTCTATCTACATTCATTTATTTGATTTCATTGTAAATTGCATTTTTTTTTATATCAATTTCTAGGATATATGATCAAGAACGTTTATAAACATCAAATGAATATAGCCTTATAAGACATTTGACGTATAATATTATAATTTATTTGTGAATCTAAAATATATTTTCTTTGTCGAATGCGTGAGTCGCTATCTAGTTTGTATCTTACCAATGATGCACAAGAGAGAATCAGTTGGGGAAAATGGCTGACGATACATTAGGTGATGTTTTGACAATTTACTCCTTTCATTACATTAATTGAGAGAGAAGTGTGTTATATTTTAAGATATGTCTTCAATTGTATTGTGAAATACGTACTTTGGTGAAGACTAAAAATATTTGTCGACACACGTGCCTAAATTGAAGAGGGAAATCTTGTCAAAACTTGTCTGGACGTGTTTCAACTAGCTGCCATTAAGAAATGTTCATTATGAACGTCTGAATAATTCTTTTCTATAGCCTTTGTGAAGATATTATGCTATAGGATTTTTATATTGCTGGTAAATATGTATATGTAATTAAAATTCATATCTAAAGTAGATGAAATTTATGTTTGTATTAAATAAGTCTCCTTTTGTTAAAAATTGATGCCATTTTACTTTAAAAAGAATAAATAATTGTTTTACAGGGAAATAACAATTACTTGCAATATTTTAAAACTAGATAGTCTTCTATTTTAATTGATTTTGAAATAGTATACTTTGTTGTAGATAAACGAGACCTCCTTCGATTGAATCGATTGGCAAATTTATCTGATATAACAATACAATGATATTGTATAACGTAAAAGTGTTAATAACATTTCTGTAGAGGAGAAATGGAAATGAAATACTTTTGAGGGCAATAAGATGCCTGTCAATCCATTCAATAATGGGACAGCATTTCGCTAGTCTCAGGGAATTTTTTAGAATGGATGGTGAAAGGCAGTCTTCCGAAACATGTACTAATGTTATCCAGCCAACGCAATTAGAAATGATGAATCAAGATGATATAGAAAATTTATTGAATTTAAGTTTGATTCTTCATGAAGAATGCAAGACAGATGGGAGTTTGGATAATGATAATTTAAATTTAGACCTAGATAATCATAATTCTAAATTTGAAACTTTATACAGTCAACCAATCGAGACACAGGATTCAAAAAAGATTTATAATAATGGAAATATTACTAAGGAAATATGTTTTAAGCAACAGGAAGCGTGTTGTAGTAGTTCTGGGGGTAGTAATACTAGTAGTAGTTCTGAAGATAGTCCTATAAATCCTCCTTTAAGAAGATCTTCTAAAACATTATCATTTGGAAAACGAAAAGGTAAAAAATATATTTTTTGTCTTTCTCATGTTTATATGTTTGTTGTGGATTTTATTAATTTGTGTTATAAACTGATATGAAATTTAATATTATTAGGTAAACAACGTAATAAGGATCAAAGTCCAGTGTGTACTCATATTTTATCTTCGAAAAAGAAACGAAGTAGCTGGGTATTAAAATTTAACTGTGCTAAGAATAAAAGTTCTAAAAGTACAGATATTATTCCTGGTCAAGGAAATACTAGTTTAGATTGTGTTTGCACTGGTTATAGAAGAACCGAAGAACACCCTATGGGAGCTGGTGTTATATTTAATAGTCGGTCTGCTCCTCAAAGTCCAGTGCTACGACCGCTTCCTCCCAGCCCTGTGATCGACCTTTCAAGATTCAATCCAGAAGAATTTCCTATGGAAGTATGTCTTATTGCATCTGTAATAAACTTGTGTATTAAACTTAGTACTTAATAGTCTGCATTACAGGATTGTGACAAAAGAGCACGACTACAACGTGCACGAGAAATGGAGGAGGGAGTCGAACCTCCTCCGGGTTATAAACCTAATTATCCTTCGGCAATTCAAGTACATCCAAATGGAATAACAGTAGACAGTTTGGCAGCTTTGTTCCAGGCGCATGCCGGTATACAAGCTGCTGCTTTGACAGCGTTATCACAAATCGACTTTACGTTAATTCCAAATATCGAGAGGCCAGCGCATACGCAGGTAGATCGATTAACTTTTACCGGAAAAGAAGGAATAATTGATTTGAATTAGGTTGGTGATTATTAACCCGTATTTGTATATATTTTCACAGGTTGATTATGTTCATTGTCTTGTGCCAGATCTTAGATCAATTACGGCTTGTTCTTTTTATTGGGGTAAAATGGATCGATACGAAGCTGAACGTTTATTAGAAGGCAAGCAAGAAGGTACATTCTTGTTACGTGACTCGGCCCAGGAAGAATTTATTTTTTCTGTTAGTTTTCGAAAATATGGACGATCTCTGCATGCCCGAATCGAACAATGGAATCATAAATTTAGTTTTGATTCGCACGATCCGGGAGTTTATGCTTCAGAAACGGTATGGAATATAATTGAATTTTTAAAAATATAAGTATAAGAAAAAGTACATGTAAATAGAGGTATACGATGTAATCTCTTTCCAGGTGTGCGGTTTGATCGAGCATTATAAGCATCCATCGTGTTCTATGTTCTTTGAACCTATGCTTACAATACCATTTCATCGAAATTTTGCTTTTCCTTTACAACACTTATGTCGAGCAGTAATTACTACACGGACGACATATGATGGTATAAATAAGTTACAATTGCCAAAGACGCTTAAGAGTTATCTCAAGGAGTATCACTACAAGCAAAGAGTACGAGTTAGGCGATTAGATACTGAGAATGATTTACAATCAGATGGAAGATCCATATCATATTTACCTTTAATATAAATCTCTGTATTCATATTTAATAGAGTTTGTCAGGCATTATTTTATTGATTTTGCATTCGCATCTATCACTTTATTACAGTGATATATGTCTTATATATAATAGCAGAATTAATATCACTGCACGGGTATCGATATATATATATAAAAGCTATAATTAATTTTTCGTGAATGTTATAAAACTGAAAAAGCTATTTCATTTTTTCTGGTAGTATCCGTCCTTTGATTTCACGTTGTAATATATTGCATATTTCCGATTATAATTACATTTGTTCGATGTGTATCTCCATGATCGCAAATATTTCGGATAATTAATTTAAGAGTTTGCAAAAAGGCCGATTTGGAACTACTACTTCTTTGTTTATAATATTACAATGTTAAAGATTAAAATTATGTTTGCAGAACACTTTGCGCTTAATAGAAAGATCACAATACATATTAGCAAACAAATCATACGCATATTCTACATAAAACGAAACATTAGTATAATTGACATAGTAGTTGTCATTTTTCATTTTATCATGATCTCTTACATTTGCATCACAAATACATCTATATGTTAATTGAAAAATAAGAAAAAAGAAAAAAAACAGTACCATGTAAATACATTAAAATAGCAGTTTGAAAAATATTGCATATTATAAGTTTTATGTAATTTAGTATTGAAATCTTTCTTATCGTGTCTTTTTTTAACATTTATTTGTAATTTAATTTAATCGATATTCGTTTGAAGTATAATTTGGTTTATACATTATTTTAATTATGGTTAAAAAGGATTAAAAATATCTGAAATCCAATACCATTGTGGTGCTTTATATCAGCATATACCTGTTGACTTTTATTTTTCGAAAAGTTTGATCTTCTTGCTCTGTCTATTTATATGAAATGCCAGTTGTATTGAAAAACTGTCTGTGTTGATGTTTGCTGTTATTAAATACAGAAAATAGCAAGAATATGTTCTGAATGTATGTAATTATCTTTGACCTTGACAGAGTAATTATCAGCAATCACATTACACTTTGAAAAATGCCAATATTTTATTACGTATAGAGAGAATGAATGCTTAACATTTTACTATACATATAACACACATGGTCTTGGATATATAAAAACGCATTTCTTTATATGATAAATTAAATTAATTTAATTTGTAAAGTAAAACGTTAATTAGATTAATTTAATTTATTAAAATAACGTAACAGATTAATACATAACTTTGAATGTAGAAATTTACTATTGGTTTAACATGCAATATTAGTATAAGTTATAATTTCTTTTTGCTTTAGTCAAAACACAACATAGTATAATTGTGTTACAGTAAACACAGTGAATTAAGACAATATTTCTTTTGAGTGTAATGCGTATTGTATAACAGGCAGCATTATTTTACAATTAAACCAGAAAAAGGAAAAGAACAAAATGATCAGAAATATATCTGTATATAATATAGGAATAGCATATTAATTTTCAAATGTTTCATCACGATACTTTGTTAACATTTTTGAAATATATAGACTTACACGTTATAATATCGTGGTCGTGTAAATTTTTACTGATGAAGTTTCGTGTATATTTTTGTGTAGATTTTTAAAAGGATACTAATGAAGTTTCTTTCCCATTCTTCAACCATGTATAACTCCGTAACAAGCATGTATCTAAAGTACCAATACTTTAAGAAAGAAAATAACCTTTGAAGTGGATTAATCATATTTGTTATTATTCACGAGATGCTCCAATCGAAATAATGAGGTTATGTACTAAGAGTTAAAAATAAAAAGAACGTCAAGCGAGACGATGCGTTGATAAGTTGATACCAGTTGATATATAAGATAAGTAAGTAAGTAAGTATATAGATGTGATACGTACCAACATCAAAGCGTGAAGTCTCACGAAAAATCGAATTCGATTACTCGAACAAATGATTAAATTAAAACTATGTTTAAGCCAAATGTTAACAATTCCTTGGGAATCGACAATGAAACGATGGAAACAAATTTCAATACACTATCTTTGATTGGATTATATATATAAGGAAATGTATAAAAAAGAATTTGCGAACACCATGACTACCATTAACTTACAAATGAGATTATGGGGAAGATCTTATACGTATATATATCATTTTGAAAGAAAAGATAACAATTTTAACAATAGCATCAGGATTTGTAGAAACTCTATATTACTATTTAAGAGAGATTTTTTAATATATAATCGTTAAAATTTCTCAATGTATTTTGCATTTCTTTATACTTTGCTACGGAACAAGCTTCTTCCAGTGGAAGCCATTTAAATGCTTGATGTTCGTGTGACAATCGAATTGGTTTCTCAGGATCTAATAATTCTGCTAACCAATAAATGACAATTTTCGGTTTCCCATTTGCTTCGTAATTTTGTTCTTCCTTCACGTTTTTGAAAATATTTAAATCATTAACCAATAAGCCCGCTTCTTCTTCTGTTTCACGTAGCGCGGCTTCCATGTCTGATTCACCAGGATCGACATGACCTGCATACAAAATATAGGAATCTATCACATGCATAGAAACGTAGAAACGGTACCGTTGTTTCCTATAGTTCGCAAAAAAGAGATTCGACTCTGTTAAAAGGTTAGGTGCTGAAATAACGAGTAAACGAACGAACGATTATACTACAAACCTTTCGGTGGGGTCCAATGATGCGTGCCGTAAGATACTTGCATTAGAAGATATTCGATTATTCCTTGAACACGTCGAAATACAACGAAACCGCAAGCGCGTGTCGTCATTGTGCGTTCACTTAAAAAATTGTTGCTAGTGTTTATGTTTCATTCAGCCACGGAACAGACAGGCAAGTGGCGACAAAATAGCGACAAGAAAAAGCTCTAATTTAATTATTTATGAAATTAGATTCGAATAGCTCGACGACAGATGTTATTCTATTTGAAGATTAATGTAATTAAAAGTAAAAGACTAATGTAATTAATGCATTAAAGTAAAAATCGCATGGAATTGTCTATTCGTATCTATCCATCTATCTTAACACACGAATAGATAAAGCTAGAAGAAAAACCAGAAATATCGTGCAAGTATTATCGGAGAGCATTACAGGATACGTTACGGTACTAGGATTCCATGACGATTCTGAGAAATGTTCGTGAGAAATAGATATTATTCTCTGAGAAATGAAATGTTCTGTTTTGCCTCGAGTCATATATTGTTTAACATTTCTCCTTTTACATCAGTGAACAGGAAACAAGTGTTTTACATATTTTTGTAGAAAGTCGAGGTTTTGGATATTCGTAATGAAAACGCGGATTTATAAATAAAAATAAAGAAATATATATTGACGTGTTTTTCAATTTTGTCTTGAATTTGTTTTCCATTTTGCATTTTTTAGCATTCTTGTTCGAGCGATCGTATCACAGAACATTATGGCATGTTAAAAAATTGTTTAAAAGGATAGAACATTTACCCTGTTGCGCGTGTACAATTTTGAAAGGAATTGGGAAACAATGTGTGTTACCATTTTATTATAAATGTTTCTGCTACATTTTGTTGGCTAAATACCGATCACCAGAAAACACTTAGCAAAGCTGTATGTACGTACCTATCTACAAATTGTTACGTGTATGTCGCATATGTTTGTCCGTGTGTTGTGTAGGTGTGTGTATATATGTGTGCGTGCAGGGCGAAGTGATGTCACTGGATGGATGACGAACCGAACCGAACCGTATCGAATCAAACCAAATCAAATCGAATCGAACCGGATCGGACCGGATCAGATTCGGTATTCGTTTCTCCCTCTATCGTTTTACTACTTACATAATAGAAAAATCACAAAAGCTTTTTGTTTCGCGGTGCGGCGCGATGAGGGTAAACGCGCGACACGAGCGAACCATGCGCTCGCCGTTTCGAATCGCTGCGCTGGTGTGTCATCCGTTCAGCTTTTCCATCTTACGATTTATTTGTCCACTAGTATTCCTCTTAAACTCGAGTTCTTCTTTTTAAGCATCGATCATCAATTTACATATTTATTTGACGAAGCAAGCGAATGGCGAGCGGCGAGCGAGCGAGCGAATGAACGAACGAACGAACGAACGCACGGACGAACGAACGAACGAACGATCGCACGGTCGCACGAACGCACGCACGAACGCACGAACGCACGAACGAACGCACGAACGAACGCACGAACGTACGAACGAACGCACGAACGAACGCACGAACGAACGCACGAACGAACGCACGAACGAACGCATGAACGAACGAACGCATGAACGAACGCATGAACGAACGAACGAACGAACGAACGAACGAACAAACGAGCGAACGAACGCACGAACGAACGCACAAACGCACGAACGAACGCACGAACGAACGCACGAACGAATGTGTATTTATTTCGTTACAGTGGAATACCGTTTTCGCGCCTACTTGCATCTTACAGGGATATATCATTAACGCTACCGAAGGATCTTATTTTGTAACATTAATTCATAATTGCTATGGTAAAGATACAGTTTTCTACAGTATCGTGTCTTTTTTGCACAACGACGATTGCATCTGGAATTATACACAGTGCTGTTTCATTGACACGCGTGATCATTGCGAACAGATTCTACATTCTTTTTTTTTCCCTTTTTTCGTTTACTACTTCCTTCTCTACTTCTCCATGTCTGCCATTGCTTCAAACTTCTTCTTTCTCCCTTTTTATCTGTTCCTTTTGTTTTCACGTCCATTTCTTTTCTCTTGTTTTCTTTTCTTTTTTATACGTAAAGGAATCGACAAAGGGAGAGTTTACGGATCGGTAATTCGGACAGCGATTCGACTTGTGTCGCAAGGATCTTCCGTTCGCTGTATTACATATCATTCGTCGAAAATCGTGTCCGACATAGCATAATTATTCGTATCGAGCCTCTCGATATGAATAATATTTCAAAATACGAAGCTTCATCGAAGACTAGTCGAAAGACGATTTGCTTGCAACTTATTTGGGTCATAAAAGGAAAAGATATTGATGAAGTTACACTTAAACGCTATACGCACAGTAGTTAATCGTAGATCGAAAACTGAGTTTTCGCGAATTCGTTCTACGAACGCGAGAACGACATTGTCACAGATCGTTGATAATAATACTTGGTCGTTATCGGTCGTTTCCGGCGACTCGAAAGAACCATGCACCGGAGAAACATGCGCTGAACAATGAAGAGTTTTCATCGAATCGAAAACGAAGATTTTGCTCGACGTTTGGAGGCACGTTCGTGTGGTTTTTTTTTAACGCGTGTTAGAAACGTGAAAAAATCATTCGAGTTTTGTATTTATTTAAATAAATTAGTCATTGCCTGCTGTGTAATGTAGACGATCGATCTTAGGCAAATATAAAAGGATCGCGCGATTACTCGAGTCTCGAACTTTCTCTCTTTTGTTCTCCTTGCTTTGTTTGCACTATTCTTCTTGTCTTTTCTTCTCTTTCCCTTGCCTCCTCCTCTTCCTCTTTCAGCTCCGCTATTCCTTTCTCTTTTTTTCCTTCCCTTTTTTCGCCGTTTTTTTAATTTCTTATTTGCATTCATAGTGTATGAGGCTTCATTTATTTGGTTAATTTAGTACCTTCGTATATTATATTATGTATATACACCAAGTCTCTCTAGACGCCTCTACATTTACAATAATTCCTAATTTAAGTTCATTCAACCGCGAATACATCTGCGAATAAAAGGTTAAATAGCGTAATAGTATATAGCCAATTACAATACTTAAATATAATCTTACATAGTATCCTTCGTAGAAATAACAGATCTCGTTATCGACGATGTCGTGCGCGCGTGCATATTTGCTAGGTATATCGGAATCGCTTCGGAGCAAAGTACTTACTTGCATCGTTACTCGCGCGAGATATATACGAGTGGATTCGATCAATAATAATCCTTAAGTTACGATAATTAGTAGCTCCTCTTTCTCTATCTTGTTCCGACACGTTTAACATTGTGTCGTAATATTATTGGTACATTATTGATAAAAATAAAAATAAAAATATGTATAATAACAATAATAATAATAATAATAATAATAATAATAATAATAATAATAATAGTAATAATAACGCGTTAATTAATTAATTTGGCTGATGCCTACAATGTTGCATAGTTTTTAAACTTACGATATAGATAAAAAAGTAAGGTGTTGTAAAAATATTTGAAAGGATAAATGGTTGGGCGCGGACGTGTTGATACATTCGCGTAATATTTCGAAATGGTTGAATTTCCATCAACCTTCAACGAA
Organism: Bombus vancouverensis nearcticus; assembly: GCF_051014615.1. Classification (NCBI taxonomy): domain Eukaryota; kingdom Metazoa; phylum Arthropoda; class Insecta; order Hymenoptera; family Apidae; genus Bombus; species Bombus vancouverensis. The sequence continues at coordinate 14,940,932 of NC_134917.1, read as the reverse complement.
TGACAAGTGTGTAAAGATGCTTTTGTTACGAGTAAAAGTCTACGTATTCCTTTACAGATTACTCGAATAGTTTGATCGATTATGTACAAAGAGACCGCTTGTCTTCTTAAGTGCTCTTCACATATAAAACAATTTGAAAAGTGAACGTTGCGAAAAGAAAGACTCACGACGTAGTAGATGTTCTGCACAATGCGCGCTCGATCGAACGTCTCGCTCTAGAACATTCGTTTTTCGCCGAAAAATGCGGTTCTTCATCCCCTTGTTCCCTACCTTGTTCGCAGAGAAGACAGTTTGTCAATTCTATCGATACGCGTCGTTAGGCACAGTTTACATAGAACGTAATATGTTTTTCATTAACGAGTTTCGGCCCTGACGATTTAGCGGCAAGAGAAAAGAAATTCGAGAATAAAGAAAGCTCGAGTGTAATTCTAAAACGGTAGAATGTAACCGAATATAAGATTGGCCTGAGTTACGCAAAACGGCAATTTTTCAGTTTCACCGGAAACAGTGTTGTAACATCGATAAAATAACTCTCAATATATAATACTGTAAACGCGTAGCGTTTCAAGTTCTAACGTGACAGGCCACCGCTCCTGTGTAACGTGTGCATGATCGAGCATGTCTCGAACGATCGATACGACGATGCGTACGATACCCTCGAGGTATCGAGGTTGTCAGGAACTATCCTTTGTATACCAACGAAAAGAACGTCAAAATCGTGTTACCGCGATCGTAGCGTTCGATGATAATTCGACATTTCTCTTCTCCTTTTTCCTTCTTCCTTTCGCCTCGCCTCTTTCCCATTTCCGTGGCCATTGGATTCTTTCGTTCATCGTTGTCCGATCGGCAAAACACTCCATTCTCCTCGCACTCCCAATCTTCCTGTCATCGTATCGGTCCGCGTGCAGTAACGATTTCACGAAGAACCGACTGTTTCATTTCGTTTTGGCACTCGGGAGTATTTGAATACGCGCGCGTTCAACGGTCACGGATCACAGTATCTTCGAGGCTTCCGAGTAAATAGCAGGACGACGACGTAACGCGTTGATAGATCGATGATCAGTGTGAGAGTTTGATTCGGCCGACGTTACTTTCGTTGTTCGACTGGGACAAAATTCGGGCAATTGTTCAAACGAATATTTCTCGGTTATTGGTTTCGGAACGAGGGTTAGAACCGGATCCAGAACTGGAATCAGAATCGGAATCGATATCGGTATTGGTATCGGTATGGGCGTTGATGTCGGTGTCGGTGTCAGTGTCGGTATCCATATCGGTATCGGCGTCGGCATCTGCATCGGCGTCGGTATCGGTATCGGTATCGGCGTCGGCATCGGCATCGGCATCGGCATCGGTATCGGTATCGGTATCGGCATCGGCATCGGCATCGGAATCGGCATCGGTATCGGCATCGGTATCGGTATCGGCATCGGCATCGGCATCGGCATCGGTATCGGTATCGATATCGGTGTCGGTATCAGTATCGTCGACGAGGTTAAAGTCCCAGAAGAAGGAAAACTGAAAGTCGTCGGTAACCGTGAATTTGCGTCATCGATCACGAGAGCGTTATGGGTTGGCGCGAGTGGATAGAGCGCCTGTTGTCGGCAGTCACAGCTTGAGTTCGTTCGCTATTTTGCTAGCAATGTTTTTGAAGCCGATCGATGTGCCTGAGATCCGTTTGAACCGTACACCGTTCAGAGAAAGTCGTGGCAGTTTACAGACTTCTATTTCCCACTGTACTTGGCTATCTGTAGCCGCGTCTCCATGTGCGCACAGTAGCAGGAACCTTTCGCGTTGCTCGTACTGACACTTATTGGCGTCCAACACCTAGAGAATCGATCGACACACATTAGTAAATCCTTTATGCTCGTCGTTACGATATTCGAAATTCGAGAAATATCAGAGTTTCTACGAGACAACGCGCTACAATCATCGTTGTACTCTTTCTTTTCTTTATTTCTTCTACGAGGCACACGAACAAATATATTAAAAGGATATTTTAAGGATATACGATCCATTGCAATACCTTTCGAATTTCGGACATGATTTCGTTCGGATCTCGACTACTCGTGGTTTTCATACTCCAAGTGAAACGTAGACTGCGTGGTTTAACTTGCTCGTCGTTAGTGGTTGCTCCGCTGTAACAAAAGAACGTTTTAACCCCTTGCCCTACGATTTAAATTCCGAATGCGACCAAGAAAAAGTGTTTGTCGCCTGTATGTAGCCCGAAGAACATACGTTTCATGCTCGTGTTGTTTATGATTGACCCGAAGGGCGTATCACGAGTTCAACTCGACGTTGCAGATCAAATTTTCTCGATCGAGTTACGCGTTATTCGTACGAAAATTTTCGAGCGACTGAAACGTATCGATTAATCGTCAAACATTCATCTGTCGTTACCGCTCTTTTTCTGCGTTCTCGTGTCGTATCGCATCCATGTCTCCCATTTCCCGTCTCGTCGTTCACAGAGATCTCGACAGTTGCGGAACACGTGCATTAAGATTTCGTAAGCCGTAGATCATTGAATGATTCGAAAGACGCAACGTAAAACGTGACATGCGTGCACACATGCATACATACCGACACTTCTATAGGAGAAAAAGCTAACAATTTTCCCGAGAAACGTGTCAATTATACGTAAAGACGGTCAAAGATTTCGAATTTGAAACAGCGTGTATCGCGGTTCTCTAACGTTCGATTTCTTTTCCTTGTCCTTCCGTTGCATTCCGTTTCGTTTCGTTTCGCATCGTTTGAATTATCGGCGTGCGGCGCGATTACACACAGAAACTTTCTTCCTTTTTTCTTGCTCGTCTCGCGATCGAATCGTCAGATATGGAAAAAAAAATAATCGATCCGACCTAATACATTTTAATGTAGTTAAAATAATCACACAGCTGTAAGATAAAAGAGAAAGAAAAGAAGAAAGAGTATGTGAAAAATTGAACGAGGAACGTTCTGTTCCTATGACATGTATATTGCTGTCTATCCAGCCGATCGTTCGGCTGGTTCGTATACGGTACACGGTATACAGTACGCAATTACGATTATTGCGTGGCAAGTAACGCATCTGTATCGTATACGTATGCTTCAAGTATATACATCGGTGCTTTTCTATCGATACACATGTGAAACATTGCTCTTCGAATAACGAACACATTGCTTTACAGAAAGAGGCGTCACTCTATTCTACGTCGTAATGAGACTGTATGGATTTACATAGCAGTTAAGCGTCGATAAAGAATAATCCAAGTAAAGATACAGATTCGAATGATTCGCGATAACGAACGAAATCTTGAGAAAAAAAAAAAAAAAATAAAAGAGAAAAAAAGAAGAAAGAAAGAGAAGAAGTAGTAAGCGGTGAGAAAAGAAAGATAAAAAGAAAGAACGAGACAACAGAAGAGAACAAAATGGATAAAATACGAAATTAGAATGTGTGGACCATGGTATTATGGTATGTAGCAACGTACCTCACTACTGGGTGCTTGGGAGGTACGGATGGGTCCATGGGGCTGAAATAACAAAACAAAGGTAGTTGCAAATACTAAATATGATAAATCATCAAATCAAATTCAGGCAAATTCAGTTCATACGTTTAAGCACCACCATTCTTTCTATCACCATCGCATACCTATCGCAAACATTGGCGAGTTATACCAGAGATAGTTCTAACGGTAGATAGCATTGATTAAAAGAGTCAAACGAATTTTATTACCGTTCTTTTCTAGCATTTCAGGGCAATATAAATAGAAACGAAGGTTAATCGAGTGCTTGTTACTCGTCTACGATGGTCATACATGTTGTCAATGGTACAAAAATACGTCCACGTCCATTTCCTGTCTCAAACGTTCGAGCATCTACAGTTCGAACTAAAGCTAATTGCACGCAACGCTTTTAACAAAAACAATATATCGTACAACGCACACGTAGAATAATTGAATTGCTTTTGAATAGAGGATTGAGAAATAAATTGATACAACACATGTATAAGGCAGTTTTAACATATTTATTAATATGAAATTATTACTATTATTGCTTCTTAAAATTATTTTAAATAATATTTCTATTCACTTTCTATTAGCTATTTACTGCCCTCCGTATCGTAAAGATCTAAAGTAATCGCCTTTCAGATAGATCCATGAAAATGATCGGTTCTCGGTCAAAGATCCATCGACGAAAGGGGGGGGGGGAATCAAGAAAAAAGAAAAAAAGAGAAAAGAAAAATGCCAGACGTTTAAACAGTTGGATGAGAGCTGGAGTGCAGCAAAGAGCATTTAATATCATTTACAGATGTGCTATATTGGTAAATCTTGCGTATAAAATCTTGCGTTGTTGGTGTCATTTCTCTTTTCCTTTATCCCTCCTATCTTTATACGTATTACAATATACACGACAAATTCGAGATGCTTAAATTCCATTTCCTGTATCTTTCTCCCGTGCGCGTAAACTAGCAATCTACTTGGAGATCTTGGGAATGCGTTATCAATTTTTCCTTTCCATCGCCGGAATCTAAAGAATTTTTCAATGGAACCCAACGTTTTCTTTCGATTCTATACGAACGCGCGTCGTATGACATCGAAGATTACCAAGTTAAGTAAAGTAACTATAATAAAAGAATAATAAAAGGAATTTTCGGTCGATGATTAATCGCGACGAACTGTTTTTTTGATTTGAGAAAAACGTTGGAATTAACGCGCGAAAAGATACTTTTGTATACCAGCAGGCAACCTCGTTCGATCGACGAAAACTCGTGACAAAACAAAAAGACTTACGGCAGTTTTAATCGTTAAATTCACCCAAGGCCTTCATTCATTCTTTCGCTCGTTCGCTCGATCAGGCACCCACTTTCCTCATATGATCCTTTTCTTTCTTCACTTACACCACAACGTATTACAAATCTTTATTTTACTTTCTTATTCTCTCTTTTGTAAGTAATGGTAGTTATCGTATCGTTCGGTATGTACATATTACGCATTTTCATCGGACTGTGTGAAATTTGTATCGATGCTTGAAAAACTAGTGCATAGGTTTCGTATTCGTTTCATCGTTCTCTTTTTCTCTTTTTTCTTTCCTTTTTCTCGTTTTCTTTTTCTTCTTTTTTTTTTTATAGTAAAAATACGCATGAAATGTATAACATCGAAAAGAGGAAGGCACGCAGTTTCGACAATGATCTGGTTTACGCAATATTCGAGACCATTTAGACGATCAATTACCTGACAATTATTTGACAAAGAGGACGCTCGTATTTAAATATAGGATACTGTTTGCTCCGTTCTTGTGGTTTGCTTACGTATCTCTCGTACAAGTTATAAAACAAATAGGTATTCGCAAAAATATGACATCGATCGTAGTGGAAAAACGACTTCGAAGTTTACGAATTCGTATCATCGGACGTGAAACATTGTTGCGTTAAAAAAAAGGACGTTTGAAGAATAGGTAATTTTCTGTTAAATCGCGATTACCATAAAAAATAAATTGTATATGATTTTACTAAATTAACTAACTAGCGTACTACATCAATTGCGATAAGATAATATCGCATATAAAAATATGGAACAAACCGTTCGAGTCTGGTTCGTTTTAAATCTTCGACATCTTCTCTTTCTTTTTCCCCCCTTTCTTCTCTTTTAACAAAAGTCGCGTTTCTCTTGGACGCTAGAGATAACCCATTGTTTTAAAACTTGACCTTTTCTTTATTCTTTCACTTTTGCCTCGCACTTGCTTAGTATTGAGATCAATTACGAAACAATATCGTATTGCTTTAATGCAAAAGAAATGGAAAACCTGATGTCGCTTCGCTCTTTTTCTCCTTTTTCTCTTTTCATTTTCCTCGTCCGTTTGTTATCGTAATTATTACTATTAATATTTCTTTGCTAAATAAACTGTTTAGCGGTAGGAAGAAAATGCATATCCGCGCAACGGAATAGTTTGCTGTTCGTTTACGCAACTCGAACTCGAGAATTGAGCTGCAATTCGAAATTCGAAGGTGTCTGAAGGAAATCTGAATTTCCAGGATAAATAAGTCGACGAGCAACGGATGGTTGCCGTTTCGTTACGGCGAGTATGTTAAAAAAAAAAAAAAAAAGGCATGCGGAGGAGAAAATACAATGGAATGCCTTTGATGATATACGTTACATCGTGTTTCGTAGCGATTCGGAATAGAAGTAAGAAAATGCATCGCGTGTCGATGGAATCGGATCGACCGATTCGTAACAACGGAGTGCGAAGCACGAACGTTAGATAGGATAAGAGTGTCAAATGTAAAAAGGGAATATAACGAATATAAAATAACGAATGCGAAAGCTGCTTGTTAGCCGATAAACGGGTGCAACGTGTCTGATATCGATTCTTTGAGAATTCGTCGCCGAATTCTTGTACGTTCGACGATTCATTGAATTGTTCTCGGTTCTTTTTCCATTTTCTGAGATATAATTTATTTTCATCGTTACGTTAAGAAGCTGTACAAAATACTTTACGAATGCAAATACTGAAACTACATATCATGAAATGTATGAAACTATATATGTCATATATTTACATAAATTACACGCATATGTATATTGCGACATACATGTACATTCGTATAAAAAAAAAAAAAAAAAATGCATTTTCGGTTAAAGAAAAGAATCGATATAAGAATCTTCTTATAGTCGATGATTCAGTCGAGTCTATCTTGCTTTCAGTATCGAATAGAAATGTAACAATTGCAAACTTAAACATAATTCGCGTTTATTTCCGACGTAAGGCAACAAATATTTTGGATATCGATAGAAAAAAGGAACAGACACTGATAAGTAATGGAGAAACAAAGAACGAAGAGTCGATAGAACTCGTAACGCTCGGTTATTATTGCGATAACGTGTGTTAGCTGTTCTCCCATTCTCTCGGATTTGAAAGGGAGCGATTAATAACAAGAGATCGAATAAAGCGATGGTTGAAGCGTGTTGGCGTAACGAAGTGACGAATAAAATTACGTGGTTCTACTCCGGAGAATTTTGCTCGCGAAACGATCGACGAGCGAGTTTAAAAAATTATCGATATCCAACATATTTCCTCGAATTTACGATGTATCATCGCTACGAAGTTTTAACCATTTCTCGATATATGTCTTTGATACAAAATCTAAGTAAAAATTATTATCAGACAAATGAAGACAGAAAGAAAAGAAAATAATAGGAATACGCTAATGTTAGAAGTTATAGTCGGCCGGTCGATCGGACTTTAATTACTGTGCCGGTAAAATGTCTGTATATTGCCGTTGCTTGATATTCAGCGTGCGGCTCGCTCTCATTTCGGCTCGAGGGAAACAAGGCGAGACTTCAGCCTTCACTTAGAAAACCTGTCAACGTACGAAGAATTCTCATGTACTCCATTATTGTTGTGAAATGAACCGTGTGACGTTTGTTAGTACAATTATACCACTTTTACGAGGACTAAAGGATAGGTATTCGTACGTTTTCGGTAACAAAAACAAAGCTATAGAACGTTCACGCGATGGACGACGATTGACGAACGTTGTCGCTTCATCGACAACGTCGAATTCGTCGGTAAAACAAACGTTCTGGTCAACTGATCGGACCTAAAGTAGACAAACGACAATTACTTTTCGGGAAAGGTCGCGAGGCTAACGAGGCAAAAACACGCTGACATTATTAAGCGGTACCACCTGCATGTTTTCTTCTTCGCGATTGTTAATACGACAACGATGGATTTTACCGAGTGATTTGAATCGTCAAGATTATATATTTTGTCCGTGCGACTTTGGCACTGTCCACGCGTAAAAAGTCACGCTTGCAGCGACATCGTTTCACGCGTATTTTTCTTCTTTTTTCTTTTCTTTTTTTTCTTTTTTTTTTTTATCGTAAACACGGTAACAGCGATAATGATGGTAACGGTAACGGTAACTGTAACGATAACGCTAAAAGTAATAATATCGGAAACGAAAACAAGAAGTGAAACGAAAATGGAAACGGAAATTGGCAACGATAGCGAGTAACGGTGTGCCACGTGCCACGCGCGACTTAAGATCACGGTACGCGCGAAATACTCCATCTCGTCTTTACCCTATTTCCCCTTTAGGTCTGACAATTCTTTTTCCTTCTCCTATTTTTCCAACGTAACTCTCTTTCCTTTCTTTTTCCATTCCATCTCTCTCTCTCTCTCTCTTTCTCTCTCTGTCTCTCTCTTTCTCCTGCTTTCTTCTTCTTCTTTTCGTCGCTCCTTTATCAGTTTGCCACGAGACTAAAGACAGGAAAACTGGACAGGCGGACGAACGAGCACATCGTACCGCGACTACTCGCGAGCGCTACGCGTTACGTACAAAAGTGGATTAGTCTGTTCGATCAAGTAAACCGTTGAAAAGCGTTCAAAGGATCGGGTTATTCAACAAGATCAGGAATGATCGATTCACATGAACCAGATCGACGAAAGATCGACGAAAGATCGACGAAAGATCGACGAAAGATCGATGAATTATCGACGATGAGTGGCCGACGTTCGTTACGGTTATTTTAGGACGAAGAAGGTAAAACGAAGCTGACGTACGACGCGATGAATATACGTATAAAAATAGAAAGAGATTATGTATAGATAGGTACGTCTTTAAAAGATGAGCGGCATGAAAGTGCACGTTCACTATAGCTGGCAGGCTGAATCAGGAAAGGCACGATTTTCAATGCTAAGTCTAAGGGGATAAGGCTGCGGGCTGGCAGTTGCGGCGACGACGGCTGCGACAGTGACGGTAACGATGACGACGACGGTAGTGACGATGGTGACGACAAAACAGCGACAGCAACGGATTGTTGGATCGTCGCGCGTCAGGAAGACACTTCGCGTTCCGAAGGATCGTTATAGGATGAACGCGAGAATGTCGCACTCCGTGCGCCTAACGGTAACAATATCGTAAGAACTTTTCTTTTATAATCAACGACAACGATCTGTCGACTCTGAAAAGCTTGACGATACACCACAGAATAACGGAGCGAGAGACGGAACACGTTATTTCTTTTCTTTGCTCTTCTCTTCTCTTCTCTTCTCTTCTCTTCTCTTCCCTTTTCTCCTCTTCTCTTCTTTCCTCTTCCGTTTCCTTTTTTCTTTTCTTTTCGTTTCGTACTGTCTCGTTCGTTGGTCAAACGCATTCCGACATCCGTGGATCGTTGAGCCGGTAACACGGATGCTGTTACCATTGTTTCAGGCCGATAGAACGCGACGCGCTCGGCTCGCTGGTCTTGCTGCGTTCGCGCGAATTTCTGTCGCGCGCATCGGTCGTTAAGTTTTGCGCGTCTCTACGGCCATCGTTTGACGAAGCTCGAGCGATGTCAAGATTTAATCGGTTCATGTCCTGTAGCATACAATACACCGGTAAACATTAATCCAAGTGTGAAGAATTTGAGCGATGCACCAATGGCTATTATGCTGTGTCGGCAAATCGGACAGAATTTTCGGTTTGATCGAACAGTTGTGTCTATAGTACGTATCGACGATGCGTACAGTGACCATATCGTGAAAGTAGAAAAGATGCTGACGGTGAGACGAACAAGCTGCATTGCTCTCGTTATTCTGTGGCCTTGGGTCCTCGCTTCGAACCGTTTTATCGCCTACGCTTTATCCCTCTACTCTACCTCTATTCTACGCGTACCAATATAACAACACGCATTTTCACTTTTTCCGATTATTGTAATGATTGTTGTATGCGACAAAATCAAGGTTCCATATATAAAGTATAGGTAAAGTACTAAGTCAAGGATATGCCTCGCTACAGTCGAGTCAAAAAGGGATGCACAATGAGTATGCGAGGTGGCCTGAACTCGAGCTGGCCAAGCGGTATTACTATCGTCGATGAATTCTCAGGATTTTCTTTCGTAAATAGGAACGTTCGAACATTAAGCAGACACGATAACGGTACGTTCGCTACGAAGGACACAGAACGGACGACGAATACGTTTTTCCTATAATTGTTCTTGATGCTTTTCTTCTCGGTTAACGAATTATACTCTTATATAGGAAAACGAGACAGGAATCGAAGGGGGAAACAGGTAGATAGATAAAGATAGATGAGAATTAGAACGGTCATTGTCAAGGTGTGTGCGTATATGTATTGCGTATGTATGTACGTTTCAGTCTTTGTGCGCGTGTGTGTTTGTTTGTTTGTTTGTTTGTTCGTTTGTTTGCTTGTGTGTGTGTGTAACAATCGGTTAACGAAGATAGTAGAGTCGAACTAAAAGGGTGCTATAGAAACCTGAGAAGCAGATGCTTATGGGATAAAGAAACGGCGAAAACGGCGTAGAAACAAATACAACTACGAGATGTATCGTGAACAAGCTACGTTTTTCGTCGCTTTCACTGATAATGGTCGCTGCTCGCTCATCGGGTTACTAATTGATCGTACTGTATATCGTTTTTGCAGTATATTACGTATACTTGTATAGAAATGTTACGTTAAATACGATACGGAAATATTTGACGTATCGATAAGAAATTTTTAGAATTACATAGTCATTGTGCATCCTTAAAACAGAAATATCATATCACATGCAAAACGATAGGTTCGACTCGTTTAAACTATTGTAGCATAAGTATAAATACAGTCGAAAAATCGTTCGTTTCACGGGATTAATTGCTACGCATGCATCGAAAGGCCCACTGTAAAAGCTTTTGTGTTTCCAACTTTATCTTTCCGATATATAGACATTAGCGATGATTTTATAATCGGACAACCGTATCGCAAGATCGAATGAAGTACACGCCTGGCTCGCGAATCAGAATCGAACGTATCGTACGTACACCACTTTCTCGTTTTGTCTCTTTCTTTTCGTTCATGGACTATCTTTTTTCTCTCTCTCCTTCTCTTCTTCTGCTGCCGTTTCTTCTTCTTCTTTTCTTTCTTTTACTTTTACGTTACTTCTACTACAACTTTACGTCTACTTGTTCTCCTTCCATTTCACGAAGAAAGAACGTTTTTCAAATCGGAGCGTGGTCGAGCGCGATTCGTTCGGTACGCGGATCGGTGAAAAATTTGCATTTCCGAAAAGAATTTCATCGTTTATCGTACAAGGTTGATCGATTGTCGTCCATCGAAATTTTACGATTAGACACTTGGCCGAACTTCGATCGTAAGCTAAAGATATATTTGTGGACGAACGGTGGTACTTTACAGTGGTACATGTACTAGCATGCTGTCGAATACGAGAAACCGTTTTTTTCTGTTTTTTTTTTTTCAATGTATGTACGTATAACGAATCGGCAAAACTTACCGTTTGGAGAACCTCGAGGATAACTTGGAGAAGAAGGACGGTCTCGCTAATGGACTAATTGCATTTGTGTCCTGTGTATGCGTATGACCCTAGAAAGTTCATAGAACACAACTATACATGGTAATGGAAAGTTACGCGATAAATAAACTTAACGGTTTAGTTGTTAGCTTACGACGTCTATATCGGAAATCTCGATCATCTTCGATCTATAGATCATTAAAATTTTCTGATCGATACCATTAAAAAAAAAAAAAAAAAAAAAAAAAAAATGTATCGAAACTTACGAACCTGAGTATGATTTCGCTGAGCTCTATTCTGGCCAGAATGGAACGTGCTACGGCTTGGAACATTTCTCGGAAATGCCGGTGTTGTAGGCGTTGCCAGTCTATTGCTTGGAGATACACCCAAACTAGTTGAGAAAAGATCATGTTTCTATTATTATTCTCGTAATTGATGGGTAACGCGCGTGTCTATCGGTGCATAATACGTATATACATGTGTACTTATGTATATACATATCGATAATGTTTGCTTTGCCCGTGTCGGTTCTTTTGCTAGAGATTTGTGCATTTAAACGATACGAAAGATTCCTCGTTTCCGTTTCGTACATCTTATGGTTACAAACAAAAAAACAAGCAAAAGACAAGGATGCAAAATAAGAGAAACATAGGATGTAAAGTAAAATGTTCACTTTTCACGCGAATTCTTCCGTGAGGTTCAAGGGGGCAGTTGTAAAAGTAGATAATGCACAAGCGATCTTTGTATGTCTTGCAAAACAAGCTTCGACAGTCTCAGCTAAGAAAGCGGAATTTGAAACGAATTAGTTTGGTTTATCTAGTGAAAGTTAGATGATTGGCGGGTATGAAATGTAACGATACAGTTTTGCGTTCTATTTGCGTATGCGTCGACAGGACGTACGATTGTTTCGAGGTAATTTGCTCCATCGAATTGACGAAACACCGATTAAATTCGTATCGGTTAGAGGAGAAAGAATTGGACACGTTTGCAAGATCCGAGTTATCGATACGTACGCGCGCGTGCACGTAGCACGGAAAATTTCGTTCGAAACGATAGCCAATTCGATAGGACGACGACGTCGCGATCGTCGTATCTGGATACTCGACGATTCCGACGTTACGTTGCGATATTCTTTTCATTACGCCGAGGCGTATGCTGTCACGCGCGTTGCTATCTCGAGGCACACGCAAATTGTCGCATTGCCGCGGTGCTTACGTTAAACCGTTTCGTGTTATAACGTATGATTACCCGCTAATTATAAAACGAAAGACAACTTGGAGGAAAAATGCAGAATGGCGTTTAGCTGTTCGTGTGTGAACACGGTGATTGTAGTCGTAGGCGCAGAATTATGTGCGAGAAACAAGGTAGTTTGGATAAATGAGAAACCGGTGACCAAAGCCGATGATCGCTAGTAGATAACTAACAACGACGATACTCATGCAAATTAGAAACAGAAATTAGATAAAACAAAGGTGATTACGAATAAATGACCAGAAACTGTCCTAGGACGAACCTACGAGGGCCGATTTGCATCGCGAACAAGACGTTGTGCAATTTCTACGTTTCTTTCGAAGCACGAACGCGCCACACACAAGTTCTAGTTGCCCTAAGAGAGTTAGTGGCCCAAGAAGGAAATAAATATGTAAAATATGAACGAATGAAAAGAATGTACTCGAATATCTTTTGCAGTTACTGTGTGCTCCAATAGTCTAACGTAAAATTCTGCCGTGCCTCGTTGAAATCGTTTAGGGTCGGCGATGAACGAGTTTTTCCATATGGAACAGGTTCGATGCCCTTCGATGGCCTTCGATGACCGATCCGGATCGAATCTCTTGAGTGGAATTTGAAATCGTATACTTAAACTTTAAGCGATCCCTTTGAATTTAAAATGTACAAAGATTCGTGGTAGAACGATGTAATCGGTGTGACCGGTAGAGCGGTACGTTAGACTTTTGTCGCATATCTAATAGAGGACTGTATACAGGTTGGCTGATAAGGCTTTGAGGATCTGTACCTCTGTCTAAGAGGGTCAGCAGTGGCGAGTAAGGAGTTGTGGGCGTTGCGTGGTTGAGGGTCCAGTAGTGAATGGTCGCTGGGGGGTACGCCACTCGAGGAACGGTGACCTGCGCTGATGCTCGCAGACTTGGTGTGACCCCGCGTTGGTCTAGTGCCCTCGCCAAGGCTGTGTACAAAACTAATCAGCACTCTGCCCGGCCCTACTTTTCTACGATTTCTATAGCTATTCGCGACGACGTTACGTTTACTTTCTCGCGTTTCTCTTTACTTTAGCTTCTCTCTTTTCTTCCCCTTCTTCTTTCGTTTTCTCTTTTTCTTTTTTTCTTTCTTTTCCGTTTTCTTTTTTTTTTTGCTTTAAACGTTTCTAAGATTCTCGCTGAATTTCTTTACACGTTCGTAGTCGAATTTCTTGGTGACACGTATCGGAATTTCATAACGGAAGGTTACGTCATTCCGATACGCGAATGTTTCCTTATCGCTTCAACGTCAAACGACATCCCGTAACTCTTTTCCTTTTTTTCTTTTTCTTTTTTTCTCTGTTTTTAGAAACTGTTCGAAAGGATAGGAACAAAAGAAAGGGAAAGAAGAGGAACGGAACGAACCGATGGTGGGTGTTGGTTCGCGTGTTCATTCATCTACGTTGATCGTACTACATAGATACGTAGGTATGTTTCGTAGGACGCGAACGGATTCACTGAAAACTAGAGGAACAGGGTGTGCTACGCGGGGGTTGGATGGGTAGTAGGGGGATACATAGGGTAGGTTGAGGTGAGCGGATGACAAATGAAAATTCTATCTGGCATTGCCAATGATATTAGCACGCGAGAACTTCTACGATAAGGGGAACGGAATGTGACGCTAAAACATAAACAGTGACGTATGTATGATGATGTTAATGACTGTTTTTATACACACACGCTGATAAATCTAGACATACGCTGGTAAAAAACAGAGTAAAGAGATATGTGAATGTAACTGTGATTCGGTATAATTTTAGCAAGCACTTGTATATGTATACACGTTTAATTAGACTATCTGTTTCGGTAGATCTGTCAAGCCATAAAGAAAGTGATCTGCGAACGAACGATTGGCAGGCAGCAGCCAACATGCTAGAGCAACGCAACAAACAAAGAAACTCCCTGGGGCTTATCATGACAGATTTTTTGTTATCGATCGGCCGGTTTTTCTACGTTTGTTCGTTAAAGTTAAAGAGTTAATCACCTATTACGTGGTTAGTAGTCGGTACAACGAAAACATTGTTGTTTAGTCAATAACGGAACACTGTAACGTATATACGATTACACGGGCCGCGCATGTTTGTGCGCGCGTTAACGAAATTAATTTTAATCGTTCGATCGACGTACACACTGGATCGTGCTCGCGATTCTTTCGAATACTCGCGTTCGAAAAACGATCGAGCTGTTACTTTTACAAGTACCGCGATTGAACGCGGGAAGAACGTATATTGCGTACGATCGCGCGGATCCAGCGTCTACGTTTCATCGAGGCTACTCTACGATCTTTCTCGCCCTTTGATTTATCGCGAGAGAAAAGAAAAGAATTCCTTTTAATAATACGATCTGAAAAACAATTGGATATCACTGTACCTGGGTGCGTCGTTGGTTCTTTCGGTAGACGAGGAGGACGTTTTCGCTTGATCATAGGAGATGGTACTACGTCGACCAACAGAACCAGGGGCAGGTGAGGTAAGAGGCCGACCACCACCTACCCCTGCGTTCATCGTATTGCTCTTGCCTGCCCATGCCCTACCACCGGGACTTGTACCCACGCCTAGAATGAACATTGTCACTGCAAGCCTCATTAGATATAGTTCAACACAAAACAAAGCAGCGTACTTTACTAAATTATAACAAGCATGGCAACGAGTACAAATAAAATTGGGGAGGGGCGCGCACGTGTTGCACCGTGCAAAACACTGCACAGCGTCTCATCCGCTTCCATCCGTAAAGAGAATCGTGGAATTCTGTTTTTCTTATTCGTTGAAACGATAAATGGTAGGAAACGTACGTGATAAATTCTCAGTGCAAGGATCAAAGGGAGGCAGATGCGACGCTAAAATTACACGTACACGTACAATCGTAACTTTGTAACTGTCATCGGTATAAGCGAATACGTAGACGTCGTTACGATCGATGTATTGGTTGAAAAAAGAAAAAAATGTAACTACTTTCGATATACGGTGATTTCGCTACTTTCGGAGAGTAAAGGACTACAACGATCTAGAATTAGCGCACAGCATCGATACGTCCTTGCGGTAACGTTTACGAATTAGGGGTAAAAACAAGACAAAGGGTAAAAGAGAAACGAACAATATATAAATAACGAATTAATCAAAACATTGGTGGATTAGGGTACGAATCACGGGCAATCTTATCCAAAGCAGAACACGTTCGTGGAAGCTTTACACAATTACAGAGCCGCAAAAAACAATTGAACAGATACCGATCGAATTACGGTGGTACAAGTCACAGGATAACGAAAATAACTCACTAGTATCTAATTGGCCAGGACTGTTTTTAGGAGCCGAAGGTCGACTCGCAGAAACACGAGCGGTATTCTCCTTGATGGTGGCCGCGTCCACGGTATTTTGTCTCTTAAAATTACTACCGCTGCCACCAGTCACTGTTCCACCAGTCGTAGCAGTCGCGTGATTATGGTTCGTTGCGTTTCCTGGACTTGGTGCTGCTCCTAGCAAAATATAAACGTCGTATACGAAACGAGAATAGGATCAGTCGCGCGCGTAACAACGTGGGCTTTGGTCGTTACTAAGAGTTTTCCTACGAATATCCTCGTAGTAATTGCTAATCCTTTAGCACGGGGAAACACTGAAAATCAAGAGAAACTCTCGCTGAAACATAGACACGTTCGATGATCGAATCGCCACTACTACCTACATAGGCTTCGTGATAATCTCCTAATCAGCTGATAGATTTACTTCGTCTTTAAGGTTCGTCAGCATAGCGTAGCATACGTTACTAAGCGATACGTCCAATCCGGATTGACGCAGAGGTTATTAAATAAGTTTACAGTGGTAGCCGTTGATCTGGAATATGGCTGGAACGAGAGGTTTGACGGTAGTTACTTACGAAGCGTTTCAAGACCGGACGAGACTCGTCTACTTGGTTTTGGGTTGCTAGCGGAAATACTTCTATGAACACCTCTATGCGACGGACTCTGCACAGCGCCACCTGTGCCTCCGCCGCTTCCGCCACCTCCTCCGCCGCCGCCGCCGCCTCCCGAACCAGCTTGCGGTGGAATGTTGCGCAGCGACAATGAACTGCCTGACCGCGAGCCGTCGGATTCAGGCTACGAAACGAATCATTTTCATTTCTACTTCTTCATCGATCGCGTTAACCTTACGCGTACTTTCGATAAATCGAGTCTCCTTCCGTACTCACATCGGTTGTCTTTCTTCCTAAGAGTAAGTACGTGGCGAATACGTCATCGTACTTTGCCTGTCCTAAGGAATCTTCTATTTCGCTTCTCGTGTACCCCATACTAGCCAGGGCCTCTAAAACAAACAGGTGTAACGGCATAGTCACAACCACTAAAGATATCAGAATAATACGATCGATTCGACACAAGAGAAACATTACATTACTACGGCTTTATACACTTTCGCGATTTTATACACTTATAGATACAAAAGAAACATTTTCAAAAGAAGCCCGGTGCTATGCTGTGCGAAAAATATGCATTCACAGACGCCTCTTACTACCAATAATGCTATGGCTATTACTACTACCGCTACTAGTACTACTGTCACTAACACGGTTTCTAGTACTATTACTATTACTATCGCTATTGCGCATAGTTTGGCGCACACATTAAAAACACAGCCAGCTCTCGTACGTAGTAAGATCGTCTGACGGTCCTATCGATGCGAAGAGTTCAAGAATCGTTTAATTACGACCAACCGTTGCTTGATTAAAGAGTCGTATACCGTTCACGGAACTGTATAGCACGTTCGATGCCGAGCAGCGTTACACGATGCGACGCGACGTTAGTCGACGTGACAACTGGGTGGTCGTAAATCATGCAGTTTTATTATTTTATGTAGAAACAATAAATAGTAAGTGTTATGTACATACTGGCAGACTCACCTATCCTCTTGTGGTCTTTATAATCAGGTTCAGGTTCTAAGTACGGTTTTAATTCATCGTCGTCATATCCCATGTTCATCCATTTGTCTTTCATAATAGTCTAGAAGCAGAGAAAAATAGGAACGCTCTAGAAGCAGACACTGTACGCGGCCGTTGATCGCGTTACGTTCGCCGTGATTATCATGTCGGGCCGCTTACCTCTAGGGAGGCCCGTTTCGTCGGGTTGAGCACCAAAAACTTTTTCAACAGGTTCTCGCAATCCGTGGACATGTAAAACGGTATTCGATATTTTCCTCGTAGTACTCGTTCCCTCAGTTCTCTCAGCGTCGAACCGTCGAAGGGCAGTGATCCGGACACTAATGTGTACAATATCACTCCCAACGACCAAACGTCCACTTCGGGCCCGTCGTACTTTTTACCTAAATGGCAAACAAATAGATCGATGAAATCGCTGCTTTCTCTCGAAAGAAAAACAGAAAAGAGAAAGAAAAGAAGAGGAAAGGAGAGACAAAGTATACCCTGGAAAAGTTCGGGTGCTGCGTAAGGAGGTGAACCGCAGAAGGTATCCAACTTATTGCCCGGAGTGAATTCATTGCTGAAACCGAAATCTGCGATTTTGATGTTCATCTCGCTGTCGAGTAGCAAGTTTTCCGCCTTCAAGTCCCTGTGAATGATCTTCTTTTGATGGCAGTATTGCACGGCAGAGACGATCTGCCGGAACTTTGCTCTAGCCTCCTTCTCCTTCATTCGACCGTGCAAAACCAAGTAGTCGAAAACTTCACCACCACTAGCGTACTCCATTACCAGGTACAATGTTTTCTCCGTCTCGATTACTTGGAAAAGCTTCACTATGTTCGGATGGTCGAGCATCTTCATTATTCTGACTTCGCGGAACAGCTGTAACACGCAACAAACACCGATCACGTCTTCTCGTTAATAGCTTCGTTCTGACGACGATTCAACAACAACGCATTCCTTACCTTTTGAAGACTACCGGGATTTAATTGAGTCTTGTCGATGATTTTGATAGCCACTTCTTTCCCGGTAGGCACGTGCTTGGCAAGCTTTACCTTGGCAAAGTTACCTTTGCCGATTGTTTTGAGTAATTTGTACTTGCCGATGTGGGGCTCCTCCGAGGTCCGACTTCGAGACGAGAGTCGACCACCGCTACTCGACACTCCCACGCCATCCCCTGTCTGAAATAAACGCGGTAGATCTCGTTAGATTAAAACCGAATACGAGGGACGGTGGTGATTCTCGCATGGCGTTGCAGCTGCTGCGACAAAACTGAATTCTACCGACCGACTCAACGTTTCGGTCGTTTACGCGAGATTTCTCTATTCGCATATATGATATATACATATATCATATATATATATCATATATATATATATATATCAGTCTTTGCCGGCGAAGTTCGAATTTTGCTCGAATTCGCTCGAGTTTGCACGACTTGTTACTAGAGCGCGTCGAGCTTTACGCACGCAATTCGCGTGTCGCGACCACGCGACCACGCGATCACGTTTCACATTTCCAGGGACGGAAACTCGTCGATGGGATTTAATCGAACCTCGTTAAAGAAACTTCATGCGAATTGCGTTTCTAATATCGTAGCGTTCGAGCGTACAGGCTGTGCAGAAATTTGTCGATGAAGTTGCATTGCAAAAGAAACGTGAAGATAGCTCGGAAGATGCAGAGATAATAATTTGTACAAGGTCAATTACCCGCGTATGGCCACGAGTGACCATCTTGCAAGAGGAGGCTGCAGCAACTTTCGAGGCCGCCAGTTTGATCGGTTTTTCTTCGGCGTGTTGCAAAGAAACAAAGAAAATCGACCGGCAATCGAGAAGATGTTGCTCGCAGCACCTTCTCCTTTATGGCGACCGACTCGATCGAAACAAGCTTTCGGCCGCTTCGGAGGTTAGCAAGAAAAGGGCATCAACGATCGGAACGCTCGAGCGAGTAACATTCGCTTCTCCGTCGTACTCTTCCCTGGCCATTTTCGTTTACAGCCGACGTGCACCAAGTCCGTATCACCTTATTCATAAATCAGCCAGATAAAGCGCGTATACGACATCGCAGATGTGGGAAGATGCGTCAAAGCGGAACAAACTGTTTTCTGTCTTTTCTGCGAGGGATCCTTCCCTGAGAATCGCATAATGACACACACGATCCGTTTTCTTTCGCGCTTTTCCGGTCCAACTATTTCGTAAACGATAGTAAAAAGATACTCGAGTTATTGGACAGAAGAGAGGCTTTTACCGAGGCAACGACGGCTCGCGTTGACTTTCAACGAAAGTGGCAAAGACAGGAGGGGAAGGGATTCGTACGGTTGCGATCGGCAGCCATACAACTGCGTGCGCGTGTCCAAAGCGAAACGAAACGAAACATCGTCTCGTTCGAACAATCTTCGCGAACGATTGCCGAGTAGCTTCCTGTTTCCTTTCACAAAAACCAGTCCGAAAGCGTGCACGAATCTCGACGAATATTAGAAACAGTCGTTTACGAATCAGCACGTATCACTCAGACACTGTTTGCGTCGCAAGATTGGTCGCTCGACAACAGCGAAAGTGCACACTCGGCTGTTCGCACTGTCGCCTCGATGAATTCACCGACGAGTAGTTCCTCCATTGGTGACGGCGAAGAACGAAAAAGGGGCGAGGAGCGTACACATCGATGACGAGAAACGTAGATTGCCCGGTGTCGGTCGACCCGAAACTCGTTAGACGAATCGAAACGGCGCTCGAACGGAAACGAAAAAAGCAACGATCGACGCTCGAACACAAAGTCCCGGAGGCGTGCCACGAACGCGAACGCGAGCGCGAGCGCGTACGCGTCTGACGTCACTAATCACAATTGGCGGCCTTCGTCTCTGGGTTAGGTCGCGCGAGGACCGAGCGGAACGCATCCTCGTCCTCCGGTCGGTGACAGATCCGACTCCAAGGTGTCGCCACGCGATACCACGTACGAAACAGGACGCGTGACGTCCAAGGAGATTTTGCTCGTCGTCGCGTCACCGTCCGACGACTAGACTCGTATTTCACTTCTCCCTCGTATTCGTCGGTTAGAGCGGACTCGCTTGCCGGCCAAAGAAGTGCACAGCCGAGGGATGCGAAAGGAGAATCAATACGCGTAATGCCGCCACCCCCTACTGCTACTCTACAAGCGAACCACCCTTGATAGCCGAGCTTTCCCAGCTCTCCTTCCTTGTCCGCTTTCCCCTACGATTGTCTCCATGCGACCACCGCAATCACGAGCACGAACACAAGCACGACCACCGGCGGTATCGCGAGCATGGCGAACAAGTTCATGGCGATCACGACGATGACGACCACGACGATGACGACCACGACGACGACGACGACGGCCGCGACAACGGCGACAACGACGACGAGCACGACGATGATCACGTCTGCGCAAGCGTCAACCTCGGGAATAAGTACCGACTACCAACAACCCCTCTTACCAACTTTCGCGAATCACCTCCGTCCTCTGGGGCGCGCGATCGAAACCGAGTTTTCGCGTCGTCAGCTGATCACGCGTTCGATCGACGACCATCGTCGTTTCCGAATTCGTCGCGTTGTTAATTCGATGGGAGAAAAAGAACAAGAAGAAAAAGGCGAAGAGAAAGAAGAGGAAAAAAAGAGGAAAACGATCGAGTCGTGTCGAGCGAGTTACTTAACAGGAATTCGGTGTATTGCTCGGTTTGCAACGAGATACGATTTAAAGGGACTGGCGAGCCAAGCGCTGGCTTAACGCGTGAAGAGATTCGATATTTTGGACCGGGTCGCTTCCAATCTGCTGAGTCGGGAGGAAAAAAGAGGGGAGAGGGGACGAGGAAGAAAGAAGATAAGAAACGGGATGCGGGGTAAAGCGTGTGACGCAAAAGTGGGAAATCGACTTTGATGGGTTTCACGATCGTTAGACGATACACCCTCGTACGAGCGAGTAGACGCGCAAGCCATCCGCGTCGTTCTAGCTGAAACGGACGAGGAGCAGACTGCGAGTCTAAGTAGGTAGGTGATCCGGGCGTATATGTAAATGCGTTTACGCTGCTGTGCTCTCGTTATACTCGACTGGTCAGCCGGGGTTTGTAACTACGTTCGTCGAACGTGTATACGACGACGCGACCGACCATCGGTCTCGACATCGCTCATCAGCATTCCACTTATCCTATCGAGTCGATGGTTCGATCTGTATGGGTTTCGCTGCGATTTAACGTCGTTGTTCGAAGAAGAGACAAAACGGTAAACGAAAATTAAAACGGAAAGAAATCGAAAAAGAAAAGAAAAGAAAAAGGTTTGAAAAGAGAAAAGATGAAATAATGCTTGTCATTGGGAAATTTCCCTCGACCATCTCTCTCTCACTCTCATTCTCTCCGTCCGCTCTCCAAAGGATTTACTACTTCTATTTAATTGCCGTCCATTATAAACAATATCTACCTCCTTCTCATTTATGCCACTCTTCTGCATGATGTCTGACGACGGTTTGATCGCGTTGTTAACCGCATTGGTTTGTCGCCGTTGTTGCTGCCGTTGATCTTTCTTCGCGTTGTTGTTGGCCCGTGCCGCGACGAACGCACGCGCTTGCTGCACCATCCTAGTCTGCGCTCGAAGGGGCACTTCCGCTTCCTGTGCTCGCCTCGTGTCCGAGGCTGTCCTTGACAATTTCGTCGTCGCTTTCTTCGTTGTAACACCCGCGTTTCCCGTCGAGTTCCTCGTCGCGTCTCCTCGATGCAACGGAGAGGCCCTTTTCGTTTTAATTCATCGATGGTCATTCTCTAACTCTGTCGTTCGTCGTTCTTTTTTTTTTTTTTTCTACGATTTTAGGCGTTAGATCGACGTGCCTCTTCGTCGCGCTTGCCTTCGCCCGGCTCTACGGGGCGTATTGCCGAGCGTGTTCGACGCTTCATAAAACGAACGACACGTCGATGATCGCGATACGCGACGCGTTGCACGCGCGAGAAACGGATCTCGCAGAGTCACGCCTTGCCGGACGAGTCAACGAACGAGAACGGAACAGATTTAAGGGAACCGAGAAAAAACAACTAAATGGATAAAAGATAAAAAAGAAAA
Source organism: Bombus vancouverensis nearcticus (assembly GCF_051014615.1). Lineage (NCBI taxonomy): Eukaryota > Metazoa > Arthropoda > Insecta > Hymenoptera > Apidae > Bombus > Bombus vancouverensis. The sequence goes on along the minus strand of NC_134917.1, from coordinate 14,918,453 downwards.
TAGAAAAAAAAGACAAAAAAACAAAAAATAAGAGAGAAAGGAATGGAAATGGGACGGAAGACCGTAGTAGTGCGCGTTGCGAATGCATGTATATACGCGAAAGAATTATCGTTTCGGTATGATGAGAAGAGAGAAAATGTTACCCCTCGGCTTCGTCATCCGTCACGTTTCGAAGTAGATCCTCGTGTTCCCTGTATCGAAGGTCCGTGTATAGAATTTCTGGCTCGAAATCCGAGCTGATCTCCAACTGGCGCGTTCTGGCTGCGAGAGTGTCCATTTCGATGGCCTTGACCTGCTGCTCCAATCGTTGAAGCATATCCGTACTCTCTGCGCCCGAACCTTTTCGCTGTTTCAGGATCAGTTCGAGTTTAACCGGAAGTTTGGCGTCGCTGTCGGAACAATCGTCATCGCGTCGAGGACGAACCGCGATAGGTTGAACGATGTTCGAGTTTTTGAACGCCTTCAATTTCTCCTCGAGGCTCGCTTCGATCGCGACAGCCTTTTTACCGGCGATCGATGTCGCGTCGTTGCCAGCGACGCTCGGTGAACGTTTGACGACACCACCCTTCGTCGAAGGATTCGCCATGCTTCCCTTTTCTATCACTTGGAGACGATGATCGTGCTCCACCAACTCCCACTGCTTCAAATTGTCCATCGGTGTACGAGCTGTCGCCACGTACCTTCCGGGGGCCGAGGTGAGACTCGTCGGTTCTCTGTTCGCGGATCGGTATCCACCGATCTGACGTTGCTTGTTCTCCGTCGTCGCGACGTTCGGCGTTTCGAGGCTCTGCCGCTCGGTTTGCGATCGAATCGAGCTTCTGCTCGATTGGGCTCGAGAGAACAGACTTTCTCGACCCTCCATGGTCGATCGACGAAGAGGTTATCGCGTTCGAACGTTCTCTCTATCTCTCTCTCTCTCTCTCTCTCTTTCTCTCTCGTCGCGAGAAAGAAGAGATACACTCGGCGGGATTCGATAGTTTTCCACGCGTCGTCAGCAAACTTTGGGAAAATGTTCGAACGTCGTGCAGCACCAGCGGCAATTCTTCAACATGGATCCTTCATCGACCGAATGGATCGGCTTCCACAGGCAGCTTGGCAGGTCGCGTTCTCTGTTAGAAAAACATGCGTTATCCTCGTTAAGGAGCCGCTGATCGCTTCGCTGGGCGACGATCTTCGTCGACGAAGGGACGATTATCACTCTTCACACGTTGAGACATTTATGTATGTATATTACCCAAAACCCGAGCACGAGGAACGAGGCACGAGGCACGAGACACGATCCAGCCGATTATCCTTCGCCGCTCTTATACTTTATTTCTTGTTGGCAACAATGACATATACATGTGTGTGTGTGTATATATATAGAGGTATCGACAAGCAAAAAGCAGCGGCGCGTACAGACACACTTTATGTGAACACGAAAGCTTTCCTCGACCGAGGCGAACGGTCGTGATTCGTGATACTTTCTTGGCGATCGATCTCGCCAGAGTACCAGGTGCGTCGACTCGCGGACAGGCGATTTCGATTATTCGCCGATTCGAAAAATCGAAGCGTGAAGGTGATTATGGTTGCGACGATTGCGACGAATACACAGGCCTTGTATACGTTGTCCGGCACGAATTTCTGATCGATGGAAATCGATGGTGGAAGGTGTCGATACACGGAAGGACAGGCAAACGAGGAAGAAACGAAAGAAAAAATACAACTAACGAGAAAAGAAAGTGGATGGCACCGATGTTACGGTACTCCGCGCGATACATCGAACCGACCGATAAAGATATGCCACGCACGCGTCTTTCCAAGGTGTTGATTCGTCGATCTTCGAGTTTATTTTTTCACTTGCTTATCGCTCGATGGTCGCTAGTAGCTCGCGCTCGAATACGAAAAGGCACGTTTTCTCCAGCCGAACGAACCGACTATTCGATTCGCCGGGGAATAGACATCGCCCGGCGGAAATTGTTCGAACGGAACGCCGCGGTAAAACTCGGAGAAAGCAACTTCGCAGTTAATTGCGAAACGGATCGGGGTGCGTTCGATGGAAAAGTTGGAATCGTTTCGAGTGCAGGTTGGTGAGCGCGATAAGAAACGCGTCTCTTTCCGTTGTAATAATCTCACGGTTGGCCTCGATGGCGGCGCGATATCTCAGAAATGGTACCGATTTCCCGACCAGAATAAACGCTACGCACCAACCTACGGAAACGTATGCAAATTTCTCGCGTTATCGACGTAAACGAATAGGAGAAGAGAAGAAAAGAAACGAAGGAAGCAACGAATCTGTACGCGGTAGCGAACGAACGTCGATGGCAGGTCGGAGAGGAAATTTTTGTTCGATCGACCGTAGTCGTAATCGTTATATCGTTCTATATCGAATACGCGCAACGTATCTCTCCTTCGACTAAGTCACCGGTCGTCCAAGATGGAACGCTCGTGCGACGCGGCGGACACTTTGCGAAAAAAGGCGGATCGATCGCCGAAAAGGAACGAACGCTGCGAGGTTGCGCGTCAACGGTCGGCTACGAACAACTGGGTCCATTTCCCCCGAACGATAAGCGCACGACCGGCCAACTTGACTTCGTTAGACCGTTATCAGCGGTAGATGCTGATAAGCGATACAAGCAACCTAACTCGAGCTCGATTCCGACGCCCAAGTTGCGAGAATCTCCAACACGACCGAGCCAAGAAAAATAATATATTTTCTCCTTGTCGGTGGGAGCAATTTTTTTTTTTTTTTTTTAATCGAAACGACAAGAACGATGACGAGTAAAACCTGAAAACTGATAAAGGCGCGTCTTCAAACAAACTAGCTTACAGAGTTAGGCGAGCCCTCGTCTTTTCTACCTAACGATAAAAGTATCTACAATAGCTCAAAGTATCTGGTACTACCCAGTATATGGATTATCCGAAGGAGTTTCGCGTCGTAATTTTCTGAGAAGTCTGCTTGTAATCGATTTTCGACGGATCGCTTCGTTGCGACGATTCTCCGATTCGGTTTGCCAAGACGAAATTCCCCTCTGCGGATTTTCTTTCAAAAATTCCCACGGAAAAAGACAATTTTTGAGCAGTGCATCGTGACCGATAATAAGAGATTTCCGTTTTCGCTTACTCGCGTCGAGCGATTGGACAGGAAGCGAGTGAGGTCAAGGAGAGACGGAGAGGGAGAGGGAGAGAGAGAGAGAGAGCCTTCTTATCGCTGGCAAAGATGTTTAAATCGCGATTTCCGAGAAGGTTAAAACCTACCAAAGACAGTCAGCTATATCTGTATATCTGGTCTGGAGGATAGATTCGTTGTCGAGACGATAAAGCGGAGACCGCGCATTCCGCTTGCGCTGAATACGTAGAGGCAGTAAAGCATAAGTCGTGGTTAAGAATGGAACAGGTGGCTAACAAGGCTAACCTGGAAAAGATATCTCACTCTCGTCCGATCGAAATCGCGCCTCACCCACGTGAACTTGATGCGAGTTCTCGTTTGCATTCACCGCGTGGCAACGTGCGTACATAAGTAAAAACAATCAACGCGAAGCAGCAGCAGCAGCAGCAGCAGCCAACTGTTTGCATCGAACGTTTACCAGCGTTCTGGTCCATCGAGCGCAGATACTTGGATATCGGCGGTAAGCAACGCTAAATGTTTAAACATTCGTTTCCATCGTACGCGTATTTCTCGTGGTTAATTCGGTGTGTAAACTTTCCCTTAAGTACGATATTAATCCGCGTATAGCGAATTATCCAAGATACAAGATAAACGACTGGTTCGAGAGAACTTGGCAAACTACGCCTACTGACGTACCAATTAGTCGTACGATTCTCGAGTAACGTGAAATTACACGCAGGTTACGTAAAGCCTCGGCGTCCACCTTCCTTTCTTTTACATTTTACCTTTCCGTTTTCAGGCTTTGCCCTTTTTCGATCGTTCCCAGTCTATCCTTATCTCGCTCGTTGGACAAGGATCAGGGAACCGTGTACAATTGTCGCGAAACGATATTCTTAAGAGTCTCGAGTGCGCTATTCGAGTTGCGAAAAGAAACGTATTCTATACGCGTAAAACGATTCCATCGAAAGCGAAATCGAGGAAAGAATCGGAGGAAGGAGCGATCGAGCGAAGAAGTTCGTGCGACGCATCGTCGATATATATCGCGTAAATTAGCAAGGCGCGCCAGTTTTCGCACTTATTCACTGAGTTTGTCCGATTGTTTTCGATCGCTTCACGTACGAAAACGATAAAATCGTGAAAAGATGGAGCGCGTGTACTCGACGAACGGCCACTGAAACGGCTCGCGTCGGGCAGTCTCGCCGATCCCCGATGAGACTGCATCCGGTGGACGCGACGAAGCGCGTTACGTGCCGAGCCATGCCATGCCGCGCCACAACCATATGCCACGCTATATGCCGTCTTCGGCGCGACGCGAAAACTTCTCGCGAGTGCGAGCGCAACCGCGTACGCCAATTGCGGTCAACTGTGCGCGCGATCGACGAAAGCCGTGCTCGTGAGTCACGCGCGCGATTGATCACCGAGTCGATCGAGTAAACTTCGTTTCTCGTCTCTCTCGGCTGACGGCGTTCCTTTTCCAACGTGATCGGCCATCGTGTTAAGAGCTCAAAGTGCAAGTGCCGATAGCAGGTCTGTATTTGATCGCTTCGGTACCCTCGAGCCGCCATCTTTTCTACTGCCGAGACCATCGACCTTGAGATCTGTTGGATCACGCTCGCGACTTCTGCTTTCGCCTGGTCGCCGTAGGCGTACCGAAACGCGCGAAAATATTTTTCTTCCACCTCTCGACTCCACTAGTTTCGCATAAATCGCGTCCATTTCTTTACGAACTTCGTTGCTACAAACGGATCCACGTTCGAGCGCTATCATCGTATTTCGAGTTTAGACCTTTGGCTGAAATTTTCCACGACGTCCAAAGCGGAGGTTCTCGCGCCGTTCGAAAGGTCCCTTCCCTGAAGAGTCGTTGAAAGTAGCGGGCGAGGTCGAGGATCGACGAATCACTAAGCGGCATTATCAACTGGAATGAACTCGACGAGATTGCGAGCGCGAGATAGTCGCGATTTCTCGTGACCTTCCGTAGACTAGTCGCGTTCGGGGCATACATTTCTCTAACCTTTCGCGGAGAAGATTATCGCGTCCCAACGTGCACGCTCGACGCCGAGTAAAAATGAAAGTTGACGTGCGCCGATGCAATGGCCCATTTCGCGTTACCTACGCATCCGACGATCGAATTCCGTTCGATTAGCTTCTACCTTCGATGAACGCGATCACAGCGACGGCGATTCGGCTCGTGAGGAATCATCAGCTTCCGAAATTTACGTCTGACGTTTGTTTGTCCATGTATGTGTATACAGGGTGAGTCAATAAAAGATACTTTCTGAAACAACTCGTTGCCTATTGGTTTCGTCGAAAAACCTCTTAAACGAATTACGCTGCATTCCCCGAGGGTCTCGTTGAATGGACGCTATTTCATTTTCTAATATCTTGCGTTTTCTCAGATATCAAGGTGATTCTTGAACTTTTTAAACACTGTGCCGTATGTTCGACGCAACTGAACGTTCTCCAAAGTATTAGAATGGTATTAACTTATTTATACCGAAGAACCGTTAGTTCGGCAGATACTTTAGCTCCAGTTTGTCAAATTTAACGTAGGAGAGGCAAGGAAAGGGGTGGGACGGTATTCTTTACCCGTTTTACGTCACCTGTTTTTCCTGCGTTAAATTTGACAAATTCAAGCGAAAATATCTCTTAAACTAATGGTTCTTCGATACAAGTGGATTAACGCTTCTTCGTAGAGAATATACACAAAGAAATACGGTGCCGTTTAAAAAACTCAAGGCCAGCCTGATATCTAACGCGATATGAAACGTAAGATATCAGAAAATAAAATTGCATCCGTCCTGTCGTCGAGTCCCTCGAAGCGCGACATAATTTATTCAAAACAGTTTTCGATAAAACCAACGAGTTAACGAGTTACTTTAGACAGTGTTTCTTATCGACTCACCTTGCGCGTTAGTCAGGCCGATGGTTCGCGGAAGTGTGACGATGTGAAAGAATTTTACGTACCTTATCACGCTCTCTATGCATTTACGGAGAACGAAAAGGTAGGAAAAAAAGGGAACAATGTTACAAAACAGCTTATTAAATGGAATTTTACAAGAAGAAAGGCCGGTAGAGCCAACCGTTTCGTGTCTACGTTTTGGAAGGAACTAGCTTTAGCCTCTGTAACGAGGCGTAAATTTTCGTACCGCGTGTAACGGACTGTTCCGACAAAGGAAATTCGCCGTAACAAAGGAAATTGTGGGGCAGAACGAAGATCGCGCTGGTACGCGACTGGCCGTGAGCCGCGTACGAGAAAAGAACCCGATGAATCGATACGAAACGAGAGCCAACGATTACGAACAGTCCTTCTATCGTAGTTGCATCTTTTCCCGTTTTGTTATCGATCGGATCAATGAAGATCGATAACCGCGTGACGACAGACCAACGATAACGGCGATGTCGCGAGATAGCATACTTTTTTCTGTTGTCATCGCGGACATATCGAATTAGCGACACACGCGTCATAGACGTCGAACGAAACGAAGAAAGACGAAAAGTGGGAGAATTAGTTGTTTACCGAAAACCGACTAGACATCATCGATTCCGCGAACACGATCGACCAAGTAATTGACACTGATTCGTCAGTGACTCGCTATTTGTCTTCTTGCTGGCATCTCTCTCTCTCTCTCTCTCTCTCTCTCTTCCCCTCCCTCGCTACTCGAAGATACGCACGACGATCGTTTCCTTCTGTTTTCTTCCACTTCCATCGTTGTCGTTGATCGTAGTAGCAAGACAGGGCCAGTTTCGTATTGCGAAGGATCTCGCGATCATATTCGTTGGCGATCGTCGCATGGAAGATTAACGACGGAAATTCCAAGCGAAATACGCACGCACGACTGCGAGTTGAACTCTCCGTATCGATACACTCGAGGTGAGACTAATCGTAAGAAATTTCATTTAGCGAGGAATGCGAGTCTCGGTATCGATGGAATATTCCCGTGTAGGCCGTAACCTCGCAGAAAAGTCAGACTTTCGCAGTAACCGAGTTACGTTCGATGCCTGGCACGCCCCTTTCTATCATACAGATAATTTACCAGCACCTTCAACGAGAAACCCTGTTCTCGTACGGTCGAGCGCACGCTCGTTACGACGGCTGCGAACGAGGAAACAGAAGAGAAAAAAAAAGAAAACGATTTAAAAAGAAAAAGCACGCGGCCACAATCTCGATACGAACTGGTTAGGTTTCCGTTAACGTACATTTGCCTCTTCCTTCTCTGTTCTTTCGGCCGGCAAGCGATCGAACGTTTCGATTCCTCTTGTTTCCGTGATTCCAAAATCGAATCACGATAATGGGTTTATACGCGTTGCTCGCAAGCGCCGAGAACGCTCCGCGCCAAATACCGATTCGTCGTGTTTGAAACGAATAATTTCCTAATCGCGTTTTACAACTCGATAAACAAACGATGATTCTTATCGGGTTTTAATAACCACCGGAATAGTCACGGAACTCGTTCCGCCCTTTTAAATAATTCATAGAATTCGAATTGCCCAGACCTACACCACGTACCGACATTGGCCCGTCCAGTTCTCGGATCGACCGACTGTTGCAAAATGTATGGGAGCAATGCAACATTGTTTTCGCGTAACCTACCTATTCGTGTTGGTCTACGCTTATCAAAGACTTTTTCGACGCTCGTTATACTCGCGAGATAACGAACCGTTCTGTTCTTCGTTTACATCGAAGGAAACGTTCAACGGATGAAAGAACCTGTAAGAAATACGTCTCGATAGCGATAACAATTTTACGATTTTCATGGAATCTGTTTGCGACATCGACTCTGTGTTTCGCCACCGTCCAAGTGTAACGGAGTAGAAAAAAAGACTACGCGGAGACAATAGTCGAAAATATAGCGTTCGTTGCGACAATTGTTGCAAGTAACGAGAATATGTCGAAGCATCTAAACCGACTGAATCAGGAAACAAGGTCTAGCGTCTACTAATTGTTTATCATGCACGTGTCCGCCCGATATGACCTAGCGTTGGCTTTCAGTTGTGCAAGCCACGCGTATGAAAATATCCAAGTTGGTTTACATAATTCTTCCTTAATCGGTATCGTATGCGCAATTGGGAATTTCGAATCGACATAGGAGCACAGTTATCGCTACGATACTAAAGTGTCGATTTTCTTCGTAATCATCGCAGGCGAATCGATACTCGATATACGGCGACAGCTTCCTCGTTTCGACATGCGCGCGAACGGCGTTCCTCCTCCAATATTCGACGGTACAGCCAAATTTCGAATTCGCTGCTAATTACGTACTTGTTACATAGGAGCAGCAAATGCACGCGTCGGTTCGCGAACAAGCATCGATGACGTCAAGCTCGTGTAATTTGCCTGACAAATTTCCTTTTCTTCTCTTTTTGCCCGGTCGCGCGAAATTCCACGCGAACAACCAGCGAAACGCTAAAGAAAAG